>NC_091508.1:13320594-13921665 GCF_947461875.1 Haliaeetus albicilla
CTAAGGACAATAATTGTAGCCCAGCTGATTCTGCTTTCAATGTCTCTGCTTACTTGTAGCAGTTAAGGCTTTACCTCACAGGATTCAGCCTGAAGGCATGCGAAGATTCAGGATTTCTTTGTGTTCTATACCGAGATATAATACTGTATGCAACGAGCTTTGAGTCAAAATGTCTCACAAAGAATAAAATCTTGTTCAATAAGTAGTCCACTGATACTGGCTAATTGGAGTGGTTTGTACAAAAATGAGATGGCAGAAATAGACCCCTTCTTTGTAGACAAACATAACAGTCACGGTATCCAATGGAAACAGTGACTGTGACCAGATTTGTGGCAGTAGCCTTTCTCGCTTTTGGATGAGAAAACTGAAAAATGGCAACATCAGAGCCCTGTTGACCCTGCTGAAACATGATGGGTGGCAGCATGCTGTGAAGAGAATTCATTAGGCAGAAACAAGCAATGTTAAACACATTCTTGTTGCTTTTCCTCTTAGTTTTTGGCTGTAGAAAACAAAACAAGATGTAATGCACAAAAAAGCAACCTCATTTAAAACAAAAGATGAGGTCTGCATTTCCTGCAGGACAAATAGCTGCGTTCTTTGTGAGTCTTCTCAAAGGATAAGCAAGAAATCATTGAGAACATGGAGCTAAACACAGTAGGTAGGGAAATATACAGCTATCCCTCAGTTAAGTCTATCACGCTAGACAGAGCTAAGTCTGCTCTGCAGGCAGTTGATGTTTTAAAGCAGTTCCCCAGACATGGCTTACAAAACCGGGGAAGTTGTATTTGGGCTAGTCATTGCCCAATGACCTGGTGCACGGCACTTATCAAAAGCTGTTACTCACCAGTTGAACCCTTGACAGTTGTGGGTTTGCTTTTGTGTCGGCCTTTCTCTGCCACCAGATTAATGGTGTATTCTGTCCCTGCATCCAATCCTCGCAGGATAAAAGAGGTGCTGTCCACGGGGATCTCCACTTCGTTCTTCCTTCCAGAGGGGCTAATGTAAATGAGGCGATAACGATCAAACTTGGCCACTGGTCTTCTCCAGCGAAGGGATAAGGTGGTTTCAGTGGGGTCACTGACTTCCAAGTCCTTGGGGTTATCAAGATCTACAGGTTAAAAAAGCAAAGTTGAAGTGTCTCTGAACTGCCCTGGGACAGTTCTTCAGGCATCTGTAGACAGAGTAACATCTATACTGGGTGTCTAGCAACAGATCAGAGTCTCATCCACCTTTTGGAGCTTTTGAAGCCCCATTGCTTGATATAGATAGAGGATGATGAAGTTCTCTTTTACAGATGAAGCACACTAGAACAAATTTCCCTCACTTAACACTCACTTCAGCAGGCACTGCATGCAGGAGAGGCAGAATTTAAGCCTTCGGAGAATTTACCTAGGAAAAGGGGGATATTGTGAGAAAAATCCTGGATTTGAAGGGCAGTCAGGACTATTGCAACCACTGAGGTCGCTCTCTTTGTCAGATAAACCTTTTGGCCATAACTACCATTCCTGCCAGAAATCCTTACAATTAGAGGATGGCCAGAGTAATCAGTGTAAGCATAATTACCATTAAGGAGCTCACCTGGAGATGAAATTCCCAGAACACCAAGATATCCTCATACAGGAAAAGGAAGCCAGATTCAGAGGTCAAGATCTTTGGGGAAATGTTTTTAGTTTCACTTGAGGGGAAATGTCCCATTGGTACAAAAATGAAATCAAGAACTTTCTAAAGTATTTCTTACAGCATTACTTGGAAATGACAGAAACATCAGAGTGGCTCCACCTGACTTGCTGCTTCCTCCAGAGCACAAAGGGGGATCAAGCTACTCACCAGTGCCAGCATTAATGGTAGCAGGAGCACTTTCCCTGTCCTGTCTCACTGCTGTCACTCCAATGCCATATTCAGTTCCAGGCCTCAAACCTAAGAGATGAGGAGTAGAAGTATGAGTTCCTGTCCATGGAATGTGTCTGCAGGCATTTATTTAAATAAGAAAGCCTGAATATATGCAAGGTAAGATATATGCTTTCTTGTGTATGCAGAGAATCAAGGTTTCAGTTGACCCTCCAGCTGACCTGATGTTAATAAATCTTGTTACATGTACGTGCCAAAGGATAAAGATTATAGCTGACTGAGACTGCATTTTGCACACTGCAAATGCATAATCAGAGATAGCTTCTACTTTCAAGAGAATGCAATATAGGTACTTCTGCCAAAGAAAAGCAGGAAGACATCCATGTGACATGGAGAAAGTACCGTTATCTAGCCTTGCAGGCTTGTAAGGCAACTTGCAGGTACACAGAAAAGTTGCAGACTGGCATCAGTAAATACCATCCCTAGCACATGCAAAAGCCTTTTGAACTCAGGCATGTGAAGCCATCTCCACAAAGACATGTAGCTACCTAGAACTCAGGGAACTGACTAACAGGATTCGGAGATGCACATGAAAGTGAAATGGCTACATACCTTCTGTTAGCTAGTTATCCATCTGCAGGTGTGTAAATATATATCACATCTATTTTAATTTAATTGCTTGTACTCAAAATGCACAATCTCTGCTTGTACGTCTTATGTATAGTGACCAGAAGGGCATTTTTTCACTACGCTACTGTGGTCTAGGGTGATGGCAGTGGCATGACATTAACAACAATCTCTCCATTCCCCTACCTGTGAGAGTAGCTCTGGTTGTTGCCTGGTTGCCCTTTGGCACTGTGATCTCAGCATGGTCTCCACCAGAGATGGGAGCAAACTTAATTCGATAGTTATCAATATTTGCATGGCTGTTCTTCCACTCCAAAGTAATGCTATTGTCTGTCTGTGACACCCGCTTCAGGTTTCTTGGAGCATCCAAGTCTGTAATCAATCAAGCGAAAAATAAATAAATAAATAAATAGGAATCATTCTCTTCTGACAGCAGTCTCTTATAACAGTACTTTTTAGAAGGTGAAATGATCCATAAAGCTGAAGTTAAGTTTCCTTTCACATGACACCACTATGTTCTTAACTACATCAAGCAGATTTCTTTTAGCATGAAATGGAGAGTTCGCTAGCTTTGGGGTAAACATCAGCGGAAGAAATTCAACTTTCATCTCCTGATACAAAAATTAAATTTTCAATTTTAGTAGTTATTTTTTATTACAAAATAGGCTTCTGGAAAAACTTATTTTCATGAAAATACTAGTTTTCCTTTATAAGTACCTCAGCTTTCAAAAGGAAAAAGGCTGCTAAGAAAAATGAATTGATCATCTCTAGAATTTCTGTTCAGTAAATATCTTACATTCATGGCTGCAAGTAACTCGTAAGTCTCAAAACAAAAAGTGAGTATTATGTAGAAATTCAATGGGCTTTCACTGTTCACACCTATAGCAGACTCAAATCCTGCTCTGAATGAACAACTACATTTTAGGATGAAAAGGGAGGTAACTCTCTGTGTACCATTTACTCAGCTCCCTTAATGCAATAAACCTTCATAACATGCTAAAGGACCCACACTTTCATAAAGCATTCCCAGGATCACTAAGGAGCAAAGTAATTTGTAAAAGCATGACAGAAAACATATGCAGAACTGAAGAAGGGAAAAAAAGCAGTTCTCTGCTAATCTGTTATGCATTTAGACAAACAGAAATAAGGTCTTAGATGAAACAGGAACCATGGAAGATATTCAGGTCAGCAGACAGACAAGTAATCCAGATGAATTTTTTTCCTGAAGTAGAGATTTAGGGTATCATGAGCAAAAGCTTCTGAGAGACTTAATAATATAATTCCCATTTTCAAAATACATTCAGGTACTTGGGGGGGGGGGGGGTGTCTAAATATTTTGTTGAGCCAGTAAGGTATATAAGGCAGAGAAAAACATTCTCCACTTTCATGTATCTCTGTAACAGTGCTGATTCTGTGTTGATGCAGTAACTGTCAACTCAAGCAACATGAGGCAAATAGTACAGGAAGATTGATGGTGATTGCATTACCTTCCCAGAAGTTTGGATTGGTATCCAAGCCTCTTACCTGTGACAAAGACTTCTTTCATGGGGTCGCTTTCCATGTCACCTCGACGAGAGATGAGCGTCACTTCATACTCTGTGTGAGGCCTCAGGTTTCCAATAGAATATTGGTTTTCATCTTCAGAGAGGTCAATGGTTGTCCTGTCCCCTGGAATATCCTTAGGGCCATAAGTGAGCTCTATGCCTTCAATTTCAGCCAAGGGTTTGGACCACGTGATAAGAGCTGTGGTGTCTGTGACATCTTTTGCCTCAATCTGGCTAGGGGCATCAAGTTCTGTTACAAAAAGAGAAGACGGTGTTTTTTAAAGAAATCTTGCCAGAAAACTCATACACATTCCTGTGCTTTTAATTCCTCATTCAGAGCAAAATGAAAATGAGTGGCTTCTACCAACTGAAGCTTATCTTCATTCACTTTCTTCCTTTACTTTCTATAGCTGTAGAAGAAAGTGCCAAATAGAGTCAATTAATCAGAAGCAAATTCATCAAAATTCATTAACATCAGAAGCTGCCAAAAGACAGACAAGCAGGAACCCTACGAGGTTCTCCATCTGCACAATAGAAACTCTCCTTTAAATAATTTCTTCATGCAAATATCACCAGGGTGAAAGAAATTGTCCTGGTTTCAGCTGGGATAGAGTTAACTGTCTTCCTAGTAGCTGGTACAGTGCTATGTTTTGAGTTCAGGATGTGAAGAATGTTGATAACACTGATGTTTTCAGTTGTTGCTCAGTAGTGTTTAGACTAGAGTCAAGGATTTTTCAGCTTCTCATGCCCAGCCAGGGCACCTGACCCAAACTGGCCAACAGTGTATTCCATACCATGTGACCATACCATTCCATACCATCTAGTTTAGGAACTGGGAAGGGAGGGGCAGGGATTCGCCGCTCCGGGACTGGCTGGGTGTCGGTCGGCAGGTGGTGAGCAATTGCCCTGCGCATCATTTGTACATTCCAATCCTTTTATTACTACTGTTGTCATTTCATTAGTGTTATCATTATCATTATTAGTTTCTTCTTTTCTGTTCTATTAAACCGTTCTTATCTCAACCCACGAGTTTTACTTCTTTTCCCGATTTTCTCCCCCATCCCACTGGATGGGGGGGGAAGTGAGTGAGCAGCTGCGTGGTGCTTAGTTGCTGGCTGGGGTTAAACCACGACAGGAATTCTATTTCCTGTTGTTGTACATTTTTGCTACCTTCTAGCTAAACATAAATTTCCTTTTCTTCTTCAAACAGGTAATTTGGAAAGGAATTAATTTCTCCTCATGTATTCTTCATTAGCAGCTCTACTACCCCCCTACCAATTCACAGTATAGAGCTTGGCTTTCTCTTTGTTTAAAAACTCCCTAGGCTACACCAAACAGCAGTTGTTTTATTGGTGGCACTACACCAAATACAGGTTGTGCTTACTTGTGGTTATCACTCTGGATAGTCCTGGTCCTCTGGTATTGTTTTTCACTATATGAAGGGATACATTATACTGTTGCCCTGGTGCCAAACCTGGCTGCATGTAAGATGTCTCTGGCCTTTTCAAGCTGCTGGTTATATCTCCATTATCATCCTTTTTCTGTAACACATGGAACAATCAGTTAGTAGAAACAAAAAATCCAGGATCTTTCACTTATATATGGCCTCTATACAAGAAACACTGCTTCCTTACCATATTACGGAAGACTAGCTCCCAGCCATCAAATGAAAAGTTCAGAGGATCCCACTCCACCTGGACGGATGTTTCTCTAACAGATTTGAATTTCAGACCTTCTGGAGCAGGCAGATCTGTGACAGAAAAAAAAGGATATCATTACGTAAGCAACAAGTTCCCATGAAGAGGGCACTGGGGTTGGGACATCTTTCCACCACTATAAATATCTACCATGTAGGTATCTGCATCTGGGATGTTTAACGCTTCCTCACAGCCAGTTATTCTGTCTTTGGAGAGACATTCTTCTGACCTGTTTTAGATGTCACCTTAGAGTAAAATGAATTTTGCCCTAGAAATCTGTTTTTTTCCCCTCTTGAAAGAAGCCTACTATGGACATTTGAAGTTATGACATGAATCCTGCCCCAGGTCTCTCAAAATGAGCACAACGACAGAAGTCAAAGAACATCTTTTGAAGCTGGGATGTTTAGATGTAACTGTGGTGTGCACAATATAAAAAGGAAGATGAACAACAAATGAACAGACAGGCAGATAGAAAGTAAGTTGTGGTAAAACACACTGAAGATGCAAAACAAATACAACCTCCATTTTAGTCAAAACAGTTTGAATCCCAGTGATTTCATATTGCTTTTTTACATGCTGCTACATTTTTATATTTTTTCAGGAAGTATTACCAGATTTTGAAAATGTACCTTATTATGAAGAAGGCAAGGGTCTTAATTTACAAAGACCCCATGATATTCACTGGGAGGCACTGCAGAGAGCAGAAGAGCTAGTGAACTGTACTTTTAACAGAATCACTGGTAGTGGAAAAGAATATAAAATGAAAGTGCAGAAGGCTGTCTTTGTCCAGAACAGAAGATTAGTTGAAAAGAGAAAATGCATAAGAAATAATACCCCCCAAAAGGGATGTAAATAAATACATACTACAGAACAGACAAAAGAATGAATACAGGGAATATTAAACTCACATGTTGCTACTCTGGCACTGACTGGAATACTCTTCTTGTTTTTAAGGATTGCAAAGACACGGATAAAGTATTCTACACCTGGCTCCAGTTCATGAATAGTGGCGGCTGTCTGGTTTCCTGGCACAGTGAACTGCATATCTAAGCCACCACTGCTGGTAGGGACATAGGTGATGAGGTACTCATTGACGAGATTCTCATGCTTCCATTCCAGATTTACAGTTTTATCTGTTACATTTGTCACAGTCAGCTCAGTTGGAGGAGACACTAGGAAAGGGAAAAAACCAAAACACACTTATAAGAAGTTTTCAAGGCTCAGAAAATAACGACTTGCCCAGTTTCACATTTTCCCAGAAGCAGTTTATAAGAATCATCTAAGAAACAGGGAATGGGGAAGCCATGTCACACAATTAGCCACTTGAAGAAAGGAATGTTCAGCTGATGAAGACTACAGACATTTCCAAAAGTCACGGGCCAACTTCTACTCTCACATTTGCACACAACCTATGTTCCAGCTCCTCCTCTCATGGCTACTGCACAAGACTACTATAGCTGGGTCCCTAGGGGTTCAGATGTTTAATTCAACTGCCAGCAACACATGATTTTATAGCTGGAAGTCCTGGGGTTTGCACAGATTTTCCAAAGTAAAATAAAACATGATTATTTTTGTGAGTACTTTCAATAGATTACTCCACATTTGCACGTGCAAGAGCACAAAATGTGGCTTAGCAGTCTTCCAGAAGCAGGAGATGAAAAATGGGAATTTCTTTTCAAGGGTATTCATTGTCCTTTATAATGTTCCCAACCCCAAAGTACTCTTTGATTACTCTACAAAAATCTTAGTTCCAAAATTTCTCCCCTGAGATCTACTAAAGAAAACTACCTCATTTATAGCGTAATGCCTGTCATAATCTAGCTGCCAAAATTTTCTATCAATTTCCATAGAGTCAGTGGTACTGGGAAACTAAGCATGTGGCTTTATAGCTGTTTCCACTCCAGCTGATTCCATGATTCTACTCTAAGCTTTTGTCAGATCTAACATACACACACACATATACACACACATATACAGATATATATATATATATGTATATATAAAATCAAGTTTTACTTTAGTTAGAAAAAATCTATTCGGCCAACTGAGAGACAGCCAAGGCTTCTGTAATAATCCTGAAAGCTTGCACTGCAATATTTGCAACATCTGGCATTTCCATTGTGACAGTTGTCTCATACAGATCACTCAGATAGGACAATGTTATTTTCTGCGTGTGCCTTGCCTCCACTACACCCTCTGCCTACACCAGGGTTCCTGCTCAGAGATCTACCTTCAAAGCAAAGCCGCTGAGCCCTTGGGGTCTGTCATTGTATATTGCTGTGTGTTTCATTTTCAGCTCCTACAATAGTGATGGCATTGTAAATGCAACCCCCTTTCTTATTGATCCAGCCTGAGACTGGAAACGAGAACCTGGTTGTAAGAAACATTTGATACCCAGGCTCTTCATTCATGGACATTCATTATCTACATTATCTCATTTCTGCAAAGCCTCATTCTTTAGTCAAAATTTGGTCCATATTCTTTAAACCAATCCTGCTGAATACCCAGTAAGAAGATTCAGCATACATCTCCCTCTTCTCCATAGCTAGAACAGTTTTTTTGAGATACTATAAGAAACTGAAAGATCATGGTGACAAATCCCAGCCAGTGCTACCTACAGCTCCAGTGACATTGTGGTGGGAGCAAAATTGGAGATAACAAATGGATTGCATCACCATTATCAGCCTGTTGGGTTGCTGACTACCAGAATTGACCAGCAACCGCTGCACTGTATAGCCCTGAAAAGTAAGGGAGTCCAAGAGCTTGCTACTGGTGGTGTTACTCCTCCGATTCAGCTGTTTGGACTATTATAAAGAAGAGTGACAACAGGGCCCAGCTAAGGGAAAGGTTCACAGAGCCTCCAAGCCTGCTGGATGGACACAGGGAATTACCCAGGGGAAGCAGTTCAAAAGGGACATCGCAACCTACCGTCAGAGCAGTCATCCCCCATGTAACCATCCTCACAGACACACCGTCCGTCGATGCAGCGGCCCACATTGTTGCAGTCGTTGGGGCAGGACCGTTCACGGCAGTCCTCCCCTGTGAAGCCCTCATGGCACACGCAGCGCCCATCGATGCAGCGCCCGCGCTGGTGGCAGTCGTTGGGGCAGGACAGCTCGCCGCAGTCCTCCCCCGTGAAGCCGTTGTCACACTCACAGCGCCCCTGCACGCAGCGCCCACGGTTGTGGCAGTCTTCGGGGCACCGCAGCTCCGCACAGTCCTCCCCTGTGTACCCCTCGTCACACACACACTGCCCATTGACACAAAGTCCATGGTTGTTGCAATCGTTGGGACACCGCAGCTCGCCGCAGTCGTCCCCGATGAATCCCTCGTGGCACACACACTGCCCGTTGACACAACGCCCACGGTTGTTGCAGTCACTGGGGCACCGCAGCTCCCCGCAGTCCTCCCCAATGAATCCTTCGTGGCACACACACTGCCCGTTGACGCAGCGCCCGCGGTTGTGACAGTCGTTGGGGCACCGCAGCTCCCCGCAGTCCTCGCCCAGGTAACCCTCCTGGCAGACGCAGCGCCCGCCCACGCAGCGCCCACGGCTGTGGCAGTCCTTCGGGCACCTCTTCTCACTGCAGTCATCCCCAACGAAGCCCTCATAGCAGACGCACAGCCCGTTCTCACAGCGCCCGTTGCCGTTGCAGTTGTTTGGGCAGGTCAGCTCCCCGCAGTCCTCCCCAGTGAAGCCCTCCTCGCAGAAGCAGGTCCCATTGACGCAGCGCCCACGGTCGAAGCAGTCATTGGGGCAGATGAGCTCGCTGCAGTCCTCGCCGGTGTAGCCCTCGTCGCAGACGCACTCATTGTCCACACAGCGCCCGCGGTTGTGGCAGTTGCTGGGGCAGAGGGGCTTGCTGCAGTCCTCGCCGGTGAAGCCCTCGTGGCACACGCACCGCCCGCTCACACATCTCCCATGCACGCTGCACCCCTGGGAGCAGAGCTCTTCACTGCAGTCTGTGCCTGTGTACCCCTCAAAGCACACGCAAACCCCGTCCATGCACTTGCCTTGGTCGTTACAGTCAGAAGGGCAGGTGGCCTGGCTGCAGTCCTCACCAGCGAAGCCTTCATTGCAGACGCATTTGCCCTGGACGCAGAGGCCCCGGTTGAAGCAGTTACGTGGGCAGTCCGGTTCAGAGCAGTTGGGGCCTTTCCAGCCAGGCTCACAAACGCAGCCGCAGATCTCGATGCTGTAGTTGCCGTGTCCACTGCAATAGGGTGTTGTGTCCAGGCGACCTGTAGCAATGATCCAGAAAACTCATTACTCCCCTTGGCTCTGGGATGCATTAGGCTAGTGTGGCACACATGACTTAAAAGGGGTCCGGTTTTCCTAGCTCCCTACGGGACATAATTTCCAGAATCACCAAAGCTTTTAAATGAGAATTCCTCCTTCTTTCTCCAGTGAGATTTAGTTTACCAGGAACGCTTTAATTTGCACTAATATCAGGGAAGAGCCCATGCCAACTACTTGGTAAATGAGCATGCTGGATTCCTCTGCCCTTCTCAAAATCCCTCTTCCACTGACTGAGCAGCTTTACTGACTGCTTCATTAGGGCATGCACCATGAAGCATTATTCACCAATTCACTGCAGAACAGAAAAAGCCAGGCAGCATGCTATATCATCAACTGTGAGACCGGCTCTGTGCTTGGAGGGACAGATCACTACTGAGAAGACCTGTGTTTTCTCTCTTGTATGACCAGTCCCTTACCTCAGTTTAAAAAACAGCTGGAAGGATACCTTTTTTCCCCCTTCCCTAACTGTTTGTGCTTGTCTATTGCCTTATGTCCTGCTGTATTTTTATTGGTTTCTATTAAAGAAAACCTGGAAATGAAAACAGTTACATTGGCAGCTTACTCAAGGGGACAAAATGTGGAGCCAAGAGCTTGGACTGTATGAGTTTTAATCTTAACTCCAACACAGATTGTCACCATGCCCAAGTGCCATATATGCTCAATGCCACAGCTAAAAGGCGTCTGAGGCAGACTTCCGACCCACAGATTCATAAAACTGCAAAACTGTGAATGAATGTATCTTGCAAGCTGGCCAAATACATTCCCAGTTTTGATTACATTTCAAATTCAACAGGTTGACTTTTGCTCATTCTTGAAACAGATTTGAGTATCTACTTTAAACAAGATCTACAGCCAGCACAAGAATTTCCCCAAGAGCAGTTCCCCAGTCTGCCTTACCTTCGACTGCCTGGGGATTAGGACAGCATCCAGCCCCGCTGGCACACTGCTCCCGTAGGGAGGATACCAGCCCCTCCAGTTCCTCTAGTCTGCTCAGCAGATCCTTAATGTCTGGGGCAGCTGCACAGCCACAGGCCCGGCGGGGAATGTTAATACGGTGCGTGAAGACAATCTGGTTCTCCTCATTCACTGTGTGCTCCTCGTAGTTCTTGATGGGCTCAATTTCTGCCTTCAGGTCTGCATCACCGCTCGCTGTATCCAGGTCCACTGAGCAAAGGGAGCCAACAGGCAACTTGATGTTGTAGACATGGTTAAAAACCACAGGCTGATTATCCTCTGGCAAGGTCACGTTTAGCCCAGTCTCCCGCTTGTGCCGGATAATTCGCTTGATGAGCCCACCATTGACATGCTGGTACAGCAAAGCTAAGATCGCACAGGCCAAAACCTGGGTGGGGAGTCCCATTGCTGTGCTCAGGTCCTCTTCAAAGCTGATGGAGTCTTATATAAGTTTGGCCTTTGTAGTCTGGGGCAGAAATTGGAGAGCCAGTTCAAACCAAGTTGGATGTCCTTTCCTTTCCTGGCACACTTATTACCTGAAAGATGAAGGAGCGGTGTAAGGGATGAACCGCAGGTACACCACACAAAAAAAGGCCTATGGCACTGAATGCGTGCTGGCATCCTTAAAGAACATGGCTGGGGTGCCACTCAATGTATGATCTCACTTCACCCAAGCTGCTGAGCTTGCTCTTATATATAATAACATTGCATTACCTTGTTTTCCAGGATCTCAGTGTGCTTGTGAACAAAATGTCACAAAACACGAATCTTGAAGGAAGCTACTATAATTTCTGATTTAGAGCAAGTATAGTGGAGTATGGAAAGTTTAACTGCCTCAGGCAGAAGACCAGGGCAAAGAAGCCTGCTGATTCTCATCTCAGCTGAAAATACTACTTTCAGACAGAGATAGGTAAAATAAATATATGTTGTGTTATGATTCAACTAATGTTAAAAGTCTCTATTTCCTTCACCCATCAGTCCACTGCTTGAAGGCTACTGAAGGCTGGATCATGTAAGAAACTCAAGGCATTGTCAAAAGGTGTATCAACACTACTAAGCTCACGGCAGCCCTTTTCTGTATGCTTTAAATTATTCCAATTGCTTGGGAATCTGAACTCCAGGGCTTGTAGCTCAATAGTAAGTTTCACTATACTGATGATTTGTCTACAGCATGAAGATAAACGGCGCTCTCTGGAGAACACTGCAGGTTGAAGGTTCTGGTATCAGTGCTTATATCATAGCTAGCAATATTTTAGCATAGAAGTAGTGAGCCACAACAGAAGATGAGACTCCAACAAGGGAGACACACAGTAAGAAACAGCAATAGAAATACACGTGTGTGCACACATGCGCACAAAAAAGGGAGAGGAAGAGAAGGAAAAGAAATCCTTTGATGATTGAGGTCCTTCAAGAAAGAGAGAAAGCTTTACATCAATACAGGTGTAAAACCATCTTTTTAGCAATCAATACACCTTTTCACTAGGCAACATTTCCCACTGTCTGATCTTTCATCAGCTATAATACAATAGCTTAGCTATGATTACAAGCACCTGGCTGGGCTGTACTAGCTCTTCCTGAAACTCATTCTTTTCAATTAGCTTCAATATTTCCTCTTCCTCCTCAGTCTGTACCAGTTCCTTTCAAATGATATGAACCAGGGGAGCTGAAAGACATCTACTGACTTCCATGCAGAATCAACCCTTCAGCATGTAGAGTGAGAACCAAAAGCAGCTAATGGACTCACTAAACAAGCGCACCTAATAAATGTCATCTTAGCATTTGTTTTTCGTTCTACTCCCAGAAAAGCTTGGTTAAATGGTTAGGTCAGTGACTGTGCTTTCACTAGTTGTAAGCTAGTGAAATGCCAGTAGTGGAGGAAACAGCAATTTATTCTCTAAACACTACTGTTTTGATGATAATTCATTTGTCAGATGAGAGGCTAGCTTAGTCCACCCTCCTGCTTCCCCAAAGTGTAGAGATCATTTTTTTCCCCATGCTACCCCAGCTGCTTTTGTGAAAGAATGACAATAATACATCAGACACTTTACTGAAGTTAGGGTTTTTGTAGACAATGTTGATCTCACAAAGAGTGAACTTCACCCCTTTTTATTGGGGAATAAATCAGAAGTAAACAAGCAGCAGTGGAGGCTTTTTTCTTGTAATGAAAAAGCATTCCGCTTTAAGCCATTTCTAACACTTACCCCATTTGTTCAAATATGTCTGCAACTCCTGTCTGCACCAGAAGAGATCACAAGGTAGCTAATAAAGAATAACAGAGACAGACATGGTCCAGATCTCATTTGTGACTCAGGCCAATCCCTAAATTGGGTTGCCAGTTCATGAAACATGTTCAAGACAGTATGTGAAGTGGGATTTTACTCTCAAGCACTCCCACTTGCGGTTTGCAAATTGCTTTCCATGCAGTGAGATTCCATGTGCTACACACTTTTTGCCCTGAGACAAGGTCATATAGCTAAAATTGGTACCTAATCCTCAAGTAGTTATTTAAGGGACAGGCTACTTGACAGATGCATCACCAATGGAAAATGGAACAAACTGGAAGCAGCTCTGTATCTAATTCTCACTGAATTTTAGTAAATGTCGAGCATCGATTTCCTTATGGCTTTTGTAAATCCCAACCTACAAGAATATGGGCCTTGCCTGAACCAAGAAAATTGATTGTAGTTTTTATGATGACTGATGTGAGTTTACATATTATTTTATGATGGTACAAACTGTGATTTTTTTTAATATGCCTGGAAAATGAAAAACCTGCTTCTGACAAGAGCCACTGTCACGTTCGCTATTGATGAAAGCCACATGAACACCATTAGTTTTACTGGATACTCATTGCATTAGAGTGAGCCAAACCTCTCAGCCTACAGATGATACTGGGAGACTTAATGCATCTTGGCTGACATCCTTTTGAAGTTTATGAAGAAGCATTGTGGTGATCTAGAAGAAGCATTCCCCAGTGTCTGATCTGTGACCTCTGTGTTTTGACACCTAGTGTGATATCTGAGCTAATTCAGTTCAGGTGTTTCTCATCTGATCTGTCAAGGACCCAGCATGATTAGCTGAGCTCCACTCCTAGAACCGAGATCTACAAAACAAGACACCTTTATACAATTATTTATACATTAGCCATATTTTTGGCTGAAAGAACAAAGACGACATCCTTCTCTCCAACTCCCATTCCTCAAACATATCTAAACAACAGCTCAGACCACAATGGACCACCCAGGAGCAGGCCGCTCTAGAGAGAAATGGAAGCCACAGCAACTGTCAGGCTCTGTTGTTCCTTCATTTTTCCCCATTTTCTTCCCTGCAGAATGGTTCATGTAGATTGTATTTTAAACCTGCCTCTTGGAGATATCCTGCCTGTATTTTCTTTGCAGACGTCGGCTGCTGGATTATGTACAGGCACCTAAAAGTGTTGCACCAAGAGTTTGCAAAAGATGACCCTTCCCATCAGGAGTTTGGCCTTGCCGTAATGCATATAAAAGGAGCTGGGAGATGTTTGTAGCATATCTCTCAGATATGTTGAGAGGCTTGTATGACCAAGAATGTGTCCATTTTTTACAAGCGGTTTGTCTAATATGGAATATTACTCATCCTAATGAACTGTGCTGCTCATGCTTTCATGCCATCCTAACTACAACACAACTGCTTCAAAAATCTTGGCAATGATTATGTGGTTGGCCTGCAAAATATTCTGTTTGTCATGCAGAACCATAAAGTCTAGAGCTCGTGTTGTCCCAGTCTGATCACTGGCATCTTCCCACAGCCATCACCCTCATTGGGCAAGAGTTACCTTTTACTTCTCTCCTGTTCCCTTAGGCACGACCACAATATAAATAATACAAAAGGTGCTGTGGCCTCTCACACATGTCTTAAATTTCCTTGATCTGGAGTGACTTCCTGAAGGATTGAATTTTGCAGTCCTGTCACTTAAGGAGTTGCATACTGGCACCAGATAAAAAATAGATCCAAGAGTATATCTCTTGGAGTCATCTGAGACCTTCTGTGCACATCTTTGCTTCCAAGTACACTTAGGTACATCTGAGTACACCTTGCGCAGGTACAGGCTGAGCCATGAAACCTTGGATCACTAACACTGGATGCACCAGCTATCGTCATAAGAGTACTTTTTTTTTTTGTCTTAAATTGTGCAAGATTTTTAGAGCACATAAACTTAAGGAGTGGTATATCTGAAATTATTGGTCTAGGTGCCCAGGATAGAGATCAGTCTCTCTCCGATAAATGTGCTGTCCGTATCAATGCGACATGGGAAGAGAGCATTTGGCAATGGCTCAGCCACCATGGCATTAGTGGTGTTGAAATTTTGGAATCTCTGCAAGAAGAGATGGGTTCAAGTTCGAGTCAGAAGAGTAAGAAGATAATACACATTTTTTTCACGCCATCCACAGACTAAACTTGCTGTCTCCTCTCTACTCCTCGATCTTGGCTGCTAAGAGCATGTTAATATTCACTTTAGAGTTTCTTTGGCTTATTAAAAAAATAGAGACTATGAATTGAGAAGCTAATCATGGCATCTATGCAGTACCAGCTGATGCAGACAGAAATTCAGGAAAAAAAATTTTCCTTGTTTTGTATAAACTCTAACTGTAAAAGTTAGATGTTATCCAAAGAGGAAAAAAAGACTGTTTCTAGAAAAACACTCCTTAAAAACTTGATCACTAGCTAGTAATGCTCTTCATAATATGTGGTGGAAGTAAGATGGACTGTCAATAGCACAAAGGAAAGGAATAATTTTCATTTCCACTGGAGCCCTTTCATCTGAGGATCTGAAAGCACATCATAGTCTGGCTGTTGACAGCTGAAAAAATTTTAGGGTTATTTTTTTGTTTAGACATTCTACACACACACACACACACACACACACACACCTGCCGCCACCAGAACTTTTTCAGGACCTTTCAATTTAATTAGAAATTTGTTTCTTAATAGGAAATTTTCAATCAATCTTGAAAAAAACCCCAGGAATCCTGACTCCTGGGGAATACTAAGCAAAGGTAATGTATGAATATTTTCCTTCCCCAAAGAGATATTTGCTGGAAACCAGCAGGTGTGAGAAACTAAATTAATGTTTGCATAGTTTGAAGTTCTAGTGTACCACTCTAGTCTCTCTTGCAAATTCAGGAGGGGCAGAGTTGTGAGATGATTTGTGGGTATGTGGAGCGATAAATATGCAAATAAGAACCCTGTGCAATTTTAATCAAAACAGATTGCAGCAATGAAGAAATGGAAGTGTTAAAAAGTATCTCAGCTGTCCTTCTTAAAGGAGGCAGAAGGCTGATTAGATTTACTCAGACACCCTCCACATGTCATGACTTGGAAATTAGACATAAAAAAGGCAGGAAAAAAAAGAGAGAAAAAAGGAAACAATTCCTCTCTAAACAGATACAGCCAACATTACAGCAGGAGGAGATCAAATATTGTCAGCATATATTGGATTCAAGAACATCTTGTTAAAATCTGCATAAAAGTAGCAATGGGCTAGATTCTGACAGAGGGGAAGACTCAGTTGGAGAAGAGCTATAGCCCTCTACAGAAAACACAAAACAGTGCAATTTTTAGGTTTGTTAATTGCTGACCCCAAAATAGTTTTCTGTGATCTGTTAACTGAAGAAACTTCATGTTTCAAGAATTTCCACCAAGGCGTAATCTGGCCATCTGTACCCTCAAGACTGGGGTATCCAGCAGTGCACGTGTGTAGGCACTGGCATCATCATATCATGGTGTTCTCCTCTTTATCTATTGCCATGCAGACAAAAGAGCCACATCAGGAATTTGATCTGACCTGGAATACTCTCTCTTTGCAGACACTGGGAATTTGTGTATTTTCTACAAGGAATACAAGCAGTGCTATTACAGAGGATTAATAAATTGAAACTGTCTGCCAGAGTGCATCTTTACAAGGCAAGGCTTCAAAAGATGCAACCTTTTAAAGAAAAAGTGTTAATGCAGCTTTGCCAAGAGCATGTGACTCTTGAGGCTCCAGGCATCTTCTCAAACACAAATGGATTAAGTCTGAAGTAAATTGAAATGTTCTCAAAGAAAGAGACTGGGGGTGGGGGCTGAAAGTTTTGACATGGCAGGCCAAAACATGAACAGTTCTGAAATTCATCATCGTTCACTGCTGTTTCCATACATTCGTAACTACAGAAAATCATTTTCTTTCCATTCCCAATTCCAACAAGGCAAAGGAATCAGCAGGATACTTAGTGTAGGTCAAACTACATTAAATCACAGTGGAGAGCAGAAATTCATAACAGTCCTAAACCATCAGTACTGAATCTTTCCAGCAGAAATGATCAAAGCCAAATTGTTGCTTTTTTTTTTTTCCCCCTCTTTATTTACATTACATTCATTCTAAGGAGAAAAATTTTAAGGCAGCCAAATCTAGAGTAATTCACAAAATCCATTGTGTTCCCCAAGGCTCACAGAGAACGCGTGTGCAAATAAATGTTGCAACTGTTTCAACACCAATTAGACACCACAGGTATGAATAGGTCCCTAGGATGCAAAGCTCCAAAGGGAGAGAAGCATAATTCAGAAATTTTCTTCAAAGTCTTAGATTGACTGCATGAAGAGAAGAGGAGCATAACTACTGAAGAAGAAGAAAGAAGCTGATTCCCCCATTCTTAAAAGTTCTAACAGATAAAATGCAGTGTGATAAGCTGTAATCCATCCAGTTTCCAAGTTTCACTGTGAAGACTTAACTCTAATCTAATCTTCAAACAACTTCATTTCTACCTCCATGGCCAGTTCATGAAGAAAAAACATCCTGCATATACTCTACAGTTTTCTATATAAGAAATACTGCATCTGGAAAACCTGTAAACAACTATGGACCCGGACTCAGTGATCCCCCACCCCCTTTTATAAATAGCAAAATGCAAAGGCAGTGATTGAAAACCTTTGCCACCCCATCCTGCTCCAGATTTGCAGATCGAACCTATTCCTGGATGTTAAAAGGAAAGAAAAGCATTAACCAAAAAGATCTTGCTATCTGTGGATGTCCAACAATAGTGAAAAAGAGGAAGAAATCACCCTTTGGAACAATTGCATGGAGAAAGAGGCAGAGAGGAAACAACAGGGAAGGAAATTTTAAACCGCTTTTTTTTAACTAGGGAAGTATGTAGTATAAAGATACAAGGTGGTATAGGTACTAAAATCCACTTTCTGTTACAGAAGTGATTCAGTGATGTCCATAGCCCCACAACAAGGGCCCCACGGCATCCATGTCTGCTGTAGGTGTGACAGAAAGCCTTTTCTCTGAAAGATTTTGTAATTATAGTGGACAAACAAAGTGTCATTCCTCCGCTTTAAATATGGAAAACTCTGACACAGAGAGGGTGGCACTGAGACACATGAGCTCCTGTGTATGTTACCCACTGCAAGACTGAGGAAGCTGATCCAGCTTTGCCGAGTCCCATCACAGCAGTTCAAACACAAGCACCTCCCAGAAGGCATTTATATCACCTTATAGCACCAGATCCTAATACCATACTTTCCTGTTCACAAGTTTGCCTTTATGACTTAAATCCTTTTTATTTAAGGGCAAACTGGCAGTTTGTGTTTGATGTTGGTAAGCATCCACAACTCGGAGCTCTGGATACACCCTGAAGCCACCTGTGTTTGTTTCATCTAGTGCTGGCCCTGCACATTTAAGAGCAGCCCCCTTCATGGGGCTGAGAACTCTTACAGATAAGGGCACTTTGAATGCAGAGGTGGGAACTGATTTGCACAGTTAATTCATGATTGATTTCTGAGCTCTCATAGATTAGACTTTTCATGTGCAGAATGCATCTATCATATGTTCTGAGGGCCTTGCCCGTGCCACTGGAATTACTAATAAAAACAAAACAAATTTTAGATTACCATAAATGAACCCTACAGTAGATCCAGGTGATCACTAGAATTGCAATCAGATTTATACCTCAGGCTGTTTCAAAGAACAGCAATTGAAACAAATATACAGATATTTTTTGCCCCATCCAGCCCCTGAGGTCCTACATTAAACATCACTCAGCTAAGCATGAACTCTTCACTCCAGTTTATTTTTCATCTTTGGCTTCAGCTCTAAGATGACATTTCTACTTTGGGGAAGCCGTGTAGTTTCTGGTTCACAGATCCTACCATACATAATCTTTAAATAAAACCATTTGGATTCATTTTAGCCTCCACCCATTCTACCTTGGCTGAAAAGCAGCATATAGACAGGGCTTTGCCAAGGCTATTTTGGAAGGAATTTTAATTAATTGCTTTGTGTATGTCCTGGTTTCAGCTGGGATAGAGTTAATTTTCTTCTTAGTAGCTGGTACAGTGTGTATTGGATTTAGTGTGAGAATATGTTGATAACACACTGATGTTTTAGTTGTTAAGTAGTGCTTATCCTAAGTTAAGGATTTTTCAGTTTCCCATGCTCTGCCAGCGAGCAGGTGCACAAGAAGGTGGGAGGGAGCATGGCCAGGACAGCTGACTCGAACTAGCCAAAGGGATATTCCATACCATAGGATGCCATGCTCAGTATATAAATGGGGGGAGTTGGCTGGGAGGGGCCAATCGCTGCTAGGGGACTGGCTGGGCATCGGTCAGAGGGTTGGGAGCAATTGCATTGTGCATCATTTGTCTTTCTTGGGTTTTATCTCTCTCTCTTTTTGTTATCTTCCTTCTTTATTATTATTATTATTATTATTATTATTATTATATTTTACTTTAGTTATTAAACTGTTCTTATCTCAACCCACAAGTCTTGCTTCTTTTTTTTTGATTCTCCTCCCCATCCCACTGGGAGGGGGGAGGAGTGAGCAAGCGGCTGTGTGGTGTTCAGTTGCTGGCTGGGCTTAAACCACAACACAATTTAGAATTTAGCAAAGGCTCATATTTCAAAGCCATCAGCATGACAGTGCCACAAAAGGGGAAGGAAAAATAACCCACTGAAGCCAACATCCATAAAAATGTGAAAGAGCTATGGTAAATTCTGAATGATAAGCATAAAAGGAGCCCCATGAGAGACTAAACCTTCTGTCATACAGTGACTATTTTGAGTTAAATTAGCATGATTATTCCATTATAAACTACTTTGTTTCAAAAGTTTTGTACTCTTAGCCATGGAAAATCTCTCTAGGTCTATCCTTGTTCAGGATCTCAGAGAGAGAACAGACCTTCCCAAACTAAACAATGAGTTTGGCTGTTTTTCAAAGCAGAGCAAAAGTTCAGAGATCAGAGGTGGTCTTCTTCCAGTATCAGTAACACCTTTGATCAGTAAAGTATTAAATATAATGAGCAAGTCTCGTGAATTAAATTAAAAATTAAGTCAGCTGGCAAAGATACAGCTGGGAGAAAATGCCTGCTGAAAACATGCAATAATTAAACAGAAGTGAAAAACAGATTATGTGATGAGGTGCCTGCAATAACAGGATATTGAACTCAACAACCAAGAGGTGCCTTCCAGTTTCATAGTCCTAAAGACTTTTTTGATTTATGTTTCTTAGGAATTACCTGGCTGATGATGAGAAAAGCAAAGAAATTCTGCCTGAACATACTACTGCTGCTATTGCTATTCCGTTGAGAGCAAAGGAGCAAGAACTCAGAGGAGAACCAGGCGTGTGGAAATGGCACTGTGCTGGGACTTGTGAGATCTGAGATCATTCCTAATTTCTGGCATGAGTTTAGCCAAGTCAGTTATCATCCTGATTTCTAATAAGTCTTGGGAGATTTGCACCCTAAACAAAGTGCAAATAACTAAACTAAATTGTTTAATTCTTTTTATGTTTCCAATTATTCCTCTAGAGACATTCTTCTGTTTATCCAATATGAAAAGACTTTCTGTGCTCTCAATTTTTCTGCCTAAGTTCTATGATCTTCATGCTACAAGTTATCTCTTAATGCTTTTATATACTACCTATATTAGACGAAGCCCCAAGTATGTTAAACAATAGTAGCCAAGTGGCTACAGTTCTTAATAAGGTTTAATCACAGTCATCTTCTAAATAGGCCACAGATAGGAGACAAGATTGATGGTGAAAAAGGCAAACTAAATGCCTTTAGAAATTATACAATGTGGCTAGAACAGAGCTGCTCTGAAAAAACTACCATGGTTTTTAGGGCTGCTGGGTATAAGATACTCCTGTTAAGGCCATGCCTATGCAATTATTTATAGAATAAACTCAATGCTTCCTTTGGAGCCATTCCAGAGACCCGACACCATTGGAGGAAATTAAATAACAAACCTGTGTTTAACATTATTAAAAGAAGATTAGTCTTATGGAAATGCTTTGTGTTACTATAAGGAGAATTCCATTTGAAGTATGTTGCGGGGGCGGGGATGCAGCAATGGCCCCTGCTGTAGTTTGCACAGCCAGCAGTGCAGGGCAGCAAACAATGTGGCAGAACATGCCCACCTCCTGCTCTGCTTACTGGCCAGGCACAACTCCTGCAGGATGTGTGAGGGGCCACTAACCCTGACCGTTGCCTCCTGCAGACAATTTCAAAGTTGTGGGTTCGGGCTGTCATGCTAAAAAGCAACCTGCTGTCCCTTAAAGAAATGTAAAGGCACAGCATGTATTTTAACATGATGCTCTCATAATGGCTTGATCCCTCACTTAATCAAAATGATCATGAATATCAATTGGACAACCTCAAGAACAAGGGTCTGCAACATCTGTTGTCCCACCAACAGGTATAACAAGTGTTACATGGAATTCACATTTACAGGATCAGACCCTAAGGAAATGGCATCTGCTGAATCCTAGAATATCCCAGCTTCTCTTGGCTTGTGTAAGAGCCTTATAACTATTTAAACGCAGTGGTTTATATGAGAAGCATCCAACGTGGCATTACGTAATAGTTATATATAGCCAACCAGACACAGGAAGAGACCCATACTAAACACAGGAATCCAAAGCTCTTAACTCATTTTTGGTACCACCAGAATTAATAAAATTAGCTGAGTTCAAAATGAATGAAGATAATTGCTGAGTGACTTAGATGCATAACGCAGAATTAATCAGACCATGCTCATAACTTGATGTTTAATCTCTCATGTAATACACTGTGCGTAATTAGAAACAAATAAATGGTACATCACAGTTGCAGCTGCAGATGTGCTGCCTTCCATCATGCTCATGGGCTCCTGACTATGGATAATGTGGCTTGTACCAAATATGGTCCAGCCTGTGACTTTGCAGGATCTTGCCTTTTTAGTTAATTTTACCTCAACAACTGCAGAAGCCTTTCCTGACATTTCTTGGAGACCCTAAAGTCTCTGCTGCAATACCTTGTCCAGCAAAAGCATGCCACGGTGGGAGGCTGCACTGCTCTCTGTGTCCTCCTCTTCATTCACAGGGGCAATACAAGCTATGTCTTTACAGCCAGCCTGGGGTTTCAAAGCACCTGGCTAGAAATCCACATACTTCCTGAGAAGTGCCTACAAAAAGAATATCCTAAGGATATCGATGCTGTCCAATATTAGGTGCTAGAGACCCTGAGAGCATCGAAGCAATACAATAGTGTCACTTCTTATGTATTAGGGAGGGATGTGTGCCACCTTCTGGCAAAGGGTTCATTTGGGGAGCACTGCGTGTGACCCCACAAGTGTTCCCAGAGTCAGCTCCTGGCTGCCAAGGCTCTGTGCACCCAACAAAACCAAGGCAGACAATGGGAGCTGTGAGCGAAAACCAGACTTGCTCCACGACTGCAAACCTGTGCCAGAGCTTGCTGGTTCCAGGAGGGCAACGGCCCAAAGGCACGGTCCAGCCAGCAGCTTTTGAGTGCACGGCCAGCTATTTGTGACCAGGAAGATCTGCTTCTTGTGCTGAATTTCCATACATGTTTAATCCCAGTGACTGAGGAAGACATTGGCAAAGCATATGCCCTGCCGAATGGAGGCGAATAAAGCACTTTGCTGCAAAAAGAGCCTAACATTTATTTTGGGTGTGCGATGGAGTCTGAATTCATGTGATAGAGTAATCCTGTCGATGAGGTCATGTGTTCCTCTGAAGGGGCTTCTTTGTAACCCGGGTTAGTTAGCAACGCTTTTTCTGTTATCAAGCATCTGATTAAACTCACAAAAGAAGGGTCTTTAAGAAACAGTCTCAGGCAGAATTGAGAAGTGAATAAATAAATTGGTGGTTTTTTCTTTTCATTTTATCTGACAGGAAAAGGAGAGAGGAATAAGATGGGAAAGGGGAACAAGAAAGGGATTCATTGTTCTCAGATGACAGAACAAAGGTCTTAATCTATTTTCAAATTTTCTACAGAGCCCAACCATGTGGCAGATACTAGTTATACACATCCATGTGGCAAATTTCACCTTGAAGGTTCACAGTGGACTATCCAAATAGCACAAGCCTCCTAGAAGCCATCCTATGCCTCTCACCACTGGAGTGACACAGCATCCACCTTCTTCAGTATGGAAATCCTTTACCAAAACACTGGGCTTTTGTTCCATTATGGGGGAGGTAAACTAAAATGTGCCCCCAATTTTTATTTGACGTGAAGAAAGACTTAGCCCTTGGATGAGAATATTTTTTCTCCTGCAGCTCAGACAACTTTTGTAATGCTTTGTAGTGGCAGGAACACCAGCTCAGTTCTGACAACAGGGAAAGAGTGAGTTACAAATCTTTACAAATTTCCCTTGCAGGACACACACCCAAGGTCAGCTTAGATTGTGAAGAAGAGCAAAGCTCAAGTTGTTTTGCTCTGATTTATCTGTAAGCACTCAAAGCTGCTTATAAATGGTAAGGTATCTCCTGTTAAATACTTGTACTTATTAGAATTACATTATTTCAGATTAGTTATTTTGTGGCATCATTGATCCTCTATATTATAAAAAAATTAACTCAGTTCCTCTTATTCTGGATTATTTAATTCAGTATTTCCCTGTCCTCTCCATTGGATATCTCAGCAACCAGACAGATGTATGAAAGTTGGCTTTATAAAAAGAGCACTATTAAAGAACCGTGACCAAGTGATGATAAAGTAACAGGTACAACTGGCTGAAAGTTTTTACACATATTTTGCCATTGAAAGATGCCATTTTTCATTCGATTCTGAAAACTCAGCAAGAAGAAAACTAAAATATAGTCAGCAGCATTTCTGGAGTTTCTTTTCTCAAGAAAAAATTCCATCCTACCCTGAAAAACCTTTCTTTGAAACCAGTAATTTTTCTGCTATGGCTTGCTTTGAACAAAATGGCCTTTTTGAAAGAATAACCACCTCAATCATTTCTTAAACCTCCTTTTTCTAATAAAACAGAGCAGCCTGAACTTCAATTACTAAATGAAAAATATTATGAAAAATGAAACTACAGTGCTCATGCTCTCCTTCATCCCAGGACAGGAGGAGAAAGAGAATTAATCTTGTGTTCATTTACACCTCTAGAAGTGTAGAGATGAGCCCACATGGAAGTCAGATATGTCAGTGCATTTTAAAACACCTTTAGACACCAAACTGAATTTTCAGGTAGCAAAATACTTCAAAAATAGTGGTCCAAGAGCGAAGAGCTTTTTATTGATGGCTGACTCATTGTCCAATTACCTTCCTGTTTCTTACCATCTTTGAGGGCACTGATTCTTCAGTTTCCAAGGCAAGTTCTGTTTATTATACAAAAAAGTATCGTAACGACAGATAAATAACACTCCCCGTGCACCCCCAAGCATGTTTGGCTGGAAACCATCTTGGCTCAAGATGTGAAACAAACAGCTTGAAAGACTGGGAAAAAGAGAAGAAAGAAGAGCTGGGGAGGGGGCAGGGAGGGGGAGCAGAGGAGACAGATACTAAGATTTCTCAGTTTTCTAATTTGATTGTACTGTTCTGGTGTATTAGCCAACTCCACTTTCTCTTTTCCTACAAAGCATGTTAGACCAGCTGGTGAATTTGACCTGTGGCACTCCAGTGATTCACAGCAGCTAAAAATATGTCTCTGTATTATTTTTTTTAAAAATACAGTTTTTGTCTGAGGCAAAATAAGGATAAGATCATGTAAAAACAATGCTGTCAAATGAGTTCAAGGGAATAATGCAAACTGCAGTAGGTTCACTGAAGTAATGTCTCACATGGTTTATGCTGCTGCTTCTTTCTGCCTTAGAGGTGCAAAGCCCAGGAAATTAAAATGCTGCATCTATAAAATGCACAGGGTTTTTTTACAAATTAGGTTTATTCCCTTTATGATGTGAAGAGGTGAAACTCTGAATGCTGAGCTGAAAAAGCCAAACAAATGTTCATTTGGAGTAATATTTTTTCTAAAATACATCTCAGCTGACATTTACAACAGTGGCTTGTATGTTGGTGTGATTTGGGTCCTGCTATTCAGGCAACCTAATAAAAGGAGCGAGTATCTTCTGGATTTGTCCTGCAGGGACATGTGGAAGATGATGGCAGGCAAGGGAGAACGCAGCTCACTTCTGTTCTAACGCAGAGTCTTGGTTTGTGGTGCTGTGAGGATGGATCTTTCTGGAGAGAAGAGACTCTCCTTTATGAAAATTGGGAATACAAACTGCCAGATGGACTTACTAGGGAGTCTGCTGCTGACATGGGAAAATCAAAATGGAAATAAAGTTTGAGATGAACCAATATATAAGGCAGCCAAAGAACATGTTCATCTGGGAGTTATAGTTCAATGGAATGGCGAGGCATAGACTGTTACCTTATAGGATCATTGCAAAGTGAGAAATGAATGGGTCTCCCACTGAATGGATTCCCCAGGCCCTGAAAAACTACTTCTCAACAGTAGTTGAGCCAAAAGCTTCCCAACCAAGGGTCTACCATCTCTGAGTCTTCTGAACTGTAACAAGAGAAATAAAGCTAAACAAAGCTGGCTTGTTAGGGCTGGACATGTGGAGTTCCCACAGAACCATGTGCTCTCGGCAGAGACTCCAGAAGTGCTCACAATCTAGGGATTAATAGTGTGGTCTTGTGGTTAGAACTGAGGACTAAAACTCAGGCATCCTGCACTGAAATTATTTTATAAATCATCTGGTGTGTCTCAGTTTATCCACTGGTAAAACCTCACAGGGGGAATGTATGCCTCAGTGAATTAACTATTCCAAGGACCTCACAGGAAAGGTACTGTCAAATCCCCATTTCCATAATTAAACAACTTGCTGAAGAATGCTATAAAATTGCCAGAACATACATAAGTTAAAAGCAAAGAACTGGAGTGTTAACCCCTGCAATGAAAGGGAGAGACAGTCACAGATAGGGAAATGTCTTTTGCACTGAAGAAGAAAGTCTGACCAGAGATGTGTAGCAAATATGCAGACAGCTACATGACCGCTTGAAATTCTAGGGTAACAACAGACAATTGAAGACTTATTCTGAAGCCAAAACATAGGATGTGCCGAGCCAATTACCAGAATAAGAAGATGAATCCATAGAAATAAATTATAAGGTTAACAAAACCCACAGAGAAACACACCAGAAAATTTGAGAAAAATCTGCAACTGAAACAAAATACATGGGCCCAGCAAAGATTCTTATATCTACAGAACGCCCTTTCATCTATAACAGTCTCCAGACATTTTATGAAATCAGAGCAATCATTCATACACACATGTACACACAATATTCCTCCATGATGAGCTGTATCCACCGTTGTGTAGCAACGTCTTCTGCTGTTAAACAACTGAAGTGATTCATGCTTTCAGACAGGAAGTAAAGAAGAATACTACATCCAGCTCAAACCACAGAAGGATTTTTATAAGCCACAAGAAACAAACTAGTTATTTTATGGGGCAGATTATTCAAATGTGTTACATATAAACTAAAAAAGAGAAACAGAATTAGACGAGGTAACTATGGGAGAACTAGCACTAACCCCATCTAGTCTAGCTCTTAGTGACTGAGATGAGGCACAAGTTAACAGGGAATTCAGTGTGTCCTTGGAGCTTGGTTTTTTGTTAAGAGCTCGGACACTTGAGCATCGATTTCTGGAAATGGGAACTCAGAAAAGAGAAACAAAACAAGCAGGTCAGTGGGGTGCTTTTGAGCTGCATTCAGACTCATGGCAGGGTGCACAGCAATCAGCCAAGTAGAGCAATTTGCTACAAACTTGAGAAAGAGGAAAAAAAAAAAAAAAAAAAAAAGAAGGAAGAAGACAGGACTATGCATCTGCTAAATACTTTTTTCTCCCATCTGCAAAGTAATCTCTGTTCTTACTGGAGCTTTCAAAGCTGGAAGAAAAAATCCACTAGCAGATACAGCCCAGACAAAAACTGTGGATTAGAAACAGCAGGACACATCAGTGATGTGAACAGCAACAAAGACAATGGATTCAGAAAAACTGTCACTGTTCTAAAAACAGAAGCAGAACTACAGAAATGGGTCATCTCAGAAGGCCTCCGTGGAAAGCAGAAGGGATATATTCGCACCTTCCTTTTGCTTAGTTTCCCACTGAAACCCCCATTTGCACTTACAGCACAGAAGTGAGTTTTACCCATTAGTCTCCGAAGACACATGTAGAAGTCTGGACTGTTAAATGTGGAATTGAATTAGATCCATAGCAGAGCTGCCACAGACACTGAGGCCTAGATTAGTGCCTTTTCCAATATAAAACCCCCCTTTCACAGCAAAAGTAACTTTTGCGCATAATCTCACAGCAGAAATCATTCTTGCCTCCTAAGTATGTACTGTACCTTTTAATAAATCCTTTCCTAATAGCAAAAGCATTTGCTTGGTCTCTTGGCTTTTTCCTCCTCATAGCAAAGACACAGAGCTGGAAAAGATCTATGGTTTTCTAAACTTGTCTTTGGAAAGTTTCTTTGCCAAGTTACACTTTGTCAGGAGCTCATTATTTTCTGGGTAGACACTGGAGACTTCACTTTGAATTATTTTGAGGGCTTTGCTGATGCAGTTTCAAACTATGAGGTTTGTGTGCTTTTCTGCATGAATCACAGCAACTTAAGTTCATTCAACATACAAAGCCCTGCTTCATTTCCAGACCCTTCTCTACAGTGTTTCTTCCAAAACCACCTATAGGTTTTCCAGAGCTTATTTCACAAAGTTCTAGATGGTTTTGTGATGAGATGGGAACAGCAGAAATTCAGGACTTCTGAATTTTCTTCCCACTCCTTTCACGCTGAGCAAGAGTTTCTAAGAACAAAGCAGCAGCCAATTCTGGAAATAGGGGCTTGGACAGTCTCATTTGTCTCTAAATTTCACAACTCAGGCATCAGACATCAGCTTTTCCACAGAGGTAGGAAATTAACTATCAATACTCTTGATATCTATAATATGAATAGGTGAATAAATAGGTGATCTGCTATAAAAAGCAGATGCCAAATTAATAAATTTACCAAAAATATTAGTGAAAACTATGCAGTAGAAAATAGGATCTCTGCATTTATAAGAATCATAAACCATTGACCTATTCAACAAATACTCACATAGTGTACAAGTGAATAGGCTAAGCACACTGAGACAACATTGCTTTGTACAGCATCTCCGATGAAGCTGTTTTTTAAATTTCTCCTGGAGGTCAAAAGGAAGAGGTTAGCTAAAATTCCACTCCATACACCCAGCATCACACTTTTCCATATTAAAAGTGATCTTAGCTGAAGAAATGTCACATACAGAGGCAAGTGATGTGGAATTCTTTTATTTTAATGACTTTGCTGTAACTAAGAGCACAAATAATCTACATGTATATTGGTCTGGAATAACAAAAAGTGTTTAAGTAGTATGAATTGCTACAGACGATATTGGTCAGCAGGCAGCAGGATACTTTCAGAATTTGTTGTGGTTATTTGCAGGCAGTTTGTAATTTTACTTTGATTTAACCATATACTTATTCAAGCACTGCAAATGACATCTCTAAAAATGTCTCAGAACTCAATCTTAAAAGCCTGTACTGTTCTTGGCAACCAGAAATATTATTACTTGCCTCCTGTCATTAGCAGACTTCAGTCGTCATCTTAAAAGAAGCTGGGGAAACATATGGGTAACCCTTCCCCAGACAATTCTTTGCTTTTAAATCAATTATTAGTTTACTTGGGCGGCTTTTCCTTCCCGCCAGAGCTCCTCTGTCCTTGGTACTAGCATCCGAAATGTGCAGGAATGTGCACATTTTTCTAACTCACAAGACCACAGAAGGAGTTCCTTGAAATCTAACTTCCAGTAATAGCCCCCAGGCTAGATATCTGCTTGGCCTAGTTCTGTCAGATGTGGTAGCATCAAGAATTTGCATCTTTGGCAACCTAGGGGAGGGTAGCAAGCTCTTAGTAGAACAAAATATATAATGAAGAGTGAAGATGGAGTGAAATCAACCATGGCTTGGCAAGACAAAATAGAATATAAATTAGATTCACAAAATATGAAACAAATTGAGTGCAAGGCATTTGGAAAAAGACAGGAGACTGTTTCTAAAAAGTCCAGTCTAAGGATGTTTCTCAGTGCTCTGATGTAAAGCAGAAGCACGTATGTAATGTAATGGAAGATACAGACATACACAGCCCTGAGCAAGTGATTAGTCACAATGGCGACTGAACTTGGACAAAAATCTGTGCTGCTGCTTCAAAAGTCAACACATTGGGCACTGTTACACTAATGGGAGACTTGAGAGACCTCTACCAACAACGTCTGACCTCGTTCTCTTAACCCACAGTGACTTAAGACCTGTCTGTGCTAAAGTCTTAGCTGACAGCAATTTGAGCCGTGGAATAAAAGAAGGGATGTGGAGCTCAGTTATCCAGCAACAGATCTCCAGTGAAATCAATGCAATTGTGTCACATGAGAATTTGGCTGGCAGCCTCTGAAGTCTGCATAGGAGAAAACCATCCCCTCAGAAATGCAAGCTGAAGCGAAGCGGACAAGGAATAATACAGACAATGAAGTGCCACTCTATGCATGAAAAGTGCTTGGTGGATTCTAATTTCCTCTCTGTCAGACTAGTTTTATCCCCATGTTACTCCATGAGCAGTACTCCTGACCTGTATGAGCACAAACCAAATCAGATCAGGCCAAGGCATCACCTGCAAAAAGAAATTTCTCTACTATGTAATAAACAATGTGAAAGAGGTGTACTATATGCATATCCAACATCCCATATTAAAGTGAAATAATAATTGCTTGTGTTAGCAGAAAAAGCTCTCTTGCTAGGTGAAACCACTGAAGTTAGACGCTGTAGACTCCATTTTTATTTAGACTAAGGCCCCCTTTTTGTCAATGTAGTAGGGCATATTAATAGGATATTAGGATACAGGATTATAGGATATATAAGACATATTTCTATTTATAGGAATTGCACATTTCTTACATCAAGTGTGAGTTTTAAGTATATACACAGAAATAAACAGAGTTTAAGGGTTTCTGCACATGTTCTGAGCAACATAAATAGTACAAAAGACAGTCAGGCCACAACCTGGAAAGCACTGTTTTAACTCAGGATCTGTTCCCTTTTCTTACAGATGAGACTTCACCCATTTGAATGGTGCCAGTGGGACCATTAGTAATGTGGAAATGTAATCACACCCAAACCTAGAGGGATCCCAACCAAATCAAAGCAAAATGAACTCTGTGTCCAAAATTACCTTCCTCAGCACTGACATGGCATTATGATACCAGGAGCATGGGGCTTCTGAGAACACAGATGGGGCAGTGACACTGAGTTCCCAGAAATGCAAGAGCCTAGGCACCATGTCCAGTGATAGGGAGGGCATGGACAGGCACACATGGCTGGATGGTAGTAAACCATATTTCCTTGCTTCTGCCAGAGACCCTGTCAAATCCCAGTGTACTACTACGAAGGCAAAAAATCAGTGTATGAAATAATGGCCTGAGAACGACAGATAAAGTACAAATAGTGTTAATGCATTTGAGAATGACACTCTCTAGGTCCTGCATTCTTTCCATCAAACCTGGAACTGCAGCACCTGTAGTGCTGGATCACTGTGATTGACTTGCTAACCTGTAAAGTGTATAAGTCTACATCATAATTAACACTTGGCAGCGGAAATATAAATTCCCTGGCTTGTAGATGGTATATCCTCCTATAAACACTTCACTTGGCCACCAAACTGGAAAAATAGATAGGACATTCATAAGGAGTTCTCACCATGGGAAATGCCAGCATTTTTTCCTGGAAACTATCTACATTGCCAAAATACTTCAATAAGAAAAATGATCTGAGACCTTTCCCTTAATATGCATCCTGTTCTCATTTGACTTGTAGTCTACAGTGTGCAGCATTCATTCTGAGTCAGACTTGAATTACTGTAGTACAAGCAATGCAGAAGGGAAGTACAAGCCACAAGTAAAGGAAAAATATGCATTACACTGTGTCTCACTAAGAGGAATGGATTGCCTACACATCACAAGCTACCTTTATATCTTTCTTGGCATAGACCTTTGTCACACAGCACAGAGAAACTATTTAGGAGGATTCAGCATATCCAAAAGAGGTTGGCTTTCCAAAAGAACCAGTAAAAACAAAGAACCAGTGCAAAGTGGACACTGAGCTCCTTTTGAAAGCCTAACAAACTGACTTCTGACAAAATGAGATAATGCTGGGCCAAGAAAGAAGATGACCACTAAAGTCTTGTACTGAAGTGTACAACACATACTGGAAGTGAACCTTTCCTGTCCAAATAAAGGCTTTTCATCAAACCAAAGAGGCAGAAAACCACAGTCACAAGAGTGTTCAACTCACAGTTGGCTCTCTCACCTGCTAACCCTGCATCCTGCCTTTGAGACAAGCCCAAAACTGATTGACAAAATAGGTCTGTTTCCAGTTCTTTTAATTTCTTGGGAATGAAAAGTGAACTCCTTTCTTGGAAATAAATCTTTTTTTTAATCCCTTTCCAGCAGGAGTTCCTTAACGGTGGAAATAACTGTTTAGCCAGTTCTGATGGGCACACAGGGAAACAATCTCACAGTTTAATTTTCATTTATACTCAGAAGAAGATATTTACATCCCCTTTTAGCTTTGTGCTGCCAGAATGGTGTAAAAGAGTGTAAATTTAAAGAAGAATCAAGACAGTTTAGATTAATATTACAGTTAATATCCTAATCCCATAAGAAAATTAGCATTTGTAATTTTAGGTTTATAAGCTTATGTCCGGTGCATCTTGGGATAAGGCACGGACAAATGCTCAAGTACTTAGTTGAAGAAAATCATTACAGTGGAATTTCCTCAGGCACCCAGTTTCAGACTCCTTTGAGTATCTTGGCCAATGTCTATACACATACAGTCAATGCTACAGCCTGGCATGGGGAAGAGGCACGCTGCTACAGTAGACCTTTGTTGTGCCTATGATTCAAACAATTGTTTTTAAAATCTGTATTAAAGATTTCTGTTCTACCACCCTGTACTTTCTACTCAATTACTAAAAAGAATATGTTTTCTAAGCATGAAACAATATCATTTTTGTCAACAGTTTGGAAACCAAGCACTTATATGAATTGAAGAAAGCTTCCTTTCTCTTCCCTGTGCAGTTCTGGTTATGGGGGAAGAGCTTTCTGTGTGAGTAATCTTTCTAAGTAGGAAGCAGAGCTCCCCTATTGCTAGGGAAGAATGGACCTCCAGTAGGCTAATATGTGATGGATGACTGAATGCAAACTTGGCAACGTTGTTCCCCGCTACCCAAAGAATACAAAATGCCACAGGCTATTCGTACACAGGGACTCTCTAGTTGGAAGTTCTGAAAACTTGGCAACATCCCACCTTAATTTAATTGAAACTACAGTGGCAAGACAATTAAGGATGTGAATTTGGAGAAAGTTCTTGCAACAAGATCAACTCAGGATGAATTTATCTTTGGTGATTGACTCATGCATAAGCCAAACAAAAACATAAATGGAGAGTTATTCTCATTGATTCCACAACCTGAGCAGCAAAATCTCACATTTGTTTGTGAGGGATACTTTATGGGATATAATGTGTATTAACTAGTATACTTTAAAGTCTACATCCAGATATACTCGCTGAAGCTATAGGGGTTTGTTGTTGTTGTTGTCAGCAACAGGATATGCAGTATATAGGAGAGAGAGAAAGAAATTATGCATACAGAAATCCAGTAAAACATTACATTAAGGCCATGTCTAGTTATAAGGGCATGTATATCATTCCAGTAAATGTTAAAAACAGACACTAAGTTATTCAGACTTTGTCCTTTTAGCAGAAGGATCCCTATTATATTCCTTCTTTCAATGCCTGAACACTTTCTGCTGGATCAAGAGACATCTCTTGTCAGGCAGAATCCCATTCTGACTCCTCCTCCCCAGTCTGCCCATTCCGCACAGTTTAGTTACATCATACATTGAAAGATTTCACTAGCTGGAAGAATGCCCAGCTTTTAACTTTTCCCACATGTGGAAGGCATTTAACTTCAGCTCAGATTGGACAGAGGGTCGAACGCACAAGTGGACAGTAAGCACTGAGTTAGGGGAAGTTTCACACTTGTATAAACCCTAGAGCTCGGTGGAAACTGAGACAGCTCAAGATTGTCTCTCAGGGTTGTTCATTTTCCTCCTTTCCGGTAGTCCCATTCCTCAAAGAACTGCCTTCTTCCTTCTTTTTTCTTTCACTACACAAAGAACTTTTTTGAACAGTTAATAATGGCAATTGTAAGTTCTTTGTGGCAGAGAGCATCGCTTATTATGTCTATTCACTCTTTCCAATACAATGAGACCCTAAAATGCTGTAGCAGTAGTAACAACATCATCAACTTCTAATAAACTCCTACACAAAACCAATAGAAGCCATGGACAGCAAGTACACTTTGGTATCAAGCAGTTTAATGAATTAAATTAGATCTTATAAACTCAGAAGTGATCTGTACGCATCCCTTATTTTTCAGCTCTTGAGCTCAAGTTATGATGTTTCCTCTCCAGAACTTACTAGTTACTAGTCCTACAAATTTCTTGCACTAGTTTTGTTTATTTCTCAGCCTGGGTGATGATAAAATATTTACTCATTAACTTAATACACTCTGATTGCTATCTTCCTTAGTTTCCTACTTCGGTAACAAAGATTTTTTTCTGCAATATTACATCAGTGACCTCCTTAAAACTACTACAGGTGGCTATTACATTCTAGATTAGTTTCCGACTTCTGTAGTTTATAACCACTGGTTTTGATAACCGAGATCAGTCTTTGAGATAGGTGTGCTAAATTGACACCAGAAATTAAGTCTGAGAAAGTGCATGTTGGTAAATCAGAGCACCATTTTAAAGCCCAGTATCTCAAACTGCCACAGTTCAAAACAAATGCCTTGTAATTGTTGGAAAGCTGAGATTTCTAACTTTCTAGTGATATAAATCATCCGTTTCTAAGCCTAGAGCTTTATGAGACACTGGACCTTAAAACTGTCAATGGTCCTTCAGCTTAGCAGACTGCGATGGCATGCGTCCAAAGATGAATATATCAAGTCACAGGCTTCAAATTAGAGTAATTTTTAACCACTCTGAATTTCTCAAGTTTCAATATATGTTACACAGGTAGGACAGGTAAATGTGTAGCTGATAATGAAGCAGACACCACCCTCTGCATTTACTCTTACTTCCAAATGTAATATTCAACCTAGACAGATACCAGGGTTCACTAATGGAAACAGCCAACTGAAAGAACACTGTTTCTCCCTTACAGATTTGCCGATACAGGACATCCATTTACACCAGACAACTATTATATAATCCAGTACCCTTCATTGCCATTTAGCACCAGTCAAACCTCTGAACACATCCTGCAAAGATAGATGAACAGATGTACTGTTGTGTTGCAGGAGGAAAATGGCAGAGAATTGCACAAGCAGGTCTAGTATTTCAAATGGTTTTGCCAGAGGGGATGAAAGGGTTAAAGCTCTGGCTCCAAAGCAACATCACTGTTTCAAATGCACACCTGCTTCTCAGTTCTGCTTCACTCTTGAGAAGGATGAAAAAGTCCTGAGAAGCACAGACTCTGCCATCTAATCTCATTTTTTTATCAAAAAGTGAACCAATACTCAAGAACAAACTTTTGACAGCCTCTTTACAGCAAGTCAGAACATCTTCATACATGAATAGTCTTTGGCTTTTTTTGGATACTTTATAAAAAGCAGTAACATGAAAAATAAGCCACCTGATTTGAACTTCAAACACCTTTAGAAATTATGTTCTAGCAACGGGGTATTTAAGTTCAAGTGAATACCGAGGAGAAATCATCCAGTCTTAAAGAGTTGAGATCCAAAAAAAAAGAATAGATTTCCATTTACAAAAGATGTCCAGCTAACACAGTTACTCATAATTTTGTGGAGCACTTTTTAGCCTGAGTTTAGGGATATTCCCAGTAAGTTTGGCATCATTAAGCATCATTTCAATGGGAGAATTGGATCTGGTTGGTTCTCTTTTCTTATGCCTATCACCACAGTGTACCTGGATAAGATTTCTTCAGCAGAATATCAGCTTCCTCTCCAAATGAGACATGACATTCTAATCTGCAGGCTGTACACTTTTCAGCAGATCCTTTGGCTCTTCTACAGCTTTGGAAACACCGATAAAGTAACTGTAGTTATAGGATTAAAGACTGGAACTTGCAAAGAATTTTCTCTGGGCAGAAAGGAGCCAGAGGATAAAATTAATGAGAAAAAAATATGGGAAATGAATAGCAATTTCCTGAGGATAGTGACTGTGATAGGGTCAGTGACAGTGAGGGCAAGCAGTCCACTGTACAGCATCCCTCTCGCTCTGCCCCTTTTCAGCTGCTACTCACCCTGCTCCCTTCAGAGGCGCATCCTTTCCTGAGCAATGGTGCAGAGGTGTAGCAGCTGCAAAGGGGATGCACTGGGAACACCCTGGTAACACTTTCAAGTACTTTCAAAATTCACTGCCAGGGAAGGTGAACTGCAGATAAACTGATTCTCTTCTTTTGACTAAACAATTTGATTTGATCAAACATTTGCTCCTGAGTTCCTAATAGCAGTAAGAAAAAACCCAAAAGGCATCATAACCTTTTTCTGCAAGTCTTCCTAGAATTCAAAGGACTGCCGCTAGCCCCCACTGTCCAATTCATTCTCGGACTACAGCACACTTAAGATGTCACAGTTTTAAAAGGCAAATGAACAACCCCAGCATAATAAAACAAAAAACACATATAACATTAATCAGGAAGGGTGTAAGATTAATTCCCATTATTTAATATGATTTTTTTTTTAAATAAACTGGGAGAGAAAAACCAAACACAACAGCTTGACAATAAGGCTTTTACCCAGTCCATAGAATTGCATGCACCTCATTGGTTTCTATTTTTTTCATTAAAGAAAATCTGATAAATATCTTTATTATGCTTTTTAATTTTATAATGTCTCCAGCGTGCAAGAGGATGTCACCATCATTTCAATCTGAACATAACTTTCTCCTGCATAGTTTGACACAGACTTTTCAGAAGTTTAGAGTAACTGCCAAAAACTATCTCCTAGTAGTCAAAGAGCAAATCAAGCAGGGAAAGCTCTGCAAAGGTGATGTAACACAAAGTTTTGAGTAAGTGGCCTTAACCCCTAAGTGAAGCTAAGTGCGATCACCTTCTCCCAGTCAGCTTCTGTATTTTAAGCCAGTTTGAGCCTAACTGGCAAGTGCAGACACAGTCATGCAGAAAATCTCAGTGCACAAGGGAGCAAGTAGTTAAGACACACTGTAAAGCAAGTGTCTCCATTTTTCCATGATGATGGAGAATTTCACCCTCCCACTCCCCAGAACCCACCCATTTAAGTACTGGTAATAAGATACCAGCTGAATCTTCCTTTGTCTTTTGCTCCCCACTGCAGACTAATGTTACCACACTTTTAAAAGAAACTGGAGCCCAGTGGGGGCGGGGAGGAAGGTGACAAAGGCTTCGGTGCGAATAAGTGTGCAGACAGCAAATTAAAAAGGAAAAGGGCCTGACTCTTTTCAAGTCATACACAATAGCATAGGAAGAGGAGTTACCTGGGACGTTTAAGAACTGTAAGTGGATTTAGGCTGGTACTCGAGGTGAGGATGGGGGAAACTTATTACTTCAGTAGCCAAGAGGAAATCCCAGATCTGATTTTCTACCCTTCCTCCCAATTAGTTTTCTAATTAGGTTTCTGACTATATTTCTGTAGATGTCCAGCATTCAACTAACTCATCCTTCCTTCATTCATTGGATCAGATTGATGTCATTGAGACATTTCTTACATTATTACTACACCGGACAATAAAGACAAACTAAAGACAGGCATGCTCCAATTCAAAAACATTCCCTAATAAGATCCCTGACTATTCAGACTGATAATCCTAACTATGAGGGTCATGACAGAATACTGTGTCATTGCAAACTTGTGTGGGAGAAGAGCTCCTGATTTTTTAATTCAGGAAGGAAGCAGACTTACCTTACAGACTCTGACAGAGATTAGATCCCGCTGTGAGCAGTCTCCATGAAATAAATATGATGTTAAAGTCAGCTATCGGCTTCTGACTTTGTTGCCGTCCTGTCAAAACTCAAGAGAACTTGCGTTGTCTAATTTTGCGTGTGAATGTGTGAAAGACAGAAACGTTTGACAGTAAGGCAAACTGGTCAGATCAGCCAGATTCTGCTGGGTTTATATAGCTGAGCTGCAAATCCTGATCCTTGGCTCATTCCACTGTAATAGGACGCCTGAAGGCATTTTTTTTTTCAGTTTTGCTTTAAAGGAACAGCCTCTCTCTTTGGCTTAGCTTCTGAAAGACACACACGCACACTCACATACACACACTGTCATACACAGGCACACACACAAAAAAGAATTTGCATGCAATTTATGGCTAAAGAAGGAAACCCCTGAACCATTAAAAAAGAAAGTCATCTCAGGGCAAATGACTCAGAAAGCAGAATATTTTCCTTACAGCATCAGCAGAGTACATTATCAGGAGTTTTAATCCCCTCATCCCCATTATTTTAGCATTGCGAAAGAGTAGCAAATTTAAATAAAATCAGAGGAATCACAAGCAGGATTTCAATTCCAGAAACTCCTACAGAACATAATGGGTGTAATGTGCAGCTAGCGTAAATCGACCCCACTCCACTGGAATCGACTGAAATACTCAGATTCACACAAGCTGAGAATCTGGCAAATCCCCACTTTTTCAAGATTGTGATCTCCTTTGCGTCCTTTTGCACTCCTGCTCTCAAGAGCCATTGGGAGAAGAGTGGAGAAATCAAGAGAAAAGTCCAGTAAGCAGAGTCCTAGCCTAATTCATCATATTAAAAAAAAAAAAAAAAAGATAAAAGCCCAAAGAGAATGACACAGGAGGGATTCCCTTTCTTCTCAGATCTGATAAAAAGAGATTGCGTGGCTGTGTGTGTGAAGATAATCCAGCCACTTTTGTGAGGTTTATGGTTTCTGAGTCATTGCATTCTCTCTGCTTCCCACCCCAGAGCTATCACACACAGAGTGTTCCTCCAGGACCTTTTCAGGGGTGTTTGTTATCTTTGACTACCCTTGAACCTCAAGCTTGTGGCGAAAAGTAAAGATCACGGTTAAAGGATTCTCACTGACACTCATGTCCCTCCTACCTGATACTAAAAATCTGCTTCTCCTTTGCCTACACCCCAGCCCAGTGTTGTTTTTCTTTTGGGTTTAGGGTTGGGCTTTTTTCTGGGGGGAGGGGAGGCCACTGGCACAGGGGGAGAGAGGAAGATTAATCTTTAACTTTCAGGTCTATATTCTAGTATAAAAGATGAAATCACTCTTCTCTTTGATGATTTAGACTTACCCAAACACCTCTGAAGACAACGAAAACACAAAGCACTACTCACCAGTTTCCACAGGCTATGGGACAGCCCAGTAGGAAAGTAGTGGGATGCTACTCAGGAACAAGGATACTCATAAGCATAAAAATTGATTCCCTGAGCCTCTCTGATCATGTTTCTTTCTGAATGTATCTCCTCCCAGCTGGCCTTTCTCAGGCTCCATGGACTCACGCATCACTTTCAGGATTTTTTCCTTTTTGCTGCTTCACAACCACAGCACTACCAGGAAGATTTGGCCCATCCTCCATATTTAGGAAAGGATGGGAGAATTCCTGACCCTGAAATTCTGAATCACCATTTTAGAATCATTATTTTTGGAGACCATAAATAGTAGAGATCTTTTGCTCACTGAACTACTTAAATTTTCTTTGCTGTGGCTTTCATACATAACATTGACACCATGTGTGTATTCTCTTGTGTCTAATAATATCGCTGAGCTCAGGCCAAGCTCCCTTCCTCAGCACATGGCACAAATTTTAGTCCTTTCCAAATAGATGCTGATGAAAAATCAAGCAAAAAAAAAAAAAACCCAACCAACCTAAAAAAAAACCTCTTAGAAGTTTTTACAAATTATTTTTCAAGAAAACACATGCCGCTTCTCCAACCAATTACAGAAGTGTTCAAAAACCACTGAGATCAAAAGTTTTAGTAAATCAGTGATGTATCTGTATCAACCATTTATGAGCACACATTTCCAATTTCTGCGTTAATTTTTTGACGTGCTGTGTTTCACAGCAGTCATTCCCTAAGAGAAGAAAAGAGGCTTTATTGGAGGGAGGGTCAGAAATGTTAACTAATCCCTGGTGAAGGCATTGGATCCTCTTTGACTGCTGATTTCATAAAAGTAAATCTTGCTCTGGACATCTCTACTGGTCTCAAAGGCAATAGGGTTACTGTATACAGCCACTAGTAAGTCTCCAATTTTTGTGTGTAATTCTTCTCAGAATATTCTCATGATGGTCCTGGTACCGGCCCACGTTAGCTCTCTCCCAACTACATAGTCCTGTGAAATTCAATTAAAATGTGTACTCAAGGCCAAAAATTGAATGTGAGATGTAACATAATTTTTCCGATAAAATCTGATGGGGACTTAGAAAAAGATGGTTCCCCATACAATTAACCATTCACTGTCTCTTACTTCAGTAGTCCTTTCACATACATTTGCAAAACACTGTGTTTCATTGTCCACACCCAGAAGCCTAAACAAGATAGTTAAAGATTGTGTGTAAACTGTGGAAAGAAACTTGCAGGATTTGTTTTTGGAGCATTTGCTAATACTAGCATTTCTGCCAACAGTTGTTGAATCAAAATTTAAACTAAATTTTTCTCCAATAATTCTCCACCCACTTACCTGACTTCAAAAAAATATGCCATATGACATGAGTTCCAGGTAAGAGTTCAGGCCTGTTTTTGTTTTATCTTTTTGGGCTCACCCATCCTCAATCATACTCTGTTGCAAATATTGAATGATATACTGAGTCAGAAGCAAATGATAACATGACAGAACAGGGAAAATGTATTTTAATCAGAAAGACAGCTTTAGGTTGTGATCTCTAACAAGCAGGACTAAAACTGAATTCTGTGCCCTGTGGTATCTTCTTTCATTAGATAAATACTGATAGCAATTGAGATTTTTTTTAAATTAAAGGAACAGGGAGAAATCAAATTAACACTGAACTGCTGTGGTTTTATGCACTTACAAGCTCATATTACAGATTAATTTCAAACATGTACAGAAGATCATAACAGATAGACAAATCTAGGAATATCGTGATATTTATGAAAGCATAAAAGAGACAAACTAGTTTTTTGGAAAATATTAGTGAATTGCAAAAAAATATGCTCATTATTACCTTGGGACAGAATTTTTACAACATAGGTAATTAGACAGTTCCAATTTAATACCTGTGTCGGTTCACCCAGTGCTAGGAACAATCTACTTTGTAGCAGCATATTTGAGACAGTGAAGGCTGCCCGGAATATGAAGACATGAACGCGGGGGAATTAATGCTACTGTTAGTGTAGCCTGAGAGGTCTTTTTCCATGCACATAGTGCAGCCCATTTCAGTAACATGCAGTTGGGAATGCAGTGAGCCACTGGAATATAACTTATGAAACATAAATGGCCAGATGGTATTGCTTTGGGGCAGGGAAACAGATACTTGATTTGAACAATTTTGGGAGCCAGGAGAAGTATTCAGTGCCTGTGGCTGGAAGGAAGTGTATTTCTCATAGAAAACTAAACTTAGAGTAGAACGATCATCAAAAGCAGCACCCAAGAGCACGTCATGGAGACAGCCAAGCCAGCCAGTTTGAAAAACAGTACCAATTTAGTCACAATGAAATGCATCCTGTTGAAGACAGCTTGTCTTATTTAATGTTAAGACAAAGATGAAAAAATCAAGATTTATAGAGAGACTATAATATCACAGGATTGATCCTTCAGGGGACATGACTGTAAAGGTGCTCCATTCTTCCAACTGATACTTTTAGGTCAAGTAATTTCCAGACACATTCTGATACTTCTTCACTGAATATCCTTTCCCTACATTTTCTGTCTTTTGAGACCATATGCACAAGATTTCACTGGCACAGAATCAAGTTTCTAGTACTTTTGTCTTTACGTCTCCATTTCTTTGATTCCTTTATGACTGTAGCCAAATACAGGTCAGTTAATTCTAGTTCACATTGAGTACTATTCTTGCAATCTTGCTAAAACTTTGACTCTTGGGCTACCATCTTATCTGCAGCTTTTCAGTTGATTTCCTACTAATTTGCAGCAAATCATTATCCCAGTGCATTCACTGCTTCTTACTTGACAATCATTTGCAAACAGACTTCGATTTCTAGAAGAGCATTTGTTATATAGAATCACTCATTTCCCCAGAAAATATCCAAACTATTGCTTTAAATATCTGCTATTTGCAGCAATTCATGTTGCCTCTACACTAATATTCTCCCTTCCCTGATGCGATTACTCACAAAAAGAATAAGGGCTTTCAAGCACTGCAGACTTTTGGCTACTTGTCCAGTGCTTATATTTAGGTGAGAACACTAATTTATATGGTTATACATAGACCATCCTTTCCCAAATGTTATGAACACTGGTATGACCATGTCAAACATGCTGAAGACAACATTGCTTTGAGGCTGGATTGATTGTGATAATTGCAACATATGTTAAAATGCAGGAAAAGTGTCCACTGTTCTGGCATCAGAATGCAGAAGATCATTCTTAACCCAAGGGAAGTCTGACCTAAATAGACAAATGCAGAAACTGAAGGTACAAGTTTGCAATTACTGCACAGATGAGCACTACTGAGAACTTCAGTGGAACCAACTGCACGTGTAAAGACAGTGAAGTTGAAGCCCTATGATGACCATTAAAACATTAAATATCACACCAAACGCTAAATTACAAGAGCATACTTGTCGATTTTGGAATTTTTAAGAGATGATCCCCAAAAAGGAAAAGGAAATTTCCTCTATTATTTGAATTTATTACCATTATTATCATCAGGACATTTCCCAAGGGTTGCATTCATTCCCTAAATGAAGAAATAGGAAGCAGCTGTTTGAGGTCAGGCCCACTGGGCTTGTGTACTGCCTGTACTCAGGAAGACAGTTGTGACAGATAGGCATTTAGCCTTTCTTTAACTGTTCTTTTAAGAGCTAAGTATGTCTTGGCACTATTTGCATGACCTGGAAAGATGACAGGCTTAACCACAAACAAGAGGTAACTGAGCAAATGTTGGTATTTAATAAAGTTATTTCAAACTCTCTTATCACATCAGTGAAAAGAAGCTATGTGCCTGTTAAGGTATACATGAGAGTGGAGCCAGATGACTTGGGTGCTAATGCAAGGTCTGCCATGCTCTGAAAAGATGACCTTGATCAACTCTTTCCCTGATCAATAAAATAAATGTCCTTTGCAAGGTAGACATCAACACACTGATAATATACACTAGACAAGAATTTGTTGTTAGTGATAACACAAATAAAGATAATCTATGCAAAATTCACTCAAGAAAAATCAAAGCTTCATCAAAAAAAAAAGTAAATAAACAATAATAACTATGCCAGTACATAAATATTTTCCATCCAAACTGCTGGTGTCAACTCTGTGACACAGAGTGACTTCTAAAGTTCATAAGTATCTTTGGCTTTTATTATATTAGAAGTTTATGAGACAAAATGTGGCTTTCACTATATATCAAGGTAGGAAGAGTAACAAGGAAGACTATACCAAATTGCTGAGGACTGAGTGAGAACGTAAAGCTTGCTATTGTTACCGAAATCCGGAATAAAATTCCTTAACACCAATGTGACGTTACAAAGCAGGCTCTTCGTTTATTGCAGCGCTGGATGCACGGGGGATAGTTCCACGTAGCGTGCATGCCACAGCTTCAGCACAAACGGGTTATATGGAGTAATAATTACATATTAATCAGATTAATATATATATGCATAAAAATTATTATTAGTGATTATCATAGTACTGTCTACATCCGATCATGCGCAATGATGAATTCATTTGAGTCAAAGGGCAGCTTCCACGACCACCTACCCACTTGAGATTCTGTTGGCTGTCCTTTAAGTCCTTGTTCTTGTCCTTGTTCTTTGATCTTAAAGCTTAGTGCAATTTCAGTCACATGTGATCAATTTCAACATTGTTCTCATCTAGTGTATAGGAACATCTAGTCATAAGAGCAAAGAACTGCAAAACTTATGAGTAAATACTAGTTAATCACTTAACTACACTTTTGTAATTACCTCTATTAGCTAGTCCCCTGACTACACTTTTGTCTATTGTTTCAATCATCATGTTAGTTTTTAAACACAAAATTCGATAGAAAATATATGTTTTCTATGGTTATACATATCATGATTCATTGTACCTAACACAATTACCTATAGTTACAATTTTAACTTGTAAGTACAAAACTGATTTTTGTATTGTAACACTATGTGGGATGGTGTAAAGCTTTTATCAGCATGTTAGCATTACTCATAAGTGGTTAATCCATAGGTGACACAGGGAAAGTAACAACTGCTGTAAAGGTTGTATACCGTGCCACTTCAATTTGTATCTTCTAAGTGCTTGGGTTCATAAAAATACTTAAACACAATCTTCTATCCATCCCTAAATACTTACATGCACTTTACTGTAATCACATTTTTAAGATTATTGATGTCAAAATTACAGCTAATCACATTAAACACATCCTTAAATGTTTCGCTGGAACAGTTTCCCTACTGAAGCTTAAGTAACCAAATCAGCAAAGCAAAAGTCCGTAGTGCTTATTCATTCTATAGGAAACATGTTCAAATATAATAACCATTATCAGTATACACCCTACAGTGATGAGGATTCCTAATGCTAATAAAGACTGAAGGGTGGATAGTTATACAACTCAAACAGACATGAGCACACCTAAGTACCCTTTTGTTAGAAAACATGACGCAGTTTCACCCAACTATCACCCAACTATACTTCCTGGGAGGAAGGTAGCCTACATTACCCACAGGATTGCTCTACGTAAGCACTCCCTTAGATAGAGATGGGGGCATCTAATGAACATCGTAGTTGAAGAATGTAGCTCTCCACAGAGAGTGATAGCAATGTTCCCTTGGTCTCTACCTTGGTATATCAAGTATGGTTTGTTTAATAAGAATCTGTCTTAATTTTTGGTAGGAATTTGATGGCACTTGCTACCCAAATGTCCTCATTTATGCCACATTAAGACCTCCCATATACCTCCTCCACACCCCAGCAAAAAAACCATGGACACTCCATAATCTTTGATGCCCTCCTGGATGAAGTGATGGCCTCAAGGGCCCTGCCGTAAAAGGTGCCTGAAAGAAACGCTTCTCCGAGTGAGATGTTGCTCCCAGAAAACACGTTCTGTCACTAAGAGACATGCCAACTGGTCACCAGAAATGGACCACTTGCCTAGCGTAAGCATGACACCACTCCTCTGCAGGAATGTACACCTGTCACATAGACATACCTTTGTTTGCTGCTACTAAATATAAAGTCTACTTTCTTAGGAAAAAGGAGAATGACAATTTAACAAGAAGATCCTTTGGTAGCTAACTACTTCCTTAAACGATTCTAATTAGTGTGAGCCATGCTGTGCTGTAACTAAAAGATAGAGAAATGGTTTAATGAGTTTAAGCAATATTTCGTCCTGACTGCACGTTTCATCCAAAAATATCAAAGCACTTACACAGAAAAAGAATGAGGTGGGACCTTAAAGGTAATATAGTCTTTCTCTAGGGCACAATAAGTTATACCAAAACCAATACAGTTTAGTAAAACAGGCTTGGCAAAGAGTATAGCACTTTGGCGGGGGGGGGGGAACTACACCAAAATTAAACATGATGTCAGCAGCAGAATAAGATATCAAAGAGAGGGTTCAAGGCTTTCTAATACCCAGCCAGAAGCCTACATGACAAATTTGACATTTTTCAGCTATCCATACCCAAATACACAACACCCCGATTCCATTATAATTCCTGCCTTTGGATGAAGGCTTCTATTCTGAGGACAACAGTGAAAAATTCTTTCCTAGGGGAAGGGGAAGGGAAGGGAATAGGAAAAGAGAAAAGAGATTATGGCTCAGTTTAGTCACTCAAGGTTCAGGCAATGCTGTCAATTAGTCCAAAAGCTGTACCTGGCCTGTTACCCATATCAAATGTACACATGAAACCCCACGCCAACATAACAAAAGAGAAGCTTTACAAGGATTTGCATCCATGGAGTTGAAGGTGGTGGGTTTGATAATCACTGTCCAGTGATGAATTTTTGCTAACTGGAGAGATGAGACCCCCTGGCTGTCAAGGTAACCATGTCCAACCTTTAAAGTAGAAACCTGGTTGCAACGGCTGTCTTAATCCTAAAGCAAACCCCTGACACAGGAAGACATTGTAGAAAAATGTGGCAGAAGAACCTCCAGTTATATACCCTCTGGAAATTAAGTAAAAGCTGCTGTTTACCCACATTTATAAACATCGTATCATGCATACCATCACTGGCATCCCTGTGAGTGAAGGTAAGCAAGCATATAGTCAAATTAGTATAGAAGGTAAGTATTCCAATCAATGTTCTAGCAACAGCATCCATAAAAGACCCACTTGAGGATAAGCAGACACACTGTATCCACCTAGCACAGTTTGAGTGGCTTTTATGAAGACAGTTCTGGTCCACTGACATAAAAGAGAAAGGAAAAAAACCATTTCTTTTCAAAGCACCCCTATAAGACAGGAAGAGCCCTGTTTGTACTTTGAGTCAAAAAAAAAAAAAAATCTCTCCCAAACCCCAAAACCTTAGAGGAAAGCTGTCTATCTAAGTACCAGAAATCTTGAGCTGTGGTTGAGAAGACAGGAAATGTCTAAAACAACTAAAAACTACTTGTTTGTGCTGGCCCTAGACACTTATGTCTCTAGACTCCAAAGCATATCCTAAAATTGTTTTAAACTAATAAATCATGGTCACAGATTAACAAATAGGGATATTTAACCTCTCCACCCAGCTTTTGGGGATAAGCAGAAGATCAAGTCATTAGAGAAAGTCAGGAATCTGGCTGATGGAGAAAGGATCATTTGCTTTGCAATTCTTAGCCTCTGCAATCAGCTAAAGAGGTGAAAGATTCACTGAAAGAGTGGAGATAGAAGCCAGACAGCAGAGCTGTTTGACCTGCACAGTATTTGTACAGACCAGCCAAGCGGTTTAGTGTGAGAGTTGGAACTAATCTGTTCATTTTCAAGGAAGAACTAACTTTGGATGTTGAACCTCAGCTTCAAGAGCAATATCCCAGCAGCAGAGGGGAGGGGAGCTGGTAGGTACAATAGATGCATATCCTTGAAATATAATTCTGGCTTTCTCGAGTACTAACAAAGAGTCTTTTACAGTCACTTTTGCCTAATTGTTGCCTCACTTCTTGGTAATCTAACAAGAAACATGGCCAAGGAAAAGCAGACTTGTGAGAATTTCCACTTGACTCCCCAGCTCCAATCTTGTCGACTTTTAGTGAAAAGTGCTAATTAGTGTCTCCCTCTTCTGTTTTTTCTCAGAATTGCCCCCTGACCAGATGGGATATCATATCCAAGTTGTCAAAGACTGGCGAGGACCCACTGCACAATTAATTCCACATCACTCACAAGAGTCCTCAGAAATGTCCTGCCTGATCTAACAGTTCATCTCCAGTTTGCACCCAGGCATGAAGAGACAGCAGCATAGTCCTACCAGCCTGATTCCTGGCACTGCCCATTTTACCTGAGGTGTCTATCGACACAGCAAAGCAATGGGATCAGGTGGTGCTGGATCTTCATAGAGCTCTGATACCATTTATATGGCAGTGAGGGGGAACACAAGCTCCTTCTACACTCTCCATGTGTATTGCTCAACGCACTGCACTGTGTCGCCAGTGAGGTCACATCATAAAAGCAGACCAAAGGAGCAGAGGGAGGCCTTTTTTCCTTGCCTTTTTCCCAGCATTTCCGGTAGGAGCCCATACACCTCTACTCATATCCTGCATTTGGCTTCTTCTGGGACCAAAGGGAAACCTCAAAGCAGATGGGATTTAGCTTACTTACATTCTCTATAGCTAACTCAGATTTTATTAAACACAGCTGTAATCCCAGACTTCTTCAAATGGGTTAGCTCACTTCTTACACTGCTTCTGTATCTTTAGAAATCCAGGCTTAGCAATAATTTTGAGCCAAAAAAAAAACAAAACCAAAAACCCAAACCAAACCAGAGTGAACTTGTCAGAAGCATCTAAGTCATGAATTTAACAAAAAAAAAAAAAATGCAAGTTTGTAATTGAGCCCTAACCAATCCTTTCTTATTTCCAAGTTCTTCACATCTTTAATAGGGCAGTGTAGTCGACCCTGGACTGAGACTAGAGTCCATCAAATAACACGGCAGAAGCAAAATATACGCTAGAGTAAGACAGGATAATGCAAAACTGACTACTCCTTATACCAAGTGCCTTTCCTGCATTCTCTAAAACCCAGGAGCACCCTGTTATCTCCTCATAAGTTTGAGGCTCTCTTAACATCAACAACAGAAGAGAAAATTCAGTTTAAACCTTCTCTCTTGCTCATAACCATCTTTCTTAGCTTAGATTTAAGATTATCTCCCTTTCAGAGCTAGCAAACAAGGCAAACCTTCCACAACAGAATAATCCAAATCATTCCACATTGAAATAAGGTTGCTTACAACTTATTTATATGACAGCACAACAACAGAAATCATGTGTGCTGCTTTTAGTCTGAATACAATTTTTTTTATCCCCATACTTCTGGAGTGCAAATTGTATGACAGTATTGTGCAAATACTCCTCTAAAACTTCATTTACAAAATTGAAGTTAATCGAATGCACAAGTTCAATTCACAAAAGAACAGACATTTCTTTTTTCTTTTTTTTCACTATCAGTATCAATAATTTAATAAACTATGTTTTCAAAACAATAGTTTTTTAACTTTTTTATTATCCCAAACAAATGGCAGTTGCTGTCTATAATAAGGAATGCACAGAAGCACACAACTAAAATGGGGAACCAACCAAGAAAAAAAAGAATTCCTCTGCTTTAATCTGTCATCTCGAGAACAGCCCTGATTTTGTTAGAGTGCAATTAGGTTTCTCTCATCTAAAGCAATTTGTAGGGCAAACATTTGCATTATGAGAGTTCTTTCTACTGTTGTTGTTTTAAACTGCATTTATTCTGGCAAAGGCAGTGCCTCCCACAAGGCTGAATTCTAAAACCGATGCCTAGAGAACAGAGAGAGGACTCAGAACCTATATGGGTATCAGATTCCAAACATTTTATTTCTTCTTTAAAAGATTTTTACAGACACCATTATGCAATGAGGATTAGAAGTACTCATGTAACAGCCAGTGCTTTAGTATCCCAAAACGATCATGTCCAAGATTGCTCATTACAGTTAGGAAGTGATTCCATTTTGTAAAGCCAATAAAAGATACTCCATGTCATGAATTCCAGTCAATTATAGCCAAATTCAGCTCATGTCCTCCTACTGTGGTTTTCCACAAGCTCAACATGGTAACTTGCTACATGGTAAAGTTTGTATCTCACTACCTGTTGCTGAATAAAAAAAGAATATAAAAAAGAGCAGTGTGGTGGGAAACTTGGAATTCAATACATCAATCATCTTGGTTTTCAACTTGGCATTTGGCCAAGGTGCAGAAGCACTTACGGACTTTGCACATATTTCTCTGATAGCATTATGACTCCTCTTTTTCTTTTCTTTTTTCTTCTGTCTACATTACTAGTGTCTGTTCCCAATTTGCTGCGTAATGACGTGACACAGGGCTTAGGAACGTCCCCTGGAACAAACTACCAACCCCCACCGCCTACTGCAACTGGGAGACTCGTGGCTCTGACTTCATGGCACCGGGGACTAACAAGCACTGAGCTACTGCAGCAGCCCTGGCAAGAATAAAAAAGCAACCAGACTCTATACGTCCGCCCAGTACTGAGGGGGAAGTGAGTGAGGACAGATTTTCCGTTCTATAGCCAGAGGCCCATCTTACGGGAAATTTCAGTCAGTAAAAGCAAAATGTTACTGGAATGTTGCCTTCTTGAGCTTCCATGGAATTTTTTATTATTATTAAAATTCATCTCTTTCCCCACGGGGCTTGTTCAGATGTTGCAGATTGCATGGACTCTGCAAGATGCAAAAGGCCTTCTGTCTGGCAGTGTTACCTGCAGACAAATATCTGTTTCTAATTAGCTGCGGGTGTTCCCCAGCTTGCCCACCCCCAAGGCAAGCCAGGATGAAAGCATTTGGCAATAACAATGATATTGTCTGCTGAAACAAGGTGTCAAATAACTTCCTTTGCATTCAGAATATCCCATAAGGTAGCTGAAAAAGTGAGCTGGAGCATCTCAGTTCTTTGTGAGCAGCCACAACGCGAATAAACTGTCCTCTGTAGGCAGAGGATGCTCAGCCCCCATTGAGAGACTACCACGAAAAGACACTGAGCCCCCATTAAAACACTGACTGCTCTTCCTTTAGCTGAGGCAGCACAGAAAGGCTTCATGAAGCCAGAAAGCATCTTTCCTGTTTGTGTCACTTCCCTGTCCATGCTCCCAGATGTCAGGCACTCGAGACAGGGCTGCAAGGGGGATATTAACCCTTGAGGCATTGGCTCTCTTACTAGCACAGAGCCCCATGCTAACAACGTGAATGCAACACGACTCATTTCAACACTCACATTTAGGTGGCTTAATAGGCATTTCAAACCAGTCAAGAGTGTGAGCAGGTATAAGCAAGCCTATGTCCTATTTAGTGGAGGTGTCATAGCCCTACAGTACTGAAAAACAATAAGGTAAGAAGCCCCTGAGTAGGCAGCCAGGCAATGATAGCAAGAGAACTAGGGAGAAATGCCCTTTTTATTCTATGGGGCCCTCTGCTATGAGCTGCATATGTTTAAAGACACATTACAATTCAGGAAGGATAGTACAACAGATTTTACTCCTTTCGGCAGCTGGCTCAGACACCAGAGACATGGATTCATGGGGTCTCAGACCGAGGGCGGGGGGGAGGTACAGAGAGAATAACAAGCAATACCTCAGTAAAACAATTTGCATCTCCAGGCTAATGGACACTTGGGGAAGTTATTAAGATATAATCTTGGAAGCGGCTCTTGGCACCTGCGCCTGTTCCAACACTGTGGTACAGATGAATAAATTAAACCTCCGTAAAAGAGGAAAAAATTATTTTACATTTTTTACGTCTACTGACAGACAAAAGCAAACAGCCCAGTAACAAGGGCAAGGAACATACAAAATGTTCTGAGTTTTTTAACTTAACTTGTTTCCTTTCCAAATGCTGACTGCAAAGGATACAGTTGGTATAAGAGCTATATTGAGGGGAACAAGAGACGCCTTTCAGGTTTTCTCTTCTGAAAGCAGTCCAGGGAATTAATACTTCTTGTACTGCGTATAAAAAAAAACCAAAACAAAAAAACACCAAAAAACTCTTGTACATAAAGGACTCAGATGATTAAAAGCTACGGGATTTGCTTGCAGAGGCCTGAGAGTCCCTGTGAACAACATTTCCTAGGGTCAAATCCAGCCCCCCCCCCCCATTGTGGCCACTTTACAGCCTGGTACACAGCAGGCGTTACACTGTGCTGCACTCTCTTCTCCCACCACCAGCAAAGAACTGACCTGGCCTGTGCCTGTGGGCTGGCAAGAAGGTTCAGCACAGGATGGTGGTGGTTCAGGCTTATACACACATGTATGTATATACCTGCTTATTTTGCACAAAGACATCTGCTCTTCCCTTTCCCTTTTTGTTTCCAGTCCTTATACTTATGTTTCGTTTAAAGACAACGCACTTTGCCAAGGTGAGAATGTACCAGATGCACTTAATACGAAGGGAATTTCTCTCCAGGTTCTGGACTATCTGATACTCAGACCTTTTCTCAAGGCAGCATTGAAAGTAAGCTATTTGTTCCGTAATTAACCATTTCAGAGACAAGTTACTGGGCTGCCTCGACTGCTGTCTGGACCTGGTCTGGCAATTCCCATTTTCCTACAGAGTCTAACGGAGTTGCTCATGTATCATATCTTTTATTTAATTTTATTTTTTTAACCATGAAATTAAATCTCTTACCTCATTAAAGAAGAATCTGATGAAAGGCAAATCTATTTCAGAGCAAGTTGATATATTTACCACAATGGCATAGGACTGCCTGACCTCCAGGTTGCTGTGGATTTAATGTGGAAGCCTACAAAAACTTTAATGTTTTTACTAGGCAGGAAGAGGTTGAGAGAAAGGAGAGGACTCAAGAGCAAATTCTGCTCTTAAAGGGGTGTAAATCCAAAATAGCTTCCTCCCCCAAATGACATTACTTCAGGTTTTTATCGGTGTAAATGAGCTTGCCTCCTAAATAACAGGTCAAAAGTTTGATGTTCTAGACTGGAGGAGAGGAAGCGGTTAATGTTTCACCACACCGTAAAAAGCCAACTGTGTCAATAGACTATATTCCACCTAGAGAAAGAAAGTTTCTAAATGTGGTCAAATTTTACATCAGAAATGCATGCAGCCTCCCATATAGTATCAGGAAACACAAGATAAGACATAATACGTCAATGGAATTTTTTTTACCTCAAGAATATGAATAATGCAATCATTGAAAATGTGGCTCAGGGACCCTCACAGCTCAGGGTGTGCAAATCTCAAATTCCTTTACAGGTTAATAGGTCTATTTGGAGAAAACATCAACAATCTGGACACTTCTACAAAGCTTTCTCCAAATGCCCCTGTGTCAATTTGGCTTGGAAACTAGGCTGAGCACAGCATGAGATCCAGCTCTCCTCAGAGAACTATGGGGCTTGCTAGGCATAATTTGAATGGTTTCCTTTGCTTGCTAAATGCAAGCTGCACAGGAAGTTTTGAGGACTTAATAAAAATGACTATAATTCATTTAGTTTTCCAGGAAGTTTGTTGATGAAAGTTCCTGATCACAGACCCAACCTGAAGTCAATTATAACAGCTGGTCAAAGGATATGAAATGACACCACCTATGCCATGCAAGTCCAAGACCACATACACCACCACATTAGAAAGGCACTTGGCTCTTACTATGACCTTCCAGTCCTGGATAATCTTCAAGTATCATATTGTGACTTAACTAGCTGTCCCTCTCACCAGTTCATGACAGGTATTAGCCAGAGAGACAACTAAAGAAACAACATTTACTGGGAGCAAAGGCTTACATTCAAAATGGCAATATTAAGGAGGGAAGGAAGCTTTAGAAATCAACTCAATGTTTCTCTTATCCTCAGGACCCATAGCACACTCAGCAACCCCTAGAGCCTTATGCCCAGGATAAGCTTGTCCAGCATGTGCAACTGATGCTAGACTGCTGCCAAAATCTCTTTGGAGAAACATCCTACCTCATTCATTTTACACTCTTTGCACAGTCAAAATGCTTTCATTCCTCATACCTGCAGTGGAAATGGCAGGTACAGGAGCAGGCCCTCAGTACCTTCTGTTCCACCATCCAGGCACTGTGAAGCCATATGTATCCTCATTCTACCTGAATTCAGGATCCAGGGGAAGGCTCAGAAACAGCTGGTAAAAATGCTTTCTGCTGCTTCATAAACTATCCCTGTATCACACAGAGTTCTTGCAAACAGCTGCAGCCTCTCGAGTATCTCCTTTAAAAAACATGCAACATGGTTTTGATATCTAGACAAACTGCAATCTAAAAGTTGTGAAAGCAGCTTATGGCAACTAGTGCTAGACTAGATTGCAAAGGGAGCAATGAATGTGAAGGCATAGAAAATGAAATTTCCATACAGCCTATTTAGTGACAGGTTGCCTCACAACATAGACGTCACTGAAGGTGTGTTTCAGAATCCCAGGCGAGTTCTGAAGCCCTCTTTGAGCACCACCGTGGTCCTACTACCAGAACTAGGGAATTTATACACATGTAATTGAGCCAAGGTTAAACTGTCATACATACCATTGGCCTGCAGTACAGACATACCCAAAGGCTCCATATAACTGTCTGGCTCTTTCAAATAGAAAGAGAAAATAAAAGGTAAAGATACCTGCCAAATACCAGAAACTCCTAGAAAATGAAATATTTTCTGAACTGACTTTTGGCCTGTGCTTTCCCCTTTTGCCAGGGGTTTGGGCTGCACCTGCGCCAGATATGACAGTTCTGTGTGGGTCCCTTCACAGAGCAGGCAGAACAGCCCTGCACTGATTACACAGACTTGTCTGAGTTTCCTCAGCAAGACAGCTACAGATTTTCCATTGTCCGTGATCATTCCTAACTGGCTGTAGTGACTTCCCTCAAGTTACTGAGCACTTTCAAATACACTTCAAGCACAAAAGAAAGGAACAGAGCAGCTGAATTGGGGGCTGCTAATAAATAAGTATTTTTGAAAACCTGTGCACAGATCTGCAAAACTCATCCCTTTATATCAGTTAAGAGAAGAATGTAAATGAAAGAGTAGCATAATTTTGCTGAGAATCTTTGCAAATTTTTCCACAGTGAAGACTGGGAAACTGTATTGACAGTTACTGTGTTCTTTTGAGATCTATAACATCAGCTTCTTTATAGAGGCTTCTAGGTTAGCCCTGCCCTAGAATAACAGTGATCTTTGGCCTTGCAGCTGTATGATCTCTGCTGGAGAGGTTACTGTTCACAGACCCTAATGTATTCTTGGGATGCATCTGCACAGCAATATGTAGGTGCAACTTGCTGTATTGCTTTCACCTTAGCAACACAGATGATGGCTGTAATAAGAAGGTGGCAGTGGGGGATTTGTCTGTAACTGAAGTTAGCTTTGAGAGTCAACTGGAGACTGTAGCTATATAACGTGGCATCCCTCCAGTACTAAAATCTGTCATGTATTTTAATAGTCCTTACTATTCATGCCACCCAGTTTGAAGCTCACTTGAAAGCTATGCTCATATATAGTACAATTAGCTCTTTGTTTTGCTGGCAATATGTGAGGACAGAAAAGACAGGTGGACTCCTTTCAAAGCAGCTGGAACAGCCCCACAGTTATGGCATAAACGACATTCATAAGCTGTCTAGCTACAGAGCTTTCATGAACTTGTAGTGCAGGATAACAGAAATAGGCCAATCATTTAAGTGGCTAATGGTCACCCTTTAATGACTCTCTAACTCACTGAAGTTTCAAATGTACTTGATAAACATGGCTTTGGCTCCCATTCACACTGTTTGGCCAACATTTACTACAAACAAGTTTCTGGCAGACAATCTTGAACCATCTTCAATTCAGGGTTCCCTTGTGATAAGGAAGGGGGATGCAAGAACCCCTTTAATTGTTCTTATACCCTGTGAGCTCCAAAGTAGGAAAAATACTGGAGATGTATTGCTCAATGTCACTGAGCTAAGCAGCAGCAAGCAAAGTGATGTCATCAAAGGCATCAAGTCTCTTTCTTGGAGATATTTGGATGACAAGGCTATGTGGGGGACTGATTTCATTTTGTAAGAATCCCAGCTATAAACAGATTAGCAAATTATTGTGACAGACAGTAAGCCTTCGTGAGAATGTTTACCACTGAGTTCCACAGGCCAGGATCTGGCCAAGCCCGTCCTCTTGAAACGTAACCAGTGAGTAGAGACTTCCAGGCATCACATTCTGCTAAGGCAGGTGCCGGCAAGGCGGGCTGGAAGCTAGAAGATGACTGTGGAAAAGGTGGCAGAGGCAGGGGTGGGTGGGTAGGGGGAATGACATTCTTTCCTGACTCTTACTCAAAGAATCAAGTTTGGAAGCCAGAGGACAGCAAGCCAAAGAGCTAAACATATCTGGTTTTGCAGAGGTGTTAGCCAGAAGAGTCTGAACAAATGGATCTGTGTCTACAAGACAGGTGCCTAAGGTGTCAGGCTAGAACTGTGCAAGTGAAGATGTTTAGTTTGAGCTTTATCTACTTCAGATTATTGTGTAAGTATTTTCCTAGTACACTAGTACTATTCTTTGCCTTTCCAAAATCCTCCACCTGAAACCCACACTGCATTTCGTATAGTTACATATAGTTACAGGGAGAAAACAAGGTAAAGACCAAATGACATAGATAAGGTTACTTACAGTGTCTGTGACAGAACCAGAAGCAGCCAGCTCTCCTTGCACCCAGGAGGATGCCTCAGCCAAACCAAATCCTTCATCACTTTGCAAGTCTGCAATGGAATGTGTAGCTTCTGGGCAAGGCAGAACTAGAAGGAAACTTTCTTTGGAATGGATGTATCTGGGAAAAAACTGTTTCAGCTTTTCAAAACGGAAAAAACCCAACAACCCTTTCACAACCTTTAAGTTAAAGGATACTTTTTCCTAATGACTCATGATAACTGTCAGATCCTGAACTTGCAGACACTTACACGTTCAGCTGACTGCAACCCACACCACGAACTCTGTTTCTTTAGTGTCATAGTGGCTCACTGGGACCCCAAGCACAAGGGAGAATGAAGCTTATGGGCTATTAGAGCCAGCAGGGAACAAACACATCGCTGAAACCAAACTTATTCTCTCAACAAACCAAAATACTTCCTCTAATATTCTTAGCTTGAAACGGACATCTACACCTCTGCATAGCTATTTACCTACCTGCCTAGAGCTTCAGAAGGATATCTAAAATCTGGCAAAGAACAGATCCTTATATAAATTTCACTGGCCCCAGTTCTGCCCTCATGAGCTTCAGTCATATTTGCCCTTTTCATTCTTATTAATGCCGAGTAACAACTCATCCCCTGCCAATGATGGCTATCTTCATAAATATTTACAACAACTGACTGAATGAAATCATACTTTGTTCCATCCACCCATCTACACTTAAGTGTGTCAGAAAGCCTAAACTATTATACTGCCAAATACAGAGAACTTCATGAAATATAAAGCAACACGGTTCAACTTTGCTCAAATAGAGTTCAGCCAATTTTCATCAGCTGCAGCTCTAGTTTTGTACATAGATTACATTTAGGACCTCATAAAATCACTTGTTTCCTTGGTATACTACGAGATACCCGGACTATCTGTTTTGTCTACTCTGGTTGCTATGGTTTCTCATGGTTTAGTTGAGAAGTCCCTTCTGAACTTCAGAAGCTTCATACACATAGCCTTACCCACCCTCCTCACACTGCTCCCCAAAAGACCTTAGCCTCACTAAGCTTTCTGTGTCTTGTGAAGGATTGATGCTGATTGTCCGATCTCATACATAAGAATGGGAGTAGGCTATTTAGTCCATTCTTGCCCAGCCCAGTGCATGTCAAATTCAGCCCCAGCTATGAACTGTAATGAGTTTCAGCAGTCTGACAGCTCTTTATCCATTATGTTTGTATGAACTAGTAGATTGGTGCTTTCTCCAAATGAACAGTTCAAGTACAGAACACCACAAGCACTGGATTTGGCTTTTTGGCCCAAGGCTTTGGTTTTTTCCACAGTTTATTTACAGCCTGAGGAAACTTTGGGATGGGAAGAGGAAGGAAGGAAATCTACTCTCATTTCATTTTCCTTACAGCAAAAAACCCAGGCCTTAAAGTCAAACACTGATTCTATTCCAGTAGCAGCAGGTCAGTTTGTTTTCTTACAATATCTCTTTAGAGACAATGAGGCTTTACCCTTCTTAGTTTTGTCCTGTATTTCTAATTACTAGTAAGACTGGGTTGCCTTTTTTTGAATATAGCTATTAGATATAAATATACTCATGTAATTTCAATAGCTCTGCAGTATATTCATTATTTCTAGTTGCTGATTCTTTGCATTCCTGAACCCTGGACACTGGAATTGCCTTTTAATGAAGGTTTTGGCTTGCTGCATTTAACCTCATTGATCCTGAATGTAAATAAAGTTTCAACTTTCAGTTTAAAACGTAACACAATGTTCTAATTCACAATATTGGGGGGGGGGGGGGGGGGGGGGGATCAAGAAAAGCCCAAGTTCTTGAAAAATCAAGAGAAGACCAGTGCTGGAATTCACTGAAAGAAGTATGCCTGTTTGTTGCTTGTTTGCAAAGAGGAAAGCTTCACCCCAGTACGGGCCACTCATTTTCATGTGTATATATTCCTTGCCTGCCTTCCTGCCTTATCTTGTCTTTCAGATAACAGTAATTCTTTGTTATTCCCTGTAGTGATAATACAGCTTCCTAGGATTTAGATGAAAGGTACTTCAGAGGAAGGCATGCTATATCTTCAGTATATAGATTTTATGCATTTCAGGTTTACTTTTGGTTTCTTTGTTGCTTCTCCTTGTTAACTCAAACAGAAAAATCATCAAAAAAAGATGTTAAATATGATCAAAGTTCAGAAGGATGAGGAAAGACAGTCTTGCAATAAATGAACTGATTACCCCCAAGACATAGACAAATCATTTAATATTCTTTGTGTCTGAGTTTCCTCATCAGAAATCCAGTGATATGTGTAAGTAAGTCCTTTATTTCTTCCAACTTTTCAGGGCAGGAACTACCTTACTTTCCAGGTCCTCTGCACGTAACACAACAGATTAAAACAGGGCCTGTAGTAAGACAAATACTGACTAAAATCAATGCAACTGAGGACAAAATTTGACCAAGGGTGTTCAGTACATTAGCCCCATCCCAGTTATTATATATAGAGGCTCAAATCAGAATTAAGTTCAGCGTCAAAAAGAAAGCATCAACCACATAAAACCAAATTTTCCACAAACCTGGGATTTAGAGACATATTCACATATGATATTAAAGGCAGGATACTACTGACTGAACATGTGATTCCAGTATATCCCTGTAACTGGTATGTTGGAATAGCTCCTCAATGTCCAGCTACTGTGAAAAGTATTTATGAAGCATGCTGAGATGGATTAAAAAGGAAGGGAGGAGGAGGGAGCTAATTGATTGACCTATCGCAGCTTCTCCATCACTTTCCTATCCCTATTTGGAAGGAACAGGAGCTTTCCAAATATCTGCATGCAGGAGAGGCTGTAGGTCTGAAATCTGCGTCAGCAAACTGCACTCTCGCCCACTGCCTTGCCAGACACAAACTCTGCCTAGTGAGAATCGAGTTGTTGTAGGATCTGCTGAGTTTGTTACTTGCACTGCAGTGTTTAAAACTGATGCAAGGAAACCCAGGGGATATTAAGCAGAGCTGTTCCTTCCCTGTCAAAATGTGTAAACATGAACAAATATGGGGTCAGTCTGGAGAACATCAAAGTCAGGTAACACTTAGCCCAGTGCAACACCCCATAGCTGTGGGGGGACTGAAGTGTGAAAGAGTTCTTGTTTTACATAGCTGCTGTGAAACGTCACGCAGCCTGGGGTTAGAGCATGTGTTGGCTGTGCTTCCATACCATGAACCTAAGTCCTCCTTCTTCTAGCTCCCTGGAGCCAGATTGTTTCAACCTTTTGTTTGCTTTAAAGCATCCTTCTGTCCTGCTTTTCTTGAAACATCACACACCACCCTGCATGCCAGATGCCGCTAATCTAGCACTGCTGACTTGATGCATATTCTGGCCTCATGGAGAATGAAGGAATCATTTCTTTAATGTCAGTTTGATGTTGTACACGGAACAGAGACAAATGAGGTGGACACACAATTCTCCCAAACTGTGTGGGTATCCACACAGAAACATCTGCTGCTGCCTCAGCCACAGACACTCCAGCCTCCAAACACATCAGCAGATTTACTCTTTTCATGTCTCATAGCCCTACTGTGAATTGCAGAAGCATGAAATTGTGGGGCAGATCTTAATCTTTACTGACATGAATAATTAGATTGACAAGTCATGTGTTTATAGACTATTTATATGAGGAAGGTCTACAGAAGAAACTCTGCTTGGATTTATACTTTATAAGGATATGACATCCTATAGTCCAAGTATGCTGCAAATGTATTTGTATTTGGGGCCAGATCTCTACCCTGATACAGCACAGCTGATTTAGGTGAAGTCATGCTGAGTAACAAGCTGGACTTCTCTCATTAGTTCATCATTTTGATTTGCCCTTGCTATTTTAAAAGACCTGCCTGGGGTTTCCCATACCAGATATGACCTCCAGGCTGCCCTTTCTCTGTGATGACACAATAATCTCTAATTGCAAGCCCTTGAGAAAATTTTGTAAGAACATTATGCACCATTCTTAATCAGTCTTCCCCTCACACAGCTCAGCTTCAAACCAGTTGGCTCAGTGATTCAGCTGCTAAAATCAGCTAGAAGACTATACAGTTTTGTTATTATAACAGAAAACCTGAATCCACACACCACATCTTTCCTCCAGATGGGGAATTCCTTCTCTACAAAGCTTTCTTTAAAGTGTTGATTAGCAGTTACTTTATAAGAGAAAGGAGAAACTGCTTTCTTTTAATCCTCTCTAGAAACCAGAAGTTTTGGGTTTTTTTCCACAGTGATGGTGGGCTGCTGCATCTAGCAGGTATATCTGGAAGTCAGTAATATTATTAATTCTCTGCAGAAGTCCAGACCCCTCTGACAGAAGACTCAGGTTCTCTGTGAATCCCAGAGGTTCTCAATGGGCAGGATGGACAGAGCAATCACTTTGACAAATTTTTTTCAATGCGCTGTTAGAAGAACTGGATCTCCTCCCACTTCATCCCAGCAACATGATAAAATAAGTATGCATTTCCTTTACCACTTACTCTTCCAGGAATGAAGGATGCTTTCATCAGGACACAGAGATGAAGGCTTTTCTTGCATCTTTTGTGTATCTTCCACTGGAGAAGTTAGGCCACCAGAATAAACTCACTGAGCAACAACTAATGATCTGTAACTGTGCATGTACAAAGCCCACTTGCCTACCTAACTCCAGTGCTTTCTTCTACATCCACTGTCAATTGTCCCCTCCATAGGATGCGTACTGTCACACAGCTGGTGTCACAGAGTCACCAGCGACAAGTGAATGGAATTCACGTATGAAAAACACTTTCTTAAATAAAAGAGCTGTAGGGGGAAGGCTTACGTATTCAGTAGCGTTCTCACTCTAGGACGGTATATCTGCAAAAATTCAGTTGAGTACTGGGGTAAGCTGTTTATCCTATTATTTCACTTCATTACCTATGGCCAAGGCTCTAGGGTTAGAACCAATACAGGATTTTGATGCTCACAACCTAAACAGAGGCCCTGCTTCAGGTGTCTGCCTCTTCCCACTTCCTGCCCCACCCCACCCCCCAAAAAAAAAAAAAGCTATAAAGTCTCATTTTACTACTGGAAATTACAAAGGAGGTGAAATCAGTTTGGAAAATTAATTCCAGAGGATTTTCTTCTCTAACTGAAACAGATTTCTGTGTGGAGACCATTGGGAAAGCCACATTTAGAGTAGGAATGGGTGGGGACTTCAAAGATACTGTTAGAAGAAAGAATAAAAATGTTTTATAGCAGAAAAATTATCACAGAGACCTGAGACACAGAGTACAGCCTATGTGTAAAAGTAGAGAAAAACACTTCTGGGAGGGTTTCTGACCCTTTAGACCAATGTATTATTTCAAGATGTACCCATATCTTTACCAGGTGCTTGTTAGAAAAATACTCAGATTTAAATCCTGACTTAAAAGACAAACTGGCACCAGAAAACGTACACCTATATAAGAACACAAAAACAGTATACCCACAATCAAAAGAAATACATATAGCATCTGCTAAGGGAAAAAATAGCCTCCCCCTCATACATCATAGACTCCATTTGAATGATGAAGAGAATCAGTGGCTTCTAATACACCAGAGACAAAAAAGTGGTTCTCCTCAAAAGGGTGATGCAAAGAGATTTGGAAAGCAGACAAATTACAGCTAGAAATGTCCCTGTGATATACCAAACCCTGCCATATGACATGCTGAACTTCATGTTTGTGCCTGTATTTACTCAAAAAACCACTGCAATCCAAAATCTTCAAATCCATAGACATCAAATGAATTTTGAAGTTCAGTGTATTCTTAAGAGTTTTGCTGAACCGGGGCCTATATCACATAGTTTTAGCAGGTGTAGAGATGCAAGTGTAATGCCTAATTGTAAACCATTTGAAATTATTTGTGACAAGGGATAAATATGTGTCAAAATGCATTAGTAAATGTTTTCATGTAATCTTAAGGTGATGGTCATCTTCAATAGATCATACTAGCTCTCTCATACCATCATCCCACACCTGTGAATACCCTAACATTCTATAAAGATGAATATTTGGTTCTTCTCACTTTATTTTTGCATATTAAAAACCCGCTGAATTTATACAAACAAATCTCTTCCCTTGCACAGGAAGAGAATAAAACATCACTATACAAACTTAAGATTCCCAATTGCCCACTTGAGTTGCCTGCCATGGAGGGAGAGCAAGTGAAATTAATGACTTAAAGCCTCTTTATGGCACCAATTCGGTATGAACAGGCTTTATTTCAAACTAGAACCACAACTTCAATCTTCATCCTGTCTTGTACCTTACCCTTCCAAATACGTACACACAGCTCCCAACTGCACTGTTTACAAAACAAGTTGTTCCAGAAGTAGCGGAACAAACTGAGTTCCTGTCAATTTGCGTCCTTTTTTCCTGAAATTCCCCCTCTGCCCTTCCCTGCCACAATACTTCTACCAAGCAGAAGACATCATATTCTGTTCCTATTTAAGACCTACAGAGCCAGAACTGGCCAGTCAGTACATACGTGGTGACTGGCCAGCTGACTGTGATGAAGCCGCGTCACAGCTGAATTCTTCCTGCCTTTCCATTAGTGGGCACACCAGTTTGGCTCTTCTGGTCTGCATATTCACTGGGTTCATGAATGTGTACAGTTTTACTGACATCAAGAGTTTCACACCTCAAACATCTGATCAGAATCTTGCAATATGTTCAAGTTAAAGGCACATGTGGAGTGCAGGGGGAGGAGACATGCTAGACAGGCTTGATGGTTAAATTCACAAATATGTATGTTGTATAAACCTCATTTCCCTAGGAAAACATGCTAAAAATAGAGTCAATAAAAAAGATGAGCTTGGAATCCTTTATTCTTTGCTTATTTTCAACACAGCTGATCTCAGCTGTACTATTTTAGTCTGCTTAATAAAGAAATTTTAAGCTTTGTATGAAACAAGGCATTACCTAGAACTTCCATGGGAAGGTAAATAGCTTGGCAGTGTGGTACAACTATACTAAAAATATCTTTAATATCTTGAAGAGTACCTGAACCTTCAGATAAACCTACTAATCAGAGCTGCTCAGCTAGGTCTACTCCACTACAGCTAACTAAAAGAAAAATCACGTTTATCATCACATTGACACACATATGCCAAGGACAGAAGTGGTTTCTCAGTTACTCCTCTTTCTAACTGGCTAGTACACGGAGGGGAAAAGGGAGGTTTGCTGCAGAGAATTTGGAAGTAAGCTACTAGCCATTTTGAGCAAAGGAAGAGATGGGACCTCTGGCCTTGAGGAAAAAAAAGTTCACAAAAACTACTGTGGACTACTTAATTTGCTTTTGGTCTCCCATAGAAGTGCCTGTGCTGTACTAACCGTTCATGTACAATGGCATGTGCAAGCAAATTGCGTGCCTCCTCCACCTGCAACCCATGCTGGCAGGTCACAAGCCAGCAAATCCACAGCTATGAGAGCCCAGCACTAAACCCAAGCTGATACATCCTTCTCAGCACCACCTGGGATTTCAATGCCATTTTAACACAGAGTTCCTTAACCAGAGCTGGTGTACATCTGCCAGCTTAGAGGTCATGCTGTACAAGTATGTGATCGTCTGCTCCTGTCTGTGTTGCCATTATAAGGCTTACCTTAATCCAGTTTGGAAGCAGATAAGCTGAGACTGCATGAAGGCACGCAGAAGAACGTCCATAGGAGGATTTACTGCAAAAAAAGTAAGAGAATGAACTTTAATGGCGGTAGTTATCCCCTGATAGACAAGTCTTGAGTTAGTTTGTTCTCTGCTCTGCCCCAACAGCAAGGCAGTAACAAAGTCCCTTTTCCTTGCGCTGACTCTGCAGCTATAGACTAGGTTACACTGCAAAACTACTTTCAGTAAATCCTTATGAAAGCATCAAGCACCAGCTACACTAAACTTTGATATTTTTTTTTTGCTCTACACAGCAAATTCCACCCCCCCTACAGATCCATGACCTAATTCAGTCTCAAAGGATCCAGTAGAAGCACACAGAGAAAAACCAATGAACAATCTGGAATTATGGCACTCTATCTTTCACACAGGACTTAAGCCATTTCATCCTTGATATGTTATTGTTACTCCAGACAGCTCTCTGCATGTGATTTGTGGCACGCGGCAATGACACAGGGCATGATTGTTGCAAATGTTGTAGCAACAACTTAACAAATTCCTGTTAAGAGAGATCAAGGCAACATGACATTTGCAGAGAGCAGGATTAAGTTGCTTTTGTGTGATGCTCCAGAAGGCTTAGGAGCTCTTGACAATTGTTTGGAAAAGAGTGACTTCTTTTCTCCCTACAAACAGATTCTTAAGGAATAAAGTGTGTTATCTACTTGTACGAAAACCAGTCAGGCAGAAACATCGCTGACTTTACGGAATTCACAATGAAGGAGGAGGCAGTAATGGGAAGCAGATGCAAATAATTTATGATTCAGGAGGCCAATCCTGACCAACAAAGTGGGTACATTTGGCTGGAAAGGAAGTGGGAACATCTCCCCAAAATATTCTGCTGACTTGATTTCATGTCTGTCGGTGGAACTCATGAAATCTTCAATGGTTCAAAGGTAGCTGTGACAATGCCTGGGCCTTCAGATTTCATGGAAATTACTATGCTTGATAGTGGGACACAAAGCTGATTCTCTGCACCCCCTTCTATTAAAAAAGTATCTAATTAAATTTTTCCAACTCTGCAGCACATTCTATTTCTTGATTTAGAAGACAAATAGACTCTGAATGAAAAGCTGTTGTTCACATGGATTTTAGGAATCCCTTTCCTGCACTACCCACTTGCCTGACAGCTTCCCAGAGTGTAGACTCATAATGGTCCTTGTGAAAGAAGGCAACTTATTGCCTTCACTAAAGATATGAGACACAGAAAAACTAAGGTCTAGATATTTTGAAGTGGGATCTTGACAGAATTTGGGCATCTCAAACAGCTTCAAAAGCCCCCTTAACTTTGTTGTTATTGACGCTTTTCCCAGTAAAACTCCCTTGATATCTAAATCCCTGTTTCTTCATTTGACATGATGGTTCAGTTAGCTCATATACTGAGAAGGACTTTTCTTAACCACGGGCCACTTTGCCACCTTTCCACTGATGGAGAACAATCCATCTAAAGCCAGTTCATAGAAAAGAATCAAACAGTCACCGAGTTGACAGAGCAAGGGTATACATAGCTTATGCACTTTATATTAAACAGTAACTGAAGTAAATTCAAATATGTAAAACAAAAATTTTGGACAATTCTATCAAATGAAATAGAATTGTATCTGCTTAAGAAGTAACCCACTCACAAGGTCATCAGCACCCATAATCTCTCTGTATTACACGCAACATGCACCAAATTAAGCTGCTGAAAGAAAATGAGCAAAAGCATGCCAGATTAAACACCAATGAAAGACAAATAATCTTCCACCTTGGGTCATTTTTTTTGCTGATCCAGCTGATAAGCAGTAACACTGCTAAGGCTGTAAATGTCAACTTCAATAATATCTCATAGCTTCAGCCTCAGAAAGTCATGGCCTGGGGTCCCCACCGCAGCACATAAGTGAAAGGTTATAGAGGAAAATTGTTACCATTCAAATAACAGTCAGTTGTTACTAACAACCTCTGAAGAAAGAAGCACACTAAGAGACTAAGCTGATAGAAAATAGGTGAATAGGTATGTCAAATCAGGCTAGTATGTCCTGAATTTTCCACATCCTTCCTCCTTTTTTCCATCTCACTCCCCACATAAAACCTGAAAGTTTTTCCAAGAGTTTAGTGTAAATCAGGCATACTTTATATAAAGATTAATATACTCCTGCAATAATAATATCATAATAAAACTAATAAAGCAATAAAAGACACTTTAAATACCAGCTTAATCAACTCTCCAGTAGATTTGAAGTAAGCAAGTGAAATGTGTCACAGCCTTCATAGCCAAAACTCACTGACAGATTTTTAAGGCAAAGCAGCAGCACTGTGATTCTTAATTAGACTAGCTGAAAGTTTCAGCCAGATTATTTCACCCAATAATTTTAATGATTTCTGAATGCACAAATTCTGTTTTATCTACAATTTCTCTACTAAAATGGTTGTATAGATCATAGAGACAAAACAGATTTCCATAAAAATTATATGGGGTAGCACTGAAATAACTATACAGTCTTACAGAATTTACCTACATTTTTAAAGTTTGGAGTACTCTATTAAATATGTAGCTAAGTACCATGAAACAGTTTATGTACCCTATGGAAAACATCTTTCTGTTGAACTGTTTTTCCCCCTGCAAAGCAAGGAACCTTGTGAGAAAGCACGTCCAAGAGGTCTGTGCCAGACCACCTACCGACCTGTTTAACACATGCCAGGAGCTGCAGGATGCCAAGTGGGCCAGTGGGTTTCTCTCCCCAGATGAACTGTTTGTGTCCCGGCAAGGGCAACAAGTTCAGCCACAAGACAAAGGACCATTTCATTTCTCCTGCTTTCCTGTTCCACTTTTGTGTCTGCCTGTGAGACTCTGTTGTTAGAAGCAAATGATTAATTGGGCACTGGGGAGCTGTCAGTACTATTTTTTTTTTTAACCAATGGACTTTTCTCAACTCAGATGCTAAGCACTTTAAGATATTTGGGGGGGGGGTTCTTGAAATTTTATGTTCCTAAGTGCATGGTTTGTTTTGGGTTTGGTTTTTTTTTTTTTTTAATTTGGGGGGGGGGGCGGTGTTTAAAGATTCTTTATCAGAATTTGTACTTGACAAAGCACGTGAGAAGACAGTGAACCCTTGCAATGTGTTTAATAAGAAGGCTACAGCCAAGTCTAGCTCCCTAACTACAGTATAATCCAAAATAATTCTTTTCACTTCTATAGAGAAATAGCAAAACTAGGTAACACAGCACAAATTAGAGTAACAGTAGTGCTGCTGCAATGTATGCTGGGCAGCTTACACAAGCAAGGGGCTGTTTTAGCACTGAAAGGACCTCAAAATTTGGGCTGTTTGTACATGGCCTCTCCTCGTGGCTCAGGTGGGCACAACTTCAATCACATGAAGACTGCTTGTTACCAAACTTCTGCATGCTGCTAAAAGCTAATCAACACCTAGGTCAGCCACATTTACTTTTTTTTCCCCGCTATGGCCTGGCATAAGGGAGCTTCAAACAGACTCAAGGTCCAAGTATGTGTTGCGGTGAAAAAACCTTTACTGTGCTCTCCTTCGAATCTGGCTTACTTCATAAGCTACAAGCTCTTCAGGATAGAAACAGATGCTTCTTGTACACATGGACTGTGTTTGGAAGTGCCACTGGAATTCATCATCACTATGGGTAACAGAGCCTTTTCAAATGTCACTTTAGCCCTAAGCCAGGAAGAGTAAAGTACAACCAAAAGCACAGAAGTAAAGTTCTCTGCCTACAGAACCAATGAGAACTTTGTCCTTGACTTCTCTGGAGCCAGGCTTTCATCCAATGTATTTGTACTTAGGTTTCCTGTGGTGAATAAATAGAAATGAAAAGCTAAATTCTTGGCACCAGTGTTATGAGTTAGACAATCAAGTATGTGCAGTATGCATTTCTTCAGAACAATCAGGCTTTTAGGGCATCGGTGTCTAGATATACAGCCACGTGAAATTGTTAAGCTAACATGAGTTCTTTAGTGGGAGCAACAACCCCCTGCATGTTTTATTTTGTAGACAGGAAGTCAGCAAGGTTATCGGTCTCAGAGAAGTTTTGCAGATACAGAGTTGCTCTGGGAAGCATACAGGGCTGTTCAGTATGCTGGGGAAAGAGGGCTATGAAAAGAATATTGTGAGAGCTGGGACAGCCCTTGTCAAAAGCTATGATGTAAACAAAACAGTCCATGAAATGAGATTTTGCTATTTTATCACCCAAAGCCAAAATGGTATTTGGTCCCAAGTGAGAATTTTTCCCCACAACCCAGCTGAAAGATTTTGTCCTTTGTAGGTACCTACACCACTACGCTGAAAAGAGTAAAAAGTATTTCCACAACAATTTTTACAATTGTCAGTAATTATCATGCTTTATAAACATGTGTTTGTCACATCAGAATTACTGTTCACATTCATGAACTCTGAGTTGTTTGATGCTACGTTGTAACATTCCATTAGGAACATCTGACTGAAAAAAAAATAATCAAAGTCATAAGTGAGGCTAGTATTAAAAAAAAATCTCTTAAAATCTTTTATGGTGCTCCTTTTGTTGTTTGGCCTGTCCTTTATCTGTTAACATATTGGAGAAATAACACCATTCTCATTATGTATGAACATCTGGGGTTTTTTTTCCTTTTCTTTTCTTTTTTAAACACACCCACAGTACGTGTTTTGTCTGTATATACCCGCACACATGTAACAACAATCCCGGTTTTGGGTATTCAAAGTCACTGGCCATTTTTTAAAAAACCTAGAGTAACTGAAAAAACATAAACAACATGTAGAGCTAGCACATCTCTAGGATCTGTAAAACCAGAAACATTCTTCTACTAATTGCCATTTATAGCTTATATCTTTCCATGTGCAAAATAACACCCATCTGTTTTGTAAGACAGATGAAGGAGAGATGCCATTAAAACCAGGTTATACTAGCATCCAACAGTCTTAACGGAGGTTTTTTTCTCTTCTCTCTTTTTTTTTTTTTTTTTTAATATATCACACAATGAAAGTCCGGTACTTTGCAAAATTGCAGGTCTGCAGCATACAATCCTTTTTGCCATGTGTCTTTGAAGATTACCAGTCATCCGGGAGCCACTTCCTTATTCAATGCCCTTCCTCCAGGAGTTGCAGCTACAAGAGCTGTTACAGTGCTGCATGCACATGTGCATTACACTCAGCATAGCTCACAAGTACCAAAGGGAGGGCTAGGGGGCAAGATATGCCCCAGCCTATTACAGGTGCCACCAGGAAATCCCATGTTCTCCATATGAAGCAACATGATAGGCTGCTTTAAGAGCCCTTAAGGGAGATGACTCAGAAATCCCAGAGCTTTTCCTTCTTTGGGTCATCCCCACCTCCCTCTCCTTTTTCCCCTTCTCTACAGGGAAGTTAGGTCTGTCTGTGGTGCACAGACTTTCCATGTCTGCAGTTGCTCATATTCCCTTGTTGTGGTTTCTTAGGAGCATTCCTGAACTGTGAACTCGTTGATTCTTCAAGATTAGAGCAGGGAAGCCAGTCCAACTGCCTAGTATTCCCCCCCTGGATGTGGACAGACAGAGTTCAGCTGGTTTGCATGTGGAGCCTGAACTCCAGAGCATGGCTGAAGCTAGAAGCAGCTGCTGATACTATCACAGCAGGATGCTAACTGCACATTTTCATGTAAAGACATCATCACTTAAGAGCTCTCTGCTAACAATCCCAACAGCTGCTTTTCTGGCTATGTTGACGCAGATACCCCAGAGTGAGATGCACGGGTGCCTGTGCCCTTTTCCTTCCTTCAGACTCCTTTTAATACTCATTTAGTCATGTTTATCATTTTTCTCTTTAATCCAAATGATGATTTCAAGCAGCTCAGCTGTATGCATGACTTTTTGAGGGAAAGATATGTGTACACACAGTTAGGAGGATGTTCCCTGACTAGCTTGAGGGCTGAACACCCACTTAACAGTGTGGATACCAGGGCAGCTCAGGCACTGATGATGCACTGACAGGCCATAAGCTTTAGCTGTTGATTCATTTTGGATTTGTTGACACGGTATCCAGAAGACAGACAGGAGTTTTTCTACCTATGTTCAGGTCCAGACAGCCAGAAGCCCCTTTGAACCTAGCATGGTATAGCTTTTGCAGGTGCATACTTTTGCCCAAGTTAATGAGGTCTGCACAGATGTGGCATGTACTAATTCAGGCACAGAGTCTTACACAGACATGGGTCTTTCGGTCAGTGCAGTGCACGTAGTAAACATGGTCATGTCTGCCTGCAGAAGACCATGTAGGCATAATCTTAAATACTCTCCAAAACTGCAACCCAGGTCCTCATTTTCCTTAGGCTGTCTTGATAATTTTAAGGTTACTATTGTTTGTTTTGAAATTGCTATGGTGATTACCTAGGCAGGTGTCTGATTCAGATGATTTATTTTAAAAAGATTAGCCCAAGGTAACATTATATTCCCATCTAGAATTAGTAAGTGTTTGTAAATTATGCTTACCAAGCTTCCAGCTGTACAGTACCTCCTGCACTTCTCGCAGACCTCCCAGGCTCTCAGGGAGGTGCAGCAGCTGCCAAGGCCGTGGGCACTGGTGGCTGTTCTGATGGAGCTGCTGATGCTGAGGCATTGCTTCTTCCTGAAAAGATTTTGGTTAAATGTTAGAAGACTAAGAAAACTCCCCCTCCCCTACAGGGCAGGGGAAGAAAACAAGATGGAAATCTTGTGGGCTGAGATAAAGACAAGGAGATCACTTACCAACTACAGCCATGGGCAAAACAGACTTTTTTTTAATAAGTAATTTAACGTATTGCCAATTAAAGGAGGTTTGGAAAGTGAGAAACAAATTAAAACACCTTTCCCCCACCGCACCCCCTTCTTCACAGGCTCAACTTCACTCCTGACTCCTCTACTTCCCCCCAGCCCTGAGCAGGGCAGGGAGATAATCAATGGAGGGTTACAGTCAGTTCATAACACCTCCTCTCCAGCACTCTTTCCCCCTCACGCTTTTCACCTGCTCCAGTGTGGGTCCTCCCCAGGCCATGGTTCCCATCATGAAATATCCCCCTGCTCCAGCATGGGGTCCTCCAGGAGCTACAGTGTGGATGTCTGCTCCCGTGTGGTCCTCTCTACAGGCTGCAGGGAAATACCTGCTCCCTCTCCTCCTTCACTGACCTGGGTGTTCGCAGGGCTGTTTCCTCACAATTTTTTCCTCAACTTCACTTCCTGTATGCCTTTTTGCCCCTTTTAAAAATAAGTTTTTCACAGAGGCCCCACCAGTGTAGCTAGCAGGCCCAGCTGTGCCCTGCAGTGAGGCTGCTGGCGCCGGCTGCAAGCTGCTGTGTCCAGCACGGGGCAGCCCTGGCCTCTCCTCACAGAGGCCCCTGCAGTCTCCCCGCTGCCAAAACCTTGCCACCTACACCCAGTACACAATTTTATAAACTTTATTTAAAATAGGAGGCTTTTTTTTTTTTTTTTTAACAGATGAGCATTTGCCCCTGCAGCTCAACTGTTCTGCACAAATAGAAATGCCCAAGAAGCTTCCTCGTAAAAATGGCAGGACAACATCCATGCTGCAGATCAAACACCTGAGCAGCACATCCAGAGTCTGATCCAGATTTCAGCTGAATTTGGCTTTTGCCGAAGTTTGTAGCCAGTGGCATCTATTCCACAGAAACACCAACTCCCTGCTCTGATGCAAAGGAAATTAGAACGTGTCGACTCCTGCAAGAGTTATGGACAAGATCCCGTCCCGAACAGTGATGAATAACACAGCATTCATCTTCCACATTGAGCAAGCCACGGCATCGCCAGCTCTCACCCCAGCAGCCGGTGAGTCAGCAGGCCGGGACGTCCCTAGCTGCCGTTCGGGCAGCACATGCTAACACAAGTTAGACTACTATTTAAGGTCATTCCTAGCTTCTGCGTGGCCCTAGGCCAAATCATATTCGCAGGGCTTTAGCCAACTCCTCCTCCGAATTTATCCCCTCGCACACAGTACGCAGTCACTTCCTCTGCTCGTCCCTGGTGCTCCAGGCTGGGCTGGCTTCCTCCTCCTCTGCCACCTCCGCACGGTGCTCCTGGGGCAACACGGGACACCGTTCTCCCAGAAACACAGCTGGAGCTTCTCTTTCTGGACCATGAAGTCAGGGAAATCACTCACAAATGCAGCTGGGGCTCCAGTCAGACCATAAATGGGGAGCTTTGGGCCTTGTTACGAGGTTACACTTAGCATTAAAACAATTGTTTTCATGTGACTGTGCATCCGGTAGTAAGTTTGTGGCACATGGTTTTTGGAATAGTGCAATCTCTTGTGCCTGCATAAATCACATAGACTTTCTGAGTAATCCTGCCTGGGCGAATATACTAGCTCTGACCCAGGGATACTGCCCGGATGCACATGATTGAGGTTTTCCCTCAAGGTCAGAGAAGAATACCTCACTTCATTGCAATGAAGCACATTTGAAGACATAGGGGGACCTTTCTCATCCTTCTTTTACAAGGGTAGAGGTAGATGGAAATTCAATGTCAGCCTTGGTCACGTCTTTCTTGCTGAGCACACTTTGTATTTGTCATCAGTTCAGTGATATTCCAGTTGCTAACAAAAATATTACAGTGAAAAAAAAAGACAAAACAAAAAAAAACCCCAACAACTTGAAATACTTAAAGATGACTATGGGAATGGTGAAAAACTTTAGCTGATAAAGACATTAACAGCATAGGATTCAGCTTTGCTTAACCTTCATTTATTACTTTTCTCCTGTATATAGAGACTTCACTCGAGAAATGAAGGGGTTAGAGATTAAGGTACTAGCTAAAGATGTGTATTCAACACATACCTACTGCCCCACCAGAAATCCTGTGTGATTTCAGGTGATGCACAGTCCTTTCATGCCACTCTTCCTCACCTGGAAAACCCCAACATCAATCCTACCTTACAGGGGTGTCACAAAGCAAAATGCTTTTAAGATTAGGAGATGCTGGTTTAACATCAAACCCAGTGGGATTTACACCTTGATTTCAGAGCATGAAAAGCAGGCTAACTTCTGAGTAAGCTGAAAAATATCACTTTAAATTCCACTTCTGTCTCATTTATACTTTTTCAATTCCATTTATGTCAACACTTCATTTACCCCTAATCTATTCAAGTCTCTAGCTGCAGCTGAGGTGAGAACCTTCACATTTAGAATAAAAATCTTCAAAGAACTAGGTAAATAAGGACAAGTTCTTGAACCTATGCCCTGTCATTTGGGATTACTGAGAAATGCAAACACTTCATTAATTATCACAGTAAAAAAGGAGGTCTCTCAAAAGGTTTTGCAAGAAGCCAGTATATCAAACAGCAGATCACTAAGATATTAAAAACAACTAGGAGACTGGTGGAATCTGAAGCAAATCCAATGTTTCATTCTGGACTGAAAGGAGATGCTTATCTCCAGGGCAGTCTCCTAGAGAGCACCAATGCAGGTGAATCCCATCTCACACAAAACCAAAAAGACAACAGATAGTACTATCCTCTCCAACTCAAAGTCAACAGCCAAAGCCATTTAGGATGAAGGAGACTTAGGACCAAGACCCAGCTTTGTTGAATTTGGAGCAAGGATGAGAACCCTTGAGTCAAAGCTCCCACAGCAGTCACTAATTACTGACCCTGGCAGTCTCTCAGCTTCTCCTCATGAACTTACTTTGCTTTGTGTCACTAGCTAAATATTTCTTGGAGCAAGGACAGGAAGCTGTTCCCATGTTTGTATCATACTCCATATCAAGTGGAGCATTTGGAGTGGGAGACCAACTCGCCCCAGATGAACTGCTAGAGAAGACTGTATCCAAGTCTTTAAGCCAGGCAGAAGAATTTACTACAGAGCTACTGGCTACAACGGGGAACACTTTCACCTGAAGTCTCTTCCCAGCAGGTCAAAGCACTCTCTAAGTCCAGATGCTGAATCAGACACACAAGCTGGAGAAGGCAACATCTAGGCTGTGAAAAGTACTAGGGCTTAGCTGTGAAAGATCTGCCAGCTTCATTAGTGTTGTTTGGATCAACATAAATTAGCAGAAATTCAGTTACTGTTGATTTTAGGAGTAAAAATTAAGATTCAGAGATTTGGGGTAAACCAGGGCAAGCTGGCAGCTGAGTGAGAGCATAAAGAGTAACTGCTGTACCTATGCAGTGGATTTACATGCTCAGAGGGACAGCAGGGTACCCAAGGTCTTATAGTCTATCTTCCTTTCCTGCCTGGAAATGTAAGATCAAGTTCTCTTGGATGTGCAAAGTCAGCTTTCTCAAGATTACATGTGTTGTAAGAGTAGAGGAATGATCTATCCTACTTCTAAGCATACCAAGGTTCTAAGAAATATCCATCTAGTAGACATTTTTAGTTCTTATTTCACATGAGAATCTAAGTGTGAAAAGTGTGTCCTTGATGCCATCCAAGACAAAGCAGGTAAAAAAGGAACAGAAAAGTTCTCCTATCATGAAGCCTCCTCTTTTATGTTGCTCCTCATAGCTAGAAAAGGACAGTGAACTTCCTTTAAGTTTTCAGTCTGGGTGCCTCCTCAGAAACAACAAAGCAACAATAAAAGCTGGTGTATATCAGTATGCTAGCTGGATTTTTATGACGTTTATTTCTTAATAAGATGTTGATTCATTTGTAAATTAAGAACACAGTTTGTTGTGCAATCTCCTTTTATGTGCCACTCAAACATCAGATGCAGAAAATTAAACAGTGGCTTGCTTACCAAGAAGAGGAGATCCTCTTTAATTTAGAAGAAAGTTGTTTTGTCTAAGGGTTGGGGGTTTTTTTGCCCCAGCATATGACAAGTGTGCCAAGAACATATAAATAAAATACACACGATATGTACTTCAGAAAAATAAAAAGCCAAGATTTTATTTGAATCTAGGACAACTATAAAGAGGTGATTCTTTTTGAACCTGCTATGTTACTCAAACTAGTTCCACACTCGCGAACCACAAATGCTACTCAAATAAGGAAAGCTGCGCAGACTTATGCTTGCTTCCACAGTTAGAGAAAAAATGAGTAACAACTAGATCAGGCACTTTCCTAGTGTCAGCCACCAATCCTTATTTCATGGAGAAAACAGCATTATGTTTCAAGTAGCAACAGTGACTTATTCAGGACCTGCTACTGGTTTTTCTCCATTGGTACTGGCCCTGCTGCCTGAGGAACATGCATAGCTGAAAGACTGAGCTGCAGCAGAACTAGAAAACTGCTCAAAGATGCAAGCAAGATATACCATGAAAGTTTATAATGAGGCATATACAGCTAGCTGCCTTCAGCAGTTAGAAGCACTAAACCAAGTAATTTATAATGTAAAGCACGAGTCTGCAAACTGTGTAATAGGCTCAGCAAAACATCTTGAGGGACAGTGAAAACTAGTTTTGTTTCTTGTAAACTTCTATTATAGTTGAACTGAAAGGCCAACAGAAAGAAAAATCAGAATATTCTGGAGAAAATGTTAGCTCTGAAAAAAAGAACAAGTTGCAAAACAAGCCTTATGGAAACCTTAGTGACACTAGAGGCAGCTTCTGGTTGGGAAAATGGATAGCACTCCTCTTTGCAGCACTTGCCACCTGCTCCTGCTGTGACACTTAGTGTAATTAAGCAGAACAAACTACTGGAGGGAATGGAGAAAAGACATGTAGGAAAACATGCATTTCAGGAAACAGAAAGACAAAGTGATCTTTATCACTCATAAATTAAACTCTGAGCCCAAGTGGTGTAGCAGCATGCACATTAAGCCAGATTTCTGTTCTCACAAAAATGGAAAAAATTACTTCCAGTAACATTTTACTTTAAAAGAGCTAGTTATCAAAGTCACTTTTGTGAAGATTAAGCAAAGGCTGCCCCTACCATGACTTGCAGTGCAGCTTTTCAAGAGCCTGAAGTCTGTTTGGTATTGGTTCATGCCTATACAATGGCTCCATTCGAACTCAGAAAAGCAGAACTCATCTTTCTTCTTATTCATTGCTGATACTATTCAAGAACTCATAGACCATTTACATTTATAGTGATTGTAAATAATGGGCTTGTTTTGGTATGAGGGGAACAATCATAAAACTTTTCTCAAATAAGATTTTCTTTTTTATCAACATATTTTTAGAAGGGATAGCATTACTTCATCTTTCCCCATATTGTCCCATGTGATTGCTAATCCTTCTCTGAATTTTGTTTTTACACAAGAATGAAAGTGCAGGGATGGTCTGGCGTGCCTGTGCACCATACCTTCTTCTCCTAAATGTAATGTTCTTGGTTATTAAAGCAAAAAAAGTCTTGACTTAACTATTCACCCTCATTTCTATCATTAGTCAATTAGGTACATTCAACTTTCCAGCAAGGGATGCACAGTCCATCTCAATTTTAATTGGATCCATACTTTCAAAAAGAGCATCTTTCACCTCAAACCATGCCTCAGACCTGATGGTTTTTTGACTTCTGGAACAATCCTGCTCCTTCTGAGTTTTTGTCTCCTTACAGCCTATTTTTTCCTTCTTCACTTGTGTTTTTTAAGATTGTATTCTAGAAGCAAAATTTTGAGCAGAAATCCTCAATTTATTTTGACTTCTTTTCTGTGAGATACTTGAGAATTTTTCCTGTTTCATAATAATGGTGATAAAACCAACAATACTGTTGCAACGCTTAAAAATTATTCTGCAAAATACCTCAAAACTTACAAATATTTAATTTAATCAGTCCAATGTTATTCTCCAAAATGTTCTGCTCATTTCTAGTGCAGAGCAAGGCTTTGGGCCATTCTTCCATATGAGGCATACAAAAATGATTTGCAGTGGCAGTATACGTCACTGCAGATTTCTCAGAGTCCTACTCAGTTCTAAAGTCAGGCCAACATGAAGATGCTTAACACATTACAGCATCAGGGCCAAAACAAGGCAGCGGCGCATCTGCATAGGACAGCAGGCTGCTTATGGCAGTTGGGACATGAATCTCACTGACACTTAAAACTTCTCTGGGAGTGCAAGTGGGACATTAGAAGGAGGGTAACTCATGTCTACCGTCTACTTTCAAACCAATAATATGAGGCAATTCCAACACAGAGGAAAATTAAGCATGAGATCTTGCATGCCAGTAACTAAATCAAGGGTAACATGATGAGAACTACCACTGCAGTCAATGCAGTGATCGTCAGACTCTTATGAAGATATTGATTCAGGCAACAGGGCACTAGTCACCATATTCACAGTATCTCAACATGCTCACATGTGCTCTGTAGCATGTGCTGGAACTTGCAGCAACATCAGAACACCTCATTACAAAAGCTGACTGGAAAAAAAAATTAAAAATCCATTTTATAGACAAGGTAAAACTTCAAAGTTCTTTTCATGCCACATCAGGATGAAATCAAAACATTTTCATTGTATTCAGATAACAAAATATAAAACCCAAGAAACAGCTAAGAAATTAGTGTCCATTGACCTCCCAAGAATTGTGCTAAAGTAGGTTCAAGTTACTGCTCCAAGTGTCACATCTCAGGAAAGCATCTTAATCAGCAAGACAGTTAAGTCTTTCGTATCAGAACTGCACCACTTTTAGATAAGTAAACGAACACAGGTTTTGATGACCTGGTCACCCTCCTAAACAGGACTGAGTTACCGCAGTTCACGTCTGCAAAAAGAGGATGACTTGAATCTGACTTCATCCACTTAGCCGCTGGCTAGCCTGAAACGCTTCCCTTCCTCTGACTTTCACCACCAATTCCCGTTAGGGAGAGAGAACTCTTCCAGATAAGTTTAATCAAAACTGTTCCATTTCCAAGAACATCTTTGGAAATCTGCTGGCAGCAAGTTTTTAAAAAATTCCCAATCATCCACTCAGCCTTTTTCTGTTAGTAAAATGACACTTTCCATGAAGTTGAGCGTGCAGCTTGTTAGAGGAGAAGTCCAGACAGTATTTGCAGCTTGACTCTGAGAAACTGAGCACTGGCACTTCCTGCAAACACCATCAGCAGTGGATAACCGGGAATTTTTGAAGATGTTACTACCAATAGGAAGACACTGTCAAGCAAAACAAACCCCTTGGAAAATCCCATTTCAGGAGGCCAAAGAAGATCTGTGGCCATTTTCACATCTGAAGATTAATAGAAGCCCTGTTTTTCTTATGATTTCCCTTTTTTTTTTGCTTAGGGTTTTTTGTTTGGAGGTGGTTTGGTGGGGGTTTTTCATTTGTTTGTTTGGGGTGTTTGTTTTTAAAATACCTTTGTAAAAATCAAGAACCAGCTACTGGAATATAGCTGCTCTTTCCTCTGAAGGTCTTCAGTGTGTGCCTGCAGAACGGGCAGCTGTCACACCAACAGTGCAGATCAGACTGTCCAGCAAACCTCACCACTTGGAGAAATGTAGTTTCAAAAGGCCAAAAAGTAATTGTTGCAAGCTTCACATCTGAAGACTATCAAGCTGCTTTTATTATGATTTCAGGTTTATTTTATTTTAGTGTCTTTAAAAGAACGAAGCCTCATTTGTCACATAATAAATTTATAAAATGGATTAAAGTATTTGTGAAACAGTTCATTACCAAAATAAAAAAAAAACATCAACAAGCAATCAAAAGCCATTTGTACAGCATCTTCCCCTGGGAATTCAGTGCTCTTAATTACCATTTTACATTGATCACCATTTTTCTTCACTAGTGGGGAAGGAAATAAGAGTCTCATCTTGTACTCAAGAGCAAAGTTGATCCAAATGTCTAAACCAGCTACAAGCTCTGACACAGGATGCTGTCAGATTTGTTTCATTTTCTTATTTTCCATGGAAAGAGGAAACTTGAGATCACAATATTTTTCACTCCTTGGATTTCGAGTGTCTCCCCAGGAAAGTCTGCTATCCAAACATTTTGATTTGTAAACAAGTTCAGACTGTAGTTGTTTGCACTATAGTTGAAGAAATGAATGCTTCAATGCATAGTCATCTGCTGCAAAGCAAACTGCTAAAAATGTAAACAGATCCATATTTACCCTTTGGGCTTCACTGGATAAACAACAAGAACAGGGGAACTCAGCAAAGCTAAGCTCTCTGCCCTTTATATTTCTATCAGCAAAGACTTATAGGCACAGATGTTATTGGAGAAGGTTCACATTTTAGGCTTTGATCCTTATCACAACAAGAACTGCTAAGCCCTACCTAGGTGCCTTTAACAGATGACTTATCTAGAAGATCCACTGCTTTAGCATACCAAGTTGCAGAATACCCTAGAAGATGGTAGAGCATTATCTCTTCCCAAATCTCACTCATCACTAATGCTGCTGGTTTTCTGCTACTTCTTTTAAAGATGGTCTGCAGTGACAATCAAAAGCACAATTTTGCTTGCCCAACTCATGCACCATGCTCACAGAGGCGCCCCTGGGAAAACCACAAACTCATTGCCTTTCTAAAGGCTTTACTGACCTTTTTCAAAAGGCCATGGCAGCTACTGTTTGAAGACTTGTGAGGAAGAGAGGGGAACTTGATCAGCACACAGTATTTTTCTTATTATTTCTCAGCTATTTCCCCATTACAGTTAATCAAGGACTCCGGGGAACAGGCTCTGAGGTAGGCAATGTTGCAGGTGGTGACTGATTTCAGAACCTGTAGCTCTGGGTTTGGGTGGGCATGAACTCGAAGAGCAGAGAAGACAGGAACTCGCAGTCTTCAGCACTGTCTCCTCTTCAGCTGATCACTCACAATAAGAAGGCAGCAACCAACCCAGGCATGCAAGGGGCAGCTTTCAAGGAAAGCAGCTCTTTAACCCACAGCTCACTTGCCCTCTGAGCAGACAGGCAAGAAACCACAACTTTCCTACTAAATGCCAAAATCTAAGTGTTGCTAGATAGGAGAGGTTTTTCCTAGTAAACTCAGGGGTTAATTAACTTTACAGTATCCTCTACCTCCTTGTGACAGATGGTGAAAGCCCTTAGTTGTCTGGTTTTCTGTTTGCTCTATAACTATGGTGAAAAAGCTGTGGCCAGGCAGCAGCTCCCTATTTGCCTTGTCCTGCCTGCTGTGCCTGGGTTAAAACAATCTAAAGAGAGCTAACAAATCCAGTCAGGGAGACCAGAGTTTCACCGTCACCTGCTTTCCAGAGCAATGGCCTGAAACTCAGGAACCAGTGGATTTCTCTTCAGCTTTGCCTTGCCGTGCTGGCTTTTTGCTACAATTACATTCCCTGCAAATGTGTTTAGGCTTTCCTACCCTTTGTCACATCTGGATGTTAAGCAATTCCCTCCCCCTTAAGGAAAAATTAGTCAGGAGTTTCTGGAAGTGCTCGGCATTGTTGTACCCGTAATTAGTTTGTACACAATGCAGTATTTCAACCATGAAGTTACTTTTCCAAGGATCACTCTGAGGTGTTTGCTTTAACAACACTAACGCCTGCAAAAGCTATCAACTATCTGCAGTGATCCTGCTCCCTCCTGAAATATTCTTCTGTTAAAGACATTACTGTCTCAGAGGAAATCGTTACCTTCCATGCATACACTACCTACCTCATACTTTTGGTCACATTGCTATCTAAAGTGAAATTCAAAATTATGCCTAAACTGGGATGATCATTACCTGTTTATAGAGGCAAGGTACCCTACTCATGTACTGACCACACAGAGACACCCCCTCCGGCATAGGCTGGAAAATGTAAACACACTAGAACTGCCTTGTTTCTTTTAAAAATAGCACTGAATAAAGGGCTCCTTCATTTCAGGCAACTACCTAGGAAATCAGAGCATTTTGTGACCCATTCCTTTGGATTACCTGCTAACATCTCCATTTCATTCAGAAAGCTGCTTTGGTTTTGTGCGGTAAGGAATGAAATTCCCCCCTTCCCAGCAGGAAAAGAAATAGTTAGTGGTATCCAAACATTAACCAAAGGAAGCCACAAAGGAAGCCTGCAAGCACATATGGAACCCTGTACAGCATCGCAGCAGTGTGTTTCACATATGTTCCCTGTGCAGCCAGTCTTTACCAACATTGTTTTACTTTCCCTCCTTACCTATGTCGCTTTTTGGCAGGGAGTGGTAGAGAACATATTTAGAGCAAGATGCAGCTTCACATCAATAACAGTATCACAGTCTGTAACCGACTCAATCATGTTTCCTACACAGAACGAAGTAGGCAAGATTCTAAAAACCGGACTAAACTTCACAGATGGATCCAAAACCTTCTATGAATATTCATTCATCCAGATGTTTAAACATAATTTATTTTGTCGTATGTGCTTGTCAGTATATGCCAACTTCACCATTTTTATAAGAAATAAGATGGCCGATCACTCGATTTTTTTGCTTTCGATCATTTGCCCAGAATTTTATGGATATACCACAGAAATGGGAAATGCAAGTGCATTACTGACCTTATAGTATCTGTGTAGCAAACCCTGTTTAAAAATCTTGCCTTACAGTTGAACTAGGTCATATCTGCATGGACTGAGGCAGTTTCCAACTCATACTCTGAGTGGGTCAGACATGTAGCAACTGTTTTAACAGAACACAGAGCACAAGTTACTATGCCCTGCCTCTCTGTGCATATGGATCTGAACTGGCTCTTGTCAGGTTTTCTTGGAGCACAAGAAGTGCAAATAAGGTCTGTCTGCACTGCCATTGAAAACATGCCCTTGACTCCACACTGCTTATAGAGAATTTTTTTACTCTACCATTTAGGCTATGACAAGCTATTACGCCTTTGTAAAGGAGAAGCATTCTCAGGTGTAAGGAAGGCAAGACAGAGGAAGGAACAGGCTGGGGCAAAGACAGGGAAGAAACAGAAGAGACACAAGCTTTATCGAGAAGTAAGTAAAATATACAAGGAGGCTGAGATCTGGGTCTGATGTAAGACTCCGTAAGAGCATTCATAGTCTGAAAATGTAATTGGAGAGCTGTTTCTGACAGGCCTGATTCTAGATGGTGGCATCTTAATGGACAGGCTGGCATCTTGAGGGGACATCTGGCAAAGGCTTAGGTAACCAAGCAGTCACAGAGGGTTTCTGGAGAGTCTCTGAGGGACAAGGAAACATTCTGAACCATAGAAGGAAAGAGGAGAAATTCAGAAGCGGGAGCTGAGGTGTTATAAACAGACATTAGTAAGACAGTGTAGAAGAGTCTGAGGGGCAGTCACCATTCCTCACTGAAAAACAGAAGTAAAAGGATTCAAGAGGTGAAGCACAGGGATGGCATAAAGGTCAACAGCAAATCTTTACTCTTAAATCTGTTCTTAGGTAATTTACACGTGAAAAAGACTCAAAGGGAAAAAGCAGTGCAATGTGAAATGGGATGCTGCATTAACATTTTAGCATTTCTATTCACACTTCGTTCCTTTCTTCTGGTGTGTTGCTAGGACTGGGCTTCAGGAGAGCTGGCCCTCTTCTCCCTACAACATTGCAACTCCCATCAACATCTGTAACTGCACCACACATCCGGCAAGCAAATGTAAACTTTAGTGGAGAGATCATTCTGATGCCAACATCAGTAACTAACTTGTAATTTAAAACGCTTCATTCCATCCACTGTAACAAGTCAGTCTGCAAGTTTATGCCAGCTCTTGAAGATATCATAGTCCAAAGTAGCCTGAGAACAGATACAGAAAAAGAGGATAAACCATATTTTTTAAAAGTCTACACTAGAGAAGCAACACTGCAAACAGCTGCCCCACCTTCATTAAGTACTAAACCAAAGAAGTTTTCTGCCACCTTGCTGTCTCTGCAAATCTGTTTCACTAATAAAATCCCTTCCCAAAGCAGCGTTGGCCTCAGCTGAAACACATTTACCTATTTTTTTCTAGCTATACAGAATTAGAGCAAGCCAGAGAAGCCTAATCTCACTTCTCAGCTTAAGAAGTAAGGACAAGTCCCCTTTTCAATCTCCTCCATCAAGAAAAATCAATCTCCACTACATACAAGACCAGTAAAGCTCATAAATCCCTGCCTCTACAGTTTCTAGGATACAGAACAGGGATTGGAAATGAAAAATTTCCTTATAAAAATCACAAGTCAAAAACATTAATTATTGTATTGCAACATCAATGGCTCATTGATTAAAAGAACCATTTGTTCTCATGCAGAACACATTTAACATTCTTTATATCTATCACTGTGAAAAAAAGAAAAAAGCCCCTAATGGTCAAACTCTCATTACCTCCCTGTTTTCAGTACTCCCTCCCCTCTCTCATGTTCACATCATTTGTGATTTGTGCCTTTTTTTCACCTCCCTTCTTTGCACCTTAGGGCAGTCATCTAACTTCTCTGTCAGTTTTGCAGCTTTAAGTCAGAAATTTTGGATCCTCCTAGGGATGAGGAGATACATATCTAGTAGTGACTATGAGACACGGGGCTCAGTAACAAAAGAGTCAAAAGACAGTCCTTCTTGTGAAAGAGGCACACAAAGGTTAGATGTCTTGCCCAGGGCTTCAGTGAGTCATTCTAAAGCCAGAAGTTGGACTGGGAGCTCTTGCTCCTTTGCTCTAATCAATTAACCACTTTTCCTCTTCAGGATTTATTTCTTCTTTCATGACTGATGACTCAGCTACTGTCTAAGGAGGGCATTATGTATTACTTCATGATGAGGGGCTAATTCCTCCTCAACACATGCTGTTGGGTATAGTGACCCAATGTTACTGAGATAATCAGTCCATTGTCTCAATATGTTAATTGAGACAAATGGTGTAATGATTCATGTTTAGGTGTCTGCTTCAATGTTTCCTCATTGTTTTCTGCTCCTGAGAGTAATGCCTTCATTCCTCAGCAACTGCTGATGTTCCTCCTCTTTAAGCATTACTGCTGGGATACTGTGTGTACTTCTGCTATCTCATTTGCAAAATATTCTGCTTATTCACATTTGCTATTTTCATAGTCTTTGGAGAATTCTTTTTCCATGCCAACTGTTTTTGAGATTAAAAGCAAATGAGAAGAACGGAATCAAAACAACTCCCCTTCCGCCCCCCTCTTTACACTTGAATCAAAAATGTGAACCCATCATTTATAAGCTTCATCATTTGGGATTATGTTTAAATGATTTTATCAGCCAAACATTAGTCAGCTGTTAATCAGGGGCATTTCTGTCTGAGCTATCAATATGGAAGCCAGGGACCTTCACTCACAGGACCATGGGTGGAGGAACAGAGGGCAAACAGTGGTACCTGATTTCTTTACAGCAGGCCCTGGTATTTGGTATTTGCCATGTTCATGTTTTCACCTTTGCAGGGGGGTCAGTTCCCCACAACCAGCTGCTTGAAAAAAAACCATCTAAATCATTCCTCCAGAGAGCAAACCCACAGCTTCCAGAGCTGAAAACACAGGCAGTTAAAACTTGAGTTAAAACCCTAAGCCAAGATTGTGACACTTCCTCACTAATGAATAGCTGAAACCTGGGATCCACTCCTTTCTTTCCTCTTTTAATCCCAGTAGGGTTGCAATCAAAGCACAGCAAAAGGATTTTCTTTGGTCTCTTTAGCTGTGTCTTCTGCAGCTATCCAAGTCTTGTTTCTCCCCAGCTGGTAAAGCACAGCACAGCAAAGGCAGTCAGAGAGGCACTGTGACTCTTACCCCACGTACGGGAGCAGCGGACATCCTCTTTGCTTGTGTTCACTGAAGGCTCATCTAAACACTCTTTGCAAGCAGCCACATGTTTCTGCCCGTATTTGAGGGCGGCTGGACATGAACCTACTTCAAGCTAATAGTCATATGGGCCCTTTTACACATCCCTCAAAGACCCAGGCTTGTCGCCACGTCAGCATGGCTGCACAGCTTCGAGACAGAAGCCAGTTCATACACAGGTGCCTTAAGAAGGCACTTAAATACATGCATAAAACCATAGAGCCAGGCTCTGCATTTCTTCAGACAGATCTATTTCTCTGTTTCAAACTCTCACCAAGGAGGAGAAAAGGAGTAGCCCTTATATAGACCCCTGCAACTTTTCTCTTTAAGGGCTATAATCCCACACGTCATTTGAGTGTTTAGCAAACATGGCTGTATTCAACAGCTGCACGTTTTCCCTCAGCTCGCAATCAGTGGTTAGAGGTGAGCAACTAGTCCTCTCAAATCAAAATATTGTTTAGTGTTAACAGCTGAAGCTAAACATAATATTAAAGCTAGAGGATTTTTAACATAGTGAAAGGCTTTGAAAGAATGCCTCCTATTCAGTGGAAATGAAAAGTCTTCCTTAAGACATCCACTGTGAATTAAGCCAAAGTATGCACAGAAAAAAAACCAAAATATCCTACAGAGCTGCACTGTAACCATCCATGGTCATACTCAGCATCAGTAAATTACGGCATATCAGGCATGGCCGCAAGGGAATTTAGCAAAAGCTGTTTACAAATTTAACAAAAGGGCACAAGTCTGTGTATAGACAAAACCCAAAACAGGGCTAGCGAAGTCAATAAGGCAGAATTTATTGCTAAAGGCAGTAGCAAAAATGGTTTAAAATTGGCTCTTTTGACAAATTCTAAAAAACCTACTGTGCTAGCCTTTGCAAAATCACATGTCACATCAGAAACATCCATGTCTCTACCAACCCATCTGCAGTGGGCTTTCCATGGGGGTCCCTCAAATGCAACTGCACAACATCAGCCACACACAAGACAGCAGATACACTCATATAGGATATGATCCATATGGAGGCTGCCAAGGTACAAATGACATAGCTTTATAAGAAGCAAAACTAGGCTCTGTGCTTTGCACTCTCAGTTCAGACAGGTTACAGGAAAACAGCACCATCAGAGGGGAGCAGAGCATTTGGATGTAAACAGTAGTTAATGAGGCGGCACATAAGTGATGATGCATTTTTACACAACTTTATTCATCAGGATTGTATGGAGGTGTTAAAAGCTAGATGTAGTGACAAATCTTGGTCCCAAAATAGATCCTTACTTCTTTATCAAGGTGTTGTGCCCTCCCCATCCCAAGGTAGAATTTACCTGATTTGGATAAAGATAGAAGCTACCACTTGGGTGTCTCTTAGCTGGCCCCAAGCACATGGTTTCAGTTATGCCCTTCATAACTGATTAAATTCCAGACTTGTTTGGATTTTGTTTCCAGCCTGGAAATAAAATACAATACATAAACACAATACAATCCCATTTGAAACAAGTTCTGATGAAGTTTGTTTCCTGGTAAGTCATTAAAGTGCCACCAAAATATTTGGCTGCCACTGTAAAGAAAGGGGGTTCTCCTCTATGTTGGGCTAGCTAAAATTGAAAGACAGCTTTATGGGTTCTTTTCAAATGTTTAAATAAGGACATGTCAGAAAGTTCAAGCTGAAACAACAAGAAAACACTTTTTTTCCCCCTCTTCATTGCAGCATTCTGTAATTTCCATCTGACTGTTCAAGGCTGGTCCTCTCTCAGGGATATAAATACCCAAGGGAAGCTCTAAATATCCAGACATTACAAAGATATTTTATTTGCAAGCATATTATTCAGCTGATGTTTTTATATAGTAGATGAGACTAAACCAGGCCATTAGCTGCATAAACAAGCCAACTCTGTTTCAGTTTTGTCCCTACAACACTATTTCAGTTTACAACACTATTTCAGTTTTGTCCCTACAACTACACATCTCTTACTGTACTAAGCTATACAGCTGAATTATGTCAACACACCAAACTCTGAACCTTATTGCAGCTAGGGAAGAGCAAACATTATAATTGAACTTGAACTTTATAATGAGTAAGTTAAAGGTAACACCTGCTATGCGACATCTGGAGTTTAATCAGTGGGGATTAGGAAAAAGCTAGGCACCCTAATACCTACTTCTTCCTTCAGCCATTCTGTCATGCTGAATGGGCTACAGTACGTACAACAAGCAGAGCTTTGCTACAGCATATTCAAATTCAGTTCGTAAACCCTTGAGGAAAAGCAGAAAATATATCATTCCTATGTTTACAAATGTTCTTCTTTATGGCTTTTTGGCCAAGTATGCCCATTTAAGACCTTTCCTTCTTGCTGCCAAAACAAACATAACTCCTGTTTATTATTTGAAGAACAATCAAATTACATGTTATTCAATTTTCACTGAATTTATCTGACCCTGAGCAATGGCTTTAAAAAAAAAATCCAGATAAATTATACCAAAGGATTCAAAGTGAAGAGATGAAATGCAAGCTGGGCAGATGAAAGAAGAGTTTCAAAGCCAAGGTCAACATTATTTTGAGAAATGCAAGAGAAGTCTAAGCTGTCTTCTGTTAAATGCTGCCCACCCCTCTCGTCTGCTCCCCTGCCCATCACAGATCTTCCTGTTACAGCCTCAGACACAGTCCTGAGTCTGGTCTTTGGACTCAGGAGTACTGCAAAACCTCTGCAAGGACCGGTTAACATCCCCATTGACACCTAGAGCTACAAGAGAGAGAATTTATTCTCTTGGAAGCCCTTCAGATCCCCTCCTCTGCCCCTTTTTTTTCTTTGTCTGTTTTCAATGCAAAAGCAGTTTTCAAAAAACAAAGGGTCCAGTGAATGATTTAATAAATTCTGGATTAAGTAAAAATAAACGGTGCCATACACTTAATTCAAACAGCTGGAATATATATGTATCTCTTTTCAATGGACTCTAAGAGGAGGGGGGGGGGGGTGGAGAGAAGAGAAAGTGTTTTAAAGACACCAAAGCTCTACTACAGATTTCCAGAGAATCCATGGGGAAGTATATTCCCTATAGGAAGATAAATGAATGGGGACTACGCACAAAAAAATTTTATGGTGTGTGGCAGTGGAGGTGGAAGAAAAGGTGTAGGGTAACAGTGACAGAAGGAAATGCTAGAAACACAGAAAGGAAAGAAAAGGGCCAGTGAAGAAGAGATCACCCCTCTTAGAAGCTGACCTTTGACGGGGCTCTGCAGAGCAGATGCAGCAATTCTTGCTTTGTAGATGCAGTGCTGTGTTTTGAAATTGGACATTGTTGGAGGGAGTTTGCACAGTAAGCTCTTTGTAATGGTTTCTTTAATAGTCTCCTATTCTTCCCGGGGCTGCTTGCGGAGGCTGGAAAGGAGGCAGAGGGCAGGGTACAATGGGAGAAACATTTCAGAGGGCTGAAACACAGAAGGGAATAACAGCAAAATAGATTTCCTCATGGGCTGCAGTGGCAAAAACATACACCAGAAGTTTAAGGGCTTAGAAGGTTGAAACAGAGGATTTAAATTCAAGGCAAGGCAACGTTTTCATTTAGGAGCTCAGACTATGTACATTCCAGTTGTAGCTGTGAATGGGCCTGCATAACCCATGGCTCTGAGCACCCCTCCATTTTCTCAGTCTGACAGGCTCAGCCTGTGCCAGGCAGGAAGCTAAACTTTCATTTGTTTTCTGATCTGCTGTCACCACTGTCCTAAGAAAGGCTGTATGCAGGTAAATCACTCTGCCAACCTCTTCAAAGAAAATGTTTTCTCTTTCCTAGCATTTCAGAGCCCAATTTCCCAAAACATAACTGTACTTCTACACCGGTTCAATTCCTTTCATTTTTTTCAGATCTTATTTCAGTGAAATTGGAGAATAACAGAAGCATAAAGGCTCTATTAGATGTGTTCACCTTTAAGGAGAATTTGACAGAAATGGATAATTCTGATACAGACTGCTGGGACTTTTTTCAAGAAACCACACACATACACACCTTACTGTGTTTAGGTTTTACAACTGTTCAGATCCCGTTATTTTCATCCTTGATAAATTCTGTAAGACGTTTTGATAGTAACAGCTAAACTCCGAGTTTCTTGTTCCCTTTAAAGGCATCTATGCTCTCTGATGCCTTCTCCTAAACTACCATCTCAAAATAAAGAAAAACATTCAGAACAACTGAAAGAAGAAAATTTGGAAATAGATGCATAATTTCCACATCCACCTCTTGCATGACCAATAAATCACAATCAACAGCTTTGTTTATGGGTTGTTTGGGTTTTTTTAAATCGCAGGATATCAGTCAGTCCCTCCTGGAGATGAGAACAGAAAGGTAATTCTAGCAGGGCATCACTGCAAGTGTCACACCTTCAAAAAGAAGTTTCACTGATTTTAAACAGCTCCCATTTCCAAACACCAGTAGAGGACATGCACACAAACCATATAAACTGTGATGACCTGGAAAACACTTTGCTTGCTTCCTCAATTCTTTGTTCAGTCTTGCGTTTGTGAGTTTTACCTCTTAGTTTGGATAATGGCAACTGTTCTAAATGCATATCCTTGCATCCACCCATACCGTAGCTGCTTTAAGATGTGGACTTTGGATTCAGTCATGTGCTGACACAGCCTGCTGCTGTATCATAAGGGTCTGACGTGCAGTGCCATGACCCCAGCTGTCACATACAGCCTATTGCCTGGTCTGTTGATCTGCCAGTGAGTACTACATGGCACACACTCAAACCTGAGAGCAGTTGTACCTAAGGATATGTCAAAATCCACGCAGAAGATAGTCTGGTACTGTGGCTTCTTATAAGTAAATATGCACCATCAGGCATGTACTATATGATCGGGTGGATCAGGTACTGGGCCAACAGCAAAGCTGCATAGTCTGCTAAAGCTAGAGTCAGATCCTTTCATTTCAAGTCCCAATTTCTTACAGAAATGCCTTCTTTGACTTTCTCCCATTTGGACACCACCTGCCTTTAATTATTCTTTCCTTTCTGCAAGTAAAAAATAGCAAGCTGTATTCCTAGTGAACATCAGATCTACTGAAAACTTCAGTTTTATGATCCCAAGATTTAGTCAGCTTCACCAAATAATACCAGCTGAGGGGAAAAAACACAAATGCCCCCATGGACATAATAGTGCCTGTTCCCCTTTTATACTTGTACACAGCCAGCTCAAGGGAAAGCAAACACACAAGGCAAGCGATTGGGGTTCAACACCCTTCTCTGTCCAGGTCCCAAATGCCTGTGTTTAAGGCAGTCGTCGTAACCACCCAGGAATGCCTCTATATTCAAATGCCTAACAGATCTTCCACTTGGAAATCTTCCATGTTCCAGCAGGAAGAAATTGCATTCTTTTGCTTAAATAACTTATAGCTTGATAATTAAAGTACCTGCTTAGATGCAGGAGATACAGATTTGAATCTTTTCAGGAAAAAGAGAAAAATGAGCCAGAATCTTACAACTAACTGAATGCCCCAACCTATAGTCTGCCTAGAAAAAAGGTAGGAAAACCACCGTTATGACTCTCTGCTTTTCTTTACTTAGACCCCAAGCCCAACAATATATGCAGTAAAATAAGTTTTTGGAAGGATGGTTTCCAGAGAGAAATGGGAAATATTGAAAATATAATTTGATTCAACTAGGTATCTAAATCTGGGCCAAGAATAAATAAGCAAACAGTTGCTCAGACAATCCATCTGTTTAATACTTCTTGTTCCCAATTAAAGCATCTTGGTTTTTGATTCTACTTCCAACCCAGTTTCTTTCTCCACTCCCTTCTCCCAGTTCCCTCCTGATCTCCTCTCATTCTTTCAGCTTCCTCCCCAGGGAGCTGGGCCAGGCTATTGCAGCTGGCAAAGATGGGCCGTCTCCCTGCTTTGATGCAAATTGCTGTCCTGTTAACAACTCAGGGTACCATCATGGATCTACTGGACTTGTGCAAACCCTTGACCTGCTGGCTTCCTTGAAGCAATGCAGAATTTAAGCAGCAGAAACCTCCCATTTCACTAGACATCGCAGTATTTTTTTACAGGGACTGATGTCAGCTTGAACATGTGGCAATTGGAAAGACAACATTTGTACTCTGGGAACAGCAAAAGCTGTTTCCTTTGCTTTGTAATTAGATCTTCAAGTTGGCCTAATCCGTGTGCTGCATAAAAAGGCTTATTCCTCTTAGCTTCAGCCACTCCAGTTGGAAAAAGAGACTGTCAAATTGCTCTAAAAGGTATCCTTAAGCCTGTTCCATGGCATAAACCCCCAAACTTGCCAACAAGTGGATCACATGTAATTGAAAAGAGCCCAGCAGGGTTAAACATTGACTGTGGATGGCATGAGAATGGGCACACCTTCTGGAGCTCTGGAATGGGAATGTTATGAAACATTTTGAGTCCAAAAGCAGGAGTCACCTGCATCTTCACTCATAGCTAGGGTCAAAGTCATTCCCAAGAAGTTAGATGGTTCTAATTCTTCCCATTATATTTGCGTGTCCACCTAGAACTGTAAGCTCCCTTTACCCTCAGCTTTCCCAGCAGTCCAGCAGCTTTCCAGCTTTTCCTAGCTTTCCAGCAGCCTGTTGAGGGGAAACAAACAAATCAAGGAGCCTGCGGGTGTCTCAGTGTCTCCTATGCAAAGTGTGGATAATGGTGCTAAACTCTTTAGGTAACTACGATGAAGAGTGCCACACTAGAGGACATTTCTATTAGAAGATGTGTGCTTTCTAAAGTTTTGTCCTATATTTTACAAGAAAAATATGCCTGTAAGCTCTGGCCTGAAAAATCTTTTTAATTCCAAGTTTGCTGTGAAATACAGAAAAAACATTGCATAAGCCAATTCTCCCATTTTGTAAAAATAAATCTCAGTATGAGATCCACATGGGCTACATATTTTCCTGGGCCATTTTTCCCCCACTGGGAACTAAAACAGATTTCTAAAATTCTCCCAGCAGGAAACATTCTGTGATGTCTCTACTCCACCACAGCATCATCACATCAGAAACTGTACAGTCCTTATGCATAATTTTGTTCTAACAAATTTTATTCGTGGGCCATCTAATTTTCATCAGCAGAAGGAAGTCCTTGAGAGCAGCTCTGCATTCAATTTCTTCATTGACAAATTCAGTCTGAGATTGCCCCTTTTCCCCTCAATAAATTGTTTCTAATGTCCTGGGCAGACTTTGGTTTTTTTTTTTACATTCAGTTGCAGCAATGTAATTCTTCATTAGACAGCACTTTAAACTAGGCCTCTGAAGTGATCTGCAATTAACTAATCTAATATACATACCAGTGCATAAATCCATAGCACTTCTCTTTGTAATTCCCTTCCCCCCTGCTGCCCCCCACCCCCTGCATTGTTTTGCTGACCTACTTTAGAAAACCTCTGCTCCGAAAAGGTTATTCAGTATAAGTGAGGACAAATTTAGCAGGGTGACAGTGTGTGGAGCTGGGAACTGTTTTTATCATGAGCTTTCCTATGAGAGGAATCTTAGCAGCAAATCATTAATTTGAAATTATCCTTAAGTTCTGAGTCACTTCGAGAGATTCCATGGGGATATATTATGTCCTGGGTTGTGGGCACACAAAATAAGTAATTACTTATTCCTCATTAAGAAGGCAGAGAAATAAGAATGAGTACTTATGCTTTGACTACTTAGCAGAAACATTTTGAGAAATGCAACAATTAATCCAACCTCAGAGTACAAGATGTTCGTAATTTTCCCTAAAAATAAGGTGTCTGCTTTCCTCAGAAAAGTTGAAACTTCAATTAGAGAGCTGAAAACTTTTAACTGAAATTCTTAATTTTAAGTTCTACCTCAAAATATACAGGTCTTCCTAGAGAAGTATTTTCAGTGCTTTTCAATTATTTCGGAGAAAAGTTTCAGTGGAAAAAATATCTGACTAGTGCTAGTAATTACACAATCTGTCATTAGAAAAATGCCACATCTGCCATCCATAGCACCTTATAACCATGATCTTGTGACAGATGCAATAGCAATGTATGCACAAAAAAAAACCACCAAAAGCATACCATCTTTAGAGAGAGCAAGAGATCTGACAGCAGTACCTGTTGCTATGCTGATGATACTTCTTCCTGTGCATCTCTGAAGACCCTTTTTACTTTTATCAGGTTTTGTAGACAGCTGCTCATTAACATCTACCCTTACCATTTCATGAATAGATTCATTAAGGGTACACACTGAAAAATAAGATTTTACTTGCCTTATTTCCTATTAAGAAAAAAAAAAAAAATCACAAGAACAAGGGAACACCTCCTAGCCACCATATTTTGGACTTAAGACAATGCCTAATATTACCTACACCATTCATATCTTTAGTTAATTTCATTTGAAGTGAAGTAAAATAAAGCTTAAAACACCCAAGCCTGTTGTCCTGTATCACAATAAATTGATATGCATTGTACAGCACTGGCTGAGTAACAGGTTTTAGATCAGGAGCCAGGAACCTTGCTCCAAAGAAACAGGCAAAACATAACTAATCAAACAGCATGAGTTAAGTTTGGGGTTTTGTTTTGTTTTTGAAAAACTTCATGCAACTACTTAGCTTGCTTCAGATCTATGGAATCCAGAGGCCAGTCAGCAGGAGAACATCAAGAAGTTAAGCAGTGATTTCAACCCACATCCAGCAGCGGAGGATTCAGTGAAGAACTTTCCCTTGCCCTGAGCTTGTCCTGGGGTAGGAATCCCATTAGCTCAGTATCGTGAGACCACGGAGTGAAACAGAGCATAGCTTCAGAAACCAGCCCAAAGCACTCTAAGAACCAGAGCAAATTAGTGCAAACGATAGGAGGATGGTTGCCAAAGCAATCTTTGCAGTTGTTCTGTTCTGACTTTGGGTGGCAAGAGAACGGGGGTGTTGTGCCACAGCCTGCAGCTTCACACGATGTCAAGGGAAAAGATTAGCTCATCTTTCAGTGACAGACAGGAGCTTGGCCTGTGTTTTTTCACAAACATCACCTTTCCCAAGGGAGAGAGAATTTATACCCTTGTCTGTCTCAAGCAATAAGTGTCGGTTATCAAATGGAAACCCGCCGCCTTCTAGTCAGCACTTCTCCAGAATGACAAGCAGCTGGAGGGAAACAGCACAATAACCCATTGAGTATGAGAAAGAGAAAGCTTTTTGCCACAGGGCAGCGTTACAGGTCTTTCTGAAGCTTAAGGAAAGGTAATTAGAGGTCTTGTATAATCTATTCCCTTCACGTCTGGGCTGTAATGGAAAAAGGACCTCCACAGCTCTTCTAAGAAATTTAACATAGTGCTGGAGACTCTCTTTACTTTAAACATATGGCATTTTCAGTGTAGTCCCCAACCATGAATACTGTGTGAAATACTTACAGTACTGGATAACCTTTTCAGTACAATGGCTTTGCAGTTTCTGTATTTCAAATACACATAAAAGCTTACTCAATTTAATGCCTTTTGCCATCAAAAAGCTGAACAGCTTTTAGCCAAGTCAAATAGAGTAGAAGACATGCAAGGAACATTTGCCTGCACTTGTGGAGAATTAAACATTGCTAATCCAATCGTGACTATTTTGGAAAAGGTGCTGACAAAAAAAACCAAACAAATAAGCCTGGTTCAGAATCTCAGCCTGGATCTATTGGAGTAAGCATCTAAAATAAAGGTGCAAATTGATGAGAAAAATGGACAAAAGCCAGTGCCACCTCAAAAATCCCTGCTGTAATCAAAGTTTGTAAAAATTATCATAAAGGAAAAGTTGTTCCAAAATAGGAAAATATCAATCACAGTGGGAAAGGCAGTTTTCCTATGATGAAAACACTTAAAAAAGTAGTAGTAACAAATTGATGAATGCAGCAAAGCTAAGGAAAACCATTTTGGAGAAATGGCTTATGGCATGCTGAAATTGCTTGGTATCTGCCAGGCACAACAGGTGTGTGTGGGAAGACCTATGTGTTTCCCTAAATATGAAGGCAAAGGGAAGAGGAAAAGAAGAAAAAAAGAAAGAAAGAAAAAAAAAAGACAGAAAACACAGAGCTAGTGGCTTTCAGTGTTTCCTGCAGAAGTAGTAGCCAGTACTGTTGGAATGACAGGTCCCTCTCAAGATCTTTTAAACACATTGGAAGTGACTACCTCTTCCCAGGAACTCAAAGTCTAAGCAGACAAGGTAGGCAAAGAAAGGGCTGGGAAGGGGAATAATTATCCAGAATTCATAGATGGGGAACAAAGGGACTAAGTTACTTGTCACACAATACCTTTTGTTTCAAATACCTAATCCCATAGTCTAAGCAATAAAGACCACCCTTTCTCTTGACAGTGTATTTTTAATTGCACACAATCCAAAAGAAAGAAAGGCTCTATTACTGAGAAGTATTAACCCTTCTAATTAAGTGGAGTAGTTGGAAAGCAGTTAAGAAAACAAGTGAAAGAGTGAAAGGAAACTAGCTGAATAACATCAGAGATAAACACTAAACTTCTTGCTAAATATGACACTTCCATCAGCCAGAGGCCCCAGGGAAGTGCAGTGCTGGAGACAGATTGGTATTTCTTGAGGAACATTAAAAGCCTGGGAAGCATTTTAAGCAGTACAGTATATAATAGCACCATGAAGCCCCACTGGAGCAGGATACAGCAAGCGGGAGGTCTGAATTGTATCCTTTCAGCTCTCACTGCCTGAAGTAATTTCAGGCTATTTGCTTGGCTTAGCATCTTCAGTAGAAATGACTAAATTTGAAAACTCACCTTAAAATAAGCATCTAAACGGAAAACATTAAAAATCAGTAACCATTTTGCAAATGCTTTGCCCTTTGCTTCTGCATCCTAGTCCATAAATTAAGAGAATGGAAAACCACCATCTTCGTAAAGTCATCAGCCATCTCTGATGGCATAAGCAGCAGTGGGATGCTCTCTTGTGATTAAGATACTCTTAAAGCTCCATTATTAGTGTATTCGCAGATCAGCAGCTGTACTGGCAAGTCACAGGCATGTTGCAAATCAGTACTAAGGAGGTTTCCCCAGCTTGAATGGGAATAAGTATTTTAACAAGCATACTCTGTTGATAGTCTTTGTGACTCTCCCTCTGCAACTACAAAGCACTTGGGATTTCCTCCTAGTAACAAGTATTGATAATACCTTAGCAACAATTCGGGTCTACTTCTCAATATTAAGTTAATTAAGTTCACATTTTCAGGTCATGTGCTTAGTCTTCATTCCATAGTTATCAGACTTCCTGTTCTCATATTTTGGGGTTTTTTTTTCCCCTCCCTCCTTTCTTTCAAGCTTGGTTGAAGCTTGACTTTTCACATTTGTCCTTTTCCGGTTACGTTTCTTGACCTCTGCCACAGCTTTTCTCCACTCCTTTTGGACTCTGAACTTGAAGTCATTGAAGATGGCTCTACCGTTGCCAGTTACATTCTGAAATTATTTATTTATTTAACTAGTTCCCTTTATCTCTCTCCCTCCTTCATTTATGATGGTGCATATTCCTGGAAATTTTAACATTTTGACCATGAATAAATTCCTAGCCTCTTCCATAGTCGAGTCCTTGAGCTCCTTAGCCGCATGACTTCATTCCCCACTTCCCTTAGTGTATCCATCTCTGTTCTTTTAAAACCAGTTCAGACTTGCTTTTGCTTCTTATATTATATCCCACGTCACTGAGAAAATGAAATTGGTTGGAAACTTTTCTGCAGAAGGCATAAAAGCTTTTAAGTCCTCCATTCCCAAATTCAAACAATGGAATAAGAAAAGCCCTGTTGCTTCAATGCTGTATAGGCAGCAATTCACAAGACTACAACAGTGTATGAAGGTCAGTAACGCAGCCAGTCGTCCTCAGCTGGAATTCCTGACACACAGAAGCTATTGTCCATCAGAAATGAGGAGAGTTACTGAGGACTTCTTCCTCTTTCTGAGTAAACAAGGTCAAACACAACATCCAAGAAACCCCCAAGCCAGCAAAACAAAAAGTAATTGTGTTCTTCCAGGCCAAATACGGCCATAAGGAAAGGAGGAAAAGGACATTTAACCATGTGAAGAGGGAGTTGTCCAAGACAACTTTTATTTTATTGTGATGCTATTTCAGCACAACTCTATCCTCGGTGTTTCTAGAGAGAAGAAAAAAAAAAAAAAAAAGCAACAATAATTGCCAAAGAACTGAAGTTGAACAAACAAAATACCAATCAACTTCCTGAGAAACGGACTTCAGTAAACTTTTTATTTGATCCTCTGAACTTTCAGAGTGAGAGAATGCAGGAAAAAAATGTCTTCTCAACTAAAGCATTTTTGAGGATAGACTTTTGAGTCCAGTGGTCAAAATGCACAGAGTGTATTAAATCACAATATTTTATTTAACTGCAAAGACTTTGTTTCATCAGTATCTCATAAGTTTTTTCTTTCAGAATGTGTAGTTTTATATTTGAAACTGTATTATAAAATCAAGTTTCAAACCATTATTTTGAAAGCAACAAGTGTTTTCTAAAACAGAAGTTACATGAGTATTTTTGACTCTTCCCCATCTGAACAGATAAGCAGGGAAAGAAGATTCTGTGCTCATTAAAATAAGTCAGCACTGAAACGAGGAGCCGAGATGATCAGACAACACATTTTTCCATATACTAAAAAAAGCTCTGTAGCTGCAAAGATGGTGTAATTTTGTGACACTGGAGTTGCTACTGCAAAAAACCCACAGCTTTCAAACACTAGTATTTAGTTTGGAATTTTTTTTAATGTTGTCATAAAAACTTGATCTTTGGGTGATGTGGGATGAATTTTATTTTTCTTCGAAAAAGTCAATGTAATCAGTGAGGCATAAAAAGATCAAATTGTATTACAGCATTAGCAAAAATTTAAATAGCATCTTTCTAGCATAACGCCATTTCAGAAATTAGTCCTGCATTCCTCCCAGGAGGGCTGACATTTAAATATTTATAGGATCAAATGCTAATGACAAAAGATTTGCTCGACCTTCTCTCCCTGCCAACAGAGGATGCAGCTCTAGAGTGTCTCTTCTAGTGTTTTAACTATGCTTCCTTCTAAGTGACATTGTCTTTGCTTGTGTTTGAGGCCAGCAGACTCATCAGCTTTCTACAACAGTTTCTAGTAGTTTATTGTATCAGCCCTCCAGCTGCTCTTATTAGATCACTTTCTTACTGAAATCATAAGACAGATTCACATCATCTCAGCTAATCTTGCAACATCATGTCAGTTAAGCTGATTTTGCACTAATTTAACACAACTAGATCTGAACACACTGGGAGAATAGAGACTGTTCAAACATCAAATGTGAGCCCAAAGTGGTTGTATATACACCAACTACAAAATAAATCCTTTAATTATAAAGCACTGGAATACTAACTCAAACACAAAATGTAAGTTTTAGGAACTCATCTTCCAAACTTCCTTGGTACAACTGAGAAAAAAAAACTTATCCTAAAATTGAGACAAACTAAGACCAAAAGTATTACATGTATTCAACTGGCAAGACACAGAAGATGTTGAGCTAGCAATTCTTCTGTGCTGAAAGAGCTTTGGATTATCACTATAGGAAAGGAGAGCTCACCACACAGGGGAGGAGTTGTTGTTTAAAGTAATCATGTCCAACAAACTGGCATGATTTGATGTCTTACAGCATGTTGGATAAACAGCACCTTACAAAATTAAGGCTTTGCTTACCTATAACAGTTAAAGTGATAAAAAAACCCTGTGTGTCAATGCATTAACCCTTTCTTTCCCCACAGGAGAGGCATAGAAACAGTCAGCTTCCTGCTGATGCTAATAAAACATTAATTTTCATAATGTGAGGTTTTCTTCAAAACACTGATTTCACACAGTAATTTTTACTTTTCTCTACTTGTCTCTGTAGGAAGTAGGAATCTACTACTACTAAAGTCCTCTGATACAACTATGTTAAGTATAGTAAAAGGGACATCAAGTATCTGCAAGAACCACTGGATGGATTAGAGCCAGCAGGTAAAAAACTACTTGAGTTTCTCCTCTCTGATCACATCTGAGCCTTTGTTGCTTTCTCCACTGAGGTCTTCATTAGCACGATGCCGCTAAGCTTTCCTCCAAAGCAACAACAACCAAAGCTGAAAGAGTTCTTAAGCACCCTTTTACCATTCAAAGCAGCAAATTAAGCCCCTAAATGTCTTCAGGGTCCTCGACCTGCGTTCAGAGAGAGGGACTCAGCAACACCTTATTCAACTGAGACCACTATTCTCTCTGGGTTAACTGGAGTTTTTATGGGTCAAGTCACAGCTATATATAGAAAAACTTGCTAACTTATTGTTCTTGAAGAGTGCAAACTTACAAGGCTCTAAGTATGTTTCTCATTAGAAGTGACATTTGAATTTCAGGGGGTGGTGGATGCTGTTGTTTTGTTTCCTGTTTTATTTTTATAGCCATTTCCAATTAGCTGTTTGTTAAATTGATTTTAGTGTTTGATGCATTCTGTATTTAAGCAAGACAGTATGTGTTGTACCTTAAATGTCATTTCATGTAACACCTTCTGAAAGAAATTCACGTATCCCCTATCCACTGTTAATTCTAAATACAAACAGAATATATTAATCCATGATAGAGGCAAAAGAACTCAACAGAAACTATGGCTGCATTATGGAATAAGTGATTGTTCCATAATACCCTGCACATAGAAGATGAGCTTTTCTTTCTCCTGGCAGACCTCGTAAGTGGACTTTATCATGACAGACAGAATGTCAGAGGGTTTCAAACGATTAAAGGCAAGAACAAATCACAATGTTTTCTCCCTCCCCCAAAAAGATTAATGTAAAGCACCTTGGGATTTGTCTACATGAAAAGCTTCATATAGAATAATTGTTGTAAAAATACTTGCCAGCATTTGTCAAATGCTGTTCTTTGAATAGTTGACATTTCTATTAAAACCTCTCTCAATTAGTATTCCATTCAGCATTAGTAAATGGTAAGTGTCAAGCAGTCACAATATAGTCCCAGCTGATGCAACTAAAAAAGAATCTAATGCAAATTCCAGCCGGCTTCAGATGTAGTTTTAAAACACTTTCCTTAGAGCCTAGCTTTTTATTTGCTGACAGATGCTTTTGTAGACCTGTTAACTTTTGAAGCCAGCAAACAGTAATCACCGAGGCAGAGGTTGCATCAGCAGAATAAGCACAGCAACAATGAAAAAGACTCCGTATTTTCAATGAAACTTGAGCACATTTGCCAATATCAACAGGTACCACACCATTGTTTCTTGGAGATTCATCTGCTTGTGTAAGCTGTCCCAGTTCTCTCTGGCAAAAAGGAAAAGCTGCTTTCAAATTTCACCTACATCAGCACCAATGAGGAGTAACACCACAAAAACAGAATTAGTTCCAGCTTCTATCAAGATTACTGAGGTTGAAGCCCTTGAAATTTCAATTTTCCAGTCAGTGGAATGAAGACAGTAAATAATACTTGCCTACCCTAAGAGGGAATTGGGCTGACACATTAACATTTGCTCAGTGTTCAAAAAGTTCTAGCTTAAATAATTCACATATTCTAAATTTGCTTCAGGTTCATCCTGTGCCTAATACCAGCGATTTTAATCAACTTACACCAAAAGATATTTGGTCAGCCTTTTTTTGCCTCAAGGATGCTGTATTTTCTGCTGCTGTGACTAAATGCAACACAGATGGCTTCCTTGGCATGCAGCTAGACAGACATAGGTCATCTTACCTGGCAGCAAATCCCCATGCCAGTGCACCGCTCAGTGGCCTGAATGTATCTTCCTATACGAAAAACAAGAAGCCACACGGAACCCAAGCTAAATTTCATTTCCCTTCCCACTTGCCAGCCTCCAGGAGCAAAGTATTTTTGCTTCAGGCTTTTTAATTAAAGCTGCCTTTCTACAGCTGCACTGTGTTAGCACTGGACCCATTATTTGGCTTGCAACACATCTGCAGAGCCAAGAACTGCAGACATGAAACACAGGAATGTGTCAAACTAGAAAGGGTGAGAGAGCTGGTTGCTATTGAGACTTGGGCAAAGCAGACAAAAAAGTTAGGCTGTATTCTCCATTGTCAATGCATATAAGCACTATCAATGGAGGTGCAGAAAGGAATGGGAATGCAGAAACCTGTATTCAGAAGTTTAAGGAAAAAAATCCTTATGTGACCTCTTCATAAAAACTGTAGTTTTGAATATCACCATTGGCTGTATCAGTGCCTCAGTTTACCGCTTCAAAATTCTACATATGCTTTTACATATGCTACCTGTACTTCTGTGCATTACCAAAACACTTCAGTCTTGGTATTGAGTTGCTAACTGCCTATGCTCTGGCTGTGTTTGAATGAGATCCAAGTTCTGCATAACCCTCCTGTTTGACCAGTTATGGTATGTTCAGGAGTCATAATACAAAAAAGTCTCTGACAGAATAGACTAACAACCCTAAGTATCTTAAAAGATAAGCAGAGAAAGAGGTAATGTTCTCTCTTCTCACGTACAGCTTCCTAACCTTTGGGGGGCTAAACCAAGGGTAATGCCCAGGAAACATCTCTCAGAGACACAGAATTATAGACTATTCCTATACTGTTTTAGAGGTGCGCTTCATTAGCTTATCTATAAAATTATTAAGAGTTAAGAAGTTTGCAGATGTTACAGTAACAGGGAACAGTCAATAGAAATATAGTATCTATCTTCATCAGGCTGCCAGTTGAAACTAATAGCTGTGTTTAGTTTCTTTCCCCATCCAATGGGAAAACAAACCTATTACAATGTTTTATTGTAATTTTATGAAAAAAGTGACATGTGTTGGGGATTAACATTAATGAAAGAGAACCAAAACCTCATCATTTTGGAACAGAGTGTCCTGGGAATGCAAGAGAAAATTTAGAACTAAAAATCAAGATTCATTTTCACAGCAAGTATTTCCCATTTTTTGCCAAAGACGACAAAAAGAAAATAGCAACTTTAATGAAAAATAAGCTGAAGCCCACAACTTCAGTACAAAATAGGGACATGGATGATACCTAAAAGTGAATTACAACCTTTTGGCTGAGTTGTTATGCAAAAGAGGCCACACATGAAGCAACCACATGAAAGCTGGGACTGCAGTGCTGCAGGAAGCGGATGCATTGAAAGAGAAAGACATGGAAGAGGGCTGGAACTTTTCACTAAGACAAAAATACTGAACACCAAGCTGCCTCTGCAGCTGGGCCTGGTGAACTCCAAAATGTAACAATATATGGTCCTATTTGTAGTATCAGGCCCTTAATAAATTGGGAAGCACATAAAAAAGGTAATGCATAGTTAGCATAATTAACAACAAACTCCAGCTGATTGTGGAGACATCCCTTGCTTAATGGAAGGCACTGCTTCCTCAACCCTCAGACATGTCTGCATTTCAACCCAGGTGGTCAAACTCTACCCAAGGCCAGTGAGCAGAATGCTGCAAGGATTTATCTTAAGAGCAAGCTGAAGTCCCTCCACCCCCAACCAAAACAGTTTTACACATCCCAGTCTTTTTTTCTTACAAAAGTCCTTTATTTTTCCCATTCAAAGTAAGAGCTTCAAAGAAAGAGCTGGACTCATGTATTCAAAGAATATTCAGAGCTATAATGAGGGAGTTTGCCTGAGGGCCAGCATTTTTTAAACAAGGAGTTTAAATTTCTCATGAGCCAATTCAGAAATAGCCAGCGAATGCCAAGTTAGGAACAACCTCAGATTACTCCACAGCTGTCTACACACAGTTCTTTGAAACAGCTAGTGTAGCCTAGTTTAATTCAATTGAAGACAAGCTTTGCGTGTCAGTCCATGCATATATTAATGGACTGTATTTAATAAACTGTCCCCACAGGTTAACTGTTTAAAAATAAGATTTTATACCCTGAAGAACATCCATCCTTTCACCTAAGTTCCACAAGACTCCAGAAGAAATCATTGACCCACAATCCTTGTGCGTCTGCTTCCAGTGCAAAACTGATGACCAGGACAACACTTCACCGGGAGAAGAAACAAGAACAGGGTTCCGCCAGCCGTGTGAGAGCTTCACTTTGGACTGCGGCCGCGGCATCCCTAAGTCCCGCCGAGAGCACAGGGAGCCGAGCTCGTTGCGGGATCGGTTGGAGCAAACAAAGGCTGCAGAGCCTCCGGCGAGAGCGAGCCCCGCGGCGGCGGGCCGGGGCGCGGCGGCAGGCCCGGGCGCTGTCCGCCACCGCGGTGCTGAAACCGGGGCGGGGCGGGGCGGAGGGAGCCGGAGCCGTCAGACGGGAACCCCGCTACGGAGGGTCAGGGAGCGGTGGCTTCCCCTGGTGCTTCTGCAACGCACGGGCACCTCCCGAGTTACCAGGGCCTGGTGTCTAGTTTACTCGCCACGGTTTAAAAATAGCTGCAGCGCAAGCATGTACTTTTCCGCAAAGGAAGCTGCTGAGAGGAAGCAAGGTCCATTTTTTTTTTCCTGTCGTAACTAGAAAAGGATTCCTGTGGATCATCCCCAGAAGTAAACACCTGCACATCGTAAGCTTCCTCTGTATCCTGAACTGTCTGATGTGTCTGAAACTCCCATTTTGCCCCAGTCCTGCACCTTTTTTGAGAGCAGAGAACCAGTCATGACATCACAATGTACGTTCAGTATGAAAGTTAATATGTCAGCCTTAACAGTTGACGCTTGAGATGAAGCTTTAAGGGCCATATGAGTATCAGTAAAGGAATGAAACAGTCTATTTGTCTTGAGACATCTTTAACATGAGAAAAGCAGAAACTCCAAGGAATCAGTCCATCTTTTCAACTACAGTTCACACTGTAACACTAGTGCTAGAAGTCATGGATATGCTACCCAATTTACCAAAGGTCTTAATGAATCTTATCACAAGCATCTAGACTTAACTAAAAAAAGCATTTATATTAATTGGCCTAAAACTCTAAGTTGTTTTCATTCCAGCTTGGGACAAACATTTAAAGTTTTGCTCTACAGTTGGAACATCTGCTGGACTAAACATGAGCAAAACTCAAAAATAAAGGATGGAAAAAAACAGATCAAACAGATATACTATGCAGTTTAAACATGTACTTGTATTCACTACAGTGAAAGCACCAAGAGGCTGACAAAGCACAAGCACTTGACACTGCAGCAACTGTAATTTAAGAAAAAGATTCATTGAAACTGTTCGTGGAAAATTCACATCTGCTAACAGTGATAAAAATAGAAAGGCAAGAAACAGCTTGTTCTTAATTCTTTTACCGTTTGCCAGCCAAACCCTCTGTAGTTCAAATAACTTCTCAGAACTCTGCTTTTAAGCTGGATTGTATATATTCTTATATCACAAGTACTAAGAGCCTGTTTTCAATATGGTTTAACTTAACCAGCTGAGTATATATACTGGCCTATGCACACTGCTGATAGGTTTCTCTTGCTTGTGGGCTCTTCTTCTGAGAAGAGCTTTAACCATGACATCATCACATAGTTCCGTCAACTTAACAGAACAGGATCCCCTTTTCTTTTGCCTGTTCTCGTGGTTCTTTGGCACCACTTCCAGGAGTTTTAAATGCAACAAGTAGATCTTGGAAGACAGCAACTCCTTGAAAGACTCAAGCCACTGAAATCTGAATCTCTGAAGAAACAGAATAGGTATTCTAATTATTTTTTCCTCTCCAAAGAGAACAGAGCTTGATCTCCTGCTGTGGTAACCACTTGCTAAGAACTGACGAAGACATCTGTTATCTGACAGACTACATTTGCACCTACTTTTATTCAATTCTTTCTCCAGCAGTTTTATCTTCTCGTTACTGTACTACCTGAACACCTGTCTCCACAGAATTAATCCATGCAATGCCATGAAAAAGGGGCAATAACAAAATTTCCTAGCACCATACAGAGCTTGGCAGAAGCATTTCAAGATACAAAAATTCCTTATGAAATGCCATTGAAACACTCTTCTCCCTCTCCAAGAACACACCATTTTGTAAAGCAAAGTCTTCTTGGGTGCAAAACAGTATTTCTAGTCATATATATATACACACAGATCAAGAAGAATAAATGACAAGTGATTATGGCACATGTCAGACATGCTAGTGATGTGGCATATTTTTAACTCTGTAGAGAATGGGTTTTTTATTTGAACTTTAGGACTAGAATCAGGGTCCTAGAGATGAGGAAGAGAGTTCTTAAGAAGAGTAACCAAACTCACTAGACCCTAGACAATCCCACACACTTTGAATGGTTGAGAATTCTTGCAGCAAAGGATACAGAAAGCTGTACATAGTGTTAGACAATAATTTCTGTTCAGGTTTGGAGGTTAGAATTGTAGATGCTGTAAAGAAACAAAGCCCCATTGAAGATGGTGTGGTACATGGAGTCAACAGGATGATTTTTATCCCAGTGTGCCACTGACTTGACTGACATTTTGTACCAAGTCATTTCATCTCTGTATTTTAGTCTCCCATTTGTAAAATAGAAATGAGACATTTCATTAAGAATATAGTCTGAAGACCTGCAGGTTTTGCTGTAGTCTTAAGTTATTGTCCCTAGCTGCACTTTATTTTCTGTCATTTGTCTGCACATACAAGTAAGACACCATAACAGACTGAACACAAACAAGCTGCTTTCAATGTGGTTAACCAGGTTACTTTAGATCATCTTCAGCAACACATCTGACTGTACCCCAAAACGTTTGCTTGAGAAAAACTTAAGACCTTACTCATGTTCAAATCAGCACTTTGCCCTGTCTTAAACGGTCACTAGAGCCACTTGCTACTACTGGCTGAGCCTGGTTTTCTGCATTGCAATGGATGGGATTTCCAAAATTAGCCCTATGAATCTTTTCCACAAAAATATCCTGTTGTTTCAGGTTTTTTTTTTTCCTGTGTATGTTTACTTTCCTTCATAGCACTAGTAGTAGCTCCCTCCCTGTACACCACCTAAATAGTTTCTATACCTTGTTTTTTTCATTAGGCTTTTCAATACATCTCAGGTGTTACCCTGTTCCTAAACACAGATATTTGTTTATTTTCTCTAAATAATCAACCCCTTCATTTTCCTGTCGGTTCAGTTTTCCACAATACTTTAATTACTCGGCAGATAATCTGGCAAACAAATTCCTAGGCTATATCCTGGGTGTGCTACCCCACAGCAAGAGAGAAGCTGGAAAGCCAACAATAATAATTGGTTTTCCACAGGAAAGATATCAACTAGAAACCAAGCCAGTTATTTTCTGATAAGCATCGGTAGCTTCTCACCCAGAAGTGAGGAGTTCTATGGGACTTTATCTACACTACCACAAATCACTCAATTTACTTTATTCCAAATTAGTTTTGACTGAGAAAATTAATCCTTTAAAGATAACATTTGTGGTCATAACCACATACTCTCTGGGACCTCACACATACAAAGTTCTTGTGGCTTCCTTTAAATAAGTGTCCTCAACGTAACTCCTAATTCGGGCAGTATTTATGCTGCTCAGGCAGCTAAAGCTGCATTTGCCAAAAGGGCTACAAAATAGCCAAACAACATTGCCTGTTAAACACTATGATCAGCTTGATATTGTGTGCTTTTTACAGGCCTTCAAAGCTTAAGGATGTCTCAAGACGTGGCCATATAAATAACCTGGTGGTAGAAAAAGCTATAAATAGCTATTCCTGTTTGGGAGTGTGTGTGTGTTTTGCTTTTTTGTTGTTGTTTTCCCTTGAGAAAAAAAAAAACTGTGGTATCTAGGGCAAGACCCCACAGCATCTAACTCCAGGCTAAGATCTTCCACTGTCACAACTCCCCTTGGAAACTGCACATCTGTATTTATTATACAACAGCTTCAGACTAAACTACACAGGGATTCAAAAAGCTGATCTCTCCCCATTGTAAAAAAACCACTAGCTTTTTATGAGGTCTTCTCCCCACCTCATCTCCCTCTCCCAAACTTCTACTTTTATCTCTCTCCCTCTAGTTGTGATAAGACATTTCTGTATGACCAACACTTGGAGTTCATTTTTCTGCTAAACCCAATGGCTGCTTGGAAGCCAGATACAGGCCACAGCTCCCAGAACCCAGTTAATGATGACTTTCATCCCAGCTTCTTGGAAGTGCATCTCGCTAGAACACTGCCTAATTAAAGATCCGTTATGGTGACCAGGCTTGATGCCCTTGATATGTATGCTGATGTAAGCCACAAAAGATGACAGGGGAAGAAAAAAGAAGTGGAAACAGTCATGGCTAGTAAGTAATTCCTAGCAAGTTCCATGCAGGGCTTTCAGTCACACTGTAAATTCTGTAGAGCGAGAAGACTTGTTATCGTTTGGCAAAATGGCACGTTATCCTGATGAACTGAACAATGCCTGACTGGCCTAAAAAAGGTCAAAAAAATCAAGAGTCCACCAAATACTTGCTGCCTGGGGCAAATTTTTAAGTGTTACAAAATATTTAGCAGTTGGCAATTGTGTCAATGCGTTCAGGCTCTGGAGAACATATTTTCGTTTGTCAGGACAGTAAAACCACGCAGCTTAAGGTTACAGAAGTCAAGTTTTGAAACTAATGCTAGTATTACTGCGATAACATATACATAAATGCAGTCAGGCACTTGGTAGGGAGTGATAGACTCACTGATATTATTACAACAGCACATATTTACATAGACCGAAAATCTTGGAAATTCATCAACTTCACTGAAGTTGACTCAAACTTCTAGCCTCTGAACTACTTTTTACTTTTGAGAATGGCAACTTCATGGAGAGAATTCTTTAGCTGTTTTTTTTTAATCCATAATAGTTGAACGACCCTGATTATTTGTTCTACCTTCTTTTGCTCCAGTGAAATGGCTGTGGACTTATTTTCATGGCTGTAAATAGCAAAGAGCTTCATACTCAGATATAATCACTACATTCAGCTCTAAAACAAAGTGCCTTTTTCTTAAAAAAAAATAATTAAAATATCAATGGGACATGCAGAATTGGGAAAACTAATTTTATTGTCTATTTTAACTCCTACTATTTTGAGTTATTAGTTATTAAAGGAGACTAATTTTACCAACTATAAAAAATTCCATGCAGTTTTGCACTAGTTGACAGCTCACTGACAAAGAGAATCAAGAACTCAGTAATCCTGATCTTGCAAGACTGCAGACTGGAGTTCAGCAGTGCTGAGCTCCCATGATTTAGGTTTAAATTGCTAAAGCTTGCTATCGCTGCATTTTATACCACCATGAACTTCTGTGACAGAAGACTGCATATCTGTACTTCTTTTTCTACAGCAGAATGTCTACTTTCCACACACCTTCTGATGAAAAGCAGGCTCCAAACCACTTCCATAAAGCAGGAAGGAAAACAGATACATCTAACTTCTAAATACCTAAAATCCTTAGACATACCCTTACTGGATAGCATATCTCTAGCGATTCACTGGTTTGAGTAGGCTATATCTATATGAGAACACCAAACAGGGCCACCACTTGGCCTGTCAAAATTTAATGCTATGACTATTGAGACAAAGTATACAGGGACTGAAGAAATTTGTCTATTTTCAAGGTGAAATTCTAGCCCAAAGTCACAAGCAAAGATTCTGAATACAGTTCAATAGAATTTCATCCTTTTAATCTCAACATCTTAGAGATATATGAAAGATTTCTTTATAGCAATTCAACATAATTCAATGTCATTCACTCTACAGAGGAGAGAATCCCTTGGAGCATTAGTAGATTATTAAAGGTAGTGTACACTGCTCCTCCATTCATGATTGTATAAAAGTTTCCACTGCAAAGTTTGGCTAACTTTTACACCCAGAGAAATCAGACATCAACCACTGGGTCCTACACACGTCACCTTTTCAGTAATGTTCAGTAGAGAATACTACTTCTCTAAAGTGTTTTAGCATGGAAAAGGGAGCCAGTGAACTGGCTGAGTAGAGTTCCATATGTTAAGCACATCCTCCAACAAAACACAGATACTCCAAATGACCTTGTAATTTATGCAGTGAGAAATAAGAGGATAGAATGACAACCAATACAAGGAGACTCTCTCCAAAAAGATGGGACTTGTCCAAAGCCTTCTTAAATAAGTAGGAGTCTTTTTATCAACTTCAAGAGGCTTTGGGCCAGATACCATATGAAAAGTCCTACAGCTGGACCAAAATACAGAGACTATGGGGAGAAATATTAAAACCAACAAAACCACTGCTTAAAAAACATAAGTATGGCTCCTCCCCAGATGTCATTGAAATACCTTGTGCAGTTTCCTGCATTAAAAAGGCCCTCAAATCAATGTTGTGTGCCAAGAAATAAAATACAAAGAACTATACCATATATTTCTCTAGAAACTCAGGCCAAGGTGAATTACCAATGTCCAAGCACAGAAAAGTCTCTTGAGGAATAAACAAACTGTCACCAAAATGTACTGGCTCTCAAATCCATCTGCACATTTCCTATCAGACATTATCGATACAATCATTCAAACATGCAGCATAAGCACTATCAGAATACATACCCGCTTGTGTTATTTCAATGCTAAATGTCTTTAATACTATGAGGTCCTAGTCTTCTGGTCACCCCTTACACATGTCTATATGGACCTATGGAGGAAGACTCAAATTTGTTCTGCCATGGCAATCTTTGCTATAAAACAAAGATTTTTGTGTGTTTAAAGACACTAGCTGGGATGGAAATTAGGATCTTGCTTAGCTTTACAAATATGTGCATCTTGGCTTTAAAAAGCTGTGCATATCAATACTTAAAAAAAATAAAAAAAATTAAGGGAGCCTCAGTGATTCCCTCCAAGGGAGTTGAAGTCAGGTGAAGTAAAATCTTGAATTAAGTTCACCAACTTAAACCCTTTGGACAGAATTCTAAGCTTCTAGATTTTCAGCAGCCAAAGCAATCAGATGTCCAGAACTTTCAGACAAACAGCCTCACTCTACATGACATTCACATCTGGCACATTCCACACACTGCCTTTGGTCCTGTGCAGGCACATAAGAATTCTCCCAAGTTATCAGCATATGCATTAACATGTAGCCCATTCCTTCAAGCTAAAGTTTGCCAGCATACAAATTTTCACAGAAGTGAAAAGTTTTGGTATGAAAAGATAAAAGTTAGGCTTTGAGTCCTAAATCAGCAAGACTTTTAAACAAGTGTCTAAGTTAAGTATGCAAGTAATTCAACTGAAAGGCTGAAAACTGGGAATGTGCAAAAGTGCTTTCCTTAATTACATCCAAAAAGTAGACCGGCACTGGCTGAACAGTAAAACCAAAAGATTTAACTGGTTAATAGTATCAGTAAGAAAAATTTTGATCTCAAATTGTCATGATCTGCTCTGTAGTTTTGTTTTAAACACAGCTTCTGGTTTACCTCCAACAGTGAGACAATTTTAAACTCCTAAAAATATGAAGTCCATCTGAATCTTAAGGATTTGTTTACACAAATGAACCCCTTTGCTAAAATGCTTTTTCAAAATTTGAGAGGTTCCTGAGTTTACTTACATTAAATATAGTTTAAACATACAAATAGGAGGATATAACCTTCTAGGCAGAACAAGTACAGAGGACTTTTTTTTTTTTTTTTTGCTGGTTTTCCATTTTAAAAACTTCAGTCTGCAGCCACACTGGAGTTGCATAAAAAGCAGTCACAAGAATAAACATGAGATTTTACAGGAGAAATTAGGTGGAATCAGTTTATTCAATACATACCAACTTCCTCCTAGAACAGATCATTTTACTGCTGGGAATAGTGGTAACATCTGATATGAAACCAGCTATCTTAGAGGAAGGGTAATCTTAAGGATGAAAGAGTAGACAGTGTCCATTAATGAACTAATACAAATCATGGCTTTATGAATAGAAGTAGTCTGTGGTGCTACTGTAATTAGTAATAGTATTCCTGATAAAGAATGCAATCAACTTTGACAAGATTCATAGTAATTTTACCTTTTACCATATATATATATATACACACACACACACACACACACATATACTTATAGTAGCAAAAGCATGTAGAAAGTTGTGCTTTCTACAGCTCCAAAGCCAAGGTGAAAGTCCACTGCAATAAACTACACCACCAGGTCTGGGATTTTTAACTACATTAAAGTCGAGACATCATGGAATCCAGTTGGAGCCATTCCAGAGTCTCTGCTCCATCACTCAGCCTCTAATCAGAACCAGTTGAGGCGAACCTGACTGCACAGCTCTGACTCAAACCCTTGGCATGCACAGAATAAACAGAAAGTAACAAATTATTAATTTAAAAAACAACCCTTAGACAGAGGTGATACCTTAACAAATACAAGGAGATTTCAGAAGGATGTATGTGTGTAAATTCCTCCGTTGCTAAGGAAAGGAGACATTATACACGCAGTATGGGAAAGCTCCAGGGCTCAGCACACCTATTTCTTTCCCCACCTTCCCCTCCCTCTTTCTTTCTACTAATTGTGTAACTATGTATGTCTGAGGCAAGAGTTTATCACAGTTTTCCATGCAAGAAGCCAAGCTCAGTAGCAATACATATGAAATATCTGGGGTATTACAGCAAGACCTGCACACAAGAACACAAAAATTCAAAAACTGAAACTAATATTTGGACATAGGCCTTGTCTACCATACATCAAAAGAGGAGCTTTCTTTTAATTATATGTTCATTCTTCTCTTCAGTCATATTTACTGCAGTATGCTCAAAACTTAAGCTGCATAGTGAGCGGTCTGTAAATTCTCTGCAGAACTTCTGCACCCACAGCAGTGCATGAAGTGCCCTTATTACTCATGTACTACTGACAGAAGGTGTTCTTCAAAATTGGCTGTCCTGAAGTGGCACTGGGCTGGTAACAGAAAGCAAAGAGAAGCACTTTCAAATGACATCAGTTCCCTGATGGAAATGAAAAAGGAACAGCTTGGCACAGAATTCCTCCATTCTGTCTACCCCCAGCAGTGACTTTTGTAGTAAATTAATCACATCACAGAGTCAGATCCAAACTGAATTTTGAACTCCACTCGGTTTTCCTACAACCCTCCCTCTTGCTGGAAAACCGTATTTCCCCAAACACCTACGTGCTGCTCCACCATGTCCAACAACTGCAAATCTCCATGGCAGCACGTGTTCTTCCTCAGTGACCTGATGTTCCACTCTACCCTTGGCAGGGCTTGCAAGGGACACTGCATGCCTGCTTACAGATGTGTATTAGCAGTGTATTTACATCCAGTTGACAAGTTAATCAGACAGACTGTAAATACACATACAAGCATATGCTAATTTGGAATTGTACACTCTCAAATATCTGGGACTGGCAGAAGGGGAAGTCACTTCATGCTCCTTATCCCCAAAGGAGGGAACCTGGCTGAAAAATTGTAAGACTGGAAGGAAAAATAAATTCTCACCATCTCACCTAATTACATGAAGCCAAATTCCAAGACTTCAGAAAAGAAAACCAAGTTTCCAAAATTGTGGGACTTAAAACTGAATATTGAGAGCTGATAGTGCTGTGAATCTCTCTGGTATTTCTTTGTCATTACGGAGTACTGCACTTAATCTAGATGCCTGACACGGAAATCCTTAAACCATTATGAATTCTGTTGCTATGGCATACATACATAAGTAGATATACACACTTATATCCTGCAGAGTACTTATTTGTCTGGCAGGCTGGAAAATATAGGACAATGGGGGAATCTTTCTGGATGAGTCACTACAGGAGCTGCTTGGAACCTTCCAGAGCGGTCTGGGTATTCTTCTATCTTTTAATGTATTTCAGTAAGGACTGTAGGGTTTGCTGTAATCTTAATGATTCTCTTTCCCTTGGCAGCCTTCCATCTTTGTGAGGCAAAGGCTGAGGTTTGCAAGAGCAGTAGAGGAAGAAGGATTAGTAAATTATTCTCAATAACTCCCTAACCTCCTCCATTTCTTCCCCTCTTGGCTCTCATCATTTCTTCCCCCACCATTCCTCAAAATGCACTTTAATTACTTCATCATTGCCAAACAGAACCACAAAATCCCTGTTGACTAGTCTTCCACAATAAAAAACAAACACACACACATATAAATACATACACACACTCTATAATAACCCCTTAAATCACTCTAAGCTCTAGATTTGAAGACATTCTAAATATAGTACAGGCTGTGGCTGAAAACCCCATGAGTTAGGGTGGGGGTTTTTTTCCAATCTAGGAAATAAAGCTTTCATCAGCCTGAAACTCCAGTTCTAATAAAACAAGGGAGCGCCTTTCACTTAACGTTACCACTAATGCCTCAGGTAGTGCTGAGCAGTAAAGATTCAGCACAGACACTTACAGATGAAAACTTTAAAGGAGATCCACAGCTTTGTTAGCAGGAGGGAATCTGAAGGACTTTTGAGCCTACTGAAGGTAGTTTTGCATGAATATGCTGGTCTATTAACTGCGACAGCAAGGACAAAGACATCCCATTCAGCTGCCCTTGAAAGGCAAGACACCTCCTTTGGCTAAGGGATGACTAGAGAAAGCATGAGCAAAATAACATTGTTGACCCTACTATAGCTCAATCTGCTATATAAGAATATACAAAGGTGGAGTCTCAAACTAACGGTGTATATTAAGGACCATATTGAACAGGAGCTCTCATGACCTGGCTTAGGCCAGTTTTAGCCTGATGAATTGCCTTTAGTAGGTCACTGAAGTTTCTTGTACTGTACATTCTGCCTAGGTTATAAGGACATTGTGACCAGGACTGTCTCATTACACTGTTCTCAAAATGCTTCTAAAAGTGGAGACTATCACATGGGATTGATAAGACAGCTGAAAGAAAATCATAAAAGTATCAATGATTGGGCTGTTCGTCTTCACTACCTCTTACCAACTTTTCTAAGCAGAGAAAGTGCATCCAACTGATTCATGGATCTATGCTTGGGGAAGAGTTTCTCAGGAACAGAAAGCACCATTAGGCTACTGAAGACCCAGAAGCTATTAACTAAAATCATGAAGATGAGCTGAGTTTAAGGTGACTATCAAAGAAAAATTAGGCTTTCAGCACAAGGACAGTGCACAGAAAGTTAACAGTGAGTGACTTCTGAATGCACTTGGTAACTTAAATTTTCATGGTTTCTCTGTCTTGCAGTATTGTAGCTGATCCTGAAGGGCCATATACAACTGATCTTCTACACTAAACTAAAACAGGGGACAAGTGTAGGCCTAAAATCCTCCTCTCAAGCAATGTAAAGGAGATAATATCCCTATAGTGCTAAGCTCTGATTAGCATGAGTTGAGGTCTAGCAAAGCAATAAACAGAAACAGCAAAGGAGAAATGCACTGATACTTGCTCCCTCAAATGAGGGGCTGAAGTAAGCCTCAGTCAGCAAGTGGCTTCTGCAGTAGCTTTGGGAAGGTTGACATTAAAAACCTAGTCTAAGTATCATGACTTTCCCAATAGATCTCTCATCCATGAAGCAATACAGCTAAGCTATGCAGCTCACTTGCCTGAAGCTGGCTACTGCAATCAACAAGTTTCCATTTCTAGTGCTGGCTTGTGATCAGGCCAAAATGAAAGCAGGATGTATTCCCCTGCTGCTGAATGTTTTGTCTGCCTGTTCCTTAACCTCACTGATGTAAACTCTGTACTTCCCCCCCACACCCCCTTCAGTGTTTAATTTCTATTTCAGCCTAACGGCTAGCTCAGATGCATGTGTTTGCTTTTACTTTGATTTATTGCCAAGCCATGTCTGAAAACGTAGAGGGGTGATGGAAATGTTTAAAAACATATTAAAAGCTATTAAAACTCATTACTTTTGCATGTTACATGGGTTGTTTCCTCCTCTGAAATGAAGCTAATGTTCTTTGAACACTGTTCTCCCTCATTCTACCTTGACACCTCTCCTCCCACCATGCCACTGTAATATGCAGGTGTTATTCTTTGATGGGATGCTGTTTGAGATCAGACCATCTGAGTTTGCCTAAAGGAAAAAACAAGAAAGCCTTATTTCACCCACAAAATACAAGAGTTTTACAGTGCAAAAGGGGAGCTGCAAAAAAGGTAATTATTTTTACCCTGTTGGCACTCTTATGCAGCTGCTCCCCATATCTGAGGCTAGGCAAGAACAAACTACTTGTGAGCTCCAACTGAAAAATATACCTGCATCAGCTCCAGTTAGGGGACAACTGCGCTTCAGATTAGTTCTGAGACATCATAACCAACAGCGTGCACCTGTGTTGAAAAGGCCAGTGCTCACGAGGAGCTGCACGTTTCCTAAAGCACTTCACCTTCTTTCAGGATACTATAGTATCTAAGATGGGGTTGCATAAGAATGTGCTTCATTAAATCATTTTCTGCCCTGTAGCTGGTTATACTTGATGGGACTATTTTTGCATTTGTTTACTGCTGGAGTCCGTGGTCACTGGAAAGCTGAGTGTAGCAACAGAATGGACTTCAGGAGATGAAAACAGTCCTCTTCAATCTTGAACTAGTCAAAGCATGGGAACCACAGTCATTGGGGCACTATCATACAGTGAGGTTAGTAGCACAGAGAGGGGGAAATGGCATGCGTTTTGGGATGAAATTCAATGTCCTAACTCTGACCACATGCCATTCACATAAGGTAAGTGTGTACCATTAGAGAACAGAGCCACACCTCACATGAAGACTTCTTCCATTTCTGGTTGCAGAATTTTTCATTTCTTCTCAGTATTGCAAAAACTAAAAACTCAAGCCAAACTCATAGCCACAAAGCAAAGCAATTATGAAAGACCAGTGACAAGTGGTCCCCCTTCTGCTGACTGGCTCTCCTAACTAGATTATAATTTCTTCTTGTTTTGCATGGATCAGGTTTGATGTTTCTAATCTCACGCTTTTAGACACAAATTAAGAAACAGAGACAGAATTTTGCCAAATTTCTCACTTAAGTAATGATCAGAGAAAACCTGCTTAGGAAGAGCACATCCACAGAATTTTACAAAACAAATTAGTTCCTTATTCCTTTGTAGGAACACTAAAGAAAGCTAGAGGACTATGGCATTACTCCACTGACTATAGTACTAGTTTCTGATTTAGAATCAGTGTAGATGAAGATAGCAAGATGATAAAGGAAAAGGTGAAGCTTTAGGCATAGTGATAGGGCTGCTGTTATGGCAGATGTGTGCATATGACAAAGTGCAAACCTAAAGTTTTGCTAGAAGGGTAAAACTGTCCTGTACAGAAGACATTACTAGCCCCAGGACTAGCCTGATGCTGTTATGCATACTCAGAAAGTAAGCAAAGACCTCATCACCTTCTTCTGCAGCCTTCTCTTTTTAGCACCATATTTATATTTAAATAATGCAAAAAGAGCAGGAAACACTCCCAAAATACACATTCCACTGTGTACATAGTGCTATCACTGGAAAGAAGATGAAAAAGCAAGCCATTTCATAGTTGTTAGTCATGTAATGCAATGACACTGTTTAAACACTACAGAAGTGAAAGTGCACCAAAAAGAAGCTATTGGACTTATTTTAAAGAGCCTGCTATCCCTAAACAAGGTCCCTCTCTCCCCAAAAGGAAAAAACAAAACCCAAAATAAACCCAGGCTAGTTTCCAAGATGTGCACTCCGAGAAAACAACTGGCTGTGAACACATGAGGGTACTGGTGAATTATCATAATCATTTGGTTCTTGTTGCATTGAGTACTCAGTAGCAGGCAGGAACAGTTTGCATCTACTCTGCATCAGTGTATACAGCATAGACAGATACCTGTACTGAACAGAAATGGTGAATTCCAAAAAAGCCTACTTTCTCAGAGGGCTGGCTCTCAAGAAATCCTTTACTGGGTGTCATTGTCAATGCCAAATACTGGTTTGTTCCAAACAAGTGGAACTGAAGCTCCATCCCCTAGAGCTCTTCTTAGGGCAAGCTGTCTAGGTCTGAAAAGATGGCAAAACAGGAAAAGAGGGATCTCAGTGTTACATGGTCATGTTAAATGTCACCTAAGTCAGAGCAAGTAACATTAAGGAAATAGTGGCAGAAAGTTTCTGGAACTAACCCACACAGGGCTCTCTAACAGACAGCATCAACAAACCCATGTCTATCCTTTTTCCCACTCTCATAGACTCCCATCCACAATTCTAACCTGAAGTATTGAAACTGCTTTAAGGCAAATTCGGATCCAGCTATTCTATGCACACACACAAAATCTAGTCTTACAATTCCTAGATTCATCAAATTTGGAAATACTTCCCATAACTTTCTTAGACTGGTGTACTAGGCCTAGCTTCAGCTCATCTCACCTCACAGTGCAGGGCACACTGATCTACATTCAAAAAGTAGAGTTGCAGCAAGAAATGAAAGCAAGAGGCATGGAGAGAAAGGAGCTATGTGTAACAAAATAATGCAAATTAATTATCACCCAATGATCATGCAAGCATGATCAGTTCATAGCAACACATGAGTATGGTCTAGTGATTATTACAACTTATAGGAGCTCCAAAAAGAGCACCAAATGGGAAGAAGGCATACCCAGGTGACTTGTCAGGGTACTGTGAGATGTGCAGCCTGATGCAAGAAAAGTGCAAAGTAGGTCAACTCATTGTCACTACAAGGCCACTCAGTCTCTTCTACGCTTTTGCAGTGCTGTTTCAGCACTTTCTTACAGTATTTTTACTAGCTAAATCTTCCTTCTGCTTTAGCAGCACACATTGTTAGTAATAAACACCTATTGTCTTTGTGGATCAGCATTTCCCTGGTGCAACCACATTGCTTAACTTGTAGTAACTTGAATATTGACCTCCTCAGCAAAACCATCAAGGCCAAAGCACCTCTTCCTTTATGCACACACAACCACTTACTATGAAGTGGAATACAGTATTGAAAGGCAAATTCTTGCATAATGCCAGTGCTTCCATAAAATGTTCACAATTTAAAGTACTATTGCTAAACCATAGTCATTAAAGTAAATTGTAAACCACTTGGAAAAAGAGACTCAATGCAACAATAACCTACTATGTAAAACCAGTAACAAGTAAATGGAAAGTAACAAGAGTACATTAAGACAACTATTTGGCCATGTCCCTTTAAATCACTGCATGATACTGCTTGAATGCAGAACAAGTTCTCTGTTCCTCTGTTGTTAGGGCGGTAGCTGTTTAGCAGCCGTAGGTATTTTTCCACAACAATTCAGAGTAGTAGGAAATATCCAAGCTCCCTCGAACAAATTCTTCACCTATTCCACTCAGTTTTGCAAAGAAACATAGCACAGATGTATTCTTGCCATACCCTGTCCCTTCCAAGCCCAGACCTGCACCAAACACTGAGACTCGTGAACTGAATACAGAAGCAGAATTTTTCCTGCCTTTGAAATAAACCTCTTCTCTAATAGCATTGACTCTGCACTGGGGTCCTTCTAATTACTGAAAGCCAGTACCTTTATGAACTAAAGGTACCAGGTGTTAAATGGCTTTTAAGCTACTACAAGGCAAAAGTTTATTAAGAACTGACAGCTAAATATTAAGCCAGAAAAAGAAAAGTTTAAAAGAGGGCTCAATTTCTTAGCAGAGATGGTGAATAAACTTCAGAATAAAACATCCAAACAAGGGGCAGGATCACCCTCTCAATACTGCAGCAGGTGAGGTCAGCATCTCTCCCTCAATATCTAGAGATTAGGTGCTTTCAGAAATAATGCTTTAACAAAAGTAGTTATGTGGTTCCAAACAGGACAAACAGGGAAACGTATAGCCTGCAATATGTACCATCTCTGTGTGACCTCTTACAAGATCTCCTTGTAAGCTTAAGCTCTGTGAAGTCTCTCTACAGCCTTCCTTTCAGGCTCAGGCATTTGCCTCTGGAAAGAAAAGCCTTGACAAGAACAGCGTAGAGTCACTCTACACTAGTGTCATAGTTTTGCTAATTTGAACAAACATGAGTCTGGCCAATCTAAAGAACTATTCCTTGGTGCTCAGTGGCAATTATGGTTTTCCTGAGGATCTGGTCAGCTTTGGAAGGCCAGACTATGCATTAGTCCACCTCCTTGGGCTTTGCTAGCCAATTTATGCTTCCTTAATCATCACTGTGTTCTCCATGGGCAGCTCCCAAAGCCACCCAGTTGTCTGACGCCATTTCTCTTCCCAGCCATGGCTTAATGATAGCCTTCTCACTGGCATTTCCATTTCAACAGCAATCAGCAATTCTCGTATTTGCCTTGCTGACCAGGCTTCCAGCTGTATAGTTTTGTACACACTCTGCACATCAGTTTGGTTCAGAAGTCCACACCCACATATCATTTCCAGCATACCCACAAATGGTAAGCATGTTTCCAGAGAAATCAGAGGGACAGGAAAGAAGTTCACCGCTCAGCTTCAAAGCTGAAGAGTAGCAATAAAGCTGAATTGCAATAGTACAGTTTGTTCATTCATGTAGCATTCTTTTGTCTGGCCTCCTAAAATTCTAGAAAAATGAAAAAAGATAACATTCCCTTGAGCCAAATTTAGATGTTATATAGACACAGCTGCCTAAACATGACTTCAGATGTTAAAATTATCTTGAGATGTTCTGAGTGAGCATCCTAGAGTAACAAAGAAATACTAGCTATAGCCCTCTGAGCTGCATAGCACTCAGGAACACAACACAGCTCTCTGACACCAGAAAGCTGATGGAGTTTTATTGTCGCCAGTTCCAGAACCCCACACAACATACCTAAACCAACCATCTATGCATTACACTTCACTGCATGACAAACACCTTTGACCGTCTGCACAGGTCTTGTTAGCTCAGAGTAAGCAGAACTTACAAGAATAAAAAGGGATACCTGGCCTTACCTTTCGTAGCTTTGTTAATCCAGGATTTGTCACCATTTACAGGAGGCAGAACTTGTCAATACAAGTCAAGTTACCGCTGTGTTCAATCTGCTTCAGAACAGGAGCTGCCACCCTTGAACCCTGTGTAGCCAGACTATCCTAGTCACAGTTGTTCTATGTGCATTTTTAAATTAGTTAGCAGTTAGTATTCACCTACTTGATTACTTTTTTCCTTTCTTTTGTCCCTTATCACTTTCAGCCCATAGACAAGATGTTGCTTCTTCATTCACTCAAGGTGGGCAACGGGACTTGCTTTCTCTTCTCAAAACTACATGGCTTTTCCATTTCAGAATAGCACAGGGACACTTGTGCTATACCTGCTCTGAGAATAAACAGAAGTCCAGTTTTCTGCTCAGAGACAAGGGCTACTCTCTGTGGCCTAAACATATATTGCAGAATGAAGCACAGCTGCAGAGACAACTTCTTCAAGCTTGCTTGAAACACATAATCTCAGATTCAATCATGCCTGCACAAGATAAGAGCAGTTAGTGTACTCTCTTGCAAGAAAGTTACCTTGGACAGAGCTTCACAGCCCAGCTGATTCCAGTACCTAGAACTGCTGCATACTTCTACCTTAGACCATGCTGTAGAAATACCTGTTATTATTGGTAGTTGCAAAGACCTCCTTTGGCTCAGGGGAGACATTATCATAGAACGTCTTCAGTTGGAAGGGACCCATAAGGATCATCAAGTCCAACTCCCTGCTCCTTGCAGGACTGCCTAAAACTAAGCCATACGACTGAGAACATCACCCATACACTCCTTGAATTCTGACACACTTAGTACTGCTGGCACATGGAAGAAATCTTAGATTTGGTTTTAGTTTTTAAGAACAACCCTTTTCCTTACTGCAGTTGGCAAGACAGATTTTTCTTCAAAAAATAGACCCAGAGCACAGCAGAAACATGCGTGGAGGTAACAGTACCATGTAAGTTCTTCTTTCAAGAACAAATATTCCTAGAATCTATCAGAAACTTTGGGCAAGTGTTTCAAGTGTGGGTGACTGAACCTGAAGTCCTACTGCCAGTGAAACTGCCTAGAGCTGAGTCATTCTTCAGGGGAAATAGTATTCCACCTTTAGACTATAAACCTTTAGGCAGGATGGAAAGAGCAATTGACTCCAATTCAGAAAAAGGATGTTCAGCCATCCAGAGAACTAAGATGGATTTGAAAGTTTCCCCTGTTCAGCACAGAGGCAGCTGTTTGAGAAGTCAAATCATGAAGGCAAAGACAAAATTGAGTTCTCATCTGAAGCTCAGTGTCTTCTAGTTCCTACAGAGCCTGTTGTTTCAAATGCCTACTTAGAAAAAGTGTCTCTAAGCAACAAAGATCTGATTCATCCCCCGTTACATTGAAGTGTGACCTTCTGCACACAGTTTACATTGGATTGGACCCCAACCTGGATAATCAAGTGGACCAAACCTACACGTACAAAATGAGCAGGTACAGGCTCAAGCTACACAGGCATAGTCTATAAGAGAGTTAAGAGTGCCAAGTACATTGCATCCACAGATCAATGGGAACTTAAAAACCTTTCTCTGTTTTAAGGAGCAGATATTTTTACTCCCAGATAGATTAAGCTAAATTAGAGCTAATGCATAGATTTGTAAGAGAGCAGGGCTGAAGAATAGCTCTATATATGGAAAGCTCCTGTAACGCAGATAAGTAATTCTTCTAAAATGAGAAGGTGACTAGGCAGACAGCAAGAATTTTGGCAGAGAAGAGAACTTTTGTGGAAGGGCAGTCATTTATCTCTATTCTCCTTCTACAACTCCAGGAGGAGCAACAATCACTAAGATTTATAACTGGTCATAAATATGTTTAGTACCATTACACTCTTAAAGCAGCCCAGAAGGGACCACACCATACACTAAGGTTTTGAGACTCCCAAATCAAGCTTAGAAATCCATACAAAAAAGGCCCTAACATGCAACTGTTCAGACACACCTGAAAATTGCTTATACTAACCTGCTACCTCTGTGATAGCATTAAGTTACCACCAGCTTTGTTTCAAATTTTTTGGAAGGGCTCTCTTCCCCCCATCACTTTTAGCTTTCCTCCTTGGATAACAGCCAAGGTTTCAAGGACAGCACTGATGAAACAGTAACTCAAGTGAAAACAAATTGGAACTGAACAAAGGCACTCTCACATACTCCCTTCTCAACTGGAGCCAAGGTTTCTTATTTCCTTAGTGACTTTCAACTTATGAAGCTTCCACTATGTTAACTAGAACAACATTTCTTTCAACAGTGCCCAACTGCTTCTGCCAGCTTTGGCCCTGTGAGCTCATCCAAGCCTTGCCTTACAGCTCACCCGCTGACCAGTTTAACCTCTGGCCCACACTGATTTTTATCATCCCAACTTTTCTATTTCTCCAGCTTTAGGGTTATGCAACTCCCAGGTTCTGCTTCCATTTCAGGATTTCTGTGTTTCATGTCCAGCTGTCCACTGGCCAGCAAATCCTATAATCAGCAAAAACACACAGACATTCTCCCTTCTCCTAAGAAATAATATTGGAAAGAACAAAGGCTGGATGACACTGCAAGGTGACTGAGAGCCCCACTGTACCTGCTCAGAGAATTAGGCTATCTGTTCCTAGTCCTTTGGAAAGCCCAAACAGAGAGAAGCAGCCAGCACCTAGCCAATGTGGCAGAAAGTGATACCTCAAGGTGATGTAGGAAATTGTCTCCTCTGGTAACGCTGGCTGTTCAGCACAGAATCTTCAGGCTTGCCTTGTCCTTCAGGCAAGCATGCCTAGCTGCCAGTGGCATGAGAGTTCAGCAACATTTTGCAGGACCAGGCTTAAGGCTCAGAGACTTGACAGTTTCCACCAGAAAAATGTGTCCTTCCAGAGGACTGAAAGAAGTAAGAAGAATACGTCCCTTACTAGACCAGTCAAGTGTGCATGCAGAGGAAAGACTGGAGTCTGACATGTTACTAGCTTCACATTTCCAGGAACCTCTAGAAAAAGGGTAAAAGCAGACAAAGAGCAGTGGTTAAAGTTCAGTGCAGTGCTAAGCAATCCTTGGCACCAGTCTCAAGTTTAGTATCAGAATTTCTGTGGGGGCTTGGGGGCACCATTAGCTATAAGGCTTTTTAAAAAGCTTGACTTCGGACTCCAGACATATTCACTACTTCTGATTTCATTTATGGTAATTGCAGCAGGGAAATATCAGGGGGAGCATGGATAACCACCCTTTGCAATTAAGATGTGCAACTGTGAAGTACCCAACAGCAGCTGACCTACCCACAATGGTTTAAGAGAAAAGAGTGACATGCCACTAAGAGTAACACCAATTGGTTGTCTTCAGAGTAAATGGAGATGACAACATTTAGCTTTCCAACTTACAGTAGTTATTGACACTGGATCAACTTTTGTACATCCTGTCGTGGTTTAACCCCAGCCAGGAACTAAGCACCACGCAGCCGCTCACTCACTCCCCCACCACCCAGTGGGATGGGGGAGAAAAATCAGGAAAAGTAGTAAAACTCATGGGTTGAGATAAGAACAGTTTAATAGAACAGAAAAGAAGAAACTAATAATGATAACACTAATAAAGTAACAACAGCAATAATAAAAGGATTGGAATGTACAAATGATGCGCAGTGCAATTGCTCACCACCCACCAATCGACACGCAGCTAGTCCCCGAGCGGCGATCCCCCATCCCCACTCCCCCCAGTTTATACACTAGATGGAACATCACATGGTATGGAATACCCCATTGGCCAGTTTGGGTCAGCTGCCCTGGCTGTGTCCTGTGCCCACTTCTTGTGCCCCTCCAGCTTTCTCACTGGCTGGGGATGAGAAGCTGAAAAATCCTTGACTTTAGACTAAGCACTACTTAGCAACAACTGAAAACATCAGCGTTATCAACATTCTTCTCATACTGAACTCAAAACATAGCACTGTACAAGCTACTAGGAAGACAATTAACTCTATCCCAGCTGAAACCAGGACAATCCTGAAAAACTGGCCTACAGGGCAGGAGTTCAAGATTCATTAAGGCCTTGCCCAGTGGATGCTAATTCACACTTCTAAACGACAAAAATAAGAGACCGTTGCAGTTACTGACAAGCCTTTGAAAAGAACTGTTTAATTTCAGTATGCTTAGGGTACTGGTCAAGTCTTCTATGCTTATATTCTGAATGGTCAGCCAACATTGTTCAGCCTCAAAAGACAGGTATTTGTGTGTTTCACATCTGTCCTCACATGAGTGCAAAGACTTCATTAGGAAAGAGCTGGGCTACAGGATACGTCTATTGATTTAAATATGCAGCTGCCCTCAGGGGTCATTATGTAAATATATCACAAGGTACGCAATCCAGGCTTGTCTTAAAGCAGTTCTCTCAGAAAATTCTCTTGTCCCAATCACTCCTTAAGAAATTTTCCAAGTAAATTGCTCAGCCCATAGCTTTCAGGCATGCTGTTCATCTGAAGTAAGTGTTCCTGGCTTTCTAGTTATTCTTACCCAATTCTTTCACGGGAGCCAACTGGCTACAGGAAAAAGGACTATGTCCTGGATCACAAGACTGGAGTTTCAGAGATGCTTAGCACTTTCAGCTCTTCTTGTAGCTGGGAAAAATTGAAGGAGGGACAAAGACAAAAGGGAGAAGAATAAGCCTGGGTCTGTAAACACTCATAATTAGTGATGGATTTAAACCATGAAACAACTCAAAAGAGAAAGATACAACTTAAAACCCTACTGTTATTATCTGAGTATTCAGTATCACTCAGTGGATTAGTACTCTAGCATATATATGCATGACAAAATATCAAACGGTTTCTTCACATATAGGTACCTATTTAAGATGTCATTAAAAAACAGCATTTCAGTCTACAATAGGAGCTCTGTGCTTTTCTCACTGAGAAACTGTTATTGGTGCTCTGCTAAGAGCCTTCTCAGGATTGCTTTTAGAAAATAAAATTAATATAACTTTAAGTTTAGTCACCAATTCCATTGTCCTAGAAAGAAATAGTGCTACTAGCAAATTACTACTTCTATCTGGAGATTTGTTTAGAAAAATTTTCTGTTAAAACACAAGTTGTGTAGCACAAAAACATGCCACCATCAGTGAAGTACCACTTAAGTACTCTAATAATATTGTGACAGGGTTTTTTGTGCCCAGAAAACAGACAAACCCATGAGTTGCAAGCAAAGAATTCAGAGCAGTTCAGCTCACTGAAATGCAGACTACAGCACTTCCAGAAATCTAGCATCAGACCTACAAGTGTCCCTGTTAGTGTTGGTCTCAGCTGCTTGCTGGTGCACTCCAGCTGTCTCACTTGCAGGGAGAACTTAAGTGTAGATAAGTCAGGTTAATTCCTAAATGAAGAGATATTCTGCAAACATACACAGTGGTCACACAGCAAAATATAAAGCACTGAACTTGGGACTGCTAGTGAAATAGAGCTCTATCTGCAGGAAGAGCAAGGAGTTGCTTAGGGTAGCCAAATGTTTAGGAGTGCTTTATTGTTTGACTAACTAGTGTTTGACTAACTAGAGAGATCGGAGGGACATTTTCCAGACTGCCAAAGGAAGAAACCTCAGGGCCAAGCCGGGGGGGACCCACAACCTATTTTCTGTCTTTAGCCTCCACCCCACTTGGAGAAGTTTTACTCATGAAATGGTAGATTCTATCATCTTACCTAGCTGGTCTCAGCATGTTCCTGCAGAATTAAATAGTGGGCCATGAAAGAGAAGTTGGGACTTTAAGTACCATGAATTTTTCCAGCTGTGAAATCAGAACTCTAGATGAAAAACAAACAGTCTCTAGTCACCCGCCATCTCCTCAGATCAGATTTTCCAGCTAATATGCAGTCATCTGACTGGAACTACATCTGGAAGCATATATAATCCTAAGAAAACATCAGAGCAGCTCATTCAGTGAAGTAGAAAAACCCAATCCAAGCTTCTGTTACAGGACACTTCTTGGGTCTGGGCAGAAAAGGAGAACTGAGGTAGATCTAATGCTGAAGTTTTGTTTTGGTGTAGTTTAACTGACATCCTCACTATGACATTGTGAAAGCTTCTCAGCATTTCTATTGCCAATTCTTCACACCAAGACCTTCTCACAGCTTCAGTTCATGCAGGACTAGACAATGTCCTGATTTGAAATATGGGATATATGGATATACTTCTACATGAAAGGCAGCACAAAGTGCTGCAAATAGTTTTAATGTGACAGGAAAGTTACAGCTAACTACTACAGTCTTTAATTATCAGTAAAATCAAATCTAACGTGTACTTCACCTACAGTCTGCTAGTTTGAGGGTTAAGTGCCACAACCCTATACAAGATGAACCACAATGCATCTGTCAAGCAGGTAGTTTGTATGGATACTTTCCCCTCACATACTGAAATTCTTCAAGACAAGGACTGTCTCCTGTTAGGCATATGACAGTGCTTACCTCAACAGGACTCTGAGCTTGACCCTGGCTCCAAGGTGTCACTGTCACCCGCATGACAAGTAAGGTTTGAACAGTGCAGTCCAGGAGGCGGAATGAGGAGGCTGTGAGTGCTGTACACATGCTTCATGATGGGCTGCTGTACTTGGTAAGGTATGATAGATCACGATGTTAGTGTCACCATTGCTTTACTGCATGACAACCTGGACATGATGACATTCTCTATCAAAAAGAAGAGTACCTCTGTTGGGGACAGCAGGTAGGATTTCCCTGTTAGTCGTCAGCTGCAGACAATTATCTAGAGAAGCCTTTTCAATTCTTTGCTAGTACCTGGGACTCAGCCGCAATACCATCACTGTATCACTGCAGAACGCAAGGATGCCTTATATTTACTAGTTGGAAATGAAGGAAACTGGCATCTTGAACTGAAGAAGTCTGCACAAGAGCTCTCCTCCTTTGTCACATAGGACGCAGATTCCATCTGTAAGTATATTTACAAAATACAGCAGCACAAGCCAAATGCATTCTCATCTGACAGCTAGAATTAAGAACAAGTGTATTAGGTTTTCAGGTTTGTCTCATTTGGTCGTTTTTAAACACCATCTACGTTACCTGACAGATGATACTGCCAGTAAAAACTCTACAGTCCCTCTGATATTTGCTTTAGTAACTGAACCCTGACCATTCAACGTGGCTAATTTTATTTGCAGCTTGGAGCTCCTGATAACTACTTTTTGGCTAGCACAGCTCTTTCAATATTTCAGGCAACTCCATTGTGCACTATTGATACCTCAATTCTTCCAAAGCATAACGGGTATCCCAGCAAGCCTTATGCAGTTGTACTGGTGCCCATAATGAGCATGGAAAGGAAAAGGTGGCAGGATGAATTCCACGCAGCTTAGAATAGCCCATTCTGTTAGGTGTGTCATACCTTGAGGACTGTTCAACTGCCAAATTTCTTCCTAGTGACACAGGAAAGCGGGCTCGGGTTTGGTTGTATGGGTCTACCTTTTCTTTCAAGCAGATTAGGGAAGTTAAGATTTAATATACTGTGCTGGTCCCTCAATTTTATATACTTCTATTAATAAATTTACTTTTCATTTTGAATAAGTCTTCAACCTCAAATATTACCAGTGATATTAACAGCCTTCTTAAGTTCCTTCCCTGGTGAGTGACAGAGTGTAAAGTCTGCAAGAAAGTGAACTTTCAGTTTTGGTCACCCACACCTTTGAGAAGTAAAGGATTAATTATACATATTTTCTTCTTCTAAATAGAGGGAAAGGAAGAGTTACCCCAAATTTAGATGTTTTGCTCTGTAGGAAATCAACTAGATGGATACTTTAAGTGTCAATTCATAAACCAATACAAGTCATAGACAAATAGTTCAAAGCCTCACAAATTGAGAGGATAGTCAGGTATCCACAGTTTCTTGACAAGCATCATCATGAAAGATTACACTCCCCTGAAAGTGCAATGGCCTGAAAAACTGGCTGCAGCTGTATGGCAGAGTAAAGCTATTTCCTGATACAAATTAACATAGCTTGGTGGATCAGGTCAAGGACATAGGAGAACAGTATGAATGGAAAGAGAAGCAAGCTGACTGGACAAGTCCCCCATCATGGTCAAACAATGCTGTTCCACCGGTGTAAAAACATTGCCCAGAAAATGAATGCCATGAAAGTCATTCTTTTCAGGACTGACATTTACTTACATAATTCTATAAAAGTTAGTTTCAGGAAGTTTTGCTTCCATTTTTACCTCTTAAATTTTTTTTTCTACTCCTGTATATCCTCTCCCCTCCCACCTTCTGTTTGCTTTCCCTCCTACATCTCACATTTTCTTCTCTGCTAGTAAAATAAACAAGAAAAGACAGAGTAGCTTGCAAGTTTGCCAAGATTTCCAACACTCAAGTTTCATGACAGTGTAAAATGAAAGAGAATCTTTTTCAATATAAAAATCCTTAGAGAAGTCCTTTCCCAAGTCCAGGATCAGCAGTCCTTATTGTGCCAAGCAAGGTAACAAGAGGCACACAGCAGGCACTTCCTTCAGCTACCCATATTATTGGCTCCGCGTCCAAAGAAGGGGATGTGACTTCTCCTTACACATACAAGAAGCCTGCTAGGGCAGAAAACTGAGCCAACAGACTGCATAAGTGGAAAGAATTGGACCCTGGAGAAGGCAACTAGCAGGGTTACGCTCAAGAAGGAAATAAAGAACAAGATATATGAACTCCTTTTCTGATGTGCTTCATGAGCAGCAGCTACGTGCTTCTTCCATCCCTCAGGACAGACTGTATCGTGCTCTTCTCCACACCACTCAGTATGTTATACCCAAGGTTGCACAAGTATCCTGGAGACTTCTAGTGCATTGCTGGAGGGAGGAAGGGGGAGGGCAAGATGACTTATGAATAGAGCTATTCACCATATCCCACGGTGGGCATTCTTTTCAGCTTGAAACAGCAGCCAGGCTCTCCAATACTAACCACAGATGTAGGCTCTGCCAAAAGAGATGCTGAGAAAGGGGAAAAAACCTCCTGGTTGATTTGTATTTAATCAAAGTAAGCTACTGCCAAGACTCACACCATATAGGGACTTAAGATGCCTCTATGTTTTGAACAGTAGACTTTGCTGTTGATAACTAGACCTGGATTATTTTTTTCCATGCAAAAAGAAAAGCAGCCCAGGCCAACCAGAACCATTTATAGATTAATGCCAAGCTGTGGGAGTAGCTGTGGACAATTCTATTTTTTTCTTCAAAATGTCAATCTTTTGTACTGTTTTTGAGAGCTGAAGCCAAACAAGGCAGTAGACTGAAGTCAGGTTGCCCAAAACTTAAAGGGCAATAATCCCAGAAGTATTTCTTAAAAGCCTGAGATGTTTATCAAGAACAGTTTGATCCCAAAGGATTTTCAGTTTAGTTCAGGAGTAAGCCATTAAAAAAGTTAAGTGATTTGTACAACTCAAACACTTCACCAAAGCATCAAGAGCCAGGAAAGCAGATTTGCCTAGGCACCCAGCTCCTTTACTTCTTTCATATCTGAGCAAGACTCCTAAAAGACATCCTCCTCCTCTTGAGTGGTCTCTATTCTCTCCACAAATTCTGCATTTCTCATGAAAGTCAGATGCTTTTCCATGTTCAAGACCTAAAAGCTCAGCCGCTAGTGTCATGCTAACAACTGTGCTACTATGGACAAAAGCTCAGATGGACTTCATCAAGACCTCTGTGGATTGTAAGACATCTTCTGCCTTGTATAAACTACACTACCACAAGAATAAGATCTATAAATCATTCCCCTAAAATAATGGATTCATTAGGCTATTTCAAGGGGATATACAAACAATGCCAAAATGCCAAATACTGTTTCCTACATACTTCATATGTAAAAGTCTACTGCCACAGCCAGTGAGCATCTCAAGTGTAGCTTGTGTAGAAAGATCTTGCCCTAGACTATATCTTGCAAAGTTCGAACTTTTAAAAATTCACATAAATTTTCATTTGAAGCATCTGTTTAGCTCAGGTTAGCATAAGTGATTGGAGTATAATCTAACCGGTTTTACTCGTATTGCCTATTTACTTGCATTACAGCAAGTTCTTACCAGAAGTAAGCAAATCATACATGCTGGCAATAAACAAGGATCCATTCCTAATAATTGAGTATGTCATGTCTGCACACCAAAGTCGTCCATACAAGAGAGTCTCAAGTTTATTTTCAGAAAACCATCCAGAGCATCTTTCTGATCATTCAGTACATACTTTCTAGCATCCAGAATAATTTTGGAAAGTCTAGCCATTTGTGCGTCTATAAATAGCTGAGCAGTTTAGAGAAACCTAGTCCTTTCATGCCAAGCCCTTTCAAGGAGCCCAGCTTAACAGTGAGGTTCTTTAGAAGATTTTAAAGAGATTGAGAGCAGATATCAACATTGGAAACAACAAACTGAGGCACCTTTAGCAACTCCATGATTTCTAGTAGTGTTGTCCCTACTTCATTTCTAATCATGATTCAAGAGGAAAACATGGAACCAGAGCTCCAGACAAGCAACTCCAATTTCAGCTATATTTTTGCAATAATAAGGAGCTTAGGCTTGGAAAGCAGAAGCATGCATTTAAGAAGCAAAAATCCCATGCTATAGCCCCTACTGAATGCAATTAGGAGTCTGGGACATAGCATTTGAAGGAACTGGCAAAGATCTACAGGACTGGAAGATGCACAGTTTCCATGCCTAGATGGGGGATTTATTATAACACAGGCTTCTGGCAAGGAACTAGAGACCATATCAAACTTACCTCTTAAGAGAAAAAGCCTCAAGAAGGTTTAACAGTGAGGATACTGGGGTATAGGAAATCACTGTACAAGCAGACACATGCTCCTCTGGAGGTTTGTCTGATGGCAATCAGTATCCAGCACAGAATCTAGAGGTCATTCTGCAACTCAGATCTGAGAAGCTGCTCTGTGCACTGAGCTGATGCCTCTCTTTCTGTGCTCCAGGGCAGGCAGCTTTAATTAGCACAGCCCAGATGTACACAGGCCTCTGATTAGATGGTCCATGACCCAGAACACAAACAGCTTTAACAAAGTACTGATTCCACTTCAAAAGGCAAGCCCTTTAATGAATTTATACAAGCCTTGAGGCTAGAATTACCATCCAAATATTAGTGGTCTTAAAAAGGAGGAAGTAAAGAAGCGAGGAGGTAGAAGTAAGAATAAATTATAGCCAGGAGCACTGGCACCAGACACATGCATTACCTGGCCCAGTGTTTGGGACAATCAAGTAACTGGGGAAGTAACACAGAACTGCCATAAAACCTTGTTGCAGCTTCACAAGAAGTGCAACATTGCAGTACTTCAGGCAGATTGCAGCCTTCAAAAGCAAGAGTGAGGCTTTGGAATTGTTTAAGACAAACAATGATACATTTGAGAAAATGCCTTCACTGGGCCTTTAGCTCCCTGACTGAAAGGCATAGCAAATCTGCAGTTGAAGTTCAGAGAGGAAGAGCACAAGGCAGCATACCTTACCAAGCTTATTAGCTTGGGCTCCATCCTACAACTCCTTACCCTTTTTGCTGCTAGGGTCAGATGAGCAGAGACACCTAGCTGGGAGGCAACAGGGTCAACAACAGTCTAGCATTGATAGGAAAAGAGTAGAAACACAGGGGAGAGCCTAGATCTCTCTTCCCTACTTGCCACTGACCTGTTATATGATATAAAGAAAAATACTTATTTTGTTCTATCTCAGTACATTAACTCCTATAAATACTTAAATCCAGCTAATGAAAGGGACCTCCAGCATCCTTTTAAATAATATCCCTCATATCCCTGATGGCTGTTGGCCAACAGCATGGCTCTGTCTTCATCCTCAGTGAACCAGTTTCCTGCAAGCCATGCCTGTGCTCTAAGCCAGTTAAACCAGCTCTGATCCCAAAGCCATGCAACTACAGTAGTGCAGTACTAATCATGAGATGGCAAACTAGCAAACTCTGCCTCAGGCACAGGCAGAGAAACCAGTGAGTCCTAATGTACCAGGCAGGCAGAATAGCCAAGATGTCTCATGAAGATGATGAAAAGTAAGAACAATCTGTTATCCTGGGAACAGCAAGACCACTGCAGGGAAAGTGAAGGATTAGATAAAAGCAGACATTGTCAAACAACTCCTGCATCTACTGTGTATGTAATTTTAACATCAGCCTTCCTGGATATTTGAGCATGCCCTCAGTCTCCTAGGTAGATGGCAGCTTTAGAGCCCATCTGTCCATAAAAACATTTATTCCTAATACTGCTTAGGCCTATTTGCCTTGTAAGGTAAAGGAAAGCAGAAAACAGTTGTTAAATGGAACAAATTAATTGCACTATGATGTTTCTGAATTATCTGTATAGAAACTCTCGCCTTCAGGAACAGCATGGGTAACAAGTCACCAAGAAGATAGTTGGTGAGGAGGCTGCTTTTATAGGGCTTCGGCACACAGGAGAAAAAAAAACCAAATTCTATCCATATATAGAAGGAACTTCATTATCTAGTCCTCTTGAAGAGAGTGTTAAAGTGGGCTACTGGTAAATGCACCTCCTTTTCTTTCCCACTCCCACCTTACTTTACTCCTACCTTGCTTTAAAAAAAAGCTTCTTGCCACCTTGAATTCCTAGGATATGATTGTCTGCATTGCCTTCCTTTTCATGTGAGAGCCCTGAGAACTACAGCATTGTGTCCACGATATGTTCAATGATCTATCTGCCAAGGCTGTTAATTAGTCCATCCATTACTCTGCCTCAGCAAGTTGCATCTCACATATCAACTTCGCTTTCTTACTACTAGACTTGAATCAAATTTGGCCCAACAGCACAGGGATTACCCACAGTTTCATTTGTGTTAATCCTTTACACAGCCCCTATTAATGTAGGGCTTACAAACTACAGTATTTAATGTGTTGCAACTATTAAATGCTCTTACCAGTTTCACCAGCAGAAAACTGAGGCAGAGAATAAGCTGCATACCCACAATCCCATGGGAAATACATACAAAATAATGACTCAACTTCAAGTTATTTAAGTCCCAAGCAACAGTCTCACTTTCTCTAAGGTCACATGTTACTATACTGAACCCTTTAAGATAGCTCAAGTGCCTAAAATCAGTCATGTGCTCAAAGTAAGTTGTTGATAGGAGATCCCCAAAATATTTCACACTCTTTTCTTAAGCAGTGCTGAACAATGTAAAAACTCCTATCAATAAGGCGCCAAGCAACTTTCCCTACTGAGAGTCTCACCTTTCCCATATCAAGATCCTGAGCAAGCTGCCCATCCTGCTCCCAGTGTAGGCACTCACATCCACCACATTGGTAAAAAAGACCCAGAGGAGGATTGCCCAGGGTGGACACTGCACAATTTTAGTCACTTGCATTCAATTATAAAAAATCTGCAGGGGCCAGAAACAAGCCATTTTCTTTCAAGACATTATCATGCTGTGCATCTGATCAACAAGCAAGCAACATGCCATGGCCTGAAATAACTCATGAAGCTGGCTGACTAGAAAAATAAGTTTTCTAAAAAAAACCTACATAAAAGCACATGCCTTTGTCAGACTCTTACTGGTTGCAAGCCTACATCTCCCAGGACTACTTTTTATGAAGACAAAAGCAAATATAATGCTGGCAAGAATCCCACACAGCTTGTATCTGTTCAAATCATCAGCTATGTTTTTGATTTAGCTGCAATTTATACAGCCAACTTCAACATACTGAACAAGGCAGAGTTGTTTTAAAGATGCTCTGAAAGTGAAGAGAGAGAAAGACAAACCATTCAGAAGCAAGGGCAGTGTGGTCAGGCAAGGCTCCTGGGATGTCTATGGAAAAAGAAAAAGCGTTTGGTGCCTTCAGCACTCATAGATCCTAAACAACTTGGGAGGGTGGGGAAAAGAACAGAGCTCTTCCTGTAGAGCTGGGGGATTTTTTTTTAAATTTTGGAACAAAACCAGCATTTGTCTTTGTATTTGTCCTTGAAACTGTGCAAGACCTCTTTAATCAATAGCACCTCTTCGTTTTGCTTCCTCTAGCATTGTCAAATGCTGTCTTTTCTTCATACAACTTGGCTTATTCCTGCAAGAGCACACAAGGAGCTCACATGCCCCTAACAGCACAGGAAAAGAGGTAGCATGAAAATCTAAAGCACTTGGAACAGGTAAGCAAGAGTCACCAACAAAGGAAAAAGGAGGTGTGTGCTACATGTGGATGCACTTGCTTCACCAAAGCTCAAATCTCACTTTCTGTGAAAAGGTTTAAAGTTCATATTTCAACCATCAAAGATTAACTAAACATTTTGCTTCTAAAAGAAACTGGAAGAAGCTTGTTCTGAAAATATTTTAGTTCTAGATTATACCAGTATATATAAAGCACAGCAGAAAGACTTATACTGCATGCAGTTTATTGGTCTTGTATTAGTGTTGCTTGTGAAAGAATGCAAAGGGGAGGAATAGCATTTGTACTCACACAGGTGACCAATCAAATAGAATCTCAAAAGATGATAAAAGCTCTCAATAAATTTTTAGAAGAGACTAGAAATCTGAAGCAGAGAACTGTATCCATGAGGAACAAAGACTAAAAAGCTGCCCTAACGTGCAGTAACAATCATGACAGACCTGGACAGGCTTCGTAACTTCACAGCTGCTCATTACAAAATCCACAGCAAAGCCCTAACTGATACCATCGCACAGGAGCACTTGCCTCAGAGGGGTGCAATAACCATAGCTCCACAGCACACACCAGCTCCTGTGGCCTGAAGAGTCACCCCAGCATACATTCTAATGCAAGAGGGCAGCTCAACTCTCCAGCAGTCAATGCTCCAACAGAGCTGGACTACTCAAGAGCTTTGCATAGAGTTTGCTTAATGCACTACAAACAGGCAGGCAACAGCCAGTCACTGAAAAACAACCATCTTTTTTTGTACTCAGAAGAGCCCTGGACATAAGGTGACCAGGGTATTACAAGGAACTGGAATTAAACATTTTGACTATTCTTTTCTACTATTGTATATTTTTCTTTGCTTCTAGCTAAGCACTGCCAGCCATCCCTGACCAAGCTACTGAACTGAATTCCTAAACATCAGAGCATAAGCATAGATCACCCCTACAAGGGCAAAAGATGCACTAATGATGAGCAATGATGCTTCTAACTACCCAGGCTCTACAGAAGAGTTTCTAACACTCATCACAAAATGACAAATATTAAAACACTTGTTCTGGTTTATCTGAAGGCATTAGGGACTAGCCATGTAATGGAACACAGACATTCCTAGATTTTATCTCATTGCTTTCTCTTCAGTGGTCAGCTTTAGTTTACAGCATAGAAGTAACCTAAAATGCACCAACAGCAGAATTAAATTTAGGATCTGGAGAAGAGTTTCAGCCATTCTAAAAAAGCTTTTAACAAGGAAGATTTTCTTTTTAAGAAAAGTTTCTTAAGCCGGTCTTAATATTTATTGCTTTTTAGTAACAGGAGTAGGAAAAGGAGCAAGAGGCATGATTTTAACACAGAGAACACTCAGTGGAGCTGGAGTCTGTAAATGCTCTGTGCAACTCAAATACTCTGTGAAGTCCAGTTTAAAAAAAAAAAAAAAGAAAAGAAAAAACCCAAACAACAAAAAAACCCAAACCAAAACAAAAACCCAAAGACAAAACTCTTGAGAGCACACTGAAAACAAAAGGAAAGAGTGCCTGATGAGACAGGCTCTTTTCCCTGACAGGGTTTTCACCGTTTGCTGAAATGAATCAATGGTACATCTAACACTATCAACTATTTCAGACCTGTAACTTTGCATTCCCCCCTGCCCCCAGCACCACTTTGAAGCAGGGGGCTCTGTTTCAGCTCAGCAGGCAGAGCACAAATGAAACCAAGTTTCTAAAAAGTGAAAGATTTGATGTCTCTGCAGCTGTGTTAGTCACGTCGACCTATAACAAGCTATTCGTCCTCAGGCGTACATCACTCAAAATACTTGCGCAAGCATCTGCCTGCTTCCTCCCTGCCCATCAGCGCAGACTCCCCTGTACCGCCGTTCTGCACTGCTGCCCTTCTCCGAGCACACTCTGCTTACTAACCTGGCTGCAACGCCACCTTGTGCTTCGTGATTTCAAGGAAAAACGGTATTTGCTGTTAGGGTAGACACTCATTTACCGTTTTCTTCTAGATTTCCTTACTCCTAAGCATCAGTCGCCTTGTACAGCTGAGATGGCAACAGCTGCCTAACAGAAGCAACAGCCTTTGGGAATTCTTATATCTACATTCTACCAGACAGTGTAGTCCAAAATACTGGGAACAACCTATTCAAGCATATAATTTGTTCTAAGATAACTTTACAAAAGGTAGAAGTCTGACCTTCATCCTATTCATTCCTATCCTTAGTTCCCTTAGTCTTCAAAATCCACAAAACACTTCATTAAAGATATATAGGTATATTAACCATCTCAATAGCACCTGCCACAAACAGTCCCTGCAGTTCATGCAAAACAGTCAAAATACTCTCCTTCCACTGGATCCAGAGAAATAGTTTCTACTGATTTCAGTACAGCTAGGAACTAACAGGACATCTGCAAGCCCCTGAGGACTGGTGCCAAAACAAAATTCTGCCTGTTTTTCCTTGTTCTTGTAGATATTTCAATACTACAGCTTGCTTTAGTGAATGAACAGGATTGGAAGCCATCATTAAGTAATACAGACACACACAAAATCACACGTGAACCATCTGAGCAGGGCTGAAATTATCCTTCAGCCCAAAGATCTTTCCTACCCATCCTGCTTTCAAACTGTAGCAACAGCCTACTTACAACAACCTCATCCAGCCGGAAAATTTGGAAACAAGTTTTCATATTACCTGTTCATCTTAGCATCATCGGAGGAAGACGACTATTGCCCAAGCCTTGTTTCTATAGAGAAAAAAAAATAGTAGATCTCAGGTATTAAATATCAGAGCAAAAACTGCAGCTCTGGCTGCAGAGTTGACACATTGAAATTAGCTTGTATATTTCAGGATATAATTTTAGAATTTCCAAAGAACTACAAGTAATAAGTAGTCTGACAAAGCAAAAACATCTTGACAGACTAAAACTGCTTTAATCCAAAATAACATTTGACCTCCACATTAAGTATGCTTCATTACATTTTGAAGGAATTTCCAAAATTAAAAAAAAAAAAAAAAAAATCAGGATTGTCATAACAAGAAATAATCTCAAAGCTGAAAGAATTAAATATTTAGAAGATGCCAAAGAAAAAGCTGTCATATCCCCTCCTAAAGATTATGAAAGATTCATTTAATAGTTTGATACCCTGAGAAGTTCTATTTGTCTCCAAACTTCAGTTGAAATAGAACTAAATGAAGTTTTTCAAGACCTAACTTGCAGGAACTTCAGCAAAAACCACTACTTTTTGTAAATTATACTGGTTCTTGAAACCCCCACCAAAGAAAAAAATATCTTGGAGCTGATTTTAAAACCCCTGCTTTCACTATTTCCCCCATCCTTTCTTAAATTGCTTTACCCCTTATGCCTTCTGCTCTGAAAGTCTACCCTCCTCCAAAATAATTCTATTTTATTAGAAATTAAATAGAATTCTTATCATTAGGACACAGACATCTTCCATGACATCCAAAACTTCAGGGTTTTGAATGAAAACCATGCAAAAAAAAATAAAAATGAGCGCAGAACCTAGAAGCACTACCTGAGATCAGGTTATCACTATATCAGCTTGCAAGAAGATAATGCTTTCTCCAGAAAAGTTACCTGCTGTCTGAATCATCATCTTGAACTGCAAAGGTGCAACTAGATACAAAAATCCTCTGAAGTTTATCAAAGTAACAGGAGCCTTAAATACTTTTATCAGTCCCTGTCAAAGTAACTTGCCAAAGGAGGAATGCATACATTGCCACACTGCTTCAAACCACAGGTTCATCTAGCTAGAGAGAAAATAATACCAAGTTGTAAGCTGTTCACTAGAATGGAACACACTATGAAGATATTAAAGGATTTTTTTGCCAGTATCCCATTTGAAGACTCTGGATTTGAAAAGGAAATTAATTGAAGGGGCTGGGCAGGAGAAACAAAAGCCTGCTATCAACTTTTTATATACCCCAAGCTAGGTGCAAGCAGACCAGGAATGTCAAAGGTGCCCAGGAGCTGTTTGGAAGCAATGCAGCATATTACAGAATGCCCCAGGCATTTAAAGAACTGACATAAGAGATACCAGCAAAGCCCTAGGGCTTTCTTTAAGTTTAGTCTCTCGGACTAACCTGGGTGTTGGCCTTTTGGATAACTTCTTTACTGTCCTGGCACAATGTCTTACAGAGTTTTCCAGAAACTACTTGCTTTGTTTGAAAGATCCTCAGTCAGCCCAAACAAAGTAACTGGAAGCAACAACTTCTTTGAGGAAAGCTCTGAGTCAGCAAAAAGACTGAATTTGGTAAAGGCTTCCTAAATTCAACACCTGAGTGCATTCAGCAGAGATGCATTTTTCAAGGGAAGTTGCTTGCAAGAGATGACTGATTAGGTACTGCTGATGAAATATTATCAAGTCAGCTAAAGAAGCAGAGGCAGAAGGGTCATACAAAAGAGACCTCTGGGCAAGAAGTGAGAGGTTAGCTAAAAAAACTCCACCATGCTTACAAATGAGGCCATGAGCCCCTAAGAAAAGTAAGAAAAAGGCAAGCCTGTGTAGTATTCCCCCCCAATACTCTCCCAAATTCAAACTGTTTTCACCTCCAGGAATTCCCCAAGTTTGACGCTGTTTGTTCCACTGTAAGCCAGCTGCACAGCCTGGTTTCTCCACCCCATGCCTCATTTAGCTATTGAATCTCCCTGTCTCACACTGGTGCTGGATTATTGTGACTTCTGTTCTGGAAACAGGCTGTTTAGGAGTGGAATAATCTTTGTAAATATTTTGATTTCCACAGATCTATTTTTCTTCTCACTCCTACAGCTTCTCAGAATCCAGTGAAGATGTATGCTTGCATCCTAGTCTACCTGTCCCAGGACGTTACTACTCTTCATACCAAAATCTGCACACTTTAAAGACAGTCCTCTTTTCTTGAGGTTTTCTATCTAGAACTAAGTAAGATTAAGCAGCTTGTTTTTCCCTTTAATTGAGGTTTACTTTCTGTTGGTGCACACACATCAGTATTTCCTTAAATCGCTCAGAGCAATATGAAGCATTACTTCTGACATGAGGAGTCTTGCATTTCTTATTTATACTAAGGCACATACACGTCACTCATTTTCAGTTCTTTTGAAAAAAAGGAAACAAAAAAGGTCCATTGACTAAACGAACTGTCCAGTAGCATAAATACTTTGCCTCAAGTGCTTCAAAATGTTTCATTGTTAGATAAGAGGCAGCTGTTACTGCCCTCCACAGCCTTCACTGGGAACAAGAGATGTGGTTCTTCAGATCTGGTGCTGTTCCTTTCACAGCCTAGAGATGTTCCACTTGCTCAGAGGATGGTTGCCCATTGCTTCCCTGCCCAGGCATCACCAACCACATCAGTTTGGTACAGAAAATGCACCTTTTAAGTGTGTCCATACTGAGACACACCAGGTTCTTTGGGCTCTAAGGATCAGTTTTCTGAATTACTTCATTACAGGAATAAGTTGCCCTTCCCCCAGCCAAATAAACCAGATCTAACTAAAGATAAGAGTAACATGCAAGTTTGACAACTGGCACAAGATTTAAGGGCAGTAAGGAAAACTGGAAGGTAATGGCAGAGATTCTTTGCACAGCACCCCCTATTCCAAAAAGGTGATACAGCCCAGGGAAGAGCAGAATAACTCCTCTAAGAGCTAGCATACTTCTCATAGCTAGTGCAAATGCCATAAGCAGAAACAAGTTTTCCTCTTTTTCCCCCCTTTCTCAAAATTACTTTATCACCAAGAAAATATACTGAAGACTTAAAACAAGCCTTGCTTATTTTAGTGCATCTCTTCTCCCTGATCGTACACTACTGATCGGGAACCACATATGCCTTTCTCAAAACCAGACATATTTTAGTAAGGTCTGTCAGAAAGGACTTCAACTATCTACTCAGTGTAATAGTCATGCAATTCACTCTATGTATGCAATAGCTAAGACCTTTGAGCTGTATCTGTTAGTTTTGACTAGACATTTTATGAGAGTAGTTCATTTTGCTTGAAGACATACACACACACACTGAATTATTAAGGATGCATCTACAAAGTGTGAACTAGCCTGGGGCATTTGGATCACACCAGCAGTGACGTACACTGGCAAGTAACCAATAAACTAATTCTATAGTGCCAATCCTGCCTCTTCAGACTGTTCAGCAGCAACCTAGGCAGTCTGCTCATCACTAGTTCATGAGAACGGATCATTGTTTTCCTTGGCATTGAAGTTTTCCAGTAAACTCGCTTTGCTTATTTTTGCCACAGACTTCAAAGACAGATTACTCAAGAACTATACAATTCTCAAGTTAGAGAAGGAAAAACAAGCACCTTTTTAGCTTCAACTTGCATCAGTTCACTCCTCTTTTCCTTGTTTTCAGCTCAAATATGTACTTCAAACACATACTGCCAAGTATTTTCTGGAGTATCAGTACTTGCAATTAAAACCATGCCCAAGCTTAAGCACCCATGTATGGATCTCACCAAAACACACACCTGTATGTCTTTGCTGGCCAAGGATCCCCATGCTGACAATCAAGGAATATGATGGAATTTGGGAATCTGAAAGTTTTTTCACAGTTGTTTCACCAAATAACAAATATACATGAAAGTTGCCAGTTGGATAGTTGGGGAACACAAGCAAGAAATTTAATCCAACTAGGTAAGGTATGGATTGCTACTTGGGTACTGGACTGCATCCTTGTTCCTCCCAGTTGGTGTTCTCCTCCAACCCAGCTGGACCTGTTGAGTACATGCCATGCATAGAAGATTCCTACCTGAGAGCTGGAAATCAAGCTCTTCATTCTTGGCTGAGAACTGGTGATATCGAAGCTTCCACACCAGGTATTTCATAAATATGAAATAATGAGTAAGTCTTGATCCAGATGGGAGGTAGAGAGGCTGACTGCACATGTATACCTCACATCACAATCAAGCTTTTCAATGCTTAGAATGGCAAACAACTCAAATTCAGAGCTTCATTTTGGACCCACGCCTGTTTTTGTGTAATAGTTTGCATCATTTTCAGTTTTCCTAAGATCAGCTTCCATGGAAATATACTCCTTTGACACAACTAATCACTTAGAGTATCTGAGGGCCAGATCCCAAGCTGATTTACTGGCTTGGCTCCCTTTAACCCATCAGACATTTGCACTGCATCTCTTCCTAGACAGTAGCTCTAGATTGCAACAGGAGAGATGCAACCAAACTTTCTGCCCCGTATGTGGCAGTTACAACCTGAGTTATGCCAGTTGTCCTCAGATTCAGGTGCTGTTGCTGAAGTATTTCTGTAGTGACAGGTGATCTCATTCCTAAAAAAAAAATTAGCTCAGAAGAATCCAGGGATGATTTTTCAGAAGTCTGAGACACACAGGAATATTTGAATCAGTTCGTAAGTAATTATAATATAGTTACAGGTGTCCTACTCACATTTGACTTAGTCACTAGTGGTCAAGTCCTTTGGAAACTGAAGGATTTGGGTCACTTGCTGAGAATGTTACCAGTTGTCACCCAGTCCCATTTACACACTACCATCAACATCCTTGACTAAATTCAGGAGGGTGAGAAACACAGATCTCTGGACATCCTTTCATGCTGTTATAGCAATTCCCACTTTCCCCTCAGCAAGATGATGGGGATGAATTATTTGCTACAGCAAGGGAACTCCAATTCCTTATGCTGTGTGCTCTGGGGTCAGAGCACTGGTATGTTTTAACAGTCCTACTAAGAGTTCCTGAAAGCTGTAACAGCAGCTAATGGATCTGCCAGACACAGCTTCTTAAAAATATCATCAGGTTGGCTAATGGAAACTCCAGCCCTCCTCTCCTGTTGTTTCATACATATATTGTATCATTTCACTCATGTTAAGCATAAAAACACTGTCCTTCCACTCACATTTGATTCAGTGCCAGATCTCCAGTGCTATTTCTAGGGCAATAAATTAAGCATTGATCAAGTTATGTTTACATTACCTCCTGAGGAAACATGGGTGTGAAAAACCAATAACAAAATATGGAGTCTGGTGTCTAAAACAGTTATGCCTCCACTTGGTCTGGAACAATATGTATAAAGCATTGCTTTGGGCATTATTTCACCAGCTGTAGGATAAGTTTGTTGTTGTTACGACTAACTACACCGACTTGTACGAAATACCCGACTTGAGCCTTCACCTAAAAACTCAAGCCAGTTCTCTCGCTACTGAAGCACAGATACATTCCCTTCATCCATTCCAGGGTGGGACTAGAAACATTGAAACACCAAAAGCCCATTTCTTTGTGGTGCTCACCTGAACCACACTGTTATACAGCTGATGCAACAAAATGGAAAACCAGGCTGCCTGAAAAAAGCTGCCCCTTCCATTTCCCTCACAACAAATCTCTGGTCCAAAAGGTTTTTCAATCCTAGTTTTATAGATTCATATTTAAGTGCACAAAAGAATCAAAACAAATGAAACAGCCCCTGAATCCACAATGAACTGATACTGGCACAGCCTGCTCCAGTAGCTATAGTCTACATCACACACCAAGAAGCTAATTTATTGGTACTTCTTTCTCATTTAAGATTTTCCATTAAAAGAGACCTCAAGAACCTCAAGTTTCAAGCAGATGCACTGCCAGCATAACTCGAGTTCCAATATGGCTGTCAGTCACAAAAACTTGCAATCCAGACTCCAGATTCTCAGGTGTTCTCAGGGTCACATCCTTTCATTTAAATTCATTGCTTCAGATTTTGACTTGAGGTCCACAAAAGACAGCCTTTCTCTGATTTTCCCCTTCCTCCTCAGTTTTGCTTACCATTTGGCTGGAACATTACAGCTGAACTAAGAACTGTCACTCACAACAGAAGCTTAGCAAACAGCTCTTAAAGACTCAGCATTGATTCCAATAAGCTTGAAGTCCACCACTGATTCAACCCCAAACCTCCATTTAAATCTCAATTTTGTACTGCATGAATCTGATCCAAACTTGGGAAGGTTTATCTGGAAAGCTTTGAGGGCTCTACCTGTTGCTAAAAATAAGCCAGCCTAGGGTAGATAACACCTTCACCAAGGGACAGTTTCTCCACCCCAAGGAGGGAAGAAAGCATCAGCTGAAGAGAGAAAAACAGAGGAATATATCTTTCAGAAGCGAGACCCTTGCCACATCCAGGAACTCTGACGTCTTTTGTGATTACTGTCCATCTGAAAACCCTGCCAGGTTAGATACATGGAAAAAACAAGTCTTTCAACACTCACTAATCCAGAGTTTATAGTTCAAATCTTTTTTTCCACTAACAACCTTTGATTATTTGCCATGGGTGGAGTCCAGTGAGTACTTCCTCTTGAGCAGCACATCCCCTTGTTCTTTGCAACACTACCATATCTGAACAGTGAGCAGTAGAAGCAGCAGCTGTTAGCACATTTGCAGATCAGTACAAGCATCATACCAGGTGGAAATTACCTCATCCATGCCAAGTAAAAACTGAAGACTCGGCATATGATAGGGTGCTTTATTCCTACACTAGAATCTTCTTTCCAAAAAGCAAGGGCAGCACTCATGAATGTTGTTGACTTAAAAACCGAGTCAGGGGGAGGCCCAGATGGCTGTGACATTCCACAAGTGTTCTGTATATATGTAGGACTGCATCACAGTTGTAAAGCATAAGGTGATATGAATACCAAACTGAAATAACTCTTCAAATTACTATGAAAAACCAAGCATATCGAAGATAAGTAGCATCAGCCTTTTCGCCAGGAAATGTGAATTCACATCATCAATCTTGTCCTTCCCAAGAGCCCACAGCCAGGATGGAGACCAGCCCTCTCCTTCACCAGATGGCATGTTCTGACACTCATTTTTCTAAAGCTTTGTTTACCCGCTACACAATCTCACCAGATATCCTCGGCTTTCACTGAAATCCAGGCAACCTTTCATAGCATCAGAGGGAAAGCACACAGACCTTGGTTAATGATCTCTCAAGAGCTGACCTTATGGTGGGCTATTCTACAGTAATTGCATGAAACAAAACATGCACTCTTCACTTCAGAAAAAAAAATCCTGTGAGGCCAGTAACGTCATTTACATAGTTTTATCCTTGCACGACAACAAAACACTTGAGTTTTCTAAACATTCACATAGATGTTATTGGCTTCTGAACTATGACTGATTCTAGCCTGAAAACAAACAGCAACTGAGCATCTTAAGGCAGAGTTTAATGGGTCAAAAGATATGCAAGCTAGAACAGTGCCTTATAGGCCAGACTGAATTACAAAGTCAAGATCTTTATCAGCTATTACTCAAGAGGTACAAAGCAACACAGGAATCTTCATAGACTGCAAGAAGGATGGCTGCTTTTCCATCAAACATTCAAAACTTTAAAAGTCAAATCAGTTTTATTAAGCTAACAAAAGCCCTGATCGTAATAACTTTTTTCCCTCTGAAATTATGCACAACATCATAGAAAAGAAGAGACTATATAGTGACACAGTAAACTACTAGATCTAGTGGCCAAGCAGAAAGTTAAGAGCAAGCTATTCAATCTCCTTGCAGTTTGGTATATTCATGATTCCCACCTTCTTTTAACCTATTTCAGTTATGAGGTCAGGACACCACTAGACATATGCCCTTTGTTGTGGGTGGTCTTCAAATTCCAGCCTAACACAGGTGAGTCCTATTCATCCATCACACCAATTCTTGGCACTACCCCTTGTAAGCATACAGCCAGGAGCACCCTGCGCCAATTAGCAATCCAATACCAGTCCGCATAGGTGTGGAGTGCTACAGGAAGCAGCCAATGCTGAGTGCACTGGAAATATAGGGGGCAAGGCCATGAAAAAGGAAGCAGATAGGATGAAAGAGGAATTAACTGGCCTTGTTGTGCACAAAGCTTTCAGTGAGAGCTCAGACAGACCATGAACAGAACTATCAGAGTAGCAATGATTGGGGTCATTGACACTAGGAAGGGACTTTCCTCTCATTGGGTCAAAGCATTTATATTGTATGGAAACACAAACACAGCAACAGTGCATCTCAGGATGGCATCTTTAGAGAAAGGGGGAGGGAGTCTTGATGTTATTTCTGTTTATATAGGTTGCATTTCTTTGTATTAGCCTGGGAAATAAAATAAAATTCTTGATCTTTTTTCCTCTCCTAATCAGGATTCTCTCATACAGTCCATGAAATCCTTCCAATATGGAAAGGCTGCAAGGGGCAGAAGCTGCAGTCTAATTTTCCACTGTATCTTATAAGGCCAATTAAAACAAGATTGAGGCTACCACTTCCTGCAGCCAGTTGCCACTGAAGCCCATGCCAGATATCTGTTCTTGGAAATCCACCCTGGGTCACCTGCAAGCATAGCTGTTTCTCTCATTTGGGGAAAACATCATGACAAAAAACAGAGAATCAACTCCCAATAGGACTGAGTGATATGAAAGCAGTCAACAACTCCAAACTTGCCCCCTTGAACTTGACATATACTGAAATAACATGTGCCTTGCTGTTATGGACTTTCCATTTATAGCTTTCCACTAGTAGTTGGCCAAAACTCCCAATTCCAAAGCCAGCCAAAATCTGGAAGATAATCAGACTTAAATCTAGATTTGATAGCCAGTGCCCTATTGGCAAATAAAACATTTTGAGTAGTTATCTTTCCACTTACAAATACATTGAACATGTTGATTGCAGCACTGGCAAAAACCCCAAAGAATGTCACCACAATACTCCCAAGTGCAGATCACTGGAAAATATGGCCATTCAGTTAAACTAGACCTTTTGACCGGAAAAATGGAATTTATTCAGACATGAGAATAAAATTACAAATTATAAGCCACTGAAATCAAAGCATCTCCAGTCCACACTCATATTTACATACATGAAAGATGCATATTTAAGCTATGTGAAACTTAACTGTGATTAATGCAATTAGCTACAAACCAGTTTCAGAATCAACAGGGTTAAGGGAACTTGTATTTATTCTGGATCAACAGTTAGTATTAAAAGATCTCCCTAACTGTGCTAAGGCATAATCCTACACAAAACCGTCACAAATCATGCAGCTGGAAAACATAAGCAACCTGCAAATAATTATCTCAGCTACTGCACTTATGCAGCATATTTCCACCAGGCTGTCTTGGGTGAAGTGATATGTTCTTTGAGACATGAGGGTGAGTTCCTGATGAATGCTGACAAATGCTCCCTCAGCTAAATAGCTCTTCTTGAGTAAGTTGTGTGGCAGCTCAGTGAATCACAGGCAGAAGGTAAGCTCACAGCTGCACATAGTCATTTGTGCACATGGTTGTGGGAGAATATAAATGTGCCACAGGGAAAGGAGACAAAGCAAAGGAGGAAAAAACGTAAGAAAAGGTGTCAGGCTAGAAAGCTGGGACACACAGTGATTCGACATTACTCTTTTTTTTTTTCTGGAATAAACCTTAAAATATTCTCTGAACTTCTGAGTTGAGAAGATTCTTCAGTTCCTCTGGACAGGCAAATTACAAAAATTCATGTCACAGGAACAAGCATATTTACAAGACTTCTTGTAAGTCCAGTGAGTGATCATCACCCTACTGCCTCTTGGCAGTTTGGCTTTTAATTTTAGTGGGAAGCAGCTTGTTATTAGTCTATCCATAAAGAACTGAGTGGATTTGCTGCCAGCATCAGTCTTTCAGCTGCCATTAAACAAACAAATAAGCCTTAAACCAGAGATCTTCAGTTGGAGGACCAGTTTAGGCTTTTCCTTTCCTCATGCAGATATGCAAACCCTCTCACCTGGAATGACTCTAGCAGCATGCATGTATCCCTAACTCTGTAGCAGCAGGAACCTCTCAACAGGGAAAGATGATAACAAACCTATTCTCAGCATCTTTCACTGACAGGGAAGCCAACATATGGCTGAACCCTCCTGCATTCCAGCCGGCAGCATTGAGTGTCCTAGAGCATTCCTCTGAGGACAGCATGGGCAAGCACTTTACTTGGATGAGAATGAGAAACCACAGCCTGAAAAACAATCGTTTCCACCTTCTCATGTTTATATTTTTTAAAAAATTCAGTTGCATATGGGCTTTTTTGTGCCAAAATTGCCACCAACATAATGAAAGAAACCAAGTAAATATCATTCAAAATACCAGGCCTCCAACACACTGCATTAGCAGTACAAGTCCCAAAAGAACACGCTGTGCTCCTCCTGGAAAGACTTATAAAACATCACACACACACTTCTTTGTAATAAAAGTCAGGATTTTCCAAGGCATACAGGCAAGTTGTGCACACCCTTTCTTATAAGAACCTATAGCCAGTCTAGCTTCTTATCACATCTGTGGCACTACTGTACATCATATTCTGCTTAATAAGTTCATTTTAAAATGAATGTATCAAAGTTGTGGTTTCTGCCACTGCTGCCGGGTTAAAATAGCTTTGCTCTTGCTGCCACCCTCCCGCTCCCCCCAGATAACAAGAACAGTTTATGTTCAAAACCAAGAAAATTTATCTAGTCACTGCAACAAAGACAGTTGAATAAAACATGCTAAAGATTTTATCAGCCGATAGTTCAAATCTACCTATTAAATAAGCAAAAGTAGACACACCAAAACAGCTTGCATTTTCAAATTTAAACAGAGTAATGTGCAATGATAGCAAAAAAATTATGACTTGTAAATACTGGACATTGTGCAAATATCACAGGTGGACAAAGTATCACAGTACTAGAAAGTACAAAGTCAAGAAGTCTAGAGTTAAGAAATGCCAGAATTCAAGACAGTTTTTGCAAGCTTTATGAGAACCAGGCATTGCTTGTTACATTCCCGAGCATGTGAATGAAGAACAGCTTCACAAACATAGGGATTACCTCTTTTGAACTCTGACAGAGCAATTAAAGCTCAACAAAAACTGGTTTTAAAAAAAAATAACAACCACCAAAACCCAAACAAAACCAACCAAACACAGAGACAAGACCTTTTCCTCTGTTAATGTCATTTTCTGAAAACAGTAGTCTGCTGACAATAAGCTAGACAGGTAGCTATTCTCTAAAGTTTTATATGGAAGGCACTGATTTCTAGGAATATAAACAAAGAGCAAGAAGCTTTAGGCCTCCTTGTATACAGCTGGTTGTATTAGCCCCATTAATAATCTTTATTTCTCTGTTTTATAAAAAAACAGACATTCTAAAACATCCTCATCTTTCCAGGGAAGATGACAGCAATATCCTAACTTTATATATTAAGCACATGTTGTATATAAAAAAAAAAACAGACAAGCTACTATACCCAAGCTCAGTGTGAATTAAGAAAAATATTAACTTGGTCCTATGTTAGTTATAATCAATATTTATCTACTTTAGCAGAGCTATTTTAGACTAAATATTGCTTTTGTTGTATAGAATTTTAAGTAGACGTGAAGTAAGATAATGCAGCCACAAAGAACAAGAGCCAAAATTTTAGCTAAGAGGGAAAATGATACTCTAATGTGATTGGTGCTCAGGTCTCCTAAGAAAAATGCATGGCAGTTGAATTTAAAACAATACACACACCAAAGGTATCCTCAAGAAATCTTAAGCATGAGATCTAGAACAAGGAGATATGACCAAGAGCTCTTTATATTTTATGAAGGAATTCTGTGATAAATAACGGATAGACTCTGTTTCAGCAGGAATCCAAGATGCTCTCAATGACATTCCCTCACTCCATCTCCTCCCACACGATCTCGAGTCAGCACAGTTTTTGTAAGAACAGTGGCAAACACTGCTCAAGAGCCTAAAGTGATAAGGACATCCTCCTTGGAGAAAGACACAGTTTTTAACTCATCTCATCATAAGCAAGTTCTCTAACCACACATAAAGCACTATCATATCCTTCTGCAATTATAAGAACTCAAGAACAATTTCTTTCTGAAGGAGGTAGTCTCCTGTGCTTATTCCAGGACTTGCTTCTGGACTGCAGATCTTGACATAAATTGAGGAGGAGCCTTCCTTGCAAAGTTAGTGCTTCCTCCAAAATGACAGCATCGAAGAGAAAGTCCTGTTATCATTAATGTTCCTCTGCCAGGTAGACTGGAGGGCTCCTACTCCCTACATTCATGTTTCAGATCCTGTCCTGAGGTACTTCACACACTGTAGGGAAACCAGGCTTTCAACACTCAGGAAGAAGTTCTCTATTTGGCTTGGGGACCTCTCACTCCAGACTTCATCCCTAATATATAAAAGATCCAGTGAGGAAGCAGGCACATGCTACTATAGCTATAGAAATGTAATGGCTAGATGCAACAAGAATTGAGAGTGCAAGTTTGAAGCTGCATTCCCAGCTTCTACAAGTCAGCACACACAGTCTGGGACTCAAGGCCACAAACAGTGCATTGTCAAAGAAGTACGCTCCAGTTTGTACTGTCCAAACCAAATTAGATCACTAATATAAATTTTGTCTTTTTGTTGTGGTTTGTTTGGTTGGGTTTTTTTAAGTAGTCCCAGCCTTCAGTTGTTCTCTTGCTTGGGTGCAAGGTACAGAATGAGATATAAAAGGAATATCCAAAACCACTTCTCTCTTTTTGAGACAGACTGCCAATTGCCTGTGCTCTATTAATAGTCAATGCCCAAGGTAATAGAACAATTTCTGTTTTGGTTATGTCTATTTACAGAACAGTACACATCCAGGAATATTAATTTTACTCTTTGCAGTCTGAGTACCTGTAATAATGCAAAAGAACATTTAATTTCAGTGCTTTTACAGCACAGATGCTGTAGTCTGTCACCTTGCATACATGCTGTCATTTAACACTTATGCAGAACGCTACAAGGCAGAACATTTTGCATCTACTTTATCCTTCCTTTATAGTGTTGTAAAAGTTGCATGAGGATCCTGAAATCCTCCCCTGAAATATTTCCATTACTGTTTTCAGTGCTTAACACTTACAGTAGTAATCCTCACAGCAGTGAACGTCACTCTTTGAACTGAAAACAAACATCACTCAGAGCTAAAGAGTCATCACAACATGAATGTGAAAGACTGATTAGCAACTGCTGTGGCACTGGTTTAGGTCTAATAGAAAGACCAGAAAGGAGATATTCATGCTTTGGGGAAAGCACATCCTCAGGCTGTTTCCCCACTGAGACTACAGCAAAGCAGACAACCCCCCTACTTCTGTCAGATAAAAAGACTCTAGAAAAATGAACTCAGGCAGACAGTACACAGCACTGGATTTTCCTCTCTGAAGTTCAGTGTTGACTACACATTGTGATACATATATGACCACAGGACCCACTCAGTCCAGGGTTCAGGACACTAAGAATTTGAAATCAAAACCCAGCTGCTTTACATTCAGCTGCCTTGTAAAATAGTACCTAGGAAGGGATGGAAAGGAACACATGGCTCACAGATGCTTGCTCTGCAGAGTCTTGAAAGAGTTTTGCCTGCAACACTTAAGGGCCTATCCTACTGGTTTCCAGTGAAAGTTGATGTTCTAAATGCAGTAGAGTGACTTCTGGAAGTTAACTGCTCAACTTTGGTGTTGGATTACCTCAAATGCAATTAATCTCCATGAGAATGAGCATTTTATCTTATTTTATCATATGTATACCTTTAAGCAATGTCCAATATAGAATGAATTTGATCCGACAGGGAGCTGTAAACATATGGAATCCAAAGTTGCAAGCATTCACTCTGCTACTGCTACAGTTGGGAACACTTCCAACAGCACAATGCTTTCTTGAAAAGTCATAATTCAAAAGGTGACCTTAAGTGATAACTTCTGAGAACAAGCACAAGACTGCTAACCTGAACATCTTTGACAATGGACTACCAAGAGAAAGCAGACAGCCTACTGTGCTTTCTGCCATCTCTTCAGAATGCCCCAAAAGGTGAAATGCAATTAAATAGTTACGGAGAGACTTTTGACACAAAACCAGGGAGTTGCTCATACCCCCAAAATGGTGCAGCTGAAAGCTAATGGACTGTTTTTACTTTGAAACAAGTTGCAAATTCATGCCTAAAGAAAGTGGTCACTTTACCTGCTAGATTAATCCATTGTGTTTAAGGTCAGCCGAAGGATAGTCAAACAGGCTGTGGAAAGATGTTATTTGAAAAAAGTTCACTGATAGTTTCTTTTTTTATTTATTAGTAATAGTGCTATGGTTTTAGAGGACAAGATACTACTAAGTCGCATTCAGATGCACTAATGCACTATTGTACTTAATTTTACACATACCACCAGCAGTAGAATGACCTACCTGATGAAATATGATTCAGCACAACCAGTTCCAGCAAAACTATCAACTAATTAAGAATAACTAGAACTTGGTGATTTACACTCTGCACCTATACAGGTTGTGAGAAAGGCATAAATACCTTCATGCACCTAGCACAGCACATGTGGTCTTGGTACAAGACTAACTCCAGATACAACTTCACATCATTTTGATCAAGGGAGGCAAAGAGGCAGGACCAAAAGTTCTAAGTTTCTACCATGAGAAATATGTATTTTGCTCCTAGTGAAAACTGGCATCTATTTATAACCACCTCCTTTGTGGGAGGAGAGGGTTTCTTTTGAAGGGAAGAATGACAAATACCTCAAACTACGCCTTGGTGTACAGCATACATACACCCCTTTATCCTGCAATACTACTGTGACAGATGCGCTCAAACCCTTGATCAGACTGGCAGTAGATTGGTACAGGCTCCAAAGGAGGTAAAGGCATGAGCTGAGTTATGACTGACCCCAAAATTAAAGGTAGCACAGGATTCCCTCTCTCCAAGCCGAAAATGAATATATATAACATTAGCTTCCAGCTTCTAACACGCACCTCTGACATCCTAGTTTGGTTATAAACAATACCCTGATACACCTGGGAAAGTATCAGAATGAGAATTTATCAGGATAATTCTAGAAATGTTAAGACCTATTTGATGGTCCCAACTAATTTTATCCAAGACAATCAAACATAGGAAGTAGCAGACACAGGAAGTAAAAATAAGGAGGAACAAAATTTCTGCTGCGTATTCCCAAAATAGGAGGAAAGAGAATCACAGAGAGTCTTAACATAAACAAAGGAGATAAAGAGACTTGCTCTGGGGAAGACAGAATGCAAAAACTTACACCAATAATTATCACCTAGACATGACTGATTAATCTAATCCTATCTGGTAAGAGAAAAATACTTCTCCATATGTCATCTATCAGTACATGCTACTTAAATGTTTGTAAGAAATTTAGACGTGGCATTGCCTTCCTTCAATAGTATTCTCACATCACTAAAGGCAAGGAAAGGACAGAAATGCTGAATTTATAGCACTAGCTGGAAAAACTTTTGAACAACTCCAACAGATCAGTAATAAATTACTATTATCTGGCTGCATATTCCCACCTACTGTCTCATGTAATGTGGAAGCAATGAAAAAGAAGAAAACAGGCAGAAAGGAGCAGCATATAAAAACAGCTTCCTTGTGTCTCCAGAGAGGAAAAATAAAATACCTTAAGAGTTGTTTTGCATGAGCAGTAACCACATTAAATGCACCATTATATCACCATGATGGACACTGTAAAGCTTATATAGCTTCAAAATATTGAAAGACTAAACAGATAACCTTAGACAAGAAGTCCCTGAATACATCTACAAAGCACACATTTCCTTCACTTTGTCAGGCAGCGACAAGGGTCAGTTACACCACAGAACACATGAGCAAAAGGAAATGGGGCCAGAGACAGATGTGGAAACAAGGCTACAGCATAAGCACAAAGTCCATCCAAGAAACAGAGCCAAAGACAGGACTGGAGACAAACTACAACCATGCATACAAAGAGTCCTGCCAGGAGATGACCAACATGCCTCCTTATGGCCAAAGTCCATTGAGGAGGTAGGGCCAGAGGAAGGGCTAGTGGCACACATACCTATAATATAGCTCTAGATGTGAGGGTCCAGGCCCAAGCTTAAATGGGTCTGGGCCCTGGGCAGAATATTGGTCCCAGGTGAGGCTAGTCAGGGCTATTAAGACATAGCAGTGGACTCAGGGCCCTGACACACTCATCACAGCTCAGACAGGACTTTTGGTCCTCTAGATTTTGTTTCTGTCTACCCTAAAGACATATACAGACAACATGGTTTAACTTGAACACAGGTGTTTTGAATACACATAAGTTATTTAAGATACTTCTGATTACAACCTCACTTTCTTTTTGAACTTTAAACTTCAGATATAAGACTGTCCATAGTTAGCCCCCCCCTCAAAATCACAGCAGTCCAGAGTTAACATCATTATGCTATATTTAATCCTTTCTCTCCTCCTAGAAAGGCAAAAAAAGTCAGCTTCAGGACAGCACAACTGCTTCTGCCAGAGAATACAACCAAGACCTATCTTGGTACTCCATACTGAAGCAGAAAAGCCTTTTCTTCTAGCCCATCCTCTCAGCCAGCAGTACCTTCTATGCTGAGGGCCATTCCAATCCTCCAGGCTACCAAAAACTCACCACAAAATATATGGATATGCTTCTACAAGGTATAGGCTAAAACAAGCCACAGTCAACTGCAGCTACTCAAATTCATAATCATCATTTTAGTCTCATCATTTAGTGCCATAATCCAGTTTTTCTTGGACTTAGACAGTAAGTCTTCTTACCACAAACCACCAGGCAGCTCTCCTACTTGCTTTTAAGTTAAGCCTTGTCCTCTAGCAGCAAACTAAAAAGGGAAAACCCTAACGCTCGCCTCTGATATCATCGACTGAGGCCAATTAGCCTTTTAATGAGTTTGTTAACCCTTTCCTTGCTTATGTAGGGTTTATGTAGTACAAGAGGCAAAGTGGCTAGAGCACCTAGAAAGAGTCAAGACTTTAGATCTTCACCTGTGAAATTGCCACATTCTCTGTTAACTTAATAAAGGGTCTGATGATTGCAAGGCTTTTCAGGGAAAACTGTTTCATGCTAGGTGTTGTATAGATATGTAACAAGGGAACTTTGTCAGTGTACTGCAAACAGTTTTAAAGAAAAACATAAACAGCAAGATGGACTATAAGCAAATTAAAACTTACCAAATAAATGTTCTGCAACAGTCTCACTAACAAAATCAAAGTGAAAGATTAAAGCAATATTTCTCAGCTCCTACATGAATGGGAAAGGGGAAGGCTGTTATAATTTTGTATACTGAAAACCCACTCATCCCACAACTTATACATAAATGCAGTCACAAACATGCAAACTTAATGCACTTATTTTTGTAAATTCCTAATCAGTGTCAGTCTCTGACACCTATTGGAGCACAGTGTTTCAGATACCAGAAGATCACAAAAGAAAAACAAAAGAGGGGAAAAAATGTGGATGGGCTTAACGTACTGGAAATATTGCCAGTCGGAAGCTTCCAAAAATCTTAAGGCTCTTTTAAAAACAAAAGACTGCTTACTTTCTATTTTGGTAACTCTGCCTTTTCAGATGCACTCAGACATGTTTGATTTTTCTTCCAGATGCATACAGGTTGGGGAAGCGCAGATTCATGGTAAAAGCAGCTGGAGTTCTCATGCTATTTGTCAGGTCTAGGAGCTGGGGTGCTATGAAAAACTCCAAATCCTGAGACGTTCAAACTTGTATCACAACTGTTAGCAGAAAAACCCTGTCAGGGCTGGGAGAGCACTAATGACCCTGACTGGCCCCACCTGACCACAGCCATGACAGAGCTGTATTTAAGCCCAAATGGGGTTACTGACCTCTTCTTGGGTTGTTCCTGGTGTTGTTAGGGCTTTATGCTGCTTTGGTCCTCTAGTTTTTGCCCTGCAAACTTACCTAGATGGACCTTAGACCTACCTCATTGCTGTGCGCTTCCCTGATGCTGTGGGCTCTCAGCTGCCCTCCCTGGGCTGGCCCTGCTGCCTTGCTCAGGTATGGGGGGATAGGCCATATCACCTAAGAGGGACCAGCCTGGCCCAGGGCTCTGGCTTCCCTGCAGCACTGACCCCCTGCCTGGCCCTAGGTTCCTGAGAGTCCCCTGGCCTCCCCAGAGTGGCTGCATCACCTGCTCAATACCCAGTGTTGCTGGCCCGGCTCTGTCCCCTGAGGTAGCCCCGAACAACCCACAGCCATTAAACTGCTCAAGACCCCAGGCCTCTTGGGGGTTTGGCGCCTACCCTGTGGGGGTAGGCCCTGAGGGTGCCAACAGGGCTTAACAGCCCTGACTGGCCACCCCAGGCATTCCAGCCTGAGGCCCTCAGTCCTTGTCCCAGCAATGCTGTAGGGTGCTGGTCTCTGGGTCTGCCACAGGCCTACTGGGCCCGGGCTAGGCCCTGTGCCCATTCCGGGCTGGCTCTGGCCCCAGCTCCCCCCACTGGGCCTGATCCTGCTGCCACCCACGGCCTGTGGCCTGGCCTGCCCTGGCAGGGCCCCGGGCCCTTGCTATGCCCTGACAGGAACGCTGAAAGCTGTGCCTCAGAAGGATCCCCGCCTCAGTATTCACAGTCCTCCTCTCCTGTATTCACAGTGGAAGAGCGGATCTACCGCCTCAGGCTGAAACGGCTTAGCAGCCTCCATCCTCTTCCCTCACCGCATCTACTGTGCCGTGTGCAAGTACGAGGTCATCTTCCCTTTCTGATAGGTAAGGGACATTTTGTGGGCTGCTCGTCATTGCCAGCTCTGGGTTAAAAGGCTGTGCCCATTCCTGGGGCCTGCTGGCAGCAGGGAGGCCTCTGAGCAGGCAAGGAGCACCATCGCTTTCACAGTGGGAAATAACGGGGATCTCCATGCTCCTAAATCACTGTGTCCTAAACACGTGCTTTCCAGCATAAATCAGGCTGGAATCAGCAGAGGTACAAAAGATGAGGTGGAATGATTTTCTAGGTATAGCATAACTGAAGAGAGAAGACAAGTTATCTTAGTTTTTTTCAGTTGAAGCTCAAAGGGAGTGAAAGATGAGAAAAATAAACAATCTTTTGTGTTTTTGTCCCATCAGCTCAAGAAAATTCGTTTTGCATCAATCTACAACTGTTGTCTTGGAATTGAACCTTTTTGTTTCTGTTAGTTATTTAATCTTTTGAATGCAAAAACAACAAAAAAATTGACGTAAAGCATTCCTTTGAGTCAATTTATATTCATTTTCCAACTAGAAGACATAGAAAATGTAATTTAGAAAACAAAGCAAAGCAAATCAAGGTGAAAACATCACATGACAGCATTTTGATCTTTCCAAAGGATTTTCCCCTAACTACTCTGGCCAAAACTACCTGTTAAATTCCAGGTGCATTGGCAAAGAGCTGCAGCATCCCCTGAAATTCTTTTTTACTATTGGTCCACTCATTTAACCAACTTCAAAGAGCAAATCCTTATTCCAGCTCAACCACTGCAAATGGAAAATTTAAACCCTCTCAAAGCATTTTCCTCCTAAATCACTAATTAGAATGGAAGACAGTAAAAAACCTTATTTGATTTATGGCTAGTAAAAGATAGCAAGAAAAAAGTGCTCTTTTTATCTGAAAAAGCATTTATCTGAACCATTATGAAAATGTCACTTGTATTGGAAGCCTCTCCACACTGCAACTGTGTCAACATAATTATTGCCACATTTTTTCCCTTGCTAGTTGGGGGACCCTTTATGGTGTTGCCAACTGTCCTTGTCCTAGCCAGATATAAGCCCTGCACTGTTTTTCTTGCAGAATGATTTCCTGTAGCTCTTCTCTCTGTCCTTCATAGCTTTTAAGTATGGACTGTGTGGCAGAATGGGTGTGACGGGTTATTACTAAACCACTAAATAGGCAAACTTCTGGATATGTGGTGTGAACATCATTCTAATGTTCATCATTTAACTTGTTTTTTCTACCAACTGAATTAATCTAAGTTTCCAGCTCTCATGTTTTATCACACAGTGCATATTTGAGTTTTGCCTTACAGCCCCAACTGTTGGAGTATGATATTTGAACATGAACATCTTTTTTCTTTCCTGATTTTAGGTATTATAGCTGTAGAAAAAATCTTGAACATGTGAATCTTAAAATTTCAGAAGCTAAAAGAAAAAAAAAATCTAATTACTTAAGGCACTCTTGTGATTAATTAATTTTTAATGCTTGGGCAAAGCAGCACTGACTCACTGTAGCCATGTCTAAAATCTCCAAACACCCCTGACAAGGCTATTGGCTGGCCAAGATTATGCTTAAAAGTTCCAGCTGTTTACGAGGTATTTGTGTGGGGGAGGTATGTGGCAATAATTGTGTTTCTTCTAACTGAAAAATGGTTGAAGGGAGTTTCCTACAAATTCCTCAAAGTAAGTGAGCAAAACCAACTGTGGGCAGGAACTAAACAAGACCAATTCACAGCAAATATAATGTTTAGGACTGAAATCTTTCTGCACCTTCAGCTGTGGATGTCGCTCCCCTGTGTATTCCAGGGGTAGTTTAAGGGAACAGGGGTGGTATTAGGTTTTTATCACAAAGCTGACTGTTGACCATCTATGAAATTCACTGTTCTGTAATTGTAGACTAGCAACACTTTGCAGAATTTTCATTTGTTCTCTACTCAGAACACTAAGACCAAATGTAAAACATCTAAGAAAAGAAAATGTGTTATAGAATATTTTTTTTTTTTTTGCAGATTTGGGGCACACCACTTTTATGCTGTTTGCATACCACTTTCAGCCAGGTCTTGGCAAGGCTTTTATGTGCTCTGAACTGCCTGACTCCTGTGACTTAAAGACTGACCCCAGATCATCTCTGGCATTGGATTCTACAGAATATCCTTTTGAATCAGTTGTTGGACTTCAAAAGATGAAGCCTACAAATACTTCCTAGGTCCTGTCTCATCTGACTCCACCTCATCTGTTCCAGTTCTTAAACCCATCTGTCTACATGGTTGTCTTGGTACTCGTTGGGGAAGATCAGGAGGAGAAGCTGTAAAATGGGTTGTCCTACTGTATTTCAGGAGGTCCAAATGCCTGTATTTCCTTCTCTTTCAGCTCAGGATAAGGTTTTAGCTCATTACTTCCCCTTATAAAGTCATATATAGTATACAGGAAGGTAGAGAAACCAAGATAAACACAATCATTGTAATAATTAAAAAATTATTGCATCTCCATGATTTTATAAATTCTCCCAAATATGTTCATAGATAATTTTTCAAAATTTTGTGAGGTATCTTTGAAATTTGTTCTAGGTTTGCTCATTCATGCCTTTGCATGTTCATTTGTTTTACACTAGCTGTGTATCTTGCACAAGCTGTGCATCTCACCTCAGCCCAAAATATGTTCTCTACAAATGCTTAAGCTCTGAACTGCAGATATTTGGCACAAAAGATAGGATTATCTTTGAGCAGCCTTGTCTAGTGGAAGGTCCCTGGCCGTGGCAGGGGTGTTGGAACTAGATGATGTCTAAGGTCCTTTCCAACCCAAATAATTCTATGATTCTGTGATCTCCTTATTGGGTAGAGAGGGCATTGAGATAACTGGAGTGAATCAAAAAGCAAATTTCTGCACTATCTAGCACTAAGAAATAATTGGGGGAGAGCACAGTGGTTTAATTTGCCCTTTCCAAATGTACAGATAAAGATAAACCCCTCTTTAAGCATCACTGTTTGATACCACAGAGATCCACAGTTCCCTCTGTGAAGACTGTTGGATGTGCACCTTTAGTGTACATCTGGGTTTAAGAATCCCAGTGTGCAAATAAAGCATCTTGGCTTGAGAGACTAGCAAGCAGAAAGCCCACATGTTTATAGCAATAGTTTTTTGGCCTGTGTTTATCTGAAGGGTCCCAGTTGTGGTTTAATTACACTCTGTATAAATTATAAGTAAAGTTATATTTAAAACTGGAGAGTTCTCCTAAAGTAGAACATTTTCAAGGGTGCTGCAGTTTGTAGAGAAAGAGCATCAACCAGCCAGGGCAGACTGAGAAAAACAAAAACCTAAGCAATAACTTAGACCTATGTGCAGACAAATCATGCCAGGTCCTGTTGGCTGCACAAAAGGCCCAGAATCAAATACTTTGGAGCTCCCCAAGGAAATGTAAATGCTGATTAAGTCTGTAATTTCTGGAGGTGCATTTCTTGCCTGTAAGATGTGCTATCCCAGGAGCTCTAGCAGCTTTTTCACAGCTGAAGTGATTTCAGGGCTGGTGTGAGCTACAGACACTCTTACCTAAGGCTATCTTATCTCTGCATGTTTTCTCTGTCAAAAATGTGCGTGCATGCACAGATGGCCTGCATATGTGCTATAAATTTTATATTTCAGGGACACATTCAAATGACTATGTCTGTGTTAAAGATCTGATATACAGCAGGCTTCTGAGGGAAATACAGAGAATCTTCAAATTCTTGTATTCTGGAAGCTGAAAAGCAAAATACAGGACTAGTATGGGAGAAAGTCCACCAGGGTGCCTTCACAAGACTTGCTGTCCTTAGACCTTCCAGTTCAGCATTCATATCACAGGCTCCATTTGACTCCATGACTTAAAACACCTTAAGACATTAATCCAAGTGGCTTTCTTCCCCAGAAGGTATATGTGAAGGGCATCTTTTCTCCTGTTTCTTCCAAAATCCCTTTCCCAACTACTCCAAGCAGTGAGGATGACTTGGGTAAATCATTATCCCTAGGGCTTTCCCTGGCTTCCTGCTCCCTAGTACACAGCACTTTATGAAAATGCTTTATGAAAAGCATAACTTTAGTTTAACCAAAATACATAAGCTGGATCAAGATTCAAATGCCAGGCTCCCCTGGTGTTACCTCACTCCCCTTGCCACGAGCACCCCTAGGAGTGGGCAGGATCCCCATATGGGGGCCCCACATGTATCAGGATGTGTGCGGGCTGCATGGGGAGCTGCTGCAAGAGGATGGGTGGGCAGAATGACGGGCAGCCTTTTTGTGCAAAGTTAGCAGCAGAGAACACCATGGAGCCCTTTATTTGATGCTTTGTCCATGTACAGAGGTGCTTTGCCTTGCTGTTGCTGTGACACAGAGTGGGTGGGGGATTCCTGCAGGAGTTCTCCTGGGGCTGCTGGGGTGCAGGTTGTGCCTTGCTTGGGTGCTGCCTCAAGGCTGGGCTGGTCTTGGATTAGCCTATGTGGGATTGAACTGCTGTTTTCCCAGGGAGGAGGAAAAAGCAGAGCAGGCTCCGCTGAGTGGGGTGCGGGGGGAGTTTTCGTATGTGTCTTGCTGTATGATTGTGCTTAAAATGATCTACTGTGCGAAGACATGTTTTTCTTTTGCCTGTGTTTCAACAACACACAGTTTAACGAAGCTCACTCTGTATCTATGTTGCACAGCAAAGAGTAATAAGTGGTAATGATACTGTAGAAGAAAGGAGGAGGTGAGAGCTGTTATTTTCTAGTGGGAATTACTGCTGGTTTCATTTTCATGTAAATGGCATCTCATTTGGAACTGATGAATCCCCTCATATTTCCATCAACTATTTTATTGTAGCCAGTCCTCTATTACTGTGATTATTCAGCATCTCATTATTGACAATTAATTTTTTCTAATGTATATGTAATAAATAAGCATAGAAATAACACATAATGGTCTTCATTTTCTGCTGCCTCATATCTGTTTATTTTTTCCTATCCAAAAGAAAGTGCAAATGGGTATGAAACATTACCATATCAGTGTATAAGTCTCTGTAAGATCTAATTAGAAAATCCACATGCAAATGAATCTAATTTTTCCTTGCACAATACAATTGTATGTTGACTGTCTCTAATATAAAATGTAAATCCCTGGTCTATGGGGAAGTTGGGGAATGTGCTATACAAAACTACTGCCTGCCAAGCTCAGGCACAAAGGCTAGCAAATCATGACCCTTTCCCTGACCTATCTTTCAACTAGCTCAGAAAAAGCTGAAATGTGACATGGCACTTTGAAAAACTGAAGGGGAAAAAAAAAGAAAGTCTGTTACTAAACTAGGCTTGCCTTTTTGTTCAGCAGCTTAAGCAGAGACACAGGGAGAAAAAGCTTAGCACTTTGACTGACCTAGCCCTGGCTTAAGGTTATGAACAGGAGCCCGGTAAAACTGGCATTAAGTATACTTAGGAGAAAAGCTTGGAAAGGACTTCTGTGGTCAGGGTGCAGGCACGGGGGTGAGGGGTGGTGGGGGGGTGTGACTCAACTAGCTAGTTTGAAGGCAAGTTTCACTCTGACTCAGAAAAAGAACTGAAAACAGTTCTTGCCATTTTAGTAAATATATCAACGTTTTGGAAACAGTGAATGGAAACTTAGAAATAAGGAGCTGTGCACAGGGAGCTCAGACAACTCAGACTAGTGGAGATAGATGTGTTTAGGCTGCTTGGTTAGTTAAGGTGGGTGACTAGATCAGCAGAGACTGCACAACCTTTTACATTAATCCTCTGCTGTAAATAACATTCATCCAAGAGTGGGTGTGCATAGATACATTCCACTTAACAGTCATAGCCATGTTAAAAAACCCAAACAAAATCAGATCTAAGCCTGTGAATGATGCCTCTGTGAATGGCTTTAGTAGAAGGAAAGCAGAACTTGATGTAAAAAGTATGTTCTTCTGTCCCTTCTTCCTCCTCTTTCATGGTGCAAGCTCAGCATGATTGACATGATGTTTAAATGTAACAGGGCTTGCTCTCCAACATGCCTGTGGAGCAGGATGGTAGGTAGCCATGTGGTAAAGTCATCCATTTGACCAATCTTTCTCATGTAAGTGGATAAGTCTCTGCTGTGAAATGATGCCTACAATTTCCTCACCCTTAAACAAGGTTTCATTTTCCTTTGTCTAATTTTCATCTGCCTCCTTGGAGGAAGAATGGTTTATTTTCAGAAGAGGAACAAATAGGAAGTAATGAGAGCAAAACCATTCTTTGGTCAAAGTGGAATCCCTTAGCATTTTGCTGCTTCTCTGAAATCTGTTGATATTGGCTAGAGGTTTATATAGTGGGTTTTGACCTTGTAGTTTTTCTGGGTTGCCTAAATCTCATAAAAGTGAGTAAAAAACAGATGATCACATCACTTGTCCTATGTTTGTTCCATGTTCCTTTCTATTTGGGTCTCAACTCTTTGTCACTCACTCTCATCCAACTTGCTTATAAATCCTGATGCTATGTTGTGCATAATTTCTTGCCCTCCCTCCATTATAGCAAAGAAAATCTGTGATGCCTGCTCTCATCATCTACTTCTTTTAAGGAAAGAGAAAACTAAAGGAAAGACTAATTGGATTGTTAAACCAGCAAAAGTGGAGGGGAAGTGATAATGGGACAGACTTGCTTCCAAAAGTAAAAGATTGACTTAGTCAGGCCTCATCTACTGTTGACTTCAAAGAACTTAAACTCACAGAACTGGACTCTGGTTAAAGAAGCTTTTACTCAATGCTAAGACTGTGCAAACATATTCAGATAAGATAAGGACCTTGAGCTTTTACTTCATAATCCTGAGTTTTTGAAGTTGTACTAGAATAAGAAGTACCGTAAGCAAACATCCTTCTGATATTATAGTTTTGTTCTGAGGTTTTATTTGTCCCATTCCTCCCCGTCTTCAGCTCTCCTATATCCTGGACTCCTTGCTTCCTGGTGGGCAGGACTTCACGAATGGCAATGCACTTGAGGAAAGATGAAGAGCAATTGGAGGAACCCTGGAGGAGAAAAACAAGAATGATCAAAGCTTTAAAAACAACCATGACCTTTGGTGTATGACTGAAAGAATGGGGTTTATTAAATGTTGAGAAGAGAACTGAAAGAGACATAATGTTCTTTAAATACGTAAAAGTTAGCTGCAAAAGATTAAACTGTTCTCCATGTGCAGTATGAGTAAGAATAGTAGTGAAAGACTTAAATCATAGGAAAGGAAATTTTAGGGAATATGTTATAAAATGTGTTCTAAGGAGACCAAGGCACTGAATTGCCTAGAGATGTGTGGAATTGCTGTCACTGGAGAGTTTTAAGAACAGAAGAGTCCAACATTTCTTGGAAATGAGTTTAATTAATGCCAGTAACAAATCTGTAGGGGAGAAAATCTGATCCTTTCAAATCAGTGGGATATTATGAAGAACATCCTTATGTGGGTTTCCTTTCCAATATCCCCCTATTAAACAGAAGAATTTACTATAATAAAAACATTTTTAACAGAAAAAAGCCCTTTAAAATATTGACATATCATATCCCATTTTTTGCAAAGGCAGTGTTTTGTGTTTTCTTCAGTTTTGGGTGAAAATTGAATTGCTTTTTTTTTTTGCCTGAAATAGGTGATGGTCTTATATCCCAAAGGGAAGCACATGAGTATTTTCTTTCCAGTTCTCTTCATGCTTGGAACAGCATTAGAATCTAAACAAGTCCTGTGTGTTTTTTTCATGCTGGTGAATAAAAACCAGTGTTTTACTGAAGAGACACAAACTAGAGCTTCATCCTATAACATGCTGGTCATCTTCATGCAGAAAATCCAACCACAGGTCTTAAGGGCACCTTGATTATACATGCAGCTCCAATGACTGAGGTTTTGATCTTGCCAGATGAGGTACTGACAAAGTTCCACCAAAATATCAGTTGGCTTGGGATGATCTGAAGCCTTCCAGGATGAAAAGAAAAGGAAAGAGAACTCCTTTTCCTTCCTCCATGTGTAACCGGCTATTGGCCTGACAGTAGTGTTGGCTAAAAACACCAGTGACAAGCTTAGGAAGAACAGACTTTAGGAGTGCTGTGGACTGGGCTACAGCAGATTCAGCCCCATCTATGTCTGATCCACCTGAAATGCATGGAAGAGGAAATGGCCTACCCTGAGTTGCAGAAGCACTCAGGCTGAAAACCTCTGAGGCTGGTGGGTTTTAGGACTTGGCTGTCTGATGGGCAACCTCTGAGAATGGGCTCAGACCAAACTATATGTGTAGTGTAAGCAGAGCTGTTAAGTGTTCTGGGTCATAAAAAAGGATTATGGTCACGGCTGGTTGATGATTTTATGTAAAACACTGTTTTGTATCTTTTGATTGATTGCTTTTCAATCCTTCTGAGCTGAGGCTTACTGATGTATTTGAAACAGTCATCTGGCAGCTTTCTGCCACAGGAGCTGCTTGCTGTAGTGAGGTTACTCATTTTTTCATGTTCACAAAATCAGAGACTTACCGAGTTGTTCTCATGCCTAAGTTCTTTAAAGCAAAGAAGAAAATTTTGTATTTTTCATCAATCCTTCATCATGAGCAAGCCCAGTTGTGGAGTACTGGGAATATACAAAAAATAGCATGAGCCCAAATAGCCATCTTCCTTTAATGTTTAATGCTCACTCTGATGAGGATACTGTTTCTAAATCCTTATCCTTAAGATTGTTTTGGGTACGCCCCACATTTGTGTTGGGACAAGTGAGTGTGTTGTTTATGCTTGCCTTAGGCAACAGTTCATAAAGGAGACGTTTTCATCCATCAAGAGTAAGGCTGGTGAGCAGGTGGCAGGATGCTATTATACCTCTGCTTCCTGTCAGCTCCCATATATCTCGGAAAGCCCGGATGCAGTTTACTTTATTTGTTGCTTGTCACTGTGGTAGAAAGTCTGGCTACTGACTTAGCCGGAATGTAAATAAATGATATATGCCTGACCAGTGTTTGTGTCATGATGTATTAACTACATGGCCCTGCTAGGAGCTGAAATGTGATGCTTTTCATTAACTCTTTGATGAGAGCAGAGTGCTAGTGGAGAAAAACATATCAAATATTTAGAATCTGCCCAAATAAGAGAAAACAAATTCTCTGCCTGATCATGGTAGAGACACTCTATAAAAGCAAGGTTTGTTTATGCATGGTCTTGATGAGGCACTTAGCTTCCACTAGAGTCCTTCTGCGGAATGCTGGAGCCCAAAGAGGTATATGGATCCAAATTTTACAAATCATCCTAGTTTTTGGGATGGGCAGGAGCAAGGCTGTGAAACTAAGCATTTCTGACCTTTGCAGAAAGATGCAATTGAAACCTAGCTGTGGAAACAGTGTAACATCTGAAACTCAGCCCTTCCTTTCAGTGAAACCTTTCCAAAGTGTTGCTGAAGTTTGTTTTACTTAAGTTTTCATAGCCACACTGGCTGCTGGATGATAGGCCTTTAGATATTGCAGTCCAAACATGAAAGAAGAGCTGGTGCATTTCCTGTATAAAAATGATTTTGCTTTTTATTCAGCTGGTGGATATAAAATTGCTTCAGTCTGGAGAGTTGGGAAGAATGCAGCACAGCCCCATGCTAAAGCCAACATAGACATCAACTGAATGATATGATGCTGCTGGAGGAACTAGGAGAAAGGGCTGGAAAGGTATTTCCAGTCTCTGGCTCTGTCAGGCATCCATATCATAATGGCATTCATAAATGCATCAAGATGGATTTTCAAATCAAGACTGAGTCCTACTTCTCCTGTGAGAAGGTTGCTTCAAAACCTTACCTATAACGGTTAAAATCCTTATTTCCAACTGTAGCATATTACTGCCCAGCTTATGGACATTTATTAATAAAAGCTTTGAGCAAGGCTGCTGAACTTCATTTCACCAAGATTAAGTTCTTATGCCAACAGCCTTTTTTTTTTTGCCTAGCTGTCTCCCTTCCTGACATTTATACTCATGAATACCACTCCAAATACTATGCAACCATGTTATATTGCCAAATGACATGCTATGCTAGAGAATTGAATTAATTTGAAAATAAACCCCTTCCCCCGCCTCTTCATCTGAAACAGTTTTTCAACCCTCTCCTAAGACTTCCTAAAATTTAAGTTTCTTCTTCCTCATTTACTTTATCCATGTTTTCCTCATCTGTTTGTGGTCTGTTCCAGTCTGTCCTTTCTGGAACAGGAAGCACCCCTACCACATTCTTCTAGTTCTTGCTTTGCCAGACCAGACTCCCCCCTGTTCTGAGTCACTTGTTTGCACCTTTTTCTGGATACATCTCCAGGAGTCCTGTGGGATGGGTAAATGCCTTTCCACTGTAAAATTGTCTCCTGCTAAGTAGAGATTTTTTTGGATTGGAAATATTGCTAGAAGAGACAAATTTTTTTCAAGGCATCTTTTACAAAATCTAGCAGGTTTTTCCAAGCTGTTTGTTTCATTAACTGGAATATTCCTTTGGCACCAAAGGTAGGATTTTGTGATGTTCTTTGCCAGCATCTTGGCTCTTGGGAAATTCTAGATTTTCACTTCCATGGATTTACTACTACAGCCCTTTCCCTCTGTTAAATCAAGTTGGAGCAGTTTATTTTCCCCTAGGCCAGAGGGATAATTGCTCTATCACTTCTAGTTTCAAATCCTATTTGTAATCCCCAGAATATCCTATGGATATCCTGTAGCTTCTCTGGATAAAGTGTGTTCCTTCTGATGATTTCTTTTTTCAGAAACATATGCATTTTCTCCGTTTTTCTCCAAAGTATTCCCTTCAACACTTGATTGTTCATGCTAAGGTGGGCAACATGTTTCTGATATGGGCCTTTATTAACAAAGGTATATTATTAACAGGAAGAAATTCCAAACACCAGAAGACTTTTATGTGGCAGAAGATCCCTTTGGTTTTGCCTGCACTTGGCATTTTTAGAGAAAGAAATTGAGAAGAATCTGAATGCAATCTATACTCATGGAGTGGCAGTGAGAGCAGGGAGGATTATTCTCTACCTTATTGCACTACGTTGTAGAAGAAGCCTTTCTGTACCACCGCATTTACCACCTCCTTGTGAACCTGCATGCAGGGAAGCTCTGCTTCAGAGAGGGAGAATTGTCCTTGGGGAAGGAACAGGGGAGAATGGTCTGTTTCCATCTGCTCCTTCACCCCACTGCCATGGTATAGAGGAGATATGGGTAGGGAGCAGGCCACAGAGGGGCACCTGGTGGTAAAAGACTAGTATCAGACATATTTATGATGTTGTAGTATTACTAGCACCTAATTGTTTGGTATGGCATACAGCCAGAAACCTGGTAGGGCTGAAGCGTCCTTGTATCATTGTTACTATATAGTCTGTGCACCAGGGTCACAGAACTCGGGGTTCAAAATATCCATTAAGGCTCATGAACAATCATCCTTTGGAGCCCCTCGACTGCTGGCTAAACAGTGCTCCCTCATGCTTCGTCTCTGCTGTAAGATTCAAGGACATACTGTCTCACTTGTTCTGATTCTGGCCTGGGCTGGTTTATGCAAATATTAACGTTGGCTTTTTCGTTTCTCAGCCTGCTTCCTCATATGGTAAGGGACCACATGCATGAATAATGTGTCAAGCATTTCTTTTGGTGGGGTTGGAAAATGCAACTTTCCTAGAGTTAGATCCGCAATTGGCAAGAGTCACTGCTGCCACTCAGTTTTTTGAATTAGCAGAAGCAGCAGCAACCCCTTTTCATTAGCAGGCATCTGGGGCAGATAAAAGGCCTGCTGAAGTCAATGGGCATGAGAGAATTGCACTTGAGAGTATTTACTTCAAAGTCACAGTGCACTCACACTGCTGAACAAGAGGTTCACTCTGTGGGAAGAGTGACTGCTCTGCTGCTCTTGAGCTGTGTGCAGTGCAGGCAGCCCCAGGGTGGCTCCTCTGAGATGGCTAAATGACATGGTTAACTGTGGGAGGAAACACGTAAGCAGGAGTCCCCTGCTAAGTTGAGAGTCTAAAATTTGTTTGTGGATATTATCCTGACAAGAGGGGACTACATTGGCCATACCAGATAAAAACTTTGCCGGTAAAATGGAAACATGGTTGATTGATAAGAAAAAAGGTCAAAAAGCGTATGAGTATTGTATTCAGGATTATGGAAAAAATCTTGACATATCAACCTAAATCTAATTGCCGCCCACTTTTTACAGGCTGGTTAGAGCTTATTGAAAATAAGATTAAAGCAGCTTTGATTTTGGCCCAGACGTAAATCTGAAATACTGAAATAGCATGAAAAGACATTTTTCTTCTAGTAATTTCTGACCACATGAAAATAAGAAGTACTACAGATCTTTCAAGAAAGCCTGACTTTATGAGATTTCCAGCATAATTTCCAGATTAAACAGATTTGGCTCAATGTTCAAGCTTCTTTAGGCTCATCCGAATCAAACACATTTTCTGAGATTTATGTCAGTCTGGGCTTCACTCCTTATATGAGTCTTATTGCAGATTTTTGAAAGCTCTATTTACAGGTATATTTAGGGGAACTGTGCAAATCATTCATCCTGAATCTCAAAAGCCTGGACTCTGCTTTCAGAAGCAAACCTGGGATCACTGACCAGATCAGTAAGAGTCTAACAAACTCTAGACAAAGTTCCATGGAAGGGCAGGTCCAGGTTGGATTTTAATTTTGACTTTACTCAGTCTAGAGAAGAGAGAATATTGAGGAATGGGAATGCTGCTGTATGATTTCTTGCTGTCCCACAGGCTTCTTTGATTTTTAAGCTGGCTGTGTAAGTTCTAAAGCTATTTAGGTATCCAGTTGCTGTTGATTTTAATCAGAGGTAAGGAAAACCTGGTGAGCGTTAACTCATTACTTTCTGAGCTGATATCAATAATGATTTCATGATAACGCACGAGTTGCAGCTCAGTTTTGCAGACTGTAGCTGCTGAGCCTGCTGGGACCATCCTACAAGAGTGTCTGCAGTCTGCATTATTGCTTCTCTGCACATAGGTAGCTTATTTCAGGTTCCAGCTGGTCATAAAGGTTGTGAGGTTGTCTAGCGTGTAGGAATAAGGTTAAGTGAACTCAAGCCCAAGTAAAATACCACCTCTCTGCTTCAGATCTGCATGCAGCAGGGATGATATACCACTTTGGTACACTAGAGTAGTGTTAAAGATGGTGAAGTGCCTCCTTACCACCAGGATTAGTAGGACCATTTGAGGATTTTTGGATTGTTCTGAATAAAAAAAAGCTATTGAATTAAGGTCAGCTGTTACAGGGAGATTATTTCATTTATTTGAGTATCAGCTAATGCAGGGTCAGAATCATGTTTCACCCAGGAAATCAAAATACTACTTCTTTCGATGTCTATTGCACTTTTATGCATCTAAGCTCTCCCCAGATTCATTTGAATGTAAATGCACTGAGGTCACACTATGTAAGGGCTGCATTTAGCTCCCTGAATGCAATGTTCAGCAGCCATTTTGTTCTTAGAGCAACTTTCTGGACTGTAATAAAGGAGATGAAAACATTAGGTTTTCTTGCGACTACTGAACTTTATCTGCTTTCTTTCATACTACTTTTTACACAAGTCAGATGAAGCTGGGCAGAATGTGTTTTGTTCATTTTCTAGGGAAAAAGATAAAATAACTGAAAATCTCTAAAAATTTAAACCAGCAAATCCTTGCAAAAATGAAATTATCCTAATTCAGGAAAAAAAGGCTTTCACCATAGTGCCCTTTTTTCTGAAAGCAATAACATTTACCAGATTGGTATTTGGGGCTGTTGTTTATCATTAAAAACAAAATAAGGTTTATAAAGGATATTTGGCAAAGATGTTACCCGTAAAAAAAATCTAATCACTTTAGATATTTTTAGTATAATGAGATCCATGCTTCTTTCAAAAAGATCTTTGGACTCCCAATGGGGAGAGTGTTTACAGCTCTGAACATTCAAGATTTTAACTTAATTATTTGCAGGCAATGTAGTCTGCCTACTTATATAACAGAACAACAGTTGTGTAATCACCACTGTTAAGTGAAAAGTCACATGATTTGAGTTTTGTTTAAACTCAGCTGGTTCTTGTTTCTTAATGGGTTCCCATTCTCTTGTATGCAACCTCAAGGAGAATGAATTTGATAATTTGAAACAGCATTTCATCTTTGTCTTTTCATGCTTTATAACTTTGTTATGGCTTTCAAAACCTCCCAAACTGCCAGGGAAATAACTTCCAGTATTAGTTATCCAGACTAATTACACACTTCTGCATGGAACTGGTCTGGCGTTAATGGTTCAACAAGAGTTTTCCTAGTGAGCATGTTTGCCCTTACGCATGAACAGCTTCCCACAGATCAGTTTGCAGACTTCAGCTTTTAATGGGCCACAGAGACTTGGAGTGCTCTCAAGAACATGGTGGATGTAACACAGAGGACTGGAAGGATGGAGGATCAGAGGCAGCAGTCACAAGCAAACATATTTATATGTGTGTGTGTGACAGAAAATAGATTTCCTGGAGAAAAAAAATCTGAATTGTGTTCCTTAGGAATTGGGAATAAAATACTTCCCACACTATGATCAGAGAATTTGAACTGAGCACATGCTTAAGCATTTAGACCCTGCAGAATTTTACTGCCCATATTCTGTGCCATACCAGTTCCTGTATTCTGTAAGTTGTTCTTTCAAACTGCAGGTCTTCTGGAAGTAAAATAACAGGAAAAAACCACCTAATTTGTCCTAGATAAGAAATGGAATAGAATAACATAACTAGACTTCCTGTAGTGTTCCATTTGATGACTCTTTGTAGCTGTAGTAAAAGCCATTGTTTGGAAGATAAATTGCGAGTAGCAGTAAACACAAAAAGGTGAATGAAATACATGATTTCTGGCTAATTTGTTGGAAGGGGGAAAACACAAGAGATTTTGGTGTTTGGAATTCATGAGTATTTCCATTATCCACCCTGTGTCTCCTTTTTTCTTTCTCTCCTAGGTCTAAGATTCTCTTCTTCCTTTCCTGTTTCTTCATCATCCTCTTTTTTACTACTTCCACTGTACTCCCCATGGCCTGGAAGAGCTCCCTTGCCCCACACCCAAACTCCACTGTTCAAATGCCGGCAAGTCCTCCTGTTTTTTCTGCTCAGTCTTGTACTTTTAGAGGCCTTTCTGGCAGATGTGTTAGAACGTATTTAAGATTTGTTTTCTCTTCATGATATGCTAATCTATATGAGGAGAGATAAATATGTACAGAAAACTGTCTTAATATGACTGTGGCACTACAGTAGTTGCCCTGGGATGTCTGCTGATAGTAAATGAGAGTAGAGGCAACCAATTAGTACAAGCTATGTCTCCTGTAAGATATGATTTCCCATTTGAAGACTTTGAAACTCCTGAGCTTGTCTCTCTTTCTAGAGACAGGTTTAGTCTGGGAAGGCTAAGTGGCATGGTTTCTCAGCATGGTAGAAGTAACCTATATCCCACAAACAGATGCTTCCCTTCGCTACAAGACTAGAACTGCAAATATTTTCCAGAGTTATTCTTCTGTTCTCCATGTGGCTGTTACATTTTGTTGACAGATGACAATAGCTATATGCATGAGCAAGATGCCTATTCTTTAACCTCTGCTATAAGCTGGTTTTGATTTTCCTTAATATAAAGCAAGCAGAGGACAATGGATCATATTGTTCGTGATTAAATTTTCTGAGCAAATGGCTTAAAGTCCCCTGTGCACTATTTTAGCCAGGGTTACTTCACTATAACCACAAGAGAAAGCTGAATCACAGGTAGTGTCTGAATCCAGCTGCTGATGGGAAAGGCATTTTTCCCCTCTTCCCAAGTCTTTTCCTGTAGCATAGTGTCCACTGGGATGGCTGTGGAGGCAGTATTACATTGCAAGGACGTGTGTCTCGTTCTCTGACAGTCTTCGATGACTTCATAATTTATAGCATAATAAAGTGAAAATCATACATTGCAGTTCCTCCTCCTGGAGTGGGCAAGGCAACACAGCTGCTGCCCTAGGAGGCAGGACATCATCTCTGATTTCAGAAGCCATTTTGAAAAGAAAGAGAGGATTAGTGAGTATTGTTTGTATGGAAAGAAGCAGAGTCACTATCAAAATGAGGAAAAGCAATCTATAAGTGCAAAAATGCTAAACACAAGTTGCTCTTTGGGGGGTGTGTGTGTTTGAGAGAGACTTTACCCCTCTATTCTTTGTTTCTAATGTCTGAGGAATGGTATTTAATGGAATGGGACAGACGGGGTCAAGCTGAGACATGGATTTAATTCCTTACCTCTATAAACAAGAACACATTTCTTGCTGAACTTTGCATGATGAGAGGGAAGAGATGGGGACAGGAATTTAAGCATTACACTCTGTTTACAAAGAAAGGAAGGAAAATATTCACAAAGGTGGTACTACTTGCAGGCACTTCTGTCTTTGCCTGGGCAGTAATGTAACTAATGTATATTTTCACTATTACACTTTGCACATTGCATATGCACACCACACAGAAACAGCACAGAGAGAATTATCCACGGATCTAACTACTTCCCCTTGGATGTAGCCAAACTGCCAGTCACAAGGCAGATGCTGTAAAATACAGTAGCACATGCAAAAGTGTGATGTGATGGGGAGCTGCACTGGAGGCACAGGATTAGAGAAGTGGCGGAAAGAGCAGCGTGTGGTTTAAGGCAGTGGTGACAAGGGGTGGCATTTGGACACTTACAAAGCTGGTACTCAGAAGAGATTTCAGATTTGGTATACCAATTGCTCTTGGCAAACAGATTGATGCCTCTAGAAATAAAAGGGCAAATAATCAGTAACCTCAGACTCAAGAGAAGCCAAAAATTTGGTGTTTGAATGTTTGTGGACCTGTTGGATCCTCTTGTTTCATTAGCCTTGACTTTTGTGGTTCCCCATAGCATTAACAGCCCGGGGGGACTGAAGATGCTGCAGTACTTTGGTGCACCTGGGGTTGTATTATTTACCATCATCCAGATCTACAATCTTTTGTTATAGGACAGCTTATATTCTGTCATGTATTTTCATGCATAGATCTGTGCTAAATATTCCAGTACATCATACACAGATAATGGGGAGCAAATGTAAGCAAACTCTTTTAATTATGTGACAGGACCAGTGCCTTAAGTTATACTTGGTGACTGAGAAACAAGGTGTTCAGATTTGATCAGTGCAGGTATGTGCCCTATATCTTAATCACACTCTTGACACCTGTTTTTATCATACTTGGAGGCATGGAAAATATCTGTATTTTTTCATGTTGAATAGCCTGTACTGATAGTCATTCTGCACCAAGGTAATTTTCTTCTTTTTAGCCCTCGACTAACCTCTGAATACAGACTCATTTGATATCACACTTTAGGAAGTTAGAAGGGCTCCCTGACAACTGTGGAGTTTGAGCCACCTCGGGATTTCTTCAGTGCAGGGAGCTTTCAATTATAGAGCTTGCTTGGCTGCTCTGTTGTCTCCAGATATATTCCAGCTGCTTCCCACTTCTCAGCTGATGCAGGCTCTTAATATTTTCATAGTTAGGTAAAAGAAGCCAGCAAATCCTTATGCCTTTTGCCTCCTCTTTCCTCACACACAACTGACAGGAAAATAAGCACTAATATATCATCTTTAAAATAAGAGCAGGACATGGTTTCCCTATGAAGTAGTGGAAACACTGACATCATGTTTGGAACAGCTTTTTTCCCCTTTCCCCTTCTAATTGCACTGACTTTTTAAAGCCAGGGAATAAAATCTTCCCCTCTGAGGTGGGAGAAGATTCCTCATAGGCTGCTGTTTGTCTGGGCTTGGTATGACTCACGCTGCTCCTTTTGCAGTTCATTGACAAACTGCTAGAACCAGGAGCTGGGAACTTAGGCGGCAAAAGGAGAAAGCAAGGAGTGCAAGTCAACTGGTGAAAGAAAACGAGGAGGAAACATTATTTATGGGAAGTTCAGTGCCTGGTTCCTTATTTCTGTATTCTTTTTCTTTCCACTTTAAAGGAAATGGCTCCTATAGCAAGAATGACACTCATCAGATGTTGCCAGTGATGTGGGTTTGCCAGTTACTTATTATGTTAACCTTTTATCACAGTATGGTGCAAGTGCACTGTTCCAGATAAGACCACAGATGTGAAGGCAGAGGAAGGAAACAGCAGGGGGTGGAAAAAAACATCATTTATGGTCAAGCATTGGTCCTCTGTGTCTGCAATGAGAAGCAGCTCTTTGATAGCTGTTTAAGCTGACCTGAAATAGTGTTGAGAGGCTTGTCCTCTGTAGCACTGTGTCCACACAACAACATGTGCTGACTTTCATAGGGTTTTGGAGTTCTGTATCTTGACAAAGCAGAGGAAACTCCAGGTGCAGTGACAAGCCAGGTATAACACTATGTCAGGTCTCTCTGCTAAATATTTTTCTTGCTGAAACACAGTCTGGTTGTGATGGCACCTGCTTCCCAGCTCTGCAGAGCTCCTCGCAGATCCTCAAAGGGTCCCTAACTCTTCACTGGGGAGAATTTAGGCTTGTGCTAACAGATGCAAGGGAAGGACAGAAACAGAGGAGGAGACTGCAAGTAATGTAAGGAAGTGATCTTTCTAGTTTCCCTTCTTTCCTCTCTCTCCCTCTCTGCCTCCACTTGATACAAAATGGCAGTGAAATATAGGAAAGAACAGATAAATGGATCAAGGTATGATGTCTGATCATTCTGTCTATGAGGGAAGCCCAAAAGTCACAAAAGGAATCTGAGCTCAGCAAAGAAAATAGGACACTGTTCTCTTCAGGAGAAAACTTTAAATCCAGCTGATTTTGCTTTGGGACTGTGTTGCCTGTTCTGAAATTCTTGCGCTTGCAAGTAATACTTGAATTTTCACTGTTCTGAAATACTTGCAGACAGCAAGTTTTAGACTCAGCAGTAACAAGACTAAGCCTAAGATGGCTAGTGCTAGAGATTTGATGTTACACTATCCCAGGCAAATCAATCCAACAAAATCTTCCAGCAGTGGCTAGAAGCTGTTCTGCAAGAAGAGCTGGCTGCTAACTGATAGTTCATTAACACACCTGAAATAGTCTAAGTACCATGTACTATTGTTACATCTGTACTGCTAAATAAAGGAGGTCCAGGAAATAAGGGAGGGCAATCAAGCAAGGACTCTTGGTTGTCCATGTTGCTTTGTTAAAATCTCTTTTGGACTCTGTTTTGGACCACTTCAGCAAGCTCTAATATAAGGCTGCTTTACAGAGGGCTGGCTGTAGGCAGTGTGGAGTATGAGCCAGTAAGCAAAATCTGATGTTAGAACTGGATATTTGTTCCTGGTCCTCTCTATTCAGCAGTATAAATACAGTCTCTGAAGTAACTTAAAATCCATTGGCATATAGGTTGACACAGGCTTTTTTACAGTTTTCTTGATGTCAACCCCACTTCCTAGATGTATACCCTGCAAGGTACAGGAGAAGACAAGACTGAGTCCCTTTTAATCCAAGCTGGCAGTCCTTATTGCTACTCATATCATGTAATATCTTAGGACCATCAGAATAACTCCATGTGATAAAAGTTTGGACACATTTTCAAGGCAGAGTTGGACTGCTCTGCATTTAAACAGAGGCATCCCAAGAGTAGTGGTCTGCTCTCCAAAGAAACTACAGTTACTCAGGAACCTTTGTGCTTATTTTTATAACTATCATCTCAGACATCTATGGGTGTAACAACTCGAAGTTTGAAGTTCAGAGTTTGCCACCTCTTAGATGTGCCGTTGCTACAGGATATGGGAGAAGTTCTCTAAAGTGGATCAGGGAAGTGATCAGACTTTAAATAAAAGCTATTAAAATGCTCTTAACCCAGATAATTTCATTGATTTGCTTTAGAGCACACATGACTGCCATAACCCATTACTGCAACAACTGGGAGGAGGAGGAATATGCACTGCTAGGGGGTCTAAGAGGGTCATAACCTCTTAAAACATTGTTAATGCTGTAGAAGATGAATGTATGTACCTTGAACATTTGTGCAAAGAAGGCACAAAATGTTTCTTTTGGTGCTTTAGCCTTACTAAGTGACTTACACCATAATCAGAAAGGAGTAGAGTATGTAAGGGCAGTGCCATGATTGTAGTTAAATATCCTACAGAAAAACACCCTTCGTAAACTTTTCTCAGCATGAGGTAGTCCCATTAGTGTTACTTTATAGCATAGATATTACACACGTCAGAATCATGCACAGAACCAATCCCTTTGTTTTAGACAAAACAGCTAGGAGACGTGTAAGCAGTACACAGTTTTAATCCCCATTTCCAATATATCCAAAGTTCGGGGTTGTTTTTCTCTGGAAAATTGGAAATTACAATGTTACTTTGACAGTGCCATAGGAAAGTCTAAAGTGAGGGACTGTAAATAGAGTTTGAGCTGACATTTCAGCTTGGAAGTTAGGGGAAGGAATGAAGTGAAGGAGCCAGCATGAATACTCACTTGAATCTTGAGGGAAAACTTAACATTTAAGAGACTCTTTTTTCTACTGATAGTGTAATTTGTAAAGCCACATCTGAAGGCCATTTGTTTTTGTACTCAAGATAGCAATTCAAAACACGGTCTTATTTAACACAAAACTACTTGCCATCCTCTTTTCTCACACCATCTCTCCATTCCCTCCTTGTCTTTGAATATCCTGCAGTAACTCCTGAATACAGGTTGGAAATGAACCTATTTACTAGCCTAGAAAGATGAAAAGATTCGGTAACAAAGCTTGATGTGCCAAACTTGGTGTCTGCAGTTGGGAGCATTCTTCATCGCTCTTTTTGTGTGCTAGCCTGGAGTTTTTAATGAAATCTGATATAGTGGTCACTCACATCAGCCCTGTTGTGCTAGGCAGTATCGCATATCCAGAAGCAGCATGGGCACTTGCTCTGCTTTTTAGGGCAGCATTCTGAATAGCCTCTGCAGAAAATGTTTTTTATAAGAACCTGTAAAGCAAAGCACTCTGAGGTGAATGAGACACAGGATGCATGTCTGAGAAAATTCACTAGGACTGGAAAGTGGGAGATTTGCCTACGGATCTTTTCCTTTGCATTCCCTTTCACTGTAGTATTATAAACAATCATTAATATTTTTAGGCTTGTGATAGTTCTGCGAGATATTATCTTCAGTTTGTGCATGAGGTCTTGGATGATCCATCTGTCTAGAGGGGTACTGTTTTATGCTGGGAAACATTTGGTCAAGCCAGGCTAGCAAAGGAGTGCCTTTGTGAAGTTAGTAAAGCTGGCAGCCAAACAAAAGGCAATGTTTCATCATGTGTCTTTAGAAAATCACCCTGCTTTTCTGCTAGTTGTGCTCTTGCAGCTTTGCATTCCAGAGCACTGCGTGTGAGCCCTGCTTAGTGCTCCCTCTGGGTTGCTTCAGATTGCTATGACAAACTGTGTGCTCTTGCTTGTTTACTACATTCTTGTTCAGTTGTTTTCTTTTAATTCCTGTTATAATAAGCCCATTTTCAATGGAAAGTGATATTTTTATGGTCAAAGCTTTATAAGCCTCTTCTGCTCCTGCAGTCATGAAGCCAGTATAATTTCAGTTGTATGATGTGGCAGCTGGGAGATTCAACTGCAGCATGAACAGACAAATGTAATTAACCTAGCTGTAATCCAATTAGTTAATGGTATCCAAGCTAAGAAGCTGTAACAGCGACAGCCATAACATCCTACCTGGTACCTGTCGTGGTTTAACCCCAGCCAGCAACTAAGCACCACGCAGCCGCTCACTCACTCCCCCCCCATCCAGTGGGATGGGGGAGAAAATCAGGAAAAGAAGTAAAACTCCTGGGTTGAGATAAGAACGATTTAATAGAACAGAAAAGAAGAGACTAATAATGATAATGATAACACTAATAAAATGACAACAGTAGTAATAAAAGGATTGAAATGTACAAATGATGCACAGGGCAATCGCTCACCACCCGCCGACCGACACCCAGCCAGTCCCCAAGCCGCGAAAAAACCCTGCCCCCCCCCACTTCCCAGTTCCTAAACTAGATGGGACGTCACATGGTATGGAATACACTGTTGGCCAGTTTGGGTCAGGTGCCCTGGCTGGGCATGAGAAGCTGAAAAATCCTTGACTGTAGTCTAAACACTACTGAGCAACAACTGAAAACATCAGTGTTATCAACATTCTTCACATACTGAACTCAAAACATAGCACTGTATCAGCTACTAGGAAGACAGTTAACTACATCCCAGATGAAACCAGGACAGTACCCCAGATATATATTCCACGACCAAAATCTGTTTCACTGTGACTTTTATTTACAGTATGTCTGTGCTGTTTTCACACTTGGTAGACATACCCCTCAGAACAGCCTATGCTTCTTTTCAGAGCAGCATCTTGACCAGCCTCTGAAGACTATGTTTATTTTGCTCTACATGGCAACATCTTCAACAAGTCCTAAAGGATCCATTACCTGCTTAAACAATGACTAAAATACTGTGCTCACTAGCTCTATTCCAACCTGTCCATTCCAAGCTTGTCTGTCAAAACTGTAAAGGAAGTGCGTGATTTGTGTCTGGCTATAGGATATTCAGATCTTGTATTCTGCTGCCAGTTTTCCCTTTCTATTGGTGAATGCAAATACAAGAAACTTTCAAGCAAAGTTCTGGATCCAAGGAAAAGGCAATGTAAAAAATTCTATTGACATGAGTGAAGCCAGGATTTCAAGTATTTTCACCTCATTTCCATTAATTAAACCCAGGTAGTATGTCAAGAGCTCCCTGAAGTCAGAGGAGCTGTGCTCATTTATGCTTGAGAGCAACCGATTCACATTTTCTGCTAGTTAAAACCCTCTATAAAGTTTATGTGGAGATATTTCCCTACAGTTTTTTTTTCCCTCTAGGCTGTCTCCTTCTCATGGCATTTCTTATCCAATACTTTATCAACAAATTTTCTCTTTTGACTTTTTTCCCAGAAAGTTCAAAGCAGCCTTCATTCCCAAGCCTTCATTGCAGTTACCATAACTTCTGGCCTTGCAAGACAAGGTTTTTTATCCTTCACAATACATTTGACATTTTTTATCAATGAAAGTGAGGATAGGCTCAATATGTTAATGGGGCTTCTAAAAAATGCTGTGACATAATTCCATATCTGAATGTTTTTGGCATACATACCTTTATTTTGGGTGATTCTAGACTCTAAGATAACAAACAGATCTTTCTCAGGATGTTATTATGCAATGGACTGATATGCTCCACAGTGGCTTCCTCTTGAATTTTAATGATGTGCTGTTCTAAGTCTTTCAGTATCAGAGAGTTCAGTGCTGTCCTAGCAGCTCATCTATCACAGATCTGTGAATTCAATGAGGTGTTTGATCTTCTAGCTTATTTCAGCAAATAAAAATGTTACTGCATCTTTCATGAAATGGAAACATACTGAGCACTCTCAGCCCCGTGCATAGTAATTTCACTCCTGCCTTAAATATCCCAGTTTAAAGTAAAACATGTTCCACCTGGGGATTTTTTTGGAGGTGGGTGAGTGGGTTTATTTTTTTACACTCCTGGGACATGTTTCTGCCATCCTGGAAATAAGTTGTTTTCCCTGAGTCCAGAAGATTGTCTTGGTAAAGTCTTTTAGAATACCAGGGAGATTAGCATCGCCTGGGAACAAGGCTGATATAAAATAAACAAGACATTAACACGTCTCTGGAATCTGAGCTGTTATTCCCATTACAGAAGAGGATGTCTGTATTGACCAGACAGACATTGCAAAGTTTTAGTTTAATACTAAATGGGAATGATGCTTTTATGTTTGAAATCAACAACTGTTGGCTTTGGCAGACCTCTGTGGGATGTTGTACCTGGAATGTGCATGTACAGAGCGAGACATTCAGCTGTAAAATGGTTGCACCTGTGTTCTTCTGGAAGAAGTGCTGTAGGCTAGATGGCCTACAAGCCACCATAAAAATGATAATGACTTTGACTTTTGAAGTCAAACAGACCCCTCAGGATTCTCCCACTGTTGCCCACTTTAGAAAAGACAAACCATAAAAAGTAAAAAAAAATCTACAGCATACTGGAAACTCAGCAGATGTATCTGCACTGCACAGTGTATTACAAAGTACCAGCAATTAGGCTGGCTCTGATCAAGCTTGCTCAGAACCAGCAGCAGGTTGGCCAAGGCTTTCTTCCCAGCCCGTTACCCCAGTCCCATACAGCAACCCAGCTCCCAGTACCTGACCCACTTGAGTCAGTGCCACGTATGTGAACTTAAAACCCTAGGCTAAGAGAATAGAGTTGAGCTCTCACAGCACAAAAAGAGATTGTAGGGGGTTGTCAGGGATAAATTAATACAACTTTTGTATTCAAAAACATGCAGGCACCTGAAGAAGGTGTCTGTCCTTTGAAATCATGTTCTCCACACTTCTGGGAAAAAAAAAAAAAAAAGAAAAAAAAGAAAAAAACAAACCAAACAAAAAAACCCCAGCTGCTTATTTAAGCTGACCAAGTGGGAAAACTTGGAAGTTTGGCCTATAGAAAGCAGAAACCTAGTTGGATTGTTTCTGCACGAGAGAAAACTGAATACATACTAAGGGGTCATGAGAACACCTGCTTCATTTGTGACCTGACTTGCCCTCTGCAAATTACAGGATGTTTTGAAGTGCCATAAATATAAGAAGTATGTGACAAAAAAAGTCCTGTCTGTAAAATAATGCCAGTCCTGGATGCTGGCTAATTAAAAAGGGATATGTAAATTCTCAGGCATCTGCCAGAGAGCTATGACTCTGTTTATTTAATGATGTACTCTACTGGGAATTTCTGAGGATCTTGAACAACATTTTTTAAATTAAAAAGTACTTTTTGGAAACTTCAACCTTGCACATCTCACCACAGCTGACCATGGTATGTGTATTCTTTCATATGAAAATAAGTATCTTTCCAGAATCCAAAAGATTAACAACCTGAAATCCAGTTGTATCAGCAGTGAATCTCATTCTGCTCATTTGCCCTGGGGAGACATGAAAAGCTAATGAACTTAGCCTGGAGATTACAGACTTCTCTGTATCATGCTTATAGCCATAGTATCCAAGTATATTAACCAACCTGACTAACATCTGTTGTGTGGTGTTCTCTCATCTTTTTGTCTTTTCTTTCCAAAGTAAATTTTCACAATTTTCAGAGAACAAACCCCAAATCGTAGTCCTTATAGTAGATTTTGCTTTAAATAACTGTTTTGTAAAACGAAAGCACAGTAACAGCAAAACAGAACAGCAATAGCCGAAGTGCAGCTCCTCTTCTCTATCTTTTCCTCTTAAATATTTACTTCCTCTTCTGGTTCATGCATAGAGCAGCAAAACTTACTTAAAACATTCTTCCTCAAGAGTTGGGGTTTGCGGCATGCAGAAGTGCCCCAGGTCATGAAGAGCTCTGTACAGGACAGGATGGCAGAGGCAGGCTCTGCACTGCTCTGGACACTGCAGGATGAGGCTTGCAACGATGAGTGACTCGAGAAAAGAAAGCATGAAGCACTACTGAGTCAACCCAGTAAAGGCGAACATAAACTTCTCCTATCTTTACAAAGGATATTATGAAGACAAAGTGTTTTTCATCACAGAGGACGTGCTGTGAACATGGTGAAGGAAGAATAGTTGGAAACAGACAGGAAAAGATATGAAAAGGAAGATTAAAAAGACTTCTCATAACACACTAAAGCAGAATCGGAGTTATCCATGTTAGCTCTGTGTCACGTCTCTGATTCACATACTTGGCTAATACCTGACTTGCCACACAAACCTGGGTATTTGCATGCATAGATTAAGGGAAGACAAGTATATTTCCTGTTCTTATTGTTTTCCCCTAATGATGCACAATCCCCTGAACTCTTCTAAATTTGCAAGAAAAATCTGGGCAGTGCTTCTGTCAGTGTCAGTTGGCCTGTGCAGGGCTGCAGCTCTGCTCTGGTTGGTATGGCTTACCCTTGCTCCTTTTCTGCATGCAGACTGACAAGCATTGCCATCTCAATTGTTAATATTCCAAATCAGCAAAATACCTTAGAAAATCCTCCACGACACACATGTACAGACACATTCCTCTGTTGTTTTTCTAACTAAACTAACTAATCAGGTCCCATAAAAGTAACAGAAGATGTCTTCCAAAATGCACTGGATTTCAACTGTGTTTTTAAATTGGAAAAAGATAGAGTGGGTGAAGGGTTTCAACACATGTCCATTACTGTGCTAATCATGAGAGTGTGATGTTTACAGCTTCAGTAGAAACTGGAGTCTGCTAGAAAACAGGTCTCCACAAGGAATTTCAAACACCCCCCAAACCAGGCCAGTTCATGGTTACTGTTAATGATCATTTTTCTTCCTCCTCTTACTCCCATTCGATTTACACTTGGAATAATTCTGAGTATATAGATGTTAATCCTCACTTTTTACTCAACAAGCTACCTGGAAAATATGATCCAGCTAGCATAAAGATTCTTAAGAAGCCAGCAACATTCAAATGACTTTCCCCAACAAAAAAGGAAAATGCAACTCTTTGTTCACCGTAAAATCAATTTCCAGCTCATTTTCATTTTCCTTCAATAGTTTCACAGTGGTCTTCTGTCAAGCTTATAATTAAAAAAAATATTGTTTGTAATGCTGACAATTTAGCTGACTAAAGTGGTTTTCTAATTAAAATAGTCTTCTGTAATGTCACCTTTCAGCAATAATTAGATCACAAAGCATCAGAGGTTAATACTTCCAGAGGAAATGTCTTACTTGATCACAGCGATGATCACATAGCTCAGAAACCCACATCTCGCAGTCACTAGGATCATATGCTTCAGAGGATTAAGCAAGAAATCTTGTGGTAGACAGTAATGGAACAATGTGACCACAGAGGGAATGTAATACTTGTCCAACATCACCCTGATGTAGGAAGACTTACATCAATTTTCAGAAAATATATATTATTCCTACTAATTTAACTGCATTCTCTCATTAGAGAATACCCAAAATCATCCAGGTTTTTGGATCCTCTAAGATCTTATACTCGATGACATAAGTGGCAGGGGGTTCTATAGGTTAATTATACATTGTATGGCAATATGCCCTTTTATTGAATTAACACTGCTGCACTAAACTGATAATGGATATTAAAGCCTCTGTGTCAGTATCATAAGGTGGTGACAATTAGCTCTTTGATCTTGTGTCAGGCAATGAAAAAAAATACATGGTCAACACAGCAAATAGGAGACAGTAAATGTATGCCTGCAGGCATAAGTTTAATGTAAACAGCACATGCACATGAACTACAACAACCAACAATCTTTAAACATCTTAGGCTGACTGGGAGTACATTGATTATTGCCAACCAAATTATAAGACATAGGAAGTGCCCTATAGTGAGAAGCAGAACAGCAACAAAAAAAAAGATAAAATAACATTAAGATAGATGATTACTATACAAAGAAGACACAAAGTTGGCAGATATGAAGATAACTAAACCCTTTTCCCCCAGCTGCTCTTTTCCCAATTTTCAGAATATTCACTAGATCACACAAGGGTGCTACGAACCCAGCAAGGTATAGTCCTCACAGCCCAGAAAACAGCCCGCCAGAATGAAACAAAAGACCTCCAGGTATTCTAAGGTGACTTTATACAATGCAGTCCTTACACCTTTTGCACCACAGAGAACTCATGGGGAAGTGGAAGAGATTCAACCAACCAACCAAGAACTCAAGCTGTCTATTTCCATAATTCTGTGGCCTTTATACCGTTATTAAAGCACCCCCAAGTCTCAGAGCAAGTGGGACAATTCATAGCACTGGCATTTTAGCAGGACATGATGGAAAATCCTCTCCGAGGTATGGCAGGTGTCACTGGTGTAAGGAGCTGCTGTCTCCCAGCTGCAGCTCTCCCCACCAAACACTGCCTTTCTTTGCTAACTTCAAAGCACCAGAACACAGCATCTGCTACAGACTAAAACACTTGGAGAGGCCCATGAATGCTTTTTGGCAGCAAATAAAAAAGGTTATGTTTCTCTGACAGTAGGAAAACACCTAAGAAGTCAGACAAAATGACGACTCTTAGTAAGAAAGCTCAAATCACCTGCTTACAGTACCCCCATGTACCTTAGATGTCGTATTTACCCCTCTGCCAGTCACCCAGTCAACCATGCATAGTTCCTACCTCGTAAACTCCTCATGAAGGTTGTTCACTTCTGATGAATAGTACTTAATTTGAAAATGCAACATTTACGGAGGCCCAACTGTATATGCAGAAATTTTAAATGGGGGAAAACAAGTTTACACTAGTTGCAATTCTGCTAAGGCAGAACAACAGCCACCACCCCACAACCCAAGAAACCCAAAATTAAGTATGTTTTTTAAATTCTTCAAAAAAGCAAAGATTTCATGTTTTTAAATTTAAAGTGCATGGAAAAAAGATTAGATGATTAACATGCTTTATGATACTCTAATCATTAGATTAATCAAGCAATAGTCCATCTGGCAAACAAATTTTTGTTAAAAGCCCCGCAGCATGCTGTGAATGACAGCAAGTCCCAGGTACACTGCCTGTTGCTGGGGGCAGGGGGATATGGAAGGGAGAGGGGGATGCTTCTTGTTACCAGGCTCAAACACAACTTCAAAAAACCCCACCCAGTAGATCGACTTCCGATTGATACATGCGAATGAGAAAAGGTAAGATAAATAAGGTGAAAGTGCTGACGAGGACTCCAGAAGGCACACATGAACACAGAAAGCTAACAAATTCCAGGAAGTGGAGTTGTAAGAATTGTTATTTGTTAATGCCAGAAGGTGAACGCTAGGTCTGACTTTCTATGTAACACAGATAATAAAATGTTACCCAGCTACAATGAGACTGTGACCAACGCATCCTTATCTGCCTAAGCCTCATCTTCCAGACTAACAGCCTGCTGGTGTATTAAAAGCTGGAGAAAATGACTCTTTTTCACACCTTTCTAAGGTCTTCTGTAACACGGCATCACACAGTATATATGTGCCTATTAATGATTCATTCTACTAAATAATATGCAGCCAAAACTCTAATAATTAGAGCTTTGATGTCTTCTTCAATGACAGCTCCTAGAAGACAGGTTATAAGTACCCTAGGCTGATGGTTAGACACCACTGGTAAGGTCTGCATCAGTAAGATAATGACTTACCTGCTCACTGCTGGCAAAAAAAGAGCAGTGAGCAACATCCATCATGAAAGAGGAACTCTTCTCAAAGCACCTGCTGAATGTAAGGTAAAGAAAAGTATCCTGTTGTGAGACAGACCTTTACAACACTCATCAAATTGCTTCCCTTTTTGGTGTTCCTCAGGGCAGGGCTTGGCCAATTTCGTTTAAAAACAGGTCCTTCACAGATTAAACACAGACAAAACGGTGCAACTAAACTGGTTGAAGGTGCCACAGAACTGTTGATTTTCCACATTTTAAGACAGATCAAGAAAAGGACAAAGCTATCACAGAAAGAGCACCTGCAAATCACTTAGTCACTTAAGGTAAAGTAGTCTATGATGTGATGAAAAGGTGAGAGAAAGCCAACCACCAAAACCTTACCCATAGCAGCTATCTTTACCATCTATTCTAGCAGACTGACACCAACACACTGTGGGGTGAAAGCAAACTGTCCTAAAGGCCTTTGAAGAACTCCACCATTTACAAAAATCATCTAGATATTTGGATACTTATCAGAAAGAAAGGCAAAGCACCACTGAAGCAATCAAGACCCATCTCTGTGAGGTCCTTCAAGGGGGTCAACAATTTCCTTGCAAAATGCTGTATTTTAATCTCACAGAAGTGATATTATCAGTTGGCCTATGGCTGTTGTCAACTGCAGTACATTAACAAAATACTGTTAGTGCCTATGCTGTACTGTACCCATGTCTGCAACCAGATTATTAGAGATCCAGGAGCAACTTGCCTGCCTTAGCCGATTTCCATAAAAACTCAGTGGCCAAACCCAACCCCTCCACCCAAAACTCCCTTTGATGAAACAGCAGGTATTCCTGCTAGTTTTACTTATAATACAAAAAAAGAGGTTAACCATTACACAATGAAATACTTTCCATTTTCTCTTTGAAAAAAAAACCCAAAACCAAACAGGAAATCTGTTCTGGATCAGAAGCAGTGACAGAAACAGCAATCTGTGCCCAGGCAACCTGATTTCATGGATCAGGCTGAAATTACCTAGCAACCTACTCTGCCTCAGACAAACAGCACATGTTTAAGGAGGGCTACTGGTCTATTGCTTATAAGTGCTCTTGCATTTAGACATGATATAGTCAGCCAATTAGCCATTAAATTAAGTCTATTTCCTAAGAAATATTTATTCCATTAAAGGCCATATTTAAACATTCACAGTCACATTCAAATACTTTACGTTCAAATTCTTAAGGAATTAACAAAATAGGCAGACGTGGTACTTTTACTTTTTATTTGCTTCCTAATGAATTTTGAATGGGCCAACCAGTGCTAAAAAAAGAAAATCCACATTTAAAAGCAGTTCCATTTCAAGATTTTGTTGACACAATAAACTAATTACAGTAAAACCTAACAGATAAAAATCTCTTAGAAGGAAATATTGCCATATTTATTTGCTAAACTTCTACACATTTGTGAAAGTATTTATTTGCACATTTACCAACTTACCTTCTTTCATGGGGGAAAGTTTGACTAAAAAATGCATCAGTACCGCCAGGGAAGTTTCACTCTTCCAGAGAGGAAACCTCAAAATCCAAAGCCACAAAGCAGTGGTGTGTAAGGAAAATACCCTTTTGTCTCTTGGTTTAATTGTTGCCCAAGTGCCCCTGAGGACAGCAGGCCAAACCCCTGGGTTTCAGTCTCCTTTCAACTCCCCTGTTTGATGGACACCCTCCAGAACCTGTACTGTCCTGCCTTCCTTTGCTCCATAGCCAAGTTTTTTCAAGATAAGGATGAAGACTTAACCCCCACTAAAAGCATTTTGGAAACACTGATGCATACCCCCTCCCCTTTTTAAACTAACGGCAAAAGATCTTGAATAGATGCAACTCTGATGACAAAAAAGTATGCTTCCCAGAAAAGTTCATGCAGTCTCTCATCAATGCAACCTACATCCACAGAAGAGTAGCAATAAACACTCTCTGGTGTAAATTTAGCTTAAATCTTTGACTGTCTCTGCGCAACATCCTACACAAGGCTGCAATCTGATTTGAAGCAACCCCATGTAAATGCTCCTGTCATACAAGGTAATAAACCAGTATTTGGACTTCCTTGAAATAAAGGGGTTTCTATCTTTATGTATATATTTATTTCAAAATAATAAACTAGGTACTATGGAACAAAAACTTAGGAGAAAAGAACTCTTCCTTCCTCCCTGTTGAAGCATTCATGCTTTCAGAAAAAGGATGATGTCTGAATGACTACTGATCATTCCACTAACACCATGCCACCATGGCTAAATAAATGTGAAAAATAAAATTTTGCCTTGGCTTAGGACATACTTAGTAAATAAATACCAGCATTACTATCCAACAAATAATTTATCACAGGTATAGAAGAGTATAGATCGAAAGTCTGACAACTTACGGCCCTTGAGGTAAATAAATCTCACCAAAAAAAGGAGAGAAAGAAAGAGAAATGGAACAATTATTCTGAAGGTGCTTTTATTTGCATGAGACTTCCTAGAGTCCCTTAGGTGAGGCTGCCAAGGAATCCATCCTTACAATCTGAGAAATCTCTACCAGAGTGGAAATAAAACATTACAGCAGCTCATACAAATACATTCCTTAGAGTTGCAAGTAATTTATTCTGTCTCTACTTTGTTCTCTTATGAAGAATTACACCAGAAACCACAGCAGTTCACAGAAGCTTTGTGACATTTCAAATTTTTGATAAGGAAAAAATATCAACATTGAAACTTGGCTTTTTTTACTGAAATTATACAAGTCTGTTACTTTCACACCTCCAGGGCAGATTAAGGTTTTATGCCTCGAATACCTAACTACAAAAATGTATTTCTCCTCAGTATTTATTTTGGCTAAAGATAAACCACTCACAAATATACTGATTGCGTTAAAAGAAAAGTTTAGCTTCATGTTAAGTAAAACCAAACATGAATAACATCTATACTACAGGAAAAATCCTCCAATAACTTTTAATCTATGGCTCATATTAGTACTATGTTCAGAAATAAGCACCACACAACCTGAACTACAATAATTCCCAGTGAAATAACAGCTAATAGTCCCAATCTTGGAATGTGGTGTTCTAGGTGTATTAAAACTCAAATAACAGCAAGTTTCAAACTGATTATTCTTAAGTGTAAATACTTCAAAGAAGGTTTAAAAATAACTAACAAGACTCTAGGAGCTACTTGCGCAAACCATTAAATGAGACTATAGCCTCGACAGGAAGCTATCATTCACTCTCCGTACCCAAGCAGCCAGAGGCAGACTGCTCCAGGAGATAAACACAGCCAGCATTAAACTCATCTCTCTTCAGAAGCAAGAACGAGTTGCCATTTTACCCCCATCCCACATTGCACATCATGGCTGTGTGTGATGTGGCCACCACACAGATCACAAAATAAAAATACAGAGGTAGGAGGACATGGACTGGCAGTATTATTGGCTCAGAGTTCCGAGGCCTGGCAGTTTTCATGCAGATTTGTGAACCAGCACCAATTTAAAAGTCAGATATTTTGTGCAACTTCTGTGAAAGTCAGGCTGAATTTCAACACTCCTTTGCCTCAGATAATGTCGGAGGGCTTCTTCACACTGGAAATCATACCAGCTTTCCAAATGTCCCTCTGAGGTCAATGAATTTAATGGCATTCTACCTAAGGCCAAAAAAAGGTTTGGGTTTGGCTACACACTGCTTGCTGACTCAAGAAAAGGAAAGTGAAAGCAATGAATTCTGATGTCTCACTAGGAAGCTGAATAAAACCAGAGGGGACTTTTGCTCTTTCAGCACCTATGACTCTAGCTCTGCCTATCTTGTGGTCTGGCTAAACAACTGTACATCATTTCAGGATCCAAACTCATCAGAGAAACTTAACTATGGATCTCACAGTGTAGGACCAAGGCTGACCAAAGTAATTTCAACTATGCAATGCCACATTCCCCATATCCAGTCTGGACTCGGAAGTATCAGTGCAGAACAAGGAGGAGGAAAGGGATTAATTGGTTTAGGACTGTGTTATGACAGGAAGACAGTGTCTAAGCTACTTTGCCCACAGTAAGAGGGAAAAAAAACCCTCAAAGCTGGTCAAACTGCAGGTAATCAAGATTCTATGATTACTTAAGAATAGAACAGAACATAATAGAATAAATAGTTCAGCTGGAAGGGACCTACAATGATGATTTAGTCCAACTGCCTAACCAATTCACATTATCAAGGGCACTGTCCAAACGCCTCTTAAACACTGACAGACATGGGGCATCGACCACCCCTCTAGGAAGCCTGTTCCAGTGTTTGACCACTGTCTCAGTAAAGAAATGCTTCCTAATGTCCAGTCTAAACTTTCCCTGGCACAGCTTTGAACCATTCCCACACGTCCTATCACTGGATACCAGGGAGAAAAGATCAACAGCTCCCTCTCCACATCCCCTCCTCAGGAAGCTGTAGAGAGCAATGAGGTGACTCCTGTAATTCTGTTGGGTAAAATGGAAGTTCAAATGTTGGATTAACTTCCATTTATTCCCATTTAATCTCAGTATAATTTCTTTGCTTTGCCAAATGAATGTTTCCTATGGTATTAACTGACAAAACAGTAATCACTGGTTGGGACTCATGTGTTGAAAACACACACCAGTCAATTTCACATGACAGAAACACAATTTTTTAAAAAGATTTCTTAAAATACTGGAAGCATATATTTATCTCAGCATGTTCTCCTGTTGATCACTCACTTCACCTAACTGAAGAGGAAAAAAATAAGTACCTCAACACTTTATAAGTGGTAGCAAAGCAGTATTTTCTCAGAATAGCCATGTAGCAACAGAAAGATGTACTTGTGTCAAGATACAGCAGATAAACTATAGCTACTGGAGCAGCCTATGTAAGGACCACAATGACTGCCAAATCAAGACTGAAAGGGGGAGTACCACAGGCTGACACAAACTCATCACACACCTGAGCTTTGCAAATACCACCACCTCTCTACTTGCTTCCTGAAAGAATGAAAAATCCTTCTCTTGATCTACACAGCCCTCAAAGGTGACCTGAAAAGGAAAAAAAATAAATGTGTTTGACCCTTTTTGGTTGGCTTGCTTCGCTAGTTTAAAATGCGTGAAGAACATCTTGAATAGAAAATTTTCCCTTATGCTTATTTATATATTTAACTATCAGTAGGAGAAAGCCATTCTTACTGGAAATTTTATTTGCTCTCAAAAAAATACTGCTTAAATGCTTTCTCAGGCCTTACCTGGAGGTACAGGAGGGAGAACCATGCTAAATGCTCAGGTTCAGAAAAGAAGGTGTGCTAAACAAAAACTGCCACGTTTAAAACCAAAAGTCAATTATCCCTTCAACTGTCTTCTTGCTGTCTGATTTCCTAGGCACCTGAATCCTACCAAGCTGTCTGCCATTACCCATATGGCCTTCTAAAGCAGAGAGGATAAAAACGTATGTAACACATGGGAGGAAGGAATCACCAAAACCAAGTAAAAAAAACCTCTACCCACCAAACCATAGTTTGGGGATTTCTCTAAAGTTAGAACGTAACACAGGAGAAAAAGCCCTTTCCTCTTTTCTTCTGAAAGTCACCTTCTAAATATTATTGTGGTAGTAACAGAAAACCAAACGAGAATTGGGGTCATGTGGAAAACTCAGGGACTACACAAGCATATACTTAGAAACAGTATAAGCTCCCAAGAGTTCACAGCTTGAAACAATAAGATTGTTCTTTACAGTCGTATAAGTTTCTTTGACCCATCCTAGAAAGTTATGTTCCTCTTGAAAGTGTAGATGCAGAGAAAAACTGCTTTTAGATAAATTGCTCAGATGCAACGCAAGACTTACTTAATGAACACCAGGGATGATACTGGTTAGTATTTTCAACAGGAAGCATGGTAATGGGACACAATGCACCTCTGTAGCATTACTAATGACTCCAAACTGCAGAGAGACAGAGCTGGGACACAGAAAGGCATTTCTAAACTGGCTGGAGAAATTATTTAAATAAGGATTCTGCAAGATCAACACGGACAACTACAGCACTCCCAAATTACAGGCTGAGCCCCAAGGGAGAGGGGAAGAGAACGCCTGGCTTCCATTGGGCTGATGTGACAGGAGGAGACTCTCAGAGGGCCACTGAGGTCCTTGGGGCCTGGGGGGGGGAGGGAGGACAGTCTGAGGACAAGAAGCCTACTCAAGGGGTGATTGAAGATGAAGCCAGACCATCCGCGGCGGCGCACAATGAGTAGCAACAGATCAAGTAAAGAAGTCAGAGAGACAGCTTTTGCTTTGGTGTGGTGGTTTGACCTTGGCTGGCCACCAGGTGCTCACCAAAGCTGCTCTATCACTCCCCCTCCTCAACTGGACAGGGGGAATAAATATGGCAACAGGCTCATGGGTCAAGATAAGGACAGGGATATCACTCTGCAATTACAGAGCCCATCACAGGCAAAACAGACTCAACTCAGGGAAATTAACTTAACTTATTACCAATCAAATTAGAACAGGATGGTGAGAAATAAGAACAAATCTTAAAATGCCTTCCCTCCACCCGTCCCTTCTTCCTGGGCTCAACTTCATTCCCTTGGGAATTTCTCTACCTCCTCCCCCTGAGCAGCACAGGGGGACAGGGAATGTGGGCTACAGTCAGTTCGTCACATGTTGCCTCTGCTGCTCCTTCCTCCTCACACTCTTCCCCTGCTCCAGCGTGAGGTCCCTCCCATGGCAGACAGTCCTCCACAAACTTCTCCAGCGTGGGTCTCTTCCATGGGCTGCAGTCCTTCAAGCACAGACTGCTCCAGCGTGGGTCTCCCACGGGGTCACAGTTCCTGCCAGAAAACCTGCTCCAGTGTGGGTTCCTCTCTTCCATGAGTCCACAGGTCCTGCAAGGAGCCTGCTCCAGCATGGGGTCTGCCATGGGCACAGGTGGATATCTGCTCCACCGTGGACTTCCATGGGCTGCGGGGGAACAGCCTGCCTCACCATGGTCTTCCCCACAGGCTGCAGGGGAATCTCTGCTCCAGCACCTGGAGCACCTCCTCCCCCTCCTTCTTCACTGGCCTTGGTGTCTGCAGAGTTGTTTCTCTCACATATTCTCGCTTTGCACAGCAGTTTTTACATCTTCTTAAATATGTTATCACAGAGGTGCTACCAACATGGCTGATGGGCTCAGCTTTAGCCAGCAGCAGGTCTGTCTTGAAGCCAGCTGGAACTGGTTCTGTCCAACTTGGCAAAGTTGTCCAAGCTTGTCCAAGCTTCTGGCATCTTCTGTCAGAAGCAACCCCTACAGCCCCTCTGCTACTACCAAAACCTTGCCAGGCAAACCCAATATATTTGGAGAAGCAGTTCTGCCAGGAAGACTGCAGTTCTGCCAGGAAGAAGTGCTGGATTTCTCCCTCAAGGTCCCTTCTAGCTGTTTCATTGGGAGTCCTTTTCAAGAGCGGACAATGAATAACAACAAAAAACCTAACCAATAAACAAAAAAAAAACAGTAAAAATGCTTTCCTCCTCTCTTATTTGGCCCTTTGGTAACTGCATCTGGACTCCTGTGTCCCCTCCTGGTCTCCCCAGTCCAGGAAAGACACTGATGAGTGTGGTGTGGGCCCAGAGCAGGGCCTTCGGTATGGCGAGGGGCTGGCGCACAAGAGGGCAGGCTGAAAGAGCTGCCTCTGGTCTGCGTCAAGAATGAAGGCTCACAGGTGGACCTGACTGGTGACTTCAGCTGCCTGCTGGGAGGCTGTAGAGAAGATGAAGACTGACTCTTTTCAGAGGTCCTCTATGATGGAAGGATGAGTGGTACCAGAGCCAGGAGAAATCACAGCTAGACAAAAGGAAAAGATTGTCACCATGAGGCTGCTCAGACAAAGCACAGGTGCCCAGAGGGACTGTGGAGTCACCGTACTTGAAGGTATCTAAACATGACTGAAGAAAGCCCTGAGAAACTGGATCCAACTGGGGCTGCTCTGAGCAGGAGCTTGGCTATATGCACCCCCTTCAACAGACAAGTTTTGGAGGCATCTTTCAGGACGCTGCTCTACAATCTCACCTACCTGACTTGAAGAAAGAAAAAAAAAGAAGAAAAAAGAAAAAGGAATGCACCTTCTGCTCAGATGGCATTCACATCACAAGACTAATCTAGGATTGATGTGGTGAATAGTTTGCATTTGGGCTCAGGTGAGACCAACTTTTCATAAAATACTGGCAGGATCTTACAACTACAAGAATTTCAATTTCGGTGGCTCAGTCTTGTTTTAGACCCTTCTCAGATACTGCTGCCACCATCTTGTTGGATGGAGCCCAGGAGCAGTGGTATAGTGCCACATCAGCACTGTCGGAGATGTCAGGAGCAACCTGATCAAAGGGTGAAGTTATACCTGTTTTCTAAGTTGTCTCTGCTCTGAACAAGGCACTTGGACCAGTTGACCTCCCGCAAACCCTTTCAACTGTGTGTGTTACCAGTTGTACAGGAACGAACAACAGTTCTCAATGTCAAGTTCTCTGCTGCCCTGTGCAGAAAGGCAGTGTGATGGGTTAACCCTGGCTGGATGCCAGTTGCCCACCAAAGCCGTTCTATCACTCCCCCATCCTCAGCTGGACAGGGGAGAGAAAAAATATAACAAAAAGCTTGCGGGTTGAGATAAGGACAGGAGAGATCACTCACCAATTACCGTCACGGGCAAAACAGACTCAGTTTGGGGAAAATTAACTCAATTTATTACCAATCAACCAGAGTAAGGTAATGAGAAATAAAACCAAATCTCAGAACACCTTCCCTCCACCCCTCCCTTCTTCCCGGGCACAACTTCACTCCTGGATTTCTCTACCAAACCCCCCCCAGTGGTACAGGGGGACGGGGATGGGGGTTTACGGTCATCACGTGTTATTTTCTGCCGCTTCATCCTCCTCAGGGGGAGGGCTCATCACACTCTTCCCCTGCTCCAGCGTGGGGTCCCACCCACGGGAGACAGTCCTCCACAAACTTCTCCAACGTGGGTCTTTCCCATGGGCTGCAGTTCTTCACAAACTGCTCCAGCGTGGGTCCTTTCCACGGCATGCAGTCCTTCAGGAGCACACTGCTTCAGCGTGGGTCCCCCACGGGGTCACAAATCCTGCCAGAAAACCTGCTCCGTGGGCTCCTCTCTCCACAGATCCGCAGGTCCTGCCAGAAACCTGCTCCAACACGGGCTTCCCACGGGGTCACGGCCACCTTCAGGAACCCACCTGCTCTGGCATGGGGTCCTCCACAGGCTGCAGGTGGAGATCTGCTCCACCGTGGACCTCCCTGGGCTGCAGGGGGACAGCCTGCCTCACCATGGTCTTCCCCACGGGCTGCAGGGGAATCTCTGCTCCGGTGCCTGGAACATCTCCTCCCCCTCCTTCTTCACTGACCTGGGGGGTCTGCAGGGTTGTTTCTCTCACATGTTCTCACTCCTCTCTCTGGCGGCTGTTTCTCTCTCTCCCAACTTTTTTTTTTCCTTCTTAAATATGTTATCACAGAGGCGTTACCACTATCGCTGATTGGCTCGGCCTTGGCCAGCGGCAGGTCCGTCTTAGAGCCGGCTGGTATGGGCTCTCTCGAACACAGGGGAAGCTTCCAGCAGCTTCTTACAGAAGGCACCCCTGTAACCCCCCCGCTACCAAAACCTTGCCACACAAAACCAATACAGGCAGCTACATCCCAAAAGTAAGAAGTAGTGGGACAGTGCAAGCAATGATGTCCAGTGGCAGAAAGACAGATGGAGCTGTGGTAAGAAAGCTCTGGGCTGGGATCATGGGAAGTACAAGGCCATAGATGCTAACTCCAGAGCCCTGAGGGCACCAATAGGCCTTAATGGCCCTTACCAGCCTTATCTGGGATCTCCATCGACATATCCTGTGGCATTCAGGAAAGCCTTGCCTGTCCTAGCCCAAGTCTGCACGGAGCCATCCCAGAAGCATCCTGATACATGACGTGGTTTATCTGCAGTCCAGATAAATTACACATGAAAAATGAAGAGCTATATGAACATCCTTCAAGACCACTATCTTAGGGCACACAACAGGAGGTGGAGGACTGGGAGAAGACAAACTCTATGGAATTCCCGCAGGCTCACCTGCAACATCTCCCACCAATAAACAGTTATTTTGTTCTCAGGGGTTGCCTGGGCCCTTCTTTCCCATCCTCCCCCCCCCCCCCCACCTCTTGTGAAGTGGTGCCACCTCTTCTGCACCAGGCCCCAAGCGAGAGGGGAGGAGAGGGCCTGGCTTCCATCGAGCTGCTGCCTTCCCCAGATGGCAAGGGACATCCCCATCAGCTCTCCCGCCTTCCCCAGATGGGAAGGGACACCGACAACCTTGCGGAAGGTGGCCTGTGTCCTGCTACCACCCAGGCCCTTACTTCAGATGATCACTAGCATCAGCCCCACCACTGACCTCAGGCACGCCAACACTAACAGCTGCCCCGCGGGTGGGATTTGTCCTGCTGAGCACAAGGCCCTGGTCCTCACACCATACAGGAGTTCCCTCCTCCTCTCCACGCCTCGGCCATCTGGATACCATGGGAGGCCGTGGTCACGGGCCTTGCTGAAGTCAGAGTAAATGGCAATCATGGCTCTCCCCTTGTCCCGCTACGACAGTCACCTCCTCAAAGCAAGGCTCATGTTGGTCCCATGGTGAAGTTGTCCTTGGTGAAGCTGTGCTGGCTGTTCCCTGATGTCACAAGTGTCCTTTGTGTGCCTCCAAGTGATCTTCTGGCAGATGTCTGAGAAGGGCAGGAGCTTCTTCCAGGAAACCTGCTGGAAGGCTCCAGTTCAGGAGCTGCCTCCGATTCTTCCAGCAAAACAGGAGAGCTCTTTCCCTGAACGGGTAAGCAAGAGACTGCAAAAGCGGTGAGAAGCTTCGTCCTTCGTACTAGCGAGGAGAGCAAGGGTGCACCTCAGACTATGGATGTTAAAGTACCATAAGCTTGGGTATGACTTTACACCCTGTCAGATCCCTTCTGATCACTCAGTACTTCAGACTACAGTATAGCATAGATCTGTGTGGGTACCAGTAGCAATTATCACCACAGGCCAGCTTGCAGCAGAATAATCTACAATTATCATCCATTTGTCCTCATTTAGCATGAGCAACGAAGATTCTGGTGTGAGAACTAGTGTGCATGGCTCCATGCTCTGTCTAGGTCACAGCCCAGACCTACGCAGTCTGTGGCAACCCCGAATGTTTCCCATATGCACAGTTAGACTGGAGCTAGCGGATCTGACGCTCATTGGGCCATGGGTTGCTGAGTGGGGATCTCTGCAGAGTCTGATTCACTGTCTGCAGGCAATCTGTGGTTGAGTAACTGTGTCTTGCTGCCGTCTGCCTTTCTGGCTGAAGTTGGTCTGGGAGTCCTTGCAGCATATTCACATGTCCTTTAGGGAAGATCTTCTTTAATATTAAAATAAACAGATGTCTTGGTGGTTTCTGATATCATAAGTATTCTTTCCTGTGAACTAATACCATTATTATTAGTGGGTTCATATCTGTCCAAAGAATTCTTTTATTCTCCTCTCCTTTTTTCATCCCACTTACATGCTGGTCTTCCAGCATCTATTTTACATGTGTAAAGAACATTGCTCTCCCTGTGGTTCTTGTCAATGCATTAAGCTGCTCCTAATGGGATTTCAGGGTCATCATGTGAGTCTGGGATGCGTCTACTTGGGGATATGCTAGTCATATGTCTCTATTAAGAACTCTGTTGACAACTATAGGCTGTTGGATATTCTGAGTGCATTTTTAGGCATGAACACATGCCACCGATGTAAATACAAAGTTAGATTCCAAGTTGCTGTGAAACAGAGGTTGAAACCTCTGTTGAAACCATTCCTTGCAGGCACTCCAGGCAAGAAACTTGCTGGTGGGCAGAGTGTTTCCTGCTGGACAGTTGTTTAAATGGAGGAACAAATTAAGGATGGGGTGAGAACAGAGAGATGAACTAGGAATGGGGTGGGAATGGTTCATGACCATGCTCTCCCTAAACTCACACAATCACAGCTGAAAATCGGATGAGGCTCTATGTTTTTCTACGATTAGAATATTGTTTGAACAAGCCCTTCTAGGAAGCGCCATGGCACAGGTGCTGGACACATGGACAGAATCTTGTCTATTGATTTGGGGTCCTGAAAATCTTGCTGTACCACCAGACCGTAGATTCAGGATACAGCCTGTGTGAATGTAAGTTCCTGGATTTTGGGACTGTTCTTCCTCGCTAAACAAATCATGGGCAGCTTGCTCATCCAGATGCCAAAGGATACAGGCTGGCTACATTCACACAGTACAGCTGGGTTTTCTGTTGTATGCACATGACTCTTAACACATAGTTATTAGTTTTTGCATGCTTTTTCTTTTCAGTTCAAGGTGCTGGAAGTAGTGCAAGTGTGTTGTAGCCCATCAAAATGGTGTTTTGATAGTATAAGCATAAAGATGCTGCATTTCTTGGGATGTGCCATGAACACATACTGGGAATTCCTCAGGGTGCAAAGTCTCCTGGAGCAGCATAAGGTAAGGAAACCAACCTGGTGGACTCTTGCCTACATTACCTAATAAGCCTTGGAACTTGTTTTTCCCAGAATTGAGTCTGGGGGTTGCCCTGAAGACTGCTAGTTGGCACAGAACATGATTGTGCATGGGAGACAGCTAACAAACAGTTGCATCATATTGACTGTAACCACCAGTGCTTGAGCCCCTGAACTTACCCTATTCCATTTAGCAGTATAGCCACAACCCGTGTGACCGCAGGGGAATTTCCTGAGGCTGGAGTTACATTGTGCATTGGGGTACTCTAGGTTTATGAGCTAAAGACAAATGCTGGCTATCTAAATGGCATAGAGCAGTGGCATGCAAAGATATTAGCCCTGAGCTTAGTAAGAGATTGCTAAGCTAGTATATCATTCCACTTGTGTTACTTTCCTTTCCTTCACCTGGGCTGACTGACACAGCTGTACTAAGCTAGCCAGTATGTTTTGCTTGGGAAGGATGCATTGTGTTGTATAGAAAAATCCACTCATTAGTCACCACAGTGCTAAATTCTTTCTTTCTTCTGTACTTCCTGAAAACTTTTCTTGTGTACTTTGCTGCGACCTTTCTCTATTGAGTCACCTTATTCCCATCTCTCTCCAGCCGTATTTTTCCCTAGGCTGTTCTGCTTTCCAGTACATGTTTCCAGTCACCATTTTCTCAACTGATTTTTGCTCATACCCAGCCCACCCACTCACAAATGCAGCTGCCTTTGGGAGTACCTGCCGCCCGCACTGAGTAGCATCCTTGTAGACAGACAGTCCTCTGGGGAGCATCAGTAAGCCTCTCAAAATGTTGGGAGAAATATCAAATTCTCATGCTCTCTGTTATGAAATAGCCTCCTACTAGAAGGAGAAATAAACACTTCTCTTACAGGCAACGTATTCATTATTTATGCCTTCTAGGGGTTCCTTCTACCAATACTTGCCTCTGGGACACATAAATCATTAGCTTAACTTGATATGTGTATTTTCTAGTCTTCTATTTCAGGGCAGTGAACATGTTGGCATTTATCCAGTCAACCTCCCCATAGCAGTACAGTAATTTTGTTACAGCTCTCTTGAATGCAGTATCTGTACATTTGTTCACATATTATATTATGGTAACGTTAAAAATATTCCTTTAACCTTGTTTCAGTCAGGACTCAGAAGAATAGTCTGATTTATCTGCTTCATGGGTGGTACTTCAGGGAGTTAATTAACCAAAGCATAAACTGCATTATTTACCTTGACTGTCCCTTTGTGTCTGCCAATAACGTTTAATGTTTCAAACTGAAATTGGCTAGAGAAATGGAAGAATGCGCTCAGTGGCTTATTATCCTCTAATCGGACATTCCATCAGTTCACAGATTCATACTGCTTCTGATTGCCTGTCTTCTTGCACTGCTTTTAAGCCAGAAATTAACTTGCTGTGTGTCGCAGAACCAGAGAGGAACAGGCACCTGCAGTACCAAAAGCTGGCACAGTAGTACCCCAGGTCAGTGCAGGTAGTCTGCACTTCCTTTGGCAGGGGAACATTGCCAGGTTTGTACCTCAAAAGAAAATCTTTTTCCAGTACTAAACCTGACAATCCTGGACATATGATCAAGACTACAGCTGATACGTTAAAACAAATAGTAAAGACACAGTACCAGCCTTGACAACTGTTCTACCCTGACCAGTTGGAAACAGCTAGAAATAGAGCGTCTGTGATTGATAGAGCAGAAGGAAACAAAACTGTGCCTGAGCTGCTAGATGTCAGGATCACGCAGAGGTCATGCTCCGTCCCAGACTCCTAGAGGCAAGCAGCAGCAGCCTGAAAGCATGAGGTGTAATTCAGTCTCAGTGAAAATCGTGAAAGCAAATCAGGACTACGTTTAGCAAAATTGTGGGAATTTCTCCTCACATTTTTGCTTGTATCAGCATTAGGGAAAGTAGCAAATAGGCAGTACCTTTTTCTTATAGTGAAGAGCAAGATAAGTATTTGTGAGAGAATCTTTCCTACATGGTCATAATGTGAAGTTAACTACTGAAGTAACGGGAACTGAACTGAACTGAACTGGAACTTTGATCTGTAAGTATCAAAGTTTCCTTTAAAATTCATCTTGTGAAAGAGTAGTCTCCATGAGTCTTATACAGATTTAACCCTTCAGAAAAAAGCTGGAGGATGCAGATTTCTTCCTGCATGACTTGATGCTATAAATCCAAGCTGCTAGATGTCTATCTCTGATTGTTTAGCCTTAGGGTGGGACTGCAAATTTGCCTGCCTTTAAAAATTTCCCTCAATCTTGTGCAGCTAAGGAGCCCTCATTCTTTGGTTTGCTTCACATCTAGAAAAGGCAACTTTGCCAGCATAGCTCTCAGAAGTTCCAGTGGTCAGTAATGATGTTTTAACCTGGATAACAAAAAGGTCGAACTCTATTTCTTTTAATCCCTAAGACTGGACTTCTTAGAAATGAGTAGGAGATATTCCATTTCACCAAAACAAAGAAAACAGTTGAAGTGAATGGATGCTAGACTGCAACCCAAGAGCACAGTGTTAAATTCCTGGTTCAGACAGTGACTTCTTGTGTGACCCTGGCTAAGCAGCTTCAGAACAGATACACCCTCTGTGATTGTTCAGCAAGTAGGTTAATACTTCCCTCCCTGAAAGAAGTGCTTTGGGAAGAGAAACGTGGTGGTTTAGGGGTAGATGGACCATCTTTTGCTCCTGGAATCCAGAGGTGAAATAACTATTCTTTACTGAAAACAACCATAAAAATCAGTGAAGTTCATTGTGGAAAGGAAAAGTTTTGCTGTAACGATAGTAACAGTCTCAAAACCGACAGGCAACATGCCAGTCTGGTCAGAAAGACATAGCAATAATTGTATCTAGACAGTACAGTAAGCACCATACAGTCCACTTCTGAGGAACTTTCAAAAACCCTTCTAGTTAGATTTGATATGTTGAGCATGGCCGCAAACCCAAGGCATCTGTACAACTTCTGACTTCACTATTTGGCATCATCCTGGTGTCTGACTTCAGAGGCCAGTCTCCCAGAAGAAGTAAACTGGGTGCCTTGGCTCATGTTCATTTCCATCCGTGAGACTGCTGTCTCCTTGTCTTAGCTATCACTTGCAACTATCTCAGTATCTTCAAAAGGAAGGGAGAATTAAAGGGAGACAGAGCAGGGGGAGGAAATCCATTTCAATTTAGAAATCATCTGGGCACCACAAATTTTATCAGAAAAAGATCCAAAATAAGATCCAGGAGAAGGGAGACTTCACACTAAAATAAACAGTTGAATATCCATTTGGAGTGTGTCATTTTAACTGAAGAGACTTTTAGATTGCTCTGCACTTCAAGCTTGCCAAGGCCATGGGTGAAAGGGCAGCTAGGGAAAAAGATTGTTTGAGTTTGCTTGCTAACACCACTTCAGAAATAATGGGTTGTGAATGATGCATAAGCTTTGACAAGGCCTGTGGACCATCTGTCATCTGATATGTAGAGCCTTTATGTGCACAAGGTCAGGTTAACATGGAGCCAAGATGAAATCGTAGAAGTGCTGAATGTGCCTTAGTGTCCCTAAAAATCTCCTCTGGGTTAACTAAGTGCTCTTTTGAAGGCACCTAAAAGTCTGACTGGAACTTGAGTCATAACAAAAGAACTGGCCTGTTGTAGAAGTACTTATAAACCATCATGTATTATCAGGTACTGCAGAATAAATTTTCATGGAGTTTGTGGACAAAAGTCAGCTTTGAAAGAGCAGAAAACCACCCCACCCCCAAATTTTTAAAGTTTAAGTATAGTACTTCACTATGGTTTTTTTAATCCTATTTTCTCAGCTTTCAAATATAAAACCAATATACTAAATTAATCCAGAACAGCACCTGACATTTTAAAAAGCTGATTGACCTAACATGCTGGCGTTTGTCAGACTGCAAGTTCAAAAAATTAATTAGCATTTGTACTTTTCATTCTGATTTTCAATAGGAAAAGTGTGTAATTTATTTAATGTTTTGAAAAAAAACAGTAAGGAGAGATCAGGATGGAAAAACAGACCACCATTTCCCATTCATTTCTGGAAAACAGAGAAATAATCAGACATGTCTTCTCCAGCAGCAAAGCTCATTGAAGAAATTTCAAATTGCATACTGCAGCTTACTTGCCTTCAGTAACACTGAGGCAACTGTCCACACATGGTTCTGAACAAGATTGCTGAAGTGATCTTGGCTAAAAATAGCTTATTTCTTGTTTAAGGAGTTTTTTAGCCAGGTCAGTGTGTGGCTTCAGAAGGCGTTGTACAGACACAAAGGGAAGGGGATGGGGCAGCAGCAGTGAGCAGGCTGGGTGCACACCAGCCCTTCCTAACCTGTCCAGAAAAAACACATCATCAGTCAACACTGTAACCTTACACTTCTTAGGCAACACTGAGCAACTGATTTCTCAGAAACTTATCATAATGCAGCAGACTACATTTTGTGTTTGCAGTGGTGACATCTTCATTTTCCTTATCCTGGAAAGTTCTACCTTTAATAGTGACATAGGTTGGAGGGGTATGTTCAGCTAGATCTCCAGTGTAAAAAATAAGGATGGGATTATGATTTCTTTATACATATTTAGTAGTACTGGATTAACCATTAAACCATCTCCTTGAAAAGAAGAAATATATTCACAGAGTGCTACACCATTAAGGAAAAGTATCAGCTTGTCCCAGAGAGTGAAGGATCACTAGAACAGTCTGAGCCAGCATCTTCAGATAATCTGCTTTGTAAGCCCTAGTTACAAATGTCCTGTCTTTGTGGTCTTTCTGTTTTATTTTAGGAACCAGCTTTAAAATACCTAAATGTTTATTTTGGAGTTTTTAAGAATACAAAATGTTAATGAAATATTTTGCTCCAGGGAGAAATCCATGAGTGAATTACAGCACAGGTAACATCCTAGACAAAAGTTATCTGGGAGAGTAGAAAAACAGCTGGAATACTTACTGGTTAACAATGCTGTTGCTGTCAACTCACATAATTTGTTAATGTTTGGTGTCCTCAAAAAAGCATAAGGGAATTAGGCCCCTGAATTCCATGAGGATTCACTGGGACTTGGTTACACTGCTTCCATGGGCTGTTTTGTAAACAAAACCCTTTACAGTCACCTTTGCTCTTCAGCATATACGCCCGGCCTTCTCTTGTTACTGCTGAGGAAACATGATCTTGTACAGATGTGGATACTTGACTTGTGCTCTGGCATAGCGTGAAAGCTTGTTGTGTTGAATTGAGTGTATGAATTGCATAGTAACGTGTTATCGATATACTAATCCCACAAGAATTTTAAGTTGTTTCTCACACAAGCTGAGAAAAGCTACGCTGTCGTGCTCCTTTCACATTACTGAACCTCACTTACTTTCTTCCACTACCCTGCACAACAGCAATGCTGTAGCAGAAGCAGGCAGGCTGCCTCAGAGTCACTGACCACGGGAAACTGTTGCTTATGAGGCAGACTGTAACCCGCTCACTGAGCAGAGTAACTCAGCAGTGCTACAGCCGATACCCAGCAGACTCCGTGACCTGTCCTCTTCTTCAACTAAGATATCTAGAAGCCATGCTCCCCTGACTAGCTTTGACTTGAGCCCTCGAGCCCAGGGAGCAAAGTGCGATGGTGTCAGGCCACCAGCACTAAGGCTATTCCCTGCCGACACCAGCTAGTATCTACTTTTGGCCCCTTTCAGCTCTCAATGCAAGATCCACCCACCAGTTTGAGAAGGTCTCACCAGAGCAATGTCCGCTCCACAAGCACTGTGGACTACTGCAGGAAAGAAAAAGAAAAAAAGCAGAGAAATAAAAAGGAAGAAATATGTATGTGAATTGTGACAGTGTGAGAGCCCTGAGGGCACTAATAGCCTTTATGGCCCTGACCAGCCTCACCTGAGGCCTCCACCCTGCCCATGGGCTCAGAAGGTGATTTAAGCTCAGTCCTGGGACTTTGCTCCTAGTTCAAGCTATGCTGTAGGATTGCTGGTCTCCAGCTCAGACATGCTGAGCCATGAGTTGACTTCTTGGCTTGGCATCAAATCTGTGTTGTCGCTATGGACCGGTCTGCTATCACTGGACTGTGTCTGACCCTGTTTGCTACCACTGAACCTTATCCTGACTTGTACTTGCTCCTGGTTTCACCTTGAACCTGATCCATCACTATGGATTTGTCTGATGATTGGGACTCTTGGTTGAACCTGGCCACCAGCCCCTGGCCTCCCCTGCTCACCTTGCTCAGGGGCTGGTGAAGCTCCTGCTCTGCTGGCCCCAGGTTCCCTCCTGGCTCCCTGTCCCTTTGGAAGCAGCTGACACTACTGTGCCCTGACAGAGGGACCTATGAAAGCATTTGGATATCTATGCCAGCATGCCCACGAGCTTGTTGGACATGAACTTATGAAAAAGCCTCCACTACCAGTTTGCTTGCAGTAGCAGGGAACCAGCCTTGATGACCCAGCTGCATGCTGCTAAAATGAACAGGATGTAGATATATGGTAAGTAAATTCTGAAAGACCTAGAATGTCCTAAAGAAATGCCCAGTGAAATGAGGGGACTAACTATATTGCACTTACCACTGAGAAGTACACCTTTAAAAGTGTGTGTTTGATAAATTCTTCTTGTGAGATTATGGGGTATTTGGGAATAACTCTTCTGGTTTGCTTAGAAAGCAAAAACTCTGGAGAGCGGATTGGCGGGAGCTGTTTTTACTGTTAGCCTTATTCAGGTTCCTAAGCTGATTAAATGAGGCTTTGGATAATGTGTGTCATGTCTCAACACTGTGAGGATGAAGTGTTTCATGAGTTTCAGGAGCCAGAGCAGATTTTTAGTTACATCATAAGAACTCCAGTTACAATTTAAAGGCAGCTTACCTCTGCCTCTTGCTAGTTGTTTCTGCCAGCTGTGTCCTCTTAAGCAATTTCTGTTGGTAGGTACTATGACCGAGGTTCCAGAAGGGACTGGGGAATGCAGAATTAAGTGCTGCTATTCTGTATATACACTGCATGGAAACGTTTTGATGCTTCAGGATTGAGAAGGGGGGGGAAAGGTCTCAGCAGGGAGGTATTGCCTCCAATACGTCAGAAAATACTGGGGACAGGCTGTGTTTTATGTCTCATTCCCATCAATATCTTGAAAAAAGGTCTTCTCCAGTGAAAGTGAGCTGTTCTTTTATATTGTTCTCTTCTTAAATGAAAGTGTCCTCAGACTAGACAGTGCAATCAAGATCTGATTTCCTTCCCTAGCCACAAGGCAACAGCTCATCCTTACCCCCTCATTTGTGTAATCGAAGAATTGTAAATGTTATCTGCAAAGTGGAACACCTTCAACCAGAAGGAAAGTAAAAATTCCTTGCCCCTCCACTGTGGAGTAGCCTCCTGTTTCAGGCACTGTCCTAAGGAGTGAGAGCTCTGATGTTCTGTCCTGGTTTCAGCTGGGATAGAGTTAATTGTCTTCCTAGTAGCTGGTACAGTGCTATGTTTTGAGTTCAGGATGTGAAGAATGTTGGTAACACTGATGTTTTCAGTTGTTGCTCAGTAGTGTTTAGACTAGAGTCAAGGATTTTTCAGCTTCTCATGCCCAGCCAGGGCACCTGACCCAAACTGGCCAACGGTGTATTCCATACCATGGGACGTCCCATCTAGTTTAGGAACTGGGAAGGGGGAGGCAGGGAATCGCTGCTCGGGGACTGGCTGGGTGTCGGTCGGCGGGTGGTGAGCAATTGCCCTGCGCATCATTTGTACATTTCAATCCTTTTATTACTACTGTTGTCATTTTATTAGTGTTATCATTATCATTATTAGTTTCTTCTTTTCTGTTCTATTAAACCGTTCTTATTTCAACCTACGAGTTTTACTTCTTTTCCCGATTTTCTCCCCCATCCCACTGGATGGGGGGGGGGGGGAGTGAGTGAGCGGCTGCGTGGTGCTTAGTTGCTGGCTGGGGTTAAACCACGACATGTTCAGACTGCTGAATTGGAGAAATGAAATTTGGAAACAGAAGTGAGATTAAATTCACTAAGTTTTCTCCTTTCAGTACAGAACAGATGAAGTCTTCATTATTTAGCATGCAGAAAGGAATGAGACAAACAATAGATTAGAAACTAAAAAGCATGATGTGTTGTCTTTCCCCCAAAAAGAATAATTATCTTAGATAAGGCATTTGGCAGAAAGACAATGCATGGTCTAATCTAGGAACCATGTCATTATATAGTCTCAGTTATCTCCCAAATACTATTTAAAGATTCTAGCCTCCTAGTAAATTAGGAATAAAGATCAGTTAGCCCAGTGTTAAGGGTCACTTTGTGATATGCGGTTGGACTGTGTGAGTCACAGGATTTTCTGTAGAAGAAATCCATTTCTGCTAAACAGATTTTTATACAGAATGGATTGTTTTTGCCAAACTGGACTAGTTTTCAAAATCACAACCAAAATAAAAATAAAAATCCTGGAATTATGGGCCTACACCCATTTCTGTATGAATATTTTGCACATACTTAATGTGGACACATATCTACTTAGAAAATGGAGTGAAACCAACAGTTCATTTCAAATAGGCCACCAAAGAATTATTGGCTCACTTCGACATTCATATGTTGTTTGCCTGTAACAAATTCACTAAGAACATGCCTCATTTTGTTAATATTTCTGTTTTAATGTGTGTACGGAGCTCTCTAGTTGGACAGGAAGATTCTTACAAGGCCAAATTAAGATATTCCTCTTTTTTGTGAAAAAGTTGGGGTCTGATTTTTCTGCATATTAATTACTTGCAGTGAAAAGAGACTTTCAGACCCCGCTGATCCAGTAGTGTATCACATGCCCTTTGTATTTGCCTTGTGACAGGAAAGGAAAATTCAAACTCACTACTGGTTTTTTGAGGCCTGATTCTCTGCTTAAGCTGGCTTAAGTTAGTGATTTCACTAGGATTATTCCTGATTTATCCTGCTATTTTTGAGGGGTGAATCAATATGGTTGATATTTAGCTAGCTAAGTAGAGACACATGGAGGGAGAAGAAAGAGGCATGAATATACACTTACAGAAATGTGGAAGCCAGTACTCTTATACTTGTGCACAGACCACATAGCACTTACCTCACCTGTCACTGCATCAAAACTCCTATCAGTTGGACCAAAGAACCCTAAAATGAGATTATAATACTTTCCTATTTTTTAAATCTTTTATTCAAGAAATGCAAAGCTGAAGGAATTCTTTGCTGGAAGACTCATAATCCCTAGGGTGGTTTGCATTGTGTGTATTTTCCCAAAATCATTTTCGTATGAGTACTGGAATTGCAAAATCCCTCTATTTGCCTTTGGGAATGTTCCAAAACTCTTCCAGAAAGTCTAAAGTTTCATGCATTTTCTGGGATTATTTGACTTCAGCTGGAACATGCCTCACTTTACCCCAGACAGAAGAGAAATAAAGTCAGCATGTTTCTCCGGAAGCTGAGCCTGTGTATGTAAACATGACACTTCAACTGGTAACTCTTTGTTGTAGAAGACTGTCAGTGTGTGTGTGTGTGTGCGCGCGCGCACAAGAGAGCCCACTGTGTCGCGCAGGTTAGCAAATCATTATCATGATATGGAAAAATTAATAAAGCACAAGGAAACAAGTTTATAAAGAATTTTTTGCCTAAAGGGAGGCAGTTCACTGGCCGGTTGTTTTCCTGCAAACAAGTATGTCTTGTCAGAGCTGGGTTACAAAAGGGAAAAAAAGTAGAAAAGGGAAAAATGTGTGGGAGGACTAGCATACAATAGAAAATTTCAAAGATCATGAAGTCTAGGACGACGTATGTGACAGTTCAGGAAAACATGTCCTTGACTGCCAAGAGCCAGCTGGGAAACAAACTTCCATGGGAGATGACGTGAATCCAGCACCTTTAAGCAATGTGACAAAACTATTGGTTTATGAAACCCTTCCTCTATAACAAGATGGCATTAGCACTGAGGCCCAATCAATGAGCAGGAAGAAGGGGTTGTGTTTTCATGTAAAACTGAATGTTCTAGAGGAAAAGTTTTTCCTTTGAGGAAGACACATCAGCAAGGGATATAAATACCTAAAGAGGTTTTTTCAGCTGTAACCTGCCAAAATATTCATTAAATATTTAGCCAGAAGTTCTAAATATCTTTCATTTAAAAATTAATACTCTTCAAGATGAAAGCAGCTGAAATTCTTTTAAAAAGTACCTTATTTCTCCATTGAAAAATTATAAGCAGCCCTGCATACAAAAATGGCACTCATACTTGTCCACCCACCAAGAATTGAAACTCATCAAGGAGACATTAAAACTTAGTAAGTGATCAAAACAAGCAGAGAAATACTGAAGGTAACTATTAGCTCCCCAGTGCAAATGTATGTGGCCTTATCTAATTCACTGAAGAGCACTCTAATGCTATGCAGATTGCTTGAACAGTGCAGTGGGAAGCATCTTAAAAATCCTTAAACAGAGGAGTAGCTAGGACAAATTATAAAAGCTTAATAAAAAGTCTTTTTAGTCATGTATTAAAGAATGGTACTTGAAACCTTCTGAAAGAGATGGAAGTCTCTCTTTAAAATCTTGCTACTGCAGGATTCCCTGGTCTCAAAAAAAATGGGGAAAGGAAATACAGATAGCAAGAAAAAATAATCTCTTTCTTTAGCAATGGATTATGTTACAAGACAAAGTTTAGTAGCCTATTCATATTTCACCTGAATGGCTGAATTTTTCACCTCTTATCCCCCCCCAGAATTAAAAGGATTTCAAAGCTTTGGTATTTCTATCTGAGCTGTACCTATTCTTTTTTCTTTTATCATATAATAAACTACCCAGTAAGCTTCTGTCTTTGTAGCTTTGATGGTTATGAAGGTTACTGAAAAGATATCTATTGCAATTTTGCAGTCATCTGGAAATCTAAGCATGTCAAATTTTCTAGGTGCTTGTAGCAATTGCTTGGCATGTATGCAGTAACTGAGCAAATCAAGTGTCTGTTTCCCTATCCCAGAGTATTATATGGGGGGCTTGCAGGTACAGTAAGACTTAAAGGATTTTAGGATTACCTTTGTGCTGTACCACATTTTTCTGGTGTTCACCTATATGGGGTTTAGCTACCACAAGCTGTGTTGTACACTCTTTAAGGTTCTTTGTTATATTTAAAACTTTGATAAAGCTGTGACATCAGGAAGAAGTAAACTCAAACTGTTTTCGAACATGATAGCTGTTCATTTGGCAGCCTAATTGTTAACAGGCGGTGACGACAACTATCAAAGTGTAATGGGTTGATTATTCATTTCAAGAGGACCTTAGATCTTTTGGCATTTTGCAGATTACATACCAAATAGCTGATATGAGGAAGGGCTTTGATATCATCCACAGTTGATGCCAATCGCTTAATGCACAGCTGTAGCTGAGCTGTATGTCAGCTCACAAAGCCACTATGCAAGAAGACCTCGTTACAAATTCATATACCTTTCAAAGACATACACATATGAAAGATGTCTTTGAAGGAAAACCTAAAATAGGATTATGAAGGTCTCATTTAGAAATATTTCATTGTATCATGGGTCCTGATCAGCACACCCCTTGATTCCACTCTCAGAAGGATGACATTTTCTGGTCTGGATAATTTGCATAAACGAGGAATTGCCCACCCTGCAGTAAAGGCTAAGGGATAGGTAATTGCCAGGAGCCAAACACTAATCTTTATCAGCAGTAGCACTCCCAGGGACATTGATGGTAACTGCAAACAGCAGTAGGGACAGAGAAATTCTGCTTTCTACAGAAACTTTCAGCTGCAGCCTGTGAAAATTTCACTAGCCCTGGAATTTCTCTTGAAACAGGGAGTGGGACGTAGCTTGTTGAATTTTCTTGTTGGACATACTGGTCTTCTCAAGATGGAACTAAAGACAGGAGGAAAACAAATCCAACTAACTTTTGTTTGTCTTACTGAATTAATTGCATAAAGTCTGGCACAAGTAAGCGTTTACTGTAGGTTATTTTGCCAAGTTTAAAATCCTCTTCCTAGTTGCACCATGTTTCCCATACCTTTCCGAGGGGATTCCTTCCTGCCAACCTTTTATTATAATATTTACTCAGGGGAAGCAGTGTGTTTTCCACAGTGTTTTCCACAGAGTGATCCAAATTCACTGCCTGCATAAATCCACGTAAGTCTGTGAAATTATGTTGCCAACAAAGAAAATGGTCTCTTTCTTCTTCACAAGGCTGAGAGAAAATTGCCTACGAGTAGGAGAGTGTATGAGAAAGATCAGGATGTGACCACTAAAGATAGAGTCCACTTGACAGACTTGCCCATTTTTTTACTTCCTAAGTTTCCTTTTCAGCGCCATCTACCACATTAATCACATTGTCTTTCTACATCTCCATTTGTTCCTTATTAGTTAAGACTTACCTTGTGTTATATCTCTCTGAAGGGTGGAAGCATGGGTTTTCCATACATGTGGCTATCCTTATGATTGTTCTATTCAAAGTTCAGGGTTTGGAGTAATTTAAGACATGCGTAAGGCCTACAGGGATTCTGCAAACATATGAGGGGAGCAATATGGCAGCTAAGCTGGCTGGCCTTTCTTAAAGTACTTCCAAACGAGTATTGGATATGCCCGAAATGCTGTATTCTTCACTCTTTCAAACTAAAAATGGGTAGCCTCTGGAACCAGTGAGTAGAACACTTCACATTGGCGACCACTGTGAAGATTCGATTCCTACCGTAGTGAAGTTGCAGCTCTTTTGGGCAGTTTTTTAAAATACCAGTAACAGATCATCAAGATGATGCAGACCCTGGTTAAAGCCGCACCTTTACTTACCCTCCCAGATCCATCTTCTGAACCAAGGCTTTGCCCTGTCATCTATCAGTTGCCTTTAACTAAAATATTTGTTGGCTTCTGAATCGTAGCTATTCACAGATAACCCAGCTTAATTTAGTCATTCAGACAACCACCCTTTCTAAAGAGCGCTAACATCCCAGTTGTGCCTCCTACCACAGAGGCACTGAGACATGAGCAAATAAAAGTAGGTCACTCAGCTGTCACAAGCATGAGAATGTAACTCTGCCAGCTTAGAAAATGAGTGTGTTTGCATTCGGGTTTTATACTTTATTTAATTTTTGCATACAAAGCAACAAATTAAAAAAACAATTGGCAAGTAATGTGACCAACAAACTTCTTGAGCTTCATTTAATATTTTAATGAGCTTTCTTAACTCTGAGTGAGAGAGAAAGCAAAGACGTGTTTTCCCTAGATCTTTAGAGAAAACACAGAGTACTTCCAATGGAAAGTACCAATCTAGGAATCGTTCCCTGGAGTCCAGTTATGAAGACTTGCTTGCACTGACATCATGGAATTTGTCTGGGACTGCAGTGATCTAAGGTCAGAGGGGCTGATTTTGGTAAGGAAGTGTTTTGGAATTTTGCTTTTGGAAAGCTAACTGGAGCTGGCTAGGTATTAACATCTATTTTAAATCAGAGTGTTATCAGAAATAATTAGAATTAATATGCTTGTCTTCATATGCTTACTGATGGGTATTTCAGATGATGTGCATGAATCTGTGAAAGGCTAGAATTTAAGTCAAGTGATTAGTCAAACAAAGTTTACTAAACAGAAAATTGTTTATAAACTTATTATAAAGGCATGCCAGAAGAACATGCATTGTGTGGGTATGTGGATTGTATTGACTCTCAGTTTTGCTACAGATCCATATTTCACTGAAAAGCTTAAGGGTCCTCAAATTTTATTCATCTCTTCATAGACCATGTGGCAAGGTGTCAGTCTAGGTTCCAGATTCACCAGAAAGGGAGAAGAGAAAAATACCCTTTCCAAATGTGAATGTATATTAAGCTCTTATGTGTCCTAACCACTGAGGTTAGTGTCTCTGCAGAGTGATGGGAAATGTGGTCTTGACACTCTCCAGGCATGGCACTGAGCTCTTCTACATCTTGGAGTTCTCTAACCATTGACTAGAAACAATCATATATTCTGTGCTTCAAAAACATCCATGACAGGGTTTCTTGCCTTGGTTTGTCCTGGATGAAGAGGCTTTCCAAAGATGGTTACCACTGCGAAACCTGAGGAGAGGAATACTGTCTCACGATGATACTGATCAATAAGCTAATCTGTGGAGAGGGAGAGGAGGTGGGTTCTGGGTGTTATAGAGCTCTGCTGCAAAGACCAAGTGCACCTCGAGCTTTGTCATTTGAATCCCTTTTGTGCATTTGATATTCTAGCTTTCAGAAGGCTGCACATGAAATCTATGATAGAGTAGTGAATCAAACTACAGCCTCCTGATTTAAAATCCACTTAGCTACCCTCACTCCCCTGACTGGCACTTTTCTCTTCTTTCCACTAAGCCTGAAGAAATTATTTTTTTCTTTTTTTTTTTTTTTTTTGTTTAAAAACTTCTTTTAAAAGCTACAAAGGACAGTTGAGATGCATTTCCTTGTTTTCGTAAAATGTTAAAGCTAGAAGCTTTAAGAGTTGTCTGAGAGATTTAGCTACACTATAGCTACTATAGCCATTAACTTCAATGGCAAAGTCCTCTGCCACCACATGTATCTTTTGAGTTATTTTTATTTAAGTGTATTTAAAGTTGCAAGGCCAAACTTCATGAAGTTGGGAAAAGTCGGAATCATAGTTCCTAAGTAATCTGAGTTTGGTCTCTTTATATATGTACACTATGGTACAGTTTCAAAAAATATGATTACTTTTTTCTCAGTGTCACTCAGTACTTCTCATGATGAGGATGAGCAACTACTCTTCTTATTGTTTAGATCAGTCACATGCTTTATTTACTGGATAATATTCAAGTCCATTCTGAGTTTTTCTGTTTGTTTTTTCTCCTATTGTGCCCATTACTGCAGCATTTTAGCATTTGCAAAACACTCTTATATTCATTTCCATTATGCTTGGATACAGTGGGACTGATGGAGAAATAGGGACACAGTATTTAAGTAAACTCTAACTTTTGGGTGCTTATCGAGAGATCCCCAATGGCTGATTTTTTTTTTCAGAGCACTTAGCAATATAGAGCACTTTATTTGTTCCCAGCTCCCACTGAGTTCAGCTGCAGCTGTGAGTACTTAGTGCTTCAGCACATCAGGCTCCTGGGGCCGAGGTCAAACAAGGAACACACAGTAGTGGCCACCTGGCTGAAATGACTTAGCTTAGCATGGTGGGGTACTTTGTGGTAGAAGCTGATATCCAGTCTAAATCTGTATCCAATTGCCAGAGTTATGAGATCATCTTTTCTTTTCCAGCAAACCCTTCCTTGTGTAGCATGTGAGTCCTCCTAGAAATGAAGTAGGAGTCTTAAAATTTCTATTGTTATACAGCACTAATTCAGTGCAGGACACGTCTGCTTTTTTTTTTTTTTTTTTCAGCCCAATGAAGTAACTTAGAGTAGGGAGGGATAGTGTGTGGTCATGGCAGAGCTAGAAGAAAGTCAGCAGCTTTGAAGGAGGTAACCTGGTTAAGCATAGGAATCAGACAGATGCACCTTTTTGGTAGGAGTTGCTGAGAGGAAGGGATGAAACATGTCTTAAACTCGTATCTGCCTCCTTAATGTTGGTTTTCTTCTATCATGTCTGTCTTAGAAATGTATTACTTATTCCTAATCTGTCTGCTTCCTGAGGGGTGGAAACTGGAGTGGTCATCTCTGACATTCATACACAAGGAGGCTTGTTATGGCTCCTACTGTCCTGTTCTGTGTTTGCCCTGGACTCTGGAGACTTTCCTGGCATCTTTGTCTTGTGGCTACTCTTCTGCAGACTGCAGTCTTTTCCTCCCATGCTCCTTGAAAAAGCTTCAAGAGACCCCCATTTGCAGTCTTTCCTCACTAGAAGCAACAAGAAAGCTTCCTTTTGGGGGGCAGGGCTCATCAATGCTTAGAGATGCAGGGCTCTGGAGACATTTACTAGACCTTTAATCATCTTCCCAGAGAAACAGAAAAGCAAAGGCCAGTGTATATCAGCTTTTGCAGTTCTCTATTTTCTTGGCTACGTGTTCAGCTAGTTCCTACCACCAAATGCCTTAAGAAGAGATGGAAATGTTTCACTGAGGACAGGGAAGCCTTCAAGTGTCACTGAGAAAATTCGCAATGACAGCCAGTTGTTCAAGTCCAGAAACTTTCTCAGAGGAGGTATTTTGCTCATTATCTCTGTAGCAGTTTTAAGAAGATCTTGCTCTAGAAAGGATGGCTAGATACACTGACAATCAGCCAGAGGATTGGTAAAGGGAGGCGAAGCAACTCCCTTTATATGCAAAGGATTATGGATAAGAAATGTCACTATAAAATTTCTCATAACTGCCTTGGCATGTTGTCTAGTTTCTCATGGTTTAATCTTTTGATCTAAATGTAGGACACAGAAACCATATGCAGATGAGCTGAGAAGGCTATTTTTGTTTAAGATGGCTTAAAAAGTCTATTCCTAATCACCATGCTCAGTTGCAGTTATTGTAAGAAGTCAGATCTGCAGCTTTTGCTTCAAGTATTACCAATGTATCCCAAACATTCTTCCTTCTGCAAAGATGTCAGTGGAACAAAGTAAGTCTGATGCTTCCTGAGGAAGGACTGTATGTACCGAAGTGGTTGTGTCGGTCATCCACTTTAAGAATATTCTCAGAAGTTTGAACTAATACTTGTTTAAGTGTCCACTTTCAAGTGGCATATGAATAAGCTTCTTTGAGTTTTCTGTCTTATTCTTAACCAGCAAGAGGCACTATGAGTCATCTCAGTATTCAGTTTGCAGACTTTGAATATCAAAACAAAACAGGCAGAAAGGTAAAAATACTGACTATGTTCTGCATCTTGAAATGTCTGATTCCATATATCTAATGCCAGCCACACTGCTTACCTCTACAATTATACTCTCATGTTGCTTCGCTGTGTGTTCTTCGGATTTTTTTATTCCTGGGCCTCTAAACCGAAGACTAACCTGCCTCTTTCTTTAGCGTTTGGCTCTCCTGGAGTTTTGAATCCTGTCTGGGAAAGCAATGTCAGTCAATTATTTTAAGAGATAGTGGTGGCCATGGAAACTGACTGAAAGGAAAACACTCAAAGGGTGGGAGAGCAGAGCCTGAAGAGATCTTCAGGGAACCTGTTTATTGTTGGTCTTAAAACTGCCAGTCAATAGGAATCACAATTAGGCAAGACCAGACTAAAAATTTTGTGCATTGTTCTAACAATGAAGCAATTAATCTGTTTAACAACTTACCAGTTACTGTGGTTGATTGTCTCACTGATAACCTTAAATCAAACTTACGTTTGTCACAGATCTGCTTTAACTAAAATAACAATTAAGTTGTGGGCAGACTAGAGATGACCATCATTGCTTTCAGCCACATCTGTGGTTTACCATTTAGTAGCCTCAGACACTCCCTTGTTCAAGGGCAAGGCAACAGCAGCAAATCCAGGAAAGTATTTTGTTGGCTTTGCACTCAGGTGACCTCAAAGGTGCCGGACTAGTCCTGGAGACCAAAAGCTCTGCCTGTTTGCAGAAGGGGTAGATCCCTAGGTATTAATAAAAGATTGCCCAGCCCAGGAGGCTCAGTTCCATGTTGGCCTAGAGGTAACCTCTTCTGTAGCAATTAATAAAAAACAATACTCTCTTCTGAGACTGTTACTAAGGTGTGTGAGCTGACTTGGACATTTTCCCACAAACAGCACAATGTAGAGCTTTGGCTTATTCCTGTTCAGCAATTTTTTATTTTTTTTTTTTCAAATACATAGTCTGTCCAGTTAGCTAGAGTGAAAATTGTGTCTTACTACTTGTCCTTCCTGCAATCTATTCCTTCCACAAACAGTATGTGTTTGTTGGAGATAAGACTGTCATGGAGAATTTTTTCTCCAGAGAGTACTTTGACAAGCACATACTGATTTCCAAATCGCAGCCATGATGTTTGTACAGCTGCTTTTATAACCAGGTATTCCAACCACATTTACATGCAAAACCTTTCTTGTTTGCTTATGCTTATATTTCGATGTTCAAAATATCCAACTTCACAAGTGGTTTGACCTGTGGTGAAACATGTAACTTCTAGATGCTGATTGAATTTAGAAAGAAGATAATGTGGTCTGGTAGAATGCTTTCTGGTTTCAGCTTAGTAAGGCTGATAATACCAATGACTTATGCAAGGCTTTATTGTATGGGTCACATAGTTTCATCTCCATCTTTCCACGCAAAATTGTACTTCATGAGAATGGAGGTAGCATAGACTTAGGATGAAGACCTAACTAAAGCTCCTATCGTTTGTACCTTTGGGGAAATTGTTTCTATCTCAGCTTCATTTGTCTTTCATTCCTTCCTCTGCTGCTTCTTTTTTGTCTCATTTGTTTGTTTGTTTGTTTCATGTTTAGATTGTTTGATGTTTAAATGCAGGGATTTGATTGTCACATCTGTTATATGCTATCTACTACAGTGAGGCTTGGTCTTAACTGAGTTTCTGGCTCTTGCTGCATACAGTGAATGCCCATGTCAGCCAGCTGCAGAGTTTACAAAGGCTGAGTCTGTAAATTCTGAGCAAGCTGACTGGGCAAATGTGCCTGATTCCCCAGAGACCTTGGGAGATGTTTGCCTTTTGATTATTTGCAAGATTTCTAACCTGTTCTGGTTTTTTTCAGTACCCAAGGAAGTGAATAGCTTGAATAATCAGAATAAAACTCATTTCTAGTCAGAACCAAGTCAGAGGGAGATCTTACCCAACATGTTCCTTTGCGTAGGAGCTTGAATCCATTCCATTGTTTTGTCAGCCATTATTTATGGTGTTCCAACCTCTTCCCCATGGCAGCTGGCTAAAGTTTGAAAGCAATTACAAGTCTGGGCTGATGTTTGTCAGTTTGTAGAAGGGAGTAACTAAGTGCTAACATTCAAAAACAATTCACTTTCTCTGCCTGAAAGAGTCTGTTGGGAGAAGACCCTTTTCTCTGTGTTAAATTGTTCATATAGTATAAGTGCCAGAACTAGTTTGGGTGCAGTTCTGAGATGGAAAGAACCTATTTTGCCCAATTTCTGTCTCATGTTTTCTTCTTCTGGAGTCTCTCACAGAGGATCCAGATCTTCCCCATAAATTTCTACCTAACCTTAGATACACCCTTTTCTGAAATAGCAATCATAACATTGCATTCTGTGATAAGTGTCCAAACAACATCTTTGCCCAAGATGTCCCACAAGTGACCTTCATCCTCCTCACTAGGCAGACAGCAGTATTCCTAAATTTATAACTCTGCTTCAAGTTGAGGAAAAAAAGAATACATTATCACCTCTTAATTTTAGGAGTCATTTCGGTAATGTGTTTGACAGCCATATCTGGGTTTGGCTGGCTAGACAGATTGAAAGTGTGTAAGAAACAATTCATAACTTCTACTAGCCTTCCCATTTCACTTTTTAAAGTCACCTTTTCTTTCTCCCAATATTCCTTCTCCATAAGCAGACCCTACTGTATTACAGAAATGAGCTGTTACTGTTTCACTGTACAAAGCAACATTGATCAATTCATGCCAGAAATGCCCCATTTCAGCAAGCATTGAGATGTAAGCCCTCTCCTTTTCAAAGCACATGTCCAACTCACATACTAACAACAAAACATCTTTTGTCTCTCTCTCATAGCTCTTTATTCTTGAAATCAATATGAAATCAATAATTGAATGATTCTCTCTCCCATCCTAATTTCCTATGACATGCACTGGTCATTTCTCACAAGCATTGGAGTGACTTCTGGGATGGAGACAGTCCTAAATTGGGGATCTGTATTCAGGATTAAATCCTGGTTCTGACTTAATTTGTAGAGTCTCTTTCCTACAGTCTGGGATGATGGCAATACGAGAACTAGTAGGTACCACTGCTGCCGCCTGCCCTTGTGAATCAGAAATTGCTCCTCTCTCTGACATCGCTGCATCATGGTCCTGGGAAAGAAGCTAAGCATGATTGCAGGGTAGAAAAAAAGCACTGAGAGAAAGATTACATTGGTTTGAGGTTAAATCCATGGTTGTAGTCCAAAGATGCCCTAGGACTGACTGTCCTTTATAGCAAGCCGTTGAGGGGAACGCTCACGCAGAAATCTGGCAGACAGAGGAACTTTGAGATAGCCTGTGATAACCAGACTGAAAAATAAGGGAGTGGAGCCGATGGAAGCTGGTCTGGAAATATACAGTCTAAAAATAACATATGATTTCAATAAGTTACTTCTCCTAGCTGCATTCTTTAAATGCCTGTTTATTCAGCACTATATACAGTGTGTTCTATGCTCCACATGTTATACATAACTTATCCCGCAGCCTGAAATAATCCTGCAAAAAAAATAAGCCCCCAAAAACACTCTACAGATGCAAAACTTCAGTCTATAGACTAAGGGCTTAGCACCAAACTGCTAAGTCAATGACTGGAAGTTGGTTAGCAGTTTGTGAAGTTGCATGTTATCTCCTAGTGCTTCTCTCCTCCCGTTATGTCACCTCTTTAGCTTCACATCTGGACCCCAGAGCACCTCTGGATGCCTGCTTGCATACCACTGAGAAACACATTTTTCATAGCTTTATTGAGAACTACTGCAGTAGACTTAAAGTGAGGAGCTGGTGGAGCTGACAATAACCTCACACTTTTTTTGAGGATTTCTAGGCAAGGCAACTTTTTTTGCTCATGACTGATGAATGCTGTAGGGTCTGTATTGAGCATAAAGAACTACAGTCCCAGAGCACCCACTAAGGACTGCAAGCAGGGGAATCCTTGTCTGCTTGTGAGCCCAAAACCTGTCCTTTTAGAGGCTCTGTTTCTTCCTGCTCATACACAAGGGCTAACCCTCCCAGCAGCCAGTGTGCATTTCAGGTAGAGAATAGCATGGACAAGAGATGATGTCATGTTTTTCAATCCTTCACGGAGCTTTTAAACAGCTGGAAGACTGTGTGAGTAATGAATTGTTAAAAATGGTTTATGTCAAGAGGTTGTTGCTGCTGCTGCAGGATGTGCCAGTGAGTCAAAGAAAAGGCAAACGGCTTATTTCTCTGAGCAAGCAATGACTCATTAACATCTGCCTTTTTCTATTTATACGTGTGAATTCCCTCATTGACTTGCAGATTTTCCTTTCCATTCTCTTTTACAGTAAGACTGTTACTATTTTAGTCTATTTTAGTCCTTCTATAGGCAACTTTTTCCACTGCTCTCTTCCACTTCTTCCTTGGGAAGGAGTTGCTGCTGAAACTCCCTTTCACAAGGACTGCGGCTCTCTGAAGCCAGTTTGTCTGGAACCAGTGGTGTTATGAGATCCTTTAGCACCAAAGTGCAAAGCATTTCACAGAAAGTTTTTCTTAGAGGCTTATGGAGTGTGGGGCTTCTGAGAGAGGTAGATCTGAAGTGATGGAGAGGTCCTATACAACCGCTTTTCTGTCTCTCTTTGGAAGGAGGTTTCCCCATCATTACACCCTTCTCCACACCACTAGGCTGTCTAACCCAGCATGCTGCTGATTTTGTCAGTTTGGTCAGATCTATCTTTAGCTTCCACCTCTGCAGAATCAGTCTGCTTTCATGTTTCATCAAAACACTCTGAACCAAATTAAAGCCTGCGATTTTTGGTTTGTGTTCTTAGCTGCCAGCAGGGTGCTGGTGGATTTCTTTAATGATAGTTTTGGGTACATGCAGTTCTGCTGCAGCATTCTCTGCTTCCAAGAAATGCTGTGTGTAGGTGCTGGCAATGTCTCAGAGGTGAGGGTACACTGACAAGGCAGTGTCCCTCCCCTTTCTCTGTGGCCCAAAGTGTGGTGGGCAGTTCTCAGAAACACAGCAACTCAGTCTGGGCACTGGTGTGGGACATATTCTTTAGGGCAGCTTCAAAATAAGATGGTACATTTAGACGTGTTCAGTGCTAATGTTTGTCATGAAATGAGCAAAAAAGGTTTAAAGGATAGAACTGAAGCTTTAACTGTCATCTCTCAGATGTATAAACGACCCCAGTCTTTTGCATCCCCAGCACTTTCTGGACTGTAATGTCCATCCAACTAATTTTTCCAGACTCTCTTACATTCCCTCTCTCCCTCTTGTCTTGGTTGACTTTGGCCAGGACCTCTCTGCATTCCCAGTTCATCCAATTCAGACTTAAGTCTGAAGCTAGAGCTGTAAATGTTTTCTTAGAGATGCTTATACTTGTGACCACAACAGGGTCACAGTCGTGACCTCCATTTAAATAATACGAATCTGACTATTCCTGTCTATGTTTTTAGACACAACAATATAGTAAAGGCTTGGACAGATGGTGGGCAGGGAGTGATTGTGGAGAAATGGAGGGCACAAAAGTCATATCAGGAGAAGATCTTGAGCACACCCCCTCCAGCCACTTTTTTGGTTATTTTCTAAATAACAGGAGAGATTGGTTCATTTTTGCTCATGGTTTAGGAATCATTAATCAGTGCTGTTTACCTCAAAACTGACATTAAAGGCGACTAGAGCATCTTTGGGTTTTTTTGTTTTGGTTCAGAAAGTGAAGAGTATAGTGATTAGTTTAGGTTTGAACAAAATAGTATTGAAACCCAAATAAAATACTTTGATTAGAAACATTTTATGACATTTTCACAAATTCAAACAATATTCCTCTGTTAATTCAATTTCCTTTTAATCACTTGGTGCATGTGATTTCAAAATTACGTTGGAATTGCATTTTTTTGCTGACCAACACAAGTTATGACATGACCCTGTTGTCCTCCTGCAGATCACAATGTGTAGTCATGTATACTGGTGGTGTCTCCCAAACCAAGGGATGTCCTTGGCTCTTCCCAGAACAGAGCTCTCATTTTTACATGACAGAAGGAAAATGCCACAGGGCAGGAGACCCTGTCTGTGTCCTGCGGCTGAAGAGCTGCACATTGAGTTAAAGTAGATAGATACAAGAATTGTACAAATGGGATGTGATTTTTTTTTTTTGCTTGCTCTGCTTTTTATACCACCATTATGTAGCAGTGAAAATTGATGACATAAAACACATGGACTACCAGGTGACACCACCGCTGCGTCAGGGGAGGCACCCAAACCACAGGCTGCAGGGCTGCCTTTTCCTCTCCCTCTCCTTTCTGGATTTTCCCAGGGAGATTCACCTACATGAGCAGATATGAGGCAGCTTTATCATCTGTTAATCAACAGTCTCTCATGATCTCATAGCAGATGCATAAAAGTGCCAATTTCAGCATTTTTCAAACCTCAGGTTACTTCAGATATAAGAAGTATGCTTCCACCACCTGTAATGGAGTAGGAAAAGAAAATTTTCCATGCAGTCTTCCACAGCCAAGGAGCTCTTGGGCATCTGCTCCTCATGCAGAAGACCCCCGTTTGGTGGGAATAATTGCATTATAGTATGACCCACACTTGTCCTCTAAACAGAGCTTTTGCAATCTCTTTGGACTACCCTTAGGTTGAAGGCCAGATACTCTGTTAAAAATTGATGTAATTGATGAATGTCAATAGCTTTGCACTCTTAGCTATTGTAAGTTAGTGCAGCTCCATAAAAATCGGTGGGTCTATATTAATTGACATCAGCTGGGTTTATGACGCAGAGTTTCTATTTATGCAGCAGCATGCTTTCATAGAGATAAGGAACAGGCAGTTTCATGGGGTTTGCAGGAAAGGAGGCAAAAGCAGATGAGTTTTAAAAGGTCTTTGTGCAAAACAGCTTTTTCAGCTGGTACTTTTTAAACAGAGCTTAATGAACAGAGACCACAGGATGAGACCATCGTATGCCTCAGGGCAGGACTAAAGAGAACTGTGTGGTGCTGACTGTGCTACTGAATATGGGACTGGTCCCATGAAGAGAGAGATGCTGCTTTACTGCACTCCCCTCTCCTTCTTGCTGGCTCTGCTTGTGCCTTCATGCACATTGCAAGTCTCTACTGTAAAGAGGACCATATTGTGTTTTTGTGAAGAGCAAGATAGTAACTGCCATGAAGTGCACAATTTTACACCAGTCTGGGAGACAGAATCTGACCCATGATTTCCAGGGAAAAGGAGTAACTTAAACTGTGGTTCAGAGTGCTCTGATGCTTTCTTTCCTCTTATGTAATGTTCTAGCCAAATTATAAAATCATTTTAGAGATGTCAGTCAGTGATTCAACACACTTGCAGAAGCAGTTGCAACCGTAAGAGAGAGACTAGGGCAGTGTAAAGCCGTGTGATCTAAAAGGCATATTTTCCAAATGTCCCTTGATGCAATAGTGTGACTGGCTGTTGTTCAGTGAGACTTTAGCCTAAGGTATTTAGTTGTATCTGCACAGCAGCATTACGGCCTGTAGGAGAGGAATCTAGGAGCACCAGCTGGCTGTAGGGTGGATACCACCAGGAGATGCTTCCAGTTATCCCAGCTTGTCAGGGTAACTCTTACCAAAGCTTAATTAACCTTGGTGCTGCTCACCTATGTTAACCACACAATGAAGGTGTGTCTGTACAGGTGAGCACATTTTTGTATTCCTGATTAAAAAAAATCTTCTGAAAGATCCTTAAAGGTCACGTGGTGATCTAGAGGCTTCTTCATGGTCTCTGCAGCCTTTGCCTGTCACCACTGTCTGGCAGACTGATGTTCTGCTGTGCCGAGCTTGGCCTTGGATGAGGTGTCCACATCAAAACATTTCTGTTGAATATGGCTAACTTCACATATGATATACCTTGTGCTGCAGTCCTATGGCACTTTCACAAACTTTGTTGCCTGGAAATTTTGATCAGCAGTGACTTTCATTTTTGTTTCCGGATCATAAATGAAAGCATGCAAGCATCCTTGCCATTCAGCATAGAGTCTCAGCCATTGACCATTCTCGATATCTCAGCCTGCTTACTTACCCTGATTACAAACCACTTGCAAAACTGTTGGAAATGCCTGAGAACATTGTGTCTGAAGTATAGCTACAGGTCTTTCCCTGCCCCCCCCCCCCCCCCCCCCCCCCCCAAGTCTCTTAACACTCCTCATTTGCATCTAACGATATATCTACAGGATACTACCCCTATGGCTGGAGTTTTGCAGTGGCCCATGGATGCTCCTGTTGTGCTTTGGACCACTTGAGCCACTGCTCATAGCTGGCTCTGCACTCAGGTGGATCAGGAGGGATTTGAAGGGTCTGTTTTGGTGACCAGCTGCTGGAGCCAACTGTGAGGAGCAGATAGCAGTAAGCACCCCAGCTGTTTTCAGTAATATGCGTCCATCCTTTCTGAGCTAGTTCCTAGTGGATATATGCCAAAATCTCTCCATAAAGCCCAACCGGTATTGGCACCATTCACCAACAGATGAGTTGCAGAAAAGAATACACACAGCTTGAACTAGCTTTGCCTTAGTTCTCCCAGATGGCTAAAACAGTGTTGAAGCAAGACTGAAACATGTCAAAAAACTCTCACTGCTGCACATATTTTGTGGGTAAAGAGCAAGTTCCCGTGTCCTTACCCAGTGGTCCCAATGGTGCTAAGTGTCTATCCTGCTTGTTTCATCCTCCTCCACCTGAGATGTGAAAAGAGAGGATCTTCCCACTGCAATTTACTTATCTCTGGGGTGGAAGATGGAATATGCTCTTTGAAACCTTTAGCAGTACACACAATTTGAAGCAATGAGCAAACAGGTTACCTTATACAGCCAGGAATTCATAGAAATTTAAATAGGATAGAAATATCACATTAGACTTAACCAACATCCCTGATTTCTGGTGATATTCTGGAGCTTAATTTCCATAAGCTCAAATAAATGTTTGGTCTTAATCATACAGGGAGGTCAAAACGTCAGCTCATGACACTCTGCAGGCATCAGTTGCAGCCATGTGGAGCACTCTCTTTGTTCCAGAGCGTGGTTATAATTTACTTGAATGCTCATGAAAAGAGGTACACCTGCTTTTCCTGGACTCCTCTCAGTGACTCGGCACGTGTGAAAATATATCTTCCATCTGCTGACTCCTGGTTGAAGTTTGTTTCTGTTCTTTAAGGTCTCTTTTTCAAACTCACAGAGCTAGAGAAAGATCTGCTTCATAACAAAATTTTCAGTAAGTGGTTCTGAGGAAGTAAAGTTAAAGAAATCCCCAAAAAATGGCTTGGTTATTCCCAGCAAAGAATGCTAGATGTAGTCACTTAATCCCTGGGCTCACACTGGCACGCATTGCTGTGTTGAAATCAAGACACGCACAAACTTCCAAAGTGAATTAATGTATTGGCTGCTCTGAATTACTTGTTTTGCTTTAGGAAATATGACAACATTATCCAGAAATGTTCTTGAGTTGATTACAGAGATGAGTTGCTGGAAGGTGTCAAACATTTACAGCTCCAAAGGGAAAGAGAAGTTTATGCATGGTAAGAAACTGTAAATGCTTCAGGTATTGCGTACTTCTGACAGAGAAGGCAGGCATTTACGATGTATAAGCAATTTGAACAAACACAAAGTTTGTACAGGAAGGATGTGATGGACCAAGTCTTTGCCTGGTGTAAAGCAGTGTTGCTTTACTTGACTTCCCTAGTGCAAGCTGGTTTGTGATGGCTGAGGGTCTGGTTCAAGGGCAATCAGTGAACAGGCTGTAGCAGGTGCAGGGACCTGGTCTGGAAAAACAAGCTCTCTGTTTATACAAATCTCTTGCAAATATTTTCAAACATTTTTGAGGACACAAAATGGTGCTGGAAAGTTCAAGATTTTTTTTTTTTATTATTTACTTTTTTAATTCTTGGATTTTCCATGTGTCCAAATAGGCTGATTGATTCTCAAAGGTAACTTAAACTATTCTAACTGTAGCAGTGGGAAGAACCTGAGATATCAGAGATACCCACAAGAGAACTAAAAGGGCATCATCAATCAAGTAAGGCAGTTAGTGGCAAATTAAACATGGAAAAAGCATCAAATGAATTTAAAAGTTGTTGGCTCTGATTTTGAGAATATTTTGTACTAGATAGCTTCCCCAGTAAGCGTCCAAATATACTTGGATCTAAAGTGTTCCTAGATATTAGCCAAGCTGCCACAGTCTTTTTTATTTTCCATGATCTGTCTCCTTTGCAGCTAACCTAGTACGTACTACTTTATTGACAGCTCCGTCACCTTTGGACTACAAGTCTGCGGTTAGCATGTGTGCACACTTTTAACCTTCAGCAAAAACACCAAGACTTGATATAATGCAGGAGGTGACACTTTTAATAAGATGCTTAATTGAGGCCTGCCGCTGTCAAGGCAGCGTGAAAACAGATGCTAAGATTCCTCTGTTTCTTTCTAACATCCTGAATCATGTCACATTAACCAGGAAACATTTTTTCTTTCAGTGAAAAAAAAAAAACAACAAAATTGATTAAAAGACAACTTGTTTAGCTAATTGACTATGAAAATAGAGACAGAAGCAAGTAATAAAGCTTGGTGGAATCTTTTAAATATGAACCAAATGTATAAAATAGGGGGTTATTTATTCAGTAATCTAAACCAGGCTGGTACCTACAGCTTCCACTCTCTGTGTGATAATCTAGTCCAAGGTTAAAGGCAGCCAAGCTTAGTTTAGCTCACCATAGATATTTTTCTAAAACTCAGCTAGACTCCAAACACCATGTGTAGACAAATCAAGATCTGATAGCCAAGACCATGATGACTAGTTAATATTAGTCTTATTAAACTTATCTGCCCATGTCACTTGTTTGTCACCCTGTCCCTGGTGTGAAAAACATTATATAAACTGCATTTTGTTATATGGTGTTGCTGGAATTCAGGCCATGAAATGTTGCAAGTCACATTGTGTTTGCACATGCTTCAAGTGTTCAGGGGATCTGAAAAACTCATTTAGCTCTTCTCTGTTTGGAAGGTTTTAATACTCATTTGGCATTTCTGTTTGGAAAGTTTTTAAGTCACTGTAAACTAAGCATAGGCTGAGAGACATCTCTCCCCTGAGTCTTTCTTTCACTTCTGCCCATCTAGCTGATAAAAATGTTCACCTCTTCTGAGGTCAGGAGAGATGCTAGACAGGGTTCCTGAGGTTAGTCTGAAACCTGCAGTAGGACTCTGTTCAGTAAGAGTTAATCAAATTATTACACTGATAATGTGGCCTTCTGCCCAGGAGTAACTTTTCAAATCTCTGCATTTAATGTAAGCCATTTTCTAACAAAATACCACTGAGAAGTCAGGGGGTCTGTGAGCAAATTTCATTGCTAGAGTGGGACAGGAACTCAAGGTACAGTTCCCTGGTCTCTGGGGCTGGCAAGTCAAAATCCAGATTCTCCTCCATTGCTCACAGCTAATGTGTCATAGAATCATTTAAGTTGGAAAGGACCTTTAAGACCATCGAGTCCAACCATTAAGGCTCAGCTTAACTCTTAAAAGTCTGCTTTCTCCACAGTCTGGCAAGGTACAGGACTGGCAAGGACCGATTGGTCTTTGAATCTGTAAAAACCACAAAATATCTCCCAAAGCCGTGAAACATAAATCACATAGTTAAAGACCAATAGTCATAACCAGACCATGGCATAGGTGAGAGCACAAGGGAGTAAGGACCCTAACACTTTAGGGAATTTGTCAGATAAAACCTCTACGTAGCCCCAAGGCTTGGCTTTGTCCCATGTCACTGAAGCAAGTAAAACACCCCCAAGTACTCCCTCTCTAATAATCTGATTTTTAGAGTAAAGAAAAACCATCCTGCCTCCAACTCTGGTTGTAGGCTAGATAAAATGGGCATCTCAGGATGTGAATGAGGCCAGGATTACTGGTGTATCCTCTGTACAGCCTGTCTCTAGGTATGGCTGGCTCCCGCAGTGCAGAGAAAGGGTGAGTTCTGTATAAAGCAGAAGGTGCAAGAAGGGAAATGCCTCCTAGCTACACTATATACCTAACAGAAAAAACAAAAAGTGTGATGTTCATACTGCATAAACCTGATGGACACAAACAGATCTCACCCCTTTGGAAGTATACAACTTATATTGAGCTCATGTAGAAGTTGAGGCAGCATTAAAGTTCAGATCTGGACCTGAAATCCCACTCAGTCTTCAGTATACTTTTAAATCCCTGTAGCACTTGGTGCTTTGGGGCTGGATTTAGGGAGCACTTAGAGAAAAATGGACCAGACAGCAGATTATGGTCCTTATAAGTCATTTGGCATGGCGTTCCTTACCACTGTGACAGCCCATCCTTTAGCTGCCATGTAAGTCTCTCCTTCAGCACAGTGGTTTTGATTCACGCTACTGGCACTGTAGAAAATGCATTCAAACCTCACTGCAATGATTTGTTTTCCTTCAGTTTTGTTTCACCAGTTTTATTGGTGCCAAGCAGAACCAGCCCTTTGAACATTTTATTTAAAAACCTTTTTATTGTGACTGTCGGGTGTCCCCTCCAGACCTGACCACCAAGCACTGCACACGGCCAGGCTTGCCAAAATGCTCTGAGAAAGTGCTCTTCCCTTTCTCCACTCCCCCTACTGCCTTTTGTGGTTCGCTGTTTAGAGATCTGGATAGAAGAACAGAGGAATAAATCATCTGGTGGTAGCCAAGTGACTGAACCACTTCTGGGAAATGCTACATCTCTCTTTCTGTTGGATTTATATGTGAGATGCCCAGAAGTCACTCTTGTGTCAGGAGTGTCAGGAACAATTTGCTTTGCAAAGCGCTGTAAATCTCCGAGTCTGTTCTGCTTCCCGGAAGGCTCCCCAGCAGAGACGCCTGGAGCCCGTTCATGGGGAATTTCCAGCCAGCTCTCCTCTGAACCAGCATCCGTGTTGTTAGACTATATAGGAAGGAGGCCAAACCCACCATCTATATATCACCTCTGCGGATGTGGCATATAAGCAGGGGAAAAGGGGGAGGCGCACATTAAATCTTACAAGTACCATTTTGTTTTCCCTTCCTTCTTCTCTTCCACCCTCCTCTACTCTCCTCCTTCCAACCCCCTGCTTTTTTTTCAGTAGCTGATGGGGGTGGTAAAATTCCAGGGGCCCAAGACAAACTGTTAAACATTGTGATTTCTAATGGTTCCTCTTGAAAATTGCTGACAGATGCTGGTCCTGAGATCAGTACAGCAGAGGCTGCCAGTCTGAGGCTCGGGGCCAGCCATTGATTCCCTTTTTTAATAGTGAAATCTAAATCTATGGTAACTCTCCAGGCAGAGACTATGTGCCACTCTTGAGAAAAGTTTCTCCTTGTCCTCTCATCTTCCCTCTTTATTCCTATTCCCTTCTCCACTTCCCCAGACTTTACCCTTTATTCTCCATTCCATAATTTTAATTCATAACTTTTCTGTGTTGTCGTCCCCGCCCTTTTCTTCCTTCCCTGGTTTTTTTTTTTGCTGTCTAGCTACTGGACTCTGTGGATGTTTGCCCAGCTACAACTTAGAAAAAGAAAAGTGCAGGAATTTGACTGATGCAGCAAGTTTCTCTTCTTTTTGGAACTTCTAATTCACAAGACAGCCTATTTGTGTCTCAAAATAATAGATGGATAGAGCCAATGAGGGAGATGGGATGGGGGCTTGTTTGGTATTGGGGTCAATCAGGGTCTTGCAGAAGGAGACGGAGGTACGCTGCCAGCTTAGGGAAGGAATGCATTTTGATTCCAGCCAGACGTGTAGCTGTATTTGTGCACACTGTGGCTGAACTATTGTTGCATCCATAATCCACCCTGTCACCTGGCATAGCAGTCTGGGCTTTTTCCTCACTTAATATCAGCTCCTTGTGACAGAATATCCCTAACTGGAAGTTTTGCAAAGGAAGAGATTAGCCACAGTTTCAATTTTGCTGGTAGAGTTTGGAAAAGCACTGACACAGTCCCAAACATTGTCATGAGTTTAAGAAACAATAGCAGGCCCTGGGATGTGGAGGAGGGGAGCTATTTGTCCCTAGAAACGTTCATGAAATTTGGATGGAATTGGAAACTGCTGTTCTCCAAGGCACAAATTTCTGCCAGCATGCAGGGTTAAGTCTCCAATTTACCTTTCTTTTGCTGTGATTGCTGTGAATGTGGAAGCACTGGAGGTACAGGGATGAGTACCTGGGAATTGGGTCTGATATCCTTAGTTTCAAGGAAATACATGTGCACAGTTGAGGGACCAAATCTGCTTTCTTTGGTTACTTCTTTGTAATTGTGCTACAGCCACAAGTTGTGATGTGGGATTTCATATCGGGCATGGGGGAAAACATCTTCACTAGGAAGATAGTGCAGTACTGCACCGGTTACCAGAGAGGCTGTGCCGTCACTATCCCCAGGGGCTCTCAGCCTTGGCTGCCTTAATCTAGTGTTGGCAATAGTCCAATAGCTGAATGGGAGATTGGACTAGAAGCCTCCAGAAATCCTTTCCAACCACCACTTCTGTGATTCTGTGATGTTCAGATGCCAGTTGGCGAGGGTAGGTTGTAAACACAAGTAGGCAGAGCTCTTTCCTTGAAAATATTCACTACTGAGATACCCAACTGAGGCATATCCCTGTTCCAGCAACCTGATCTCAAAAATAGTGATGGTTACTCCTTATCTTTTCTCTTCAACAGCAGTGTCAATAGACCTGAAGATACCATCACAGAATTGCTTTGGGCCAGAAAGTATGACCCATTCAGAGCTGTGCTACTTAATCAAGCCTTCCTTTCACCAGTGTAGCAATTCATGCAAGGAAAGCCATTTTATCCCTTTGCCTGCCTGCAAGGGACTCCACTACATCCCTTCATGCTTAACCAACAAGCAAATGTTGGAGACTGAGATCTGCCAGAGATGTGAATCCCCAGCTTCCTGGCTGGCAGCATTAATGGTCATGCTTGCAGAGTGTTTTGCCGTCTTATTAGCAGCTGTCAACACCACTAAGGGAATGCCTCTCACTCTGACCAGCAGCCACAGGAGATTAATGTGTGTGATCCTAGAGGAATTGTTTCTTCTGGCTGTTGATGTGCCACAATTAGCACCTTCATCTCTAAGCTGGTACTTGCTTCCTTATTAATAAAACGATTGTTGAGGGTTTCCTTCAAGAGAGTTGGGGGAGTGCCATGTCAGACAGGCAGTGATGATGGATCAGCTGAACGGAGGCAGAGCTTGGGAGCCGTGCAGATACTGCATTGCTCATGTCACCACCTCATTACTGTTGTTGGGTTTTATGGCACCATAAACATTCGGCTGCACCATTTCCCTCTCATTGCAGACAGTGAAACAGGGGAGCTATCAGCACCTCCGAGGAGGCACTCAACATGGTGCAGGACTGAGTTCAGTGCCTATACAAAGGACACCATAAAAGCAGACTAGGAGAATTTTGAGCACAGGCTTCCATAGGATAGGCTATGCATCCTCTCCCGAGGTTAGAGGATTATAACAAAGTTTCAAAAGAAAACCTCATCTCCAGAATGCGGCCATACAGCACTAATGTCCTTTTGCCTCAGGGTTCCAAAGCGTAAGAGGTAGCCATGCTCTATGGTGTGTCCTGCTGTCGGAGGGCACTGTGAAGTGAGGAAATATATCATCTTCACAGCTGCATCTACATCACCACTAGTGTGGAAGGCAAGTTCTTCTGCATTTTTAAAAGGGAAAGTCTGAAAGGCGAAGCAGCTACCTATTGGCATCGCCATAACTGGTTAAACAAAGAAATTTAAGCAACCAACTCACTGACCTGCATTCATTCTCACTGTGGTCTTCAAACACTAGACAGCAGGGGAGAGCCTGTTCGAAGCTGCAGCCATTTCTGAACCGTGAGCTACCTCCCACGTGGCATAGTCCTCTCCCAGCTTCATGGGGACCATGTTCATTCTGTCACGTAATGCAAAAAAGCAGGAACCATGGTGTATGCTCTAGGTGAGTGTTGTTTGTTCTTCAGTGCTCTGCTGCTTGCCTGTAGCAGATATGAGTATAGTGCTGTTCTCTGTCTCCCGTAGAAGATATAACTGTTTGAATCACAGTGCAGACTGTGGCAGTCACAGATATTTCATTCAAAAACAGAAGGAATTATGTTGCTTCAACCCACAGGCGCCTAACCACAGATGGGCAGCTCATACCTAATGTCGGAAACATGATTTGAGTCTTCCAACTCTTAAAATCCAAGTGCTACTCAGAGACTGAAAGCACTAGCCTTGCCTGTAAGAACTGATGAAAAAATATCAGGCAAGTAATTTAATCCAGTAAGGAACAGCAGTGAAATAGTACATATATACGAAGAAACTCATTACACTGTTTGATATTTTTGGCAAAATACAGGGCATATCTAACTGTGTTTTTCATTGCTGAGTTGACTGCCCGATCATAGCGAATAAATAATTCCAGAGGAAGTAAACTATATATATCTGGGTATATATTTCTACAAATGTCTCTGTTGTAATTGCTATTCATTATTTATAGTGTAGTAACACCTAAATCCCATCAGAAATTGCAGCTCTGTTGTTTTAGGCACCGTACCCACCCAAAGTGTCTAACACAGCCTTTGTCTTGACACACAACCTTAAATAAGACAGCCTTAAGACCTGAAGTGTGCTTGGAATGGGAGAATGAATACCATCCATTTGCCTTAGATATTAGGGCAGTGATCTCTCTGCTGGGAATGCTCTGTGTGAGGGCACCAAAACAACTGCATGTTCTGTAGAGAGATGTTTGTACCTGGCTGCGGGATGTAGGGTATGAATGTGCACAGTTGCCAGAAAGCACTATATTTCTCACAGCAGCTATAGATGATACAAGTTTCAGATCCTCCTCTATGCCTGAATTCTTTGTGCACAAAGAGGAGAATGAAAACATAAAGAGAAAATACAACACTGACAAGCAAGTGCTTTCATGTCACAAAGATGTAGTAAATATGAAGTCAGTGGGGTTTTTTACGTTCCTACTGATCTGGTACTTTGCCAAGAACTGTGCAGACTTTACAAAGTCCACCTAGGGAGCTCATACAGGAGGAGGAGGAGGAGGAAGACAATGGTGTCTCTTCTTTGAAGTGTTTTGTTTTCTGCCTGGAGATACTCCCATGCAGAACCAAGCTGCGAGGGGAGAGAGATGGGGAACAAACAGAGGTCCAGAATACATAAATAACCATGACAGGTCCTCTACAGAGCCAAATTACTTCGCACGTGGGAAGAACTAAGTGGGGTGAAAAAAAAAGCTATAGGTTAAAACCCAGGAGACTGTCTGTGCTAGAAAATGACTTATTATTAACAACACTTGTCAAAAATAAGTCTTCCCCCTCATGTGGGATTGAAAACACATTGGCTACTAAAGTGGATAGAGCCAAAATGTTTTCAGTACCTATTACAGAAAATGTATGAGACCCCTGAGCAAGAGATTTCTATAAAAGAAGGTGGGAAAGGTTTGGCTTTTCCTACCCTAGCAATTGGGTAATTATCCAGGCAGTGGGTATGTGCTGGTTTTGGCTGGGATAGTTAATTTTCTGCATAGTAGCTTATATGGGGCTATGTTTTGGGTTTGTGCTGAAAACAGTGTTGATAATACAGAGATGTTTTCATTACTGCTGAGCAGTGCTTACACAGAGCCAAGGCCTTTTCTGCTCCTCACCCCACCCCACCAGCGAGCAGGCTGGGGGGCACAAGGAGTTGGAAGGGGACACAGCTGGGACAGCTGACCCCAACTGACCCGAGGGATATCCTAGACCATAGGACGTCATGCTCAGCATATAGAGCTGGGGGAAGAAGAAGGAAGGGGGAGATGTTCAGAGTGATGGCTTTTGTCTTCCCAAGTCACCGTTAGGCGTGCTGGAGCCCTGCTTTCCTGGAGATGGCTGAACACCTGCCTGCCCATGGGAAGTGGTGAATGAATTCCTTGTTTTGCTTTGCTTGTGTGTGCAGCTTTTGCCTTACTTAGTAAACTGTCTTTATCTCAACCCGCGAGTTTTCTCACTTTTACTCTCCCGATTTTCTACCCCATCCCACTGGGGGTGAGTGAGCAGGCAGCTGTGTGGTGCTTAGCTGCTGGCTGGGGTTAAACAACAACAAGGTACCCAGCAAGAGCTCCTCTTTGGCATCTGTCGTCAGCCACCCATCAGAGCCACCGATGACTCCAGAGCTCAAACTCCTGTCATGCACCAAACCAGGACCTGCACAGAGATCCCTGATTGTTTGGGTGAGAAATGACATGAATGAGATCAGCATCTGACTCATGCTGTCTTCCTTGGCCTGTATTTTCTGCAAGAGTAGGAAAGTACGTACAAGTCCATGCCACTAGGTGAGCATGTCCTAATTTGTGTCTAGACAGCCTGCCCTCGCCTCTCCCCCAGGTTTCCCTGGTGCTAATGCACTGCCTTTTATGCACTGTTTCAGATGGAAGAGGAAGTGTTGAAACACAGACCCGAGGAAACGGTGTTAATGTCACTTATACGCTGATTATGTCACCGTACGGCTGCATCTGTTTGGTGCCCTGCAATAAACTGCACTTCTTGTCCTCCTCAGGGGCCTGTTCAGGCAGAGTCTAGAGCCTTTCTAGCTTACAGGCTTGGGTTTCTTCACATGGAAACCCAAGTGCAGGAAAGGGCTGAGCAGGGTCGAGACTTGGTCCCGTCACAGCATTGGAGCTTTGCCAGTATTTACACCTAGACCTGGGAGCCAGGAAGCATTCCTGGGTCCTACAGTATTGCCTGGCTTATTAATCATGGCCTCATAAGCCTGGTTACATCAAACACCTTCTTAGTTCACACCTGCATCATGGTGAGATTATTAAAAACCAAGAGTAGGGATATGAGAGGAATTCGTCAGCCTTTTGGATTTCAGAACTGGAGGCGGAACAGTTTATATGAAGCTTGCAGAAATGTAGTCTGTGTGGTCCAACTTGGCTTTGTTGCTGATGGAATTTTTTTAAATTGGAAATAACAAAATTAACAATAAAATACTGAAAAATAACATTTTAAAAGTAAACAAAATGAAGCCGGAAGAAAGTTTTAAATAAAAAATTCTAGTTTTCCTCTTTTTAGCAATCTCTTTTAATGGCTATCTCACATAAACACTGTGGCTAATAATCTGCACTTAATTTATCACATATTTTTATTAGTAACCTAAAATCACACAAATATCCTCAGATTGTTACCTTTCTTTCCTAGATGCTGTTGTAAAAGTTTCAGAGCTAGCAAACGAAGGAGGATGTTTCACTGGTCATGTGCTTGGCAAGAGTCTGTTCAAGTCTAGGTTTAACCGGAGACTTCTTAGGTGACCTCAGTAAATGTTCAGATGGTATTTCAGTGCTTAGCTGTGATGATTGATTTCCATGGAAACGAGGTGCCTAAATTCCTTGCAAGAGAACAAGTTACAGGATGGTGACTGGCTTTTGTATGTTGTAACCTGAGAGTGATCTGCGGAAACCTTTGTGGGTTACCTTTCACAGAGGGCTGCAAATTGGCCAACACAGCAACTTCTTGGTGTGTCTGAGCCCTTAGGTTGGTTATTTCTCTGTTTCCTTTTGGCAAAATGAAGATTTCAGTATTTTTTCCTCAGAGTGAAGATGAGTACATTTGTGTTCATAAAATACTGGAATATATGAAAAGTGCCAGAAATAGAACACTAAAGTAGATGTCTGTATGACTTATTTTGTGTGACTTGCTGATCGGTTGCTGGTAACAGGGTGCTAAAAGCTGAGCCCACATGTTCACCTGGAGAGAAAAGTGTTCCTCGTTAATTATTAGTATTTTGATAAAGGTTATCAGAGATGCCCAGGACCTTCTGGAAATGTATGAATAATTCCCTTATACGATGAGAAAACAAGTGATTTCTTCTGGTTGCTTCTTTCCTTCTACATACATCTTGTTCTGTGTCGTGTTGGTAAAGGTTTTATTAAACTGAGTGACGCCCTCAGGAATCAGCCACAACTCCAGGAGAGGCTCAGGTTTGGGTAGTTCAGCTTTTCTCAAATTCCTGGTTTCGCACAGTCACCTGGGGAGGCAGCAGCTGTGGGTGACCCCAGGCCTTCAGGGCTGCTGTGGAAGTTCCTCACTAGTGGGGCCAGGGAAGGTAAAAACCAAGAAATAACTAAATGCAGAGCTCAAAGGAGCATAAAGTGAGTGTGGGCTGAAACCATGCAATGGGGCAGGTTTGCTTGCCATTTCTGGAACAAAGCAGCTGTATTGGTTTTATGTGGCAAGGTTTTGGTAGTGGGGGGGGTTACAGGGGTGGCTTCTGTAAGAAGCTGCTGGAAGCTTCCCCTGTGTTCGAGAGAGAGCGAGCCTATACCAGCTGGCTCTAAGATGGACCCACCGCCGGCCAAGGCCGAGCCAAACAGTGATAGTGGTAACGCCTCTGTGATAACATTTTTAAGAAGGAAAAAAAAGTTGGGACGCGGAAAACAGCCACCGGAGAGAGGAGTGAGAACATGTAAGAGAAACAAGCCTGCGGACACCAAGGTCAGTGCAGAAGGAGGGGGAGGAGATGCTCCAGGCGCCGGAGCAGAGATTCCCCTGCAGCCCGTGGTGAAGACCCTGGTGAGGCAGGCTGTCCCCCTGCAGCCCAGGGAGGTCCATGGTGGGGCAGATATCCACCTGCAGCCCGTGGAGGTCCCCACGCCAGAGCAGGTGGGTTCCTGAAGGAGGCTGTGACCCTGTGGGAACCCTGCGCTGGAGCAGGTTCCTGGCAGGACCTGCGGATCTGTGGAGAGAGGAGCCCATGGAGCAGGTTTTCTGGCAGGACTTGTGACCCCGTGGGGGACCCACGCTGGAGCAGTCTGTGCCTGAAGGACTGCACACCGTGGAAAGGACCCATGCTGGAGCAGTTCGTGAAGAACTGCAGCCCGTGGGAATGGCCCACGTTGGAGAAAGTTCGTGGAGGACTGTCTCCCGTGGGTGGGACCCCACGCTGGAGCAGGGGAAGAGTGTGATGAGCCCTCGCCCTGAGGAGGTGAAGCGGCAGAAAATAACACGTGATGACCGTAAACCCCATCCCTGTCCCCCTTGTGCCGCTGGGGGGGCTTGGTGGAGAAATCCGGGAGTGAAGTTGTGCCCGGGAAGAAGGGAGGGGTGGAGGGAAGGTGTTCTGAGATTTCGTTTTATTTCTCATTTACCTTACTCTGGCTGATTTGTAATAAAAAGTGAGCTAATTTTCCCTAAGCTGAGTCTGTTTTGCCCGTGATGGTAATTAGTGAATGATCTCTCCTGTCCTTATCTCGACCCGCAAGCTTTTTGTTATATTTTTCTCTCCCCTGTCCAGGAGGATGCGGGAGTGATAGAATGGCTTTGGTGGGCACCTGGCGTCCAGCCAGGGTCAACCCATCACAGCAGCTCAGACTGGAAAAAAGTCAGAGAGGTGCATCAGGTGTAGCGGACAACAGCCATATGCTGCATGGCACATGCACGGTAGTAGATCAGGCTGGGTGAATAGATATTTTCAGATTTAGAGACAGTTTGTGTCCTTCTTGCAGCACAGGCAGAACTTAAGTCTGTCTGAAACTGGCCTAGTTTGCTGAATCACAGAAGAAACTGTCTTAAAATCTTGTGATTCTCTGTGCTAGATGCAGCTGGGAGCTGCTGACCATCCTCTGCATGCAACCCCAGGCAGGGAGGTGCCAGTGCAGGCACAAGTGACTCTATCACTATAAATTACATTTAGGAACCTGCGGGCTGGATAGATATTGTTTCTCTAAGCAAAAAGGCATCAAACACTTGAAGTATCTAAACAGACCTTCATGGCACTGAGTTGTGCTATGCCACCTCTCCATAACACTTTTGCAGGGCAGGTTATTGGCCTCTCAGGGACTAGCATGAGTGTGTACTCGCCTGCAGGCGCATGGGGAAGACAGGGGCTTGTGCTGTCTCTCTGTCTCACCTCTTTGCTGGATTACTTTGACTTTTTTTTCTGCATAAACAGCCTCTCCCCTGTCTAGGTCTCAGTGCATGGCTTTATGGCTGGGACTGAAGTGGTGCTGGTTGGTCCATTCATTCAGAGCCTCTTAATGATAATAATAGTCCATCTAACCCGTTGATAGTACCTCTGGATCTTCTCTTCAGACACAATTCACTTATCCATAGGATTCTCCCTTTTGTTATTCCCCTTAAAAAACATTCCTCATTTCACAGTCTATCTCTGAGAAAGAGCTGGGGACCAGGATGTGTTGCAAGGACTGTGGGGATCACGCCGGCTAGTGACTGCAACACGAAATGCAGTTATTTGCTGACAGCTGGCTCTTTTTTCCTTTCTTGTGTCTCTTTTTCCAGTTCCGTCCGCTGACGTTTGTGTGTAATTAGAGAAGAGAAAATTAATGAGTAAATCATAGGAATTAAAAATGTCTCCAAAGCAGATGGATCCTATTAGCTATACTTCTCAGGCTGCAGTAGTTTTCCAGTGCTTGGGACAAAGCTCTGAGCAGTCAGATTTGCAGACGTATATTGATGGGGCAATTACATGCAGCATGTCAAGTGTCAGAGAAGGTACATACCAAGGTAGCCTAGGAAAGAGAGAAAATCTTTCACTTCATAGTAGGAATAAATCAACTGGTTTAGACAGATCAAAAGATTACCCCTAGATTGAGAATACAACAAAACAAAACTGACAAAAGCCCAAACCCACCCTTTCTTCTGTCCCCATTGCTTTTTACATTCTCTGTAAGAAAAACACTTCCCACAGAACCTGTACAATCAGATGTTTGCCAAAATGCTGGATGCTTCTGGGATGATTCTTGTGAGATTCCTTAGTTTTTCAGCTGCCAATCAGTTCTCTGAGTCTGTGCCAAATCCTTAGGGCTCACAGTTTGGGGCCAGTTTGTTAGCTTGAACATGGTGCTGTGATGCCCATACGTACCTAAATGGCACAGTTATATCCTCCCGATGGTGGCTGAATTAAAAAAACAGTAATAAGATCCAAAATGTTCATCAAGCAGGAGAACTTCTTAGTTCCTTTCTGTCATTCTTAAATGGGGAAAATTCTCTTCAAGAAAATACCACATAGTATCTATTCTGCAATACAAGGTCATGGAGAAAAGCACAGAGGGCTTTGGCCAGGGCTGATGGATGCCCTCTCTCCTTTCATGCATGCTCCCAACATCACTGTTTGCTTCATTGTTTGTTTGGACATTTCAAACCAACACTTGGCATTTGCTTCACATCGCACAGCAGCTTGTTAATGCAAGGCACAACCATTTTTAGCCTCAACTAGAAGACAAGTCCAAGGGCTGAATCAGAAGGAGAAAAGTAATGTTCAGAGAATAACACTGGGGAAAATTGGACACGCCAGAGATTAAAATGTGTTTCAGGGAGCTCCAGAAGAGTTTAATGAGCACAGATGACATGACAGCTATGGATAGCAGACTTTCATATATCCTTTCAGGCAAAAATCAGCTGTCAAAAATCTTCAGCACACATTTTAAAATCTTTCACAGAAATCTCACTTTTCTGCCAAGACAAACTTTCTCCCTTTGAAAAACAGAGTTTTCAAAGAGCCTTTCTCCCATCATTTTTTATTGTAATTAATTTACACATCACCCAAGATACCATGCCCTTGACTTTTGTTGTATCAATAGTGACTGGCAGAAAGTGAGAGGCAGAGCAGATAAGCCAGCCAACATGTCAGTGTATCTCCCAGTGAGACAAAGAAAGTTAATACTGTTGGTTGTGTGTAAGTAGAGCAACAAACAGTAAGTCTAAAAGGGTGATTCAGTTCCTCTGTATGGCAGTGGTCTGAACTCAAACCCAAACAAAAGCATGTACATGAAACCTTTTCCTTCTAACTCCATCAGTTGATCTAATAAATTATATGATTTCTCCCCACAAACTTGACTCACTGATGTCTTGGGCCATCACATCTCCTGCAAAACTGTTCTACTGTGATATGTCATTCTGGTGCTGTAGGAAGTGTGAAAACTTGTAAAGGAAGGTACAGAAGTTACATGAAGGCTGAGAAAATGCTTCAGAACAAGAACATAAATTGGTTAAATATGTTTGATTGGTAAAAGAAAATATTGAGAGGTGAAGTAAATATGTTATGTAAGTACATTCCTGGGGAAAAAAATAAAATACTGGGCCAAGCTGAGCTCCTCAGTTACCCAGCAAAGTAAGAAGCAGCAGACAGATCTGAAGCTGAATAAATTTGTGTGAGAAATTCTGTGTTGCTGGATGTTTTCATACAAAGCCTTTCTGGAAGAGACATTTTAGGCAAACACAAATTATTTGGTTCAGAATAATTAGGTGAAATGTAATAGCCTGGCCCACATGAAATGTTGGAGTAGGTAATCTAGCGATCCCCCCCTGATCGCAGCATCCCTGAGCATGCTTTGTGGCTGCCCACACCATGAAGAGCTGTCCGATAGCTATGCAACCAAAGAGTGGGAATGGAGGCAGAGGTTAAGTGACTTGCCTGAGGTCACCCAGTGGAGCAGGAAAGCAAAACCCTGGCTCCTGACTGCCCTCCTCTCCCCTGTGTGCTGTCCTGCTCTGTCTTTCCAAACTGCGTCTTCTCCTCCACACATCCTGTAAGGACACTAAAAAAAGAAAAAGGCAGTTAAGAAGATTAGCCAGAAGGTCTGAGGTAGTTTCCTGTTCACATAATGACTTTCCGAGCTAATGGGGCTGTTGTCCTATCCTTATAATGGTAACGAATGGAAAATCCTGAGTATTAATGTTCTCAAGCAGATCAGGACAAATCATCTTAGGTAAGGTGTCTACAGGTCAGGTAGCCAAGTGTGCACCGACAACACTGACTGACCCCCTGAGAGGTCCAGACTCCTACTGGTTTTAACAGAATATATGTCACACCAACACATGCTGGTTTACAGAGGTAGTTATGTGTCTTTATTGCCATACAGCCAATGGGGAAGCTGAGGCATAGGGTGGCAATTGACTTTTCCAAGATGTTACAGCAAGTCCCTTAGCAGATCTGCATACAGCAACTTTGTACATGGCAAATGGACTTTTTGTAGTATTTACTGACATCTGACCCTGACAGGAAATCTGGGACTTCCCCAACAGAAAAAAAGGAACAAAGCTGAGAACAGAATAGTCAAACTTTTATGAGACAACATTGATTGAGGATTTGAGATTACTTTGCAACTAGTTTGTGAATGGCTTAAGCCATTCCTATTTTCTTTGCAGCTATTTTCCATATCTTACAAATGAAAGTTGCCAAATATTCCTGACAGATAAATGATGTGCCAGTGCCAAATAATATGCGGTAAATAATCGCCTCAGGTTTAACTCTTCTTTGTCCCCTTTAGCTGAAAGGCATTTTCATAGCGTTTTTCTTGGTTTAAAGCTAGCTGATGCTTAAAATTCTGTGTATTTCAATCTTCTGGTGGACCAGTATCTTTGAAGGTGCACCCCATCTCCTGTGAAAGGCTTGGTGGCAGCGTGGGTCAGCCAGCACATCTGCAGCCTGGCAGCTACTGAGTTTAGAAGACCTGTTGTCTTCTGCTGAGAACTATGGCTTTTTTGCGCTTGAGAGTGCATAGGATCTTCTGTCTTCTCATCTCAGGGAAAAAGACTGTTGTGGGCATGAAGGTTAGAGTTCAGGGAAGAAGTCTCACTCCTTGAGTGAAATGAGTGAAAAGACCCAGCAGTAAGTAGGAAAGAGTGAGAAATTGGGCAGCTCTGGGAGGCAAAGTCACAGAGCATAATAATAATAATAATGACAATAATAATAATAATTTATTTTCCTCAAAGGAGAGGAAGGAACACTATGTGTGGGAAGGGTTATGCACTACACAGCTTGCAGGAAGAAAGTGGCTCTTGAAAAGCTGCTAACTAGGTTATGGGTGAGGAAGGAGATAAAAAAGATCACGAACCCATGTAAAACTGCTTGATCAGGCTCAGCCCACTTTCTTACCTCCAAGTACAATGACAGTCTGAAATCCAAACCCATATAAGCCAAAGCACAGATGTCTAAGCACAAATGAAAGAGCATAGCCTATAGTAATTCGGTATTTCTTTCCAGGCCTCTCCATATCATTTCACACCATTAAGCTCCCAGAGACAGTGTGTTAGGACACGGATACTGCATGACTGGATCTGGAGCGCTCCCACGGAGAGACTGGAGGAAGGTGTTTACAATACAGGTGTTGATCCCCTTAGGCATGCCACCAGGTTTGGCCCCATATTTCTACTCTCAGTCCCCGCCAAGTGCCCAACTAAAGCACAGGCTACAATATTGGAAAATGGAAGGACTCAGAGAGTGCAGCCATGGTGAACTGGTCTGAAGATACACCCTTTTTTGTGAGTTTGTGCAAATGCTGCTGCTGCTTGTGATGGGCAAGGGGCTGAGGACTGCCAGCAGGAGCAGCACGGCTCCACAGGGTCTTTCTTCTGAATTCCTCTAATCAGACTATTAATAGTGAATAGTTTTGACTTAGTGTCCTGCACAATGACACTCACCGAACAGTTTCTCAAAAGATGCTTCAAAGCCCAACAGGAATCACTGGAGCTGTTGTTTTCATTTCTTTTTGTAAACTGACTTAAAGCCAATATCAATATTTATCTGCAACTAGGGAAGTGTTTTGCTGCCAGGAATTTGAATGTTCTGTTTTCCTCTAACTATAAATGGGGCAATTACTAATGAGAATATTTCCAAAATGAATGAGTGGAACATTAATTTCCCCCTAGCCCCAGTCTCCAGTCATCCTACAAATAACCCTTTACATGTTTTTAAGTCTTATCTGATGGTTAAGTTGCAGGCTCCATTACAAAACGTGATTCAATTAAGATATTCTGGTTATTGCTATCCCTCAGACTTTAGTATCTAGTTGTTTTGTCCACATTAACTCTTGTTGATGTGTATGTTTATTCTGTGTCCTTCACTTAGAGTGATAGAAGAATTTTTTTCTTAATCACAGATGATAGAAAAAATCTGAAAGGTACCTTAAGAAATTATTTAGCTAGCTCCATGCCCAAGGCTGGATCGGCTATACCTGAGCTGTTGTCTACAGACAGCAGTCTGACCTGCCTGCAGTCAGAAACTTGCAACGTTGGCAAGTCTACAGCTTCCTTACACAAATCATTCAGGGGCTTTACTATTCCTATGCATTCCCTACAGTTCCATCAAAACTTCCTCAGCTACACTTTAAACTTATGACTTATTGTCCTTACAACAATGGATATCATAAACATTTTATTCCCTTCCTTTTTGCAATTACCTTCCACATATTTAGGCACTGTTATCATGTCTTTCCTTTGCCTTGTCTTCTCCAGACTTAAATAGACCAAGTCTTTTCAATCTTTCATCACAGGTCACATTCTCTAGAGCTCTGATCATTCCTCTTGCTTTTCTTTGGACTTCTTCCAACTGATCTTCCAGGTCTTTCTTGATGTATGGTGCTTCAAATGGAACAGTCTGCCAGCTGGAGTCTCATGGTGTGAGCAGACTGGCAGGTGATCTATCAGCTCACACAAAACAATAAGGGGATATAAAATAGAAGCTGATGAATATATGTCATCGGCTCCTAGTACATCTACTATCTGTTAATGTTTCTACTAAGTTGTATGGTATACTGGCAGGCAAGCTGACACCACCAGACCAAAGAAGCCTTATGTTCCTTTCCACCTACACTTCGGCCAACTGTGCTCTGATTAATTTTCAATAGTGGGAGATGAGATGGGTTCCAAACCTGCTCCTTTTAAACCATCCATCATTATTAACCTACTAAGCCAAATAAAAATGTTCTTTGATGATAGCTCACGCCCCTGGGGAGGAAAAGGTTGGAAGAAAAGTTGGAGAGAATGAGACATTTCATTAATTACCCCATAGCAACTTAGTGGGAGGCTGGATATTTTCCTAAACTCCCAAGCTGTTTTGTGCACACATCCTCCCCCACATTTTTTTCTACTTGGTACATTATTTCCATCTCTCTGCTAAACTCTTGGTGTTGCCAGCTGCCAAGCTAAGATCTTGCAAATTCTCCCTTGATGTTGAGAACAGGGTCATTTCTATGAATCACTCAGACTGAGAGGAGTTAACACATGCCAAGATACTTGTGATGGATAGACTTTAATGGAAGCTGTGACTTCACATATTTATATGTATAGATCAGCCTCCAGCTGTGGAAGGATTCCCTCTTCTCTATCAGTTCAGCCTAGGATGTGATCTCACCACATTTTGCTTTCTCATGGAAGACCTCCAAGTAAAGCCCGGATTACTGTGGGAAGCTGTGCTGTAGACTTAATAGTTGCCCTCCTCCATTTCAGCTTCCAAGCCAGTCTCTTATTGTAAAGTTTGCACGGTGTCCATATAAATCACCAGGCTCATGGTAGAGGATTGAAGCCAAGTCCCTCAACACCAGTATCCCAGATCCCTGTAACTTTTGCCTGTAAAGTAGCAATTTAATCCAGCAGTTACATTTCTCTTTCGAAAACTCACACCTAACATTGCTAACTCAGTTCCTGATTTGCTTTAATGGTTGCTGCATTAGAAGAAAAGATGATGCAGCCAGAGCCTATGCAGGTAATGCAATATTTTCTAACAAGCTTCATTAAAGCACGCACACATCTCTTTGGGTAACGAGCCCCTAAGGTGTGGGGATGATCTAGTCAAGAATGAGTCTGAAGTTCTCTGTTCTCTGCCCTGTGTTGTCTCTGAGCTGCTGTTGGATGTGAAGCTGTTCCTTCCACTTCTCCTTGCCCAGTTTATCAGTCATTTAAAAAAGAGAAAAAAAGGTGCTATTGTTTACAATTTTGTTTCTTTAGGATTTCTTGTCTTCAAAGCGACGTAAAGGGTAGGCACTATATCATTGTCTTTGGATATGGAATTTGCACAGTTTAAAGACCTGCTCTTAAAACAGTATAGATTAAGGCTGGATTATCCAATGTTAACTTTATAGAAAGTCAAACACTAAACTGGATATTTGTAAGATTTTATCAATGTGCATTTTTGGATTAACAGTTAATTTAAAAAAATCCCTTGATGCTCTTATTTATTCAAGTAGATTGTGGGCAGGAGGTGAGATTCAGAAATAACCTCTCAATAATTCCATATTGAATTTCTGATTACAGATTGCCAGCTGGAGTTCATCAGTTAAATAGAAATGAAAAATAACTTAATTTTTTAAATTCTCTAAAGATCTAAATTGCTAATGGTAGACATTGCAGAGTGGAAGGAAAAATCACTGTCTACGTTCACAAATTAAAATTATGTTTTTCCAGTCCTAACAAAGGCTGTATGAAATGCTGGGCTGTGTATTTTTTGCACTCACTTACTGTGCGCTGTGAGCACATTTCCCTTGTTGGATGGGGACAGGCTCCTGATCAGCACTGTGCCCATAGCTTCCAACAATTCCAGATAACTCTGATTTCACCTCATGGGGCTAGGAACCAAAATTGTACAGGAGATCCTGGCATTCAAATCCAATCCTCAATTCCCTTCACACTCAAAAAGGCAGGATCTCTCAGGTTTGGTTTTGACATGTCTCACTTCAAATGGTATCTAGCTTATTGTTTGGCTCTTTGGCCATCTTTTCCATTCCAGAATTTTCTCTTATTACTATAGCATCTTTACTCCATCTATTTTGTGGACAATACATTAAACAAACTTCAGGAAAACATCTCCATTCTTCAGTGTATTTGCTAAAAAGGCTGAAAGTTAATGCTTTCTCCACACAGGAGGCAATTTATGTATATCTGGAACAGCCTTGGCTTCCTTTGGCTGTAAAATACAATATCCTTCCCTGGTCTTAATGCCACGCCTGGTGTATGGCTCTAAACTGCTAAGGGCAGCTGTTGCACGTTCTGGGAGGCCATAGGCACTTGTTGGCATTCCCAGGGATTATCACCAAAGCAGAGGCATGCTGGGGAAGAACCAAGGCCCAGTTCAGATAATGATGACTTCTTTACTTGATACAAATTTGCTCTCAAGCCCAGAAATCTTTCTGAACCCACTATAGGTGATAATGTCACAAAGCTGAAGAAATATTTGAAAGCACATACAATAAGTTTTCCCACCCTGTTAAAGTCAGTTGCAGAAGTTCCTCTGCCATCAACAGGAGCATGAACAAGCCGCGCCAGAGGTGAAGGAGGGCTGCCACCTTCTCAGGAGAACTCATTGAAACAGAAACAATCAAGAAAACAAGGAATAAGTGTATGATTCACCCCCTGAGCTCCCCAGAGTCACCCAGGCCTGAATCACTGCATGTGCAGAGGCAGATTAATTGGAAAGCATTTATTAATAATTTAAGAATAGGGTGACCCTTGGCTATGTGCTCACCCCCGGCAAGTTTCTCATACCACTAATTCAGTCAAGCCAATTCTAACATGTGACATTACACACATAGTGGGAAATAATGCAGAAAAACACACTAGCCAGAGGGAATGAAAATGCAAAGAGCATAAATTTACGCTGTCACTTTTGTGTCTGAGCCTATTTATAAATCCTCACATGCCTTCTCTCCATATTGTTTACCAGCACTTTGTCTAAGCCTTGGAGCTTTCTTGAGGATCAAGCTTGAGCATAGTCCATGTTTTAGCATATCCCATGTACCCATTCATGTAAGTGGGTGACTGCAGTCAAATATTTTATGTTCCGGTCTACCAGTAGCTATCTCCCAGCATGGTCATCTCTTTTATTAGATTCCTCTCTCCCCATCAGAAACCCAGGCCATTGGGCAACTGGGAAGTGGGCATCTGCTGCAAAATGAAGCAGAGCATCCTTCTGTATTTTTTGTATGGGAAACTGCACTCAACAGGATGACCAACATCTTTTGAAACTGGGATATGCCGGGGCTGAGCATTGTGGACCAACCTTAAGTTGCATTTGTAAGGATATTTTTTTTCCCAAATTGTAGTTTGGATTCTTCTAAAATCTCATGGTGACCTGGAGATTTTCTGAGATCGTAGATAAATATGATGAAAGTACCACAACAATAAGTGAGCTGGAGATTTTAATCAGAATTACGTAGAACCAGCTTGCAGGCTTGGCCACCCTAAGAGTTCTCTTCAAGGACTCAGATGACACCTATCTCTTGGCCTTTAACACAAATCCCAGTATCCTACCTCCTCAGTCAATCTCCCCAGTGATTATTAGTGGTGGCAATCCACAGGGGTCAGACTTTAGTTCTAATAGTCTACCAATGCATTCAGTTTATTTTCAGAGCTTTTTGTTTTGAAATGCCAAAATGAATCAGAGAAGAGATCCTCTACAGAGTATTAAAGATGTTAAAAAAGACTGGATTGGGGCATGTCCTTTTCCAGTGAATCTCTCAAGGCACCTGGACACATAAATGCCTTTACTTGGACAGCTAAGAGTTATAAGATGATTTTGGAGACTGTGCCCACTAGCTCAAAGGATACCTGGCTTTCTTTATATGATAGATATCCCTTTTTGGTGCTATATAGAAAGAACTTGCCTTATGATTCTTTGTTGTCTTGTAACAGTACAAATCACAGGATTGAAGACTGGCTTCATTTTCTGTAGTCCATCTTTCAGCAAGAGTAACATGTGTTTGAAAATTGAGGATGTAATTTTATCCCATTACGGAGTCACACAGCTATACAAAAGGCAGCGTTGTTCCAGTTACAAGACTGGTCCATGGCAGGTAAGTCTGTATTCACCAAGGTATCTTCACAGCCCCATGAGGTGCCAGCAGATAACTGCTCTTTCAGCTTATGCTCTGGTTGATATAAATGATTATGCAGAAGCAACACTGCATCAGCCTCAGGTGTGTTTCCAGTTAGCTGCTTAGAAATGCATGTGCATTAAATCTGTACTCCAAAGCACACTGACTGCTCCTTTTCTTCTGGGAAATGTGTTAGAACCATGCATAAACTTCTGCATAGACAGGAACTTTGCATCTTCTTAACTATCTGTAATTATCTTGAGCATATTATCACTGTAAACAGTTGAAATAGAATATGCTAGTCCATCTTGTACTACTGTGTCACTTGGCTTTTAGCTTAGTTCTCTCTTGCCCTAGTATGAGTAGCCTTATTGCAAAAGAATAGATTGACATCAGTATCAGTCCTATAGCAGGTCAGAGCAGAAATGAGTGCAGTGTCCCTTGGTATGCTTCACTGTTGGCAGAGAAAGGGTTAAACCTAAATATAAACCACATTGCCATGCTTTCTGCTTTCTGTCCTTACCGGTTTTTGAATGGCCAAGTGTAGGTGGAGGTACATATTTTTTTCTTATTGTTTGCATTTAAAACTTTAGAGAGGAAGGGATTTACAGGGTGACCAAAGCTCCACTTGGAAGCTCGTTCAAAGCAGTTCTACGAATTGCTTCCAAGCTTTTAAAAAAACATTATCTCTTCCCACTCCAAATGATCGATGAAGAGAAAGACAAAACATTCCCTATCACACAACAGTCACTCTCAAACTCCTTAACTGTGTTTTGTATTACTGTCGACTCCCATTTCCATGTCCTCCACTTGGCACATATTCTCTGGCTTTCCAGTGCCTAGGGGACTGTGTTATCATGATCAAGACAGGAGGAAATTACAAAAACGGCATCCTGTAATATTTCATGCAGGAATCAAATGCTGCTTTACCATGAAGTCATTGTTTTTAGTCTATAAAATCCACTGCACTCCAGAAGTTAATTTCAGTTACTGGATACAATTTTTAGACTGGCAAACAGATGTACATGACCTGAAGTGGATCTGATCCCGTTTTGAAGACAACTCCGTGGTTATGTGTCGCAGCTGTCAGAAATTCATGTGCCTCCAGAGACTTAGGACCTTTCTTTCAGTACAAGCAGTGAGAGATGTTGTCAGGATTTAGCTTCTCAGTCCCTATACTGCTATGGATCTGGTCCCAGCAATGTGCAGTAAGAGAAGTTGACAGCAATCCCTGCTTGTGGTAAGGTGTCCTTGGTATTTTAACTAAATCCTCTTGTTCTTTGAACAGGGAAGCTCCCACTTGCCACTCGGCTGAAGGACAGTAACCAGATGTCGGCACCCTGGATCTCCATAACCAAAGGGATGAGGCAGTGAGGGCACCAATTAATTATCACTGGGATCTCCAGACAGATCGATCTGAATAGCACATCCAGAGTGAGTACAGTGAGCACAGGGCAGTGATCTCCCCTCGCACAAATGCCGTGGTTGATCTGACTAGGCACCGTGGGCATTTCTCCAGGGTTTCCAGATACTCACAGGCTGATCAGAGCTACTGCTCTGCCTGAGCTGTGAGTTATGTAGAAATCCTGGAAAGTCAGCCAGTGCCATTGTGCCTGGACAAATGTTGAGGCAGAGAAAGCACATGTATCTGGGCTTTCCCAGACAAAGGGTAACCTTTCAGCTGTTACATTTAAGCCACACATTCAAAGCTCCCTATCTAGGTCTGCCCAAATTTTTCATTCTCTATAAATAAGCAGTCTTGGCTTCCCTAGGACAGTCTGGCCAGACTGCTGTCTCAGTGAGGACAGTTAATTCTGAGGGCAATCACATTTGCTGATATCACTGATGAGTCTGTCAGTAATTGATGCTGGTACTTGGATTGGTTGCATGTCTATTAGGAAAAAGCTCCCAGGTCATTTCCTCCAGGCAGAGAGCCAGACCTAATGACAGACAGAAGTGCAGACGCTCTCGAGCAATAGCGGCCCAGAGTCCCACCAGCCTCGCTCCTTCAGATCCATCCTAAATTCACAGTTGTTTGCAGGGAAAAGGCACATTCAGCATGCTCTGTTCTGTGCCAGACAGATGAACTCCAGTCCTGCTGCCAAGCTTTACCTAGGAACCTAGAGGAAAAAGGACAGATAATGTGTTTTAATTCTCTGCTGACTAATATGGAAAAGCAGATTTTTCAACAGAGATTCAAGCCTAGGCCAAGCACTCAGACCCCAGCAGCACACATTTGTAACATTTCACAGACAGTGTCTGAATTCATCTGAAATCTGACTCTGAAACTACTGAGAGGCCAAAATAACAAATAAGCTCTTTGAAAATCTTTACTCCTTTTGTAGCTAAAACTTGAAATTTTCAGCCTAGCCCTTTCTGATAAGCTCAGAGAGGTAAGTTTATTTGGGGCTGGACTCACTGTGGGGTTGGGAGAGGATTTCAAGGGCTACTACCTTCTGCTGTTGGTTTTGCTTCTTTCTTATGGGATGATGGAAGAGAGAGAATCCCTCTTCCCCAGCCACACTGGGAGCTGGCCCTACCTCTCTTCAAATGCAGCCCTACAGTTGAAACAATATTCTACTTTTGTAAAAACACAATTTGCTCTCAAAGCTAAGCCAAGCCTGTTCCACTGGCCTGATGGAAACTTCTCCTCTTTGCGTGGCTTGAGAGACTGAGCCCAAGATTTTTGTCAATAGATTTCAGAGTGGAAGGATAAAATCATCTTGGCTGATCTCTAATCCATTCCCTTTTATTGACTATTTTGCCATTTTACTGTAGTTCAGAGGACATTTACCCTCAGAAAGTTCTAAGTGCATAAAGTACTGTCAAGAGGGGAAGAAGTCAATATGGAGTAACTCCTCTAATTGGTTTTATGCCTCAAGGAAACTATTATTTTTAAAGTCTCTCTGAAACTATACATTTGAGGTCCTTCCTATATTGTTGGTGTTAAGGCAAACATTTAGAAGCTGAAATTGGAAGGGTCTGGCCCAGGTTCAAAATGGCAGGAAAGCGTTGCAGAGCAAAGCTGAGGACTGTGTGAATTCACAGAGGAAACCTGTAGTGACGTCTTTTATACTCCAGTGCTGACATGGGTCCAGCCTCTAACTTAGAGCTGCCCAAGTCTTTTTTCTATCTTTACCTTATTATCTAGGCTCTCAGAATCTCATGATTCTCAGAAGGCCTGAAGCTAAACATCAGACCTGCATGGATCATCTCATATTCTAATTGTCAAATAGTGATTTGGCCAAAAACCCCCATGTTTCAGTGGTCTCCAAGCTGTTGTTAATTCAGGCTGGATTCACAGATGAGCTCTGGCTGGAGCAGCACTGGCATGGCTGGAGTCATGGTGCTTTCTCGTCTTTTTTCCAACACCTCAGTGGCAAATGAATGTGAATACAACAGGGCTATGAGAAGCCTGGGTTTGTGTCTCTCCTCTGCCAAAGCAGGGATCATCTTACAGCTCTTGCAAGTCTGTCCACTAGGTTATACAGTATTTAGGCTTCATCTCTCCAGTTTGGGCTAACTCCACCTTCTATAGGCTATCTAGATAGGAAAGCAGAGGACAAGTCAGCAACTGTCAATGGAGGGACTGCCCAGGAGATGAGATATGACTTCCCACCTTCTGCTCCTGGTACCATATAGCAGAAAAGGACCCATGGTAGACTGAGAGCACCCTCAGTGATGCCATTCCCTCTGGCTCACACACTTCTGTGTAGTGGTAAGAGACAGGAGTACAAAGCCCTCCAGGCACGGGAGGGAATGTGAGCTGCTGGAGGGTTGCCAGGGCTGCTCCCAAGTGTCTCACATATGCCCTGAAAAGCAGGAAAGATTTCTCCACAAAGGAAAGCTCTTGAATAGGAGAAGCTGTTGTCTATTACTGCTCAGTTTGACACAATTAACAGAAGCCAGTTTAATGCTGCCATGAGTAACAGTGCTCTTAGGCTGGGATTGTCAGAAGCAGATCTGGTGAAGGTTGCACCACTCTGCAAAGGCATCCCACACTGGTTTCAAGGGGTTCTTTTTCGCAATGCGAAGGGTAATTCCCTGCCTCTTAGCAGCCTTTTATTTTGAACTGCCCTGATTGTCTTTTCAAATAGCGTATTTAAATACATTTTCCAGCTGGGAGAGATTTCATAGGGTGAGGGGAAGAATTTTGGGGAAAGGATGAAGATCTAAGGAAAATTAATTCTGTGGCTGTAGGAAGGGCTCTGAAAAGGGAAGAAGAACAGACTGGGCTGTAGGTTTTATTAGCCATGTATTATATGCAATTATGCACCCCCAAGTGCACATAAAGGCTGTAATAATATTTTTGAGTGTCTCCAGCTCCAGTTCTGTGTTTGATGATGTCACCAGCAGCTTGCAGTGGGTTAGAGGCAGAAGAAAGAGGGAATAGAATTTTATTCCTCATTTTGGATGATGTAGGAAGCAGGGATGTGTAAAAGCAATTCTTGGCATGGTGCTTTTCTTGAAGACATGTCACTCCAGAAGCAAAGGGGAAATTCATTCTGCTGTGGTGCCAGCAGAGGAAGGATGCTCTCATGCTTCTCTTATTTTTGTTAACTGTCTACCTTGAAAGTTGCTCTCGCTAGAAAAGAGCAACAGAGCAAGTGCCAAGGCTTCATCATAAGCTGACCCTAAATAGTTAACACTTGACCCAACTAGTAATTACCACCCCTGTGTTACTTACTGTCACATGGGTAGCTGAGGTTTTCTTGCTTACCTGGACTTTTTTTTGGCTTTACATATTCCACGTTTAAACTTGTCTGGAAGAAATGGGTTCTTTTCATCTCCGTTGCCTTCGGTGTTGCAGTGTCAGGAAAGCCTGAGAAGCCGCTCTGAAGGTTTACTTCTGAGCAGCACATGCTGTCATTGCAGGGAGGGGATTCACCCATGACATGGCACAGCTCTGAAGAGATGTCAACCTGCCTTAAAGCTCTGCTGCCATCCCGGGTCCCTCTTGACTGCACTGACATTTGGAATCTTGAAACAGAACCAGAATGTCACAGGCTCTGTGACAAACAAGCACATCATATGGGACAGTGCCTGAACCAAAGAGGTTACAGCCTAAAGAAGCAAAGAGCAGGATGGGAAGCTGCCCTCATTGAAGGAAACAGCCTGGCAGGTCACTGGTATAGCCACTCACAAAGCTGGCTGCCTGGCCTCCCTCACCAGAGCCATAGTCCGTATATCATTTGGAGGGCAACTAGAGTAGGTCTTCTGTAAAACAAAGTGGAGTCCTTCAGCACCCAGCTATATGTGCACAATACATGGATGCCTGCTTTAGTGCTGCATGTGCTCAGAAACACATCATTTCTGCTGTCACCCTGCAAGGTGTCTGTGTGGCTAAACACTGCTTCCACTAAAGGGGATGGGATGGAGGAAATAAAAAGCATGTATGCCAACATGCAGAGAGAGAACATGATTTTCTCAAAACCATCTTGGTTTTGTTTTCTTTTGATAGGAATGGATTTGACCCACCTCTTAATGCAGAATGCTGTGGCAAAATCAGTGTATTCAGAAGCTTGGGAAAATGCTGCAGCCTAAGTCTCTCTCTGACTATTGTCTCCGGGTGCCTTGCCCTGGAGGATGACAAACCAAATGGCCTGTTATCTGTGACTGTCTTTAGCAGAACACTGCTTCCCCTGTCATTGACACTGCTAATCAGTCACAGGCAATTCTCCCTCTGTCTCACACACATAGCCTTGGGCACAGGCTTTCACCCCATGAACAAACAGGGCTCTATAGTCCTAGCGTTCCTCAGATTCTTCGCTTTGGGGAAACGAGTGGAAGCAGAGAGCAATGCGAATTGAAAGCTTGCCACCTTCCGGACATTGCAGAGTACTGTGTCTTCCACAGAAAAAGTAACTACAAAAAGGGAACTCCAGCCAGCAACTTAAAGTAGATATGCAAGTGCCAGTGTACATGTACAAACTTTAGGGATGAAAAAGGAAAAGGATGGAGAAGGAATGTGAGTTGCATAGTGCAGCACTCTTACCCATCTTCACAAAGGCTGGACTGCTTATTTTCTCCTTTTATGTTTGTGTATGGTGCTGAGCTTGTGAAAATAAGGGACAATATAGCACATACAAGTATGTGCCAGTACGCCTCTACCCCTCCAACATATATCTTCTCTTTTCCCAGTCCCACCTGCACATCTGCACAGTGCCGGCAATGGGCTGGCACCCTGTCCTCTCCCACTGCAAACCCCTGCGAGCCACAGAGCCCATACCCCTCTGTGCCACACTCCCTCCTCCTGACGTGTCCTTTGCCCAAGAACACTAAATTGTGCTAATGCCTGTGAGAGACCAAACCCAGGACTCTTGTGCTGTAAAACAAAGCACAGACACAAACCTGTTTTCATTCATAAGCCACCACGGTTTGAATTCAGGGCTCAGGAGATGGGAGGCCACGGAAATCACCCACTGCATCTATCTGTCAGGCACACGCCACACAATTCTCAGGAATTTCATACCTGGGTAAAAATGCACCTGCCCTGGTGACCCTAGACTAAGAGCTGTGATCTCAATTTTTAGTAAATAGGGACAGTAAAACAAAATCCCATGGTAATAAGAATAAACTCTAACCACAGGGCTTCCACATGAGATGTAAGCCATGGGCACTGTGTGCTAGAGCTATAGGAGGGTCTCTGCTCCTCAGAGCTTCTTTTCTCTTGACTAGCCCATAGACATGAACAAATCCTTCTCCTAGTAGTGAATAATGTTGCTCAGATGATGGGAGCCTGCCAGGTTTGTTTAACTGAAAGCAAAGCAAAACAAAATACAGAGTAAAATATTTTTCCTTTATTTATTTAATCTGTTTTCTAGATGAGTCCATCATTTGTGGTGGGAGTCTGAACAGACATTTGTGCAGTCTCAGTACAGCGTTACAGGTGTGACTGGGCAATGAGAGCTCTCAAAATCCCCAAGATCAGTACAGCTCTACAATCCTACCGTTTCATTGAAATTTCACAACATTCACCAGTAACTCAACTCTCAACACAGGAAAAAGGCCTGCCGGCAAACAGGCTTTGTTTCTGTAGCTGTATCAGATATCAGTGACACACTGTGTACATGTACTGGATGTTTACAGGTCTGGGGAGCAGTGACAGGGCTACCAGAGAGACACTACTCTCAGATATACCACATGAAACCCAAGGTTCAATTAAACGTCAGTGTATTACTGGAGAGGAAATCATGGCTATTCTCTCTGTGACAGAAGCTATAAACATAGATATTATTCCAAAATAAGGTCAGTTACATATTCTTGCAAGCTTCAAAAAGCTTTCAGCTCCTGCTGAAGAAGGCAACTGCAATAGAAAGTGATCAACAAAATAAGTAGGTGGTTGTATTTTTGCCAACAAGTATTCCTTTAACTTTCTTGCAGGAGTACGTTAGAGCCAGAAATTGCAAAACCCCATATATGCTGCGTCCAGCATCTCTCCCAAATATTGGTATCTAGACATTCATTTAAAAACCAGGTATAGGCATCGTATAGGATGTAACAGCATCCCTATTGTAGTATGATTTCATTTCTCTGAGCTTTACAAATCACTTCTTTTCTGGCCCTGTTAAGCCTGACCCGCCTGAAACTCCGTTCAGGCAACTCAAATTAATTCAGTTTCCACTCTGTTGCCCTCCCAGCCCAATGCAGTAGCAGAAATTGCTTTAGATATCTGTGTTCAGATTCAGGGATGGTACATTTGTCATCAAGAGCAAAAGGTCGGAAGGATGGTTCATCCCTTTCCTGCCTACAGTGTTGCTGCTTTGCTCTTGACTTTGCACATGTAAGAGCCACGTCTTGGTGTGTGCAGTGCAAAAAAAGGGCAACCACAAATTTGTCCTTGAGAAGCAGAAGACAACTTTTATACAAATAGACTTACTTTGGGTCCCCAGGGACATGCAACCCTGCATCACCTTTGGGATGCAGAGAAAGGCTTCAGTCTTTCATGCCTTTCTGCAGCCTTCAAGTGCTGCCTGAACTTCAGTGCATTCTTTCCTCCTGCTTTTGCCTGTGTGCAGATGTGCTGGTGTCAGCGAAGTGGTATGTTGCATAAACTGCCATCACCGCCTCCTCAGCAGGATCAGAATTTCCCACCCCTTCCAGGACAGCTGAGCAATAGTAGAGATTTTCCATCAGCTTCAGAGGCAAATGCTGCTATAGCAAAGATGATGACTGTAACCAGCATGCAAATGAGTAAAGTAATTTAATCTAGCTTGGCATCATCTTAATTACGGCAGTGTGATCAACCTTTTTGACCATACAAATTGCCTATGAAAAACATAGCAGAAACCTTGAGGGCACATTGGGCAGAGCTCAGAGAACTGTGAGGAGCGGGAACTCTAAGGGCAATTTGAAGGTGTGAGGTGGCATCAGCCTCCAAATAATGAGTCCCCAGACAAGATGGTGATTTAAGCATCCCCCCCTAACTGGGGATTCACATTAACCAGCAGGCATTATGCAAGGCTCTGAGACTAGCAGGTGTAAAGGTGTATGTGATCTGGTTACAACTCACCTGAGGCTCACAGGGCACCCTGAATTAGGGAGAAGCATGCAACTGCTGTTACTGTACACTGTGTTACATCAGGTCTAGGTTGCTTTTCCTTTTTGAAGGAATCAGGAATTGCGTATCTGCCTCCCAGTGCTGTTCTCTGACTGTCATCACAAAATTGTTGTCTGGCTAATAATGCACGTTTCTGTTATCACTCACCTTTTAGCAGGATGTGTGAGGTAAGATGCAACCTTAGGCAAAAGACTGACAGCTTTTGGGTTTTGTCCCACAAAACAAGCTTCAGTCCCAGGATACAACGCATGTAAATGCAGCAGTGTAACCACCTAGAGCAACATCAGCCCTTTGACTTGTAATTTCACTGTCTGCAGCGGCCTTGAATTGAGGTGTCCCTTTGCCTTGTCGGACCACCACAACACAAACCTGAAGCTAACTTCATGCCTAGCAAAACCAGGGCCACTCTTGAGACATGAGACCTGGTGGCACTGCTGCTGAAGCTGCATCACAGAGGTGACACCAAGGCAAAAGAACAACCTTGCCCTGCAATATTGCACCATTGTCTGCAGCAAAACCACCACTGCCAGCCAGTATCATTGTCTCAGGAGAGACATGTGAACCAGTATTAGACCATGGCAGAGCAACCTCAAAATTTGCAGGTCTTCCCTCCTTAGATAATTCCCTGAATGTGCCCCTTTGGAGTCCCAGTAAGAGATGTGATCGTCTGAGTGAGTGCTCTGGGCCAGGTTATGTCTGGCATGTTCAAGGCTTTTTATTGCAGACATTAAACTCAACATAATGGAACATTTCTTGGAATTTTCCACTAGCTGCAGAGGAGACTTTAGTCTAAATCCTTGTAGTTCCTTTTATGTCTCTCTTCAGAAGACACCCTAAAATTACCAACATCAACCCTGTTAAAAATACTTTGATTCCTACTGATATTAGCTACTGAATTTTGTGACTTGCAGCTAATGCTCTGTACCTGGAGTGAATCCCTTCCTTGTTCTCAGGATAAGAAAATAATCTCAAAAGCTTTTTGAATAAGCCTATGCAGTGAAGATTTCAGGCAGGGGCACACAGCAGAGCCTTTACAGGTGTACTCTGTACAAAACTGCAGACAGAGGTTGTTGTCTAAAATAACACGTGCTTTTGTAGCAGAAGTAACATATTTATGCTGTCATAGTTCTTGCACATTTATCTTTTATCTTTGACTTTCCCTCCACTGCCTGTGTCCATGCAGCTTTCCCCAAAATCTTACTACCGAGAGCAGTGTCTTTTTAACTACATCCATTTCTGTTTCCACATATAGACCTTGCTCCTCTTTTTACTTTTTGTCTCTCCCTGTAGCCAGGACAACCAGACATGCTGGAGTGACCTCGAGTTTAGGTTCCTCTTGTGATATCAAAGACAGTCTTGGGGATCCTGTGTTGTCCCACATTTTAGAAGCAGCACAATTGCCTCCCAAGGCCTTTTTTTTTCTAAGATACAGCTTTTCCTCTTGCACCTTCTCCTCAAACCGTCAGCCTGGGAACACATCTAGTACTTAATCCTGAAATAGGAGCGAGGAGCGCCCACCACCCCTCCTCAGCCCCTGCAGAAAATTTCTTCTCCCTCCTCTTCTTACTGTTACCAGCAAAATCTGGCCTCAGCCACACCAAGCCCTCCATCTCCCCAGCTTCCTTGCCAAGGAAAAGCGGGTCTCCCCGGCTTCCTCGCCAAGGAAAAGCGGGAGGTTTGCTCGGTTGAGGAGCAGGGGTGCGGGCGGCCTGCCCGGCACCTCATCACCCCGGCTCGGGGAGGGGCCCCGGGGGCTGTTAACACAGGGCGGGTGAGGGGCTGCTCTCAGAGCACCCCCAAACGCCTCCTCTGCCCCTTGATGTGACCCTGCAATTAGCTCAGTCCCAGCTGCAGGCGACGCTGGGCCGGCCCAGGAGGCTCCAGTAAGGCTTTAAGGGCGGGCTAGCAGGTTGTACTGGTTTCCACCTGGGCGAAGGGCCCTGCGGGGTGAGCCCCCGTCCCTCCCCGCGGGAAGGGGCTGCTGCTTCAGGACAAGGCTCCGGGCGAGGCTGGAGGAAAGCACCGCCGTAACCGGGAGGTACGGCACGGCACTGGGGGGGGGGTCCGGGGCTGCCGGCCCCGCCTGGGCGATGGGGGAGCCCAGGAGCTGCGGGGCCTGCAGGCTGACGGCCGGGCCTGGGCAAAGGCGGCCGCCCGCCCGCGCAGCGGCTGAGGGCCGGGCCGGGCCGGGCCCGGGGCGGCTGCTCAGACCCACTAGGTGGCGGCAGCTCCTTAAATTTGTGCGTTTGGCGTGGAAAAAGCGGAGGCTGAGGTTTTTCGGGTGGAAGTTGTGAAGGGAGCGGAGCGCCTCAATTCCCAGGGGTTCCTGTATCCCCCAGGCTGTGGTCTGGGCACAGCCCCGGAGCCCTTCTCTGGGGGTGTCGGTACAATTAAAACCACTTGCTTGGGGGGTTCCCTTCAGAGTAGGGGAAGGTTGAAGACCTCGAAGGTGTAATTCCTTTAATAAATGCTGCAAATCTGCTTCTCTAGCCCATGGCCGAGTGCCTTGCACCCACCCCTGCCCAGGCTTCGGGGTGACTCGGGAGTGGGTCAGGCCTGCGCTCTCCCTGAGGTGGCTGGTGTGCAGTTAGCAGAGCTGGAAGACCTCTAAATAGGATCGAATGTGTGTAAAAATTGCATCTGCCTAAAAAGGCCCGAGTCTCTTGAGAGCTGGAGCCTCCCTGGGTTTGCAGCTCATGTGCCAAAAAACTTCAGCAGCTCTGGCTGCTGTCGCTGAGACTTTTGCTGTGTTCAAAATCAGTTTTTGAGATGTTAGCGATACCCAAAGCTAGAACGGGAAGCAGATTTGAAAACAGATTCCTGATTTGTGATAGTGTAATTAACTCCCACCTGTTTAGGTCAAGGAATGTTGCATCCTAACCCTACACAGGCTGGGTGATTTCTGTCTCTCGTCTTTCACCATGCAGATCCCACTGGTGAGGACTAAGAGCCCTTTCCTGGGTGGGGTTGCCGGAGCTCTTGGCAGCTGATGCAACCAAGAGAAATAGGGGCATAGGATTCATGATTTCTTTCAAAGCAAGCAGACAGTGGTAAGCAGAAAGGGAGTTTTGCAGCTGTGGCCACGATAAAATCCTCTGCTGTGTAACAGACTACTCAGAGGTTATTCTGTGTCCTAATTATGCTGCTTGGTAAATGGGAGAACTTGCATACAAAAAAATGTCAGACTTGCCTCCTGTCCTTCCCTGGAGTGGCACCTCGTGGTGGACTGTGTCCTGATACTGCTTTAAGCAAATGTAGCTCAGTATGTGCCTTGTGTTGTGTGAACCCTGGACATGTTCACTGTGTGAAATCAGCCCTGGCTAAAACCTTTACTCTCCGCAGATGCAGCAGAATTGTCATGTTACTCTGTTTAGAGACAAGATGTAAATGACTTGATGAAGGTCAGGTGAGAAGGTTGTGGCAAAGCTGTGAGGTAAATAAGCACTGGATTCATGGACAATGGCAAGGAGAGGGAGGACAGTTATGTTAACTCAGACATCTCGGTTCCCTTTTCACTGTTGTTGTCATTAGCTTAGTCCCTCCCTTTTGCATGCTCATTTGTACCTCTGGTGTGCAGTGCACACTATTCTCCTTTCCCTGGCTGCAGAGAGCATCCCTTTCCTACTGCAGCTGTGATGCATTTCATAGGAGTGAGTATTTCTGAGTGTTTGGCTGCTGTGTTGCTTTACTTAAGTGCAATGCTGGGAAGAGAGCAGCCCCAAAATGTTGCATTTCTGGTTCGTTATGGATTTGCTGGGAAACTTTTAAGAACTGGGCAGTTTCCCTAATGCCTAATGTTTCAGACTCACTTGCGTAGCTTTGTAGCAGAGTGCACAGTCACCTGGGCATCTCTAGGACTTGTAGTGGACGACAGGTACTATGGTTCTTGCTACTGTCGTTCCTAAAAAATGAAATATGCTTCATTGCAGGTCCATTGCCCAGAAACTGTGCCTTTTGCTGTAACAGCTCCCTAGTGTTAAAGGTGGCAGGCTGTGTTTCCAGTAGTCCCCATATAAGACAGCAGAACATGTAAGTGACTTAAAGATGTGCAGTCTTCCATTTGCTTATCTTCTTGTAGCTCACCAGAGGGTATCTCTTCTATGATGCTTATCACGCTCCTGAAGTGCTTGCCCAACTCTGCTGGTGGGGCTTGTTCATCCAGATTCTGCTTTTCATGGAACAGCCCTGCAAAACTGGGGACAACTGTTCCCTGGAGTTCATCTGTGTTCACCCCCCCCCCTTCCCCTTTAATTGGGATGTGAATTTTAACCTTTTTCTGAAGTGCCATTTTTTTCCTGGTTTCCTAGTATCACATACAGAAATGCTGATGTCCTCTGCATGCAGTTATCTAGAGCCAGCTCCTTTCTGGAAGGCAAAAGGGAGCTTGTTAACAGTTACTGCTATGCTTAATGGTCTAACTTGGTGGGGTGGAAATGCTCCCTTCTGCCCAGTGCAGTTCTGTTACCGTGGTGTGTCACTATGTACCCAAAACTGCATTTTATGTCAGCGCTAAAATGGTAACTGAGCTTGATACAGACATAAATGGGATGAATATTGGTAGTTTACACGTAGCTCCTGATTCCCCTTGTGTGTCTGTTCTGTGAAATGTTTGGAGGGGCAAGCAAAGGAAGGGAATAGGGTAGTGAATTTGAGGCCTTTATTTCCATTTGCTGAAGTCAAATGACTGAAATTAAATGTGACCTGTCTGAAAGCCAACCTTGTTTCCAAAAAGTGCATGGGGAGCTGAGATCAGAAGACACATTACAAACATAGCAGTAGCATAACTTGAGGCAAGTGCAATCATTTACTTGACTAATGAATCCCCTGGGCTGCTAGCAAGAGAGCAAATCTCTCATTCATCTTCTTAATTTAATAAGCAGAGGGGTTGGCCTTAAGGGTAAATGAAATGCATAGTGATCCCATGAATGTTTCAGCAAATTGATGTACAATAAGATAAGGGAGATCCAGCAAATGGCTTACTTTATTCTGAGAGACTGTCAATGGGTTTTAATGGAAAGGGAGAGAAGCTAGAGCTGATAGCTCTGTATAGCTGTCTCCACTGCATTTCTCTCCCAATCTCTCCAATTTGTACAGGCTGAAACACAGGATTTTTGTTAGGATATCATCTAGTGAGCTTAGTACAAAAGTAATGCCTGCTGTGCTTGGTGCTGCACATAAGAGACCATTGAGCTTGCTGAGCTATGCAGCATGTGAAAGGCTGAGCAGGGAATGCAGTCTGTCTGCAGCAAATAACCCTCTGCTGTTTTACATCCCTGTGTGTACATACAGTGAGTTGTTGCTCCTTGGAAAGGTTCATGGAAGAGCTGGAGGATGCCTGTACTTGTAGGAGCTAATGAGGCTCATTCCTGTCTTTCATGCTCTTAATTACTTTAGAGAATAAATCAATGGTGTGAAACAATTAAATGCTTTAATGGCTAGAACAGTGATTGTTAGTTCTGCCATCACAGCAATTACTGTGTGATCACCTGAGTAAGTGTTATGCATTAGAGAAACTGAGGCAGAGATAAAGTCATAATATTGCTATAGATAATAAACTTTTTAGTATAAAAATAAAAACAGGGTAAGGAAGATTCTGACACATGCAATAAATTTGGTAGGTTTTTTTAAAAGAAACAAACAACAACAAATAAAAACCCCAGAAGGGAATACTTTTTAAACTTCAATTAAACCATAAACCATATAAAGTGACTTTTGGGAGGCTGGCTAAAGTATAAAGAAGTTGAAAATGGGAATGCTTGTTCTTGGCTATTCGAGAGAGGGTTTGGGGATTAGATGATCCATTGCTATTGAATGTAGCTAATACTTTATAATAAACAGAAAATACAGAGCAGAAAACTGAGCTGAATTATCAAAAAATTAGTGGCTTTTGGTATGTCATGAATTTCAGAGTTCTTGAAATCAAGCTGGATAGTCAGATTTTCTGTTAATGAAGGTATAATATACAGGTATAATGAAGTTCATGTATTGCATTGGAATCTGAAATAATTGCATTTGTGAACTCTCTAATTTGATGGGATGGAAGCTACAGAATATGGATTTAAGTTATGAAACTTCATGTATATATGCATTAGAATATTTCTGTATTAGAGTGAGATTGTTTGTAATGGAGTGCTTTTGGATTCTGGCCAGTATTTGCAGGGCTGCTCTTCTGGAGCTTGGTGACTTTAAGAATACTGTGTAGCAAATTGCTCCTTTTAATTGAGGTAAATAGTTGTCATGTGCTAAACAAGGCATTGGCATAATGTCAGCAGAATCATTCTATTTTACGGTTCCAGTTGAAGTTCTGAACACGAGTGACTGAAGACCTTGAAAATCTCAGTATTGCAATATTTATGCTAGCACAAAGCAAAATTCATCAGAAACACCAAAATGGTGACTGGATTTGTTGTAAACACACGCGGTCTCTTTTCACTTGGAAGCCAAGCTAAAAGCCAGCTTTCATGTCCTGTTGTTCCCCAGGCGGTCAGCAACACTGCTGCCAAATGCAGTGGAGTTGCACAGTGCCTGCAACTTTGCAGTCTGTTTGGCGATTTCTGTAGATGCCCTGTACAAGATGCTCCTGTGTCAGGGCACAGACTGTCAGTTTTGGGGTATGGATAGCTTAATGTTGTAACAAAGAAAATTCGACTGAATTGGACTGCTAATGGTTTTTTTTGTGTCCTTTGCAGTATTGTAGTTGTATGAGGATGCATGTTGTAGGAAGTATTTTTATTTGCAGGAGAGAAAACCATAACCAGGTGTTTAGGTTTCAGTGAGCTGGGGCAGGGGGGAAGCTTCCAAAGGGGAATATTCTCATTTCCACTGCAAGTAAATAAGAGGCTTGACATTAAATGGTCTGTTCCATCAAGCCTGTCTGGGAACTAAAATGTTTAGGTAGATACGTTGTGGTCAGAGCTGCTGCTTGTTTGTGGAGCAGAGGTACTGGGGGATGAAACGTCCCCATCTGGGTGTGTGGTGTCGCTCCTTCACCTGCAAGGTGACTTTGAACTGGTCAGTAAAGGCCAGATCCATCTCCAAATCAGACTTAAGACATGAGTGATGTTGGCATAGGAAGAGGAAAGAGAAGTATCCTGGTTCTGTAGTTGGGATGCAGGCAGTGGGGGATACATGTGTGTTGGCTAGGAGTCCCTATTGATTTGGAGCACTGCTAAGGTCTTGTAGAGAGGCTGCTCACTGCTATTCCAGTTTAGCTGCTGCATCTTCATCCTGCCTTGAGACAGGACTAGTTTTATCAAAGGAGCAACTTGGAGTGAAGGAAGGGACATGCTGTGGTTGAGCTGGAGGGACACTTTATTCCTGCTGGAAGAAGGGAGGTTGTGTAGGTCTACCCTTGCTCCTGGTTGTGAAGCTACCCCTCCCCTTCCTTGCAAGAGCTCATCAGATGTATTGAGCTGATGAAATTTGCTGAACTAACAAAATTATCCCTCTTGGGGTAACCCAGAAGACATACTAGTTCTGGGTGCAAGTCACTGGATAAGGATTGTAACTCCTTGACACAACCTCCCCCCCCTCCCCCCCCCCCGCCTTGCTTCTTGGTGAGTATTTCAAATTATGATATTACTTCAGCCAGCCTCACTCTTTGATGCTTTAGCCTGTTCTCACTTGAGAGTGATTTTTTTGTTGTTGTTCTGTTATATTAGAATAATGAATTTTTTTGGCTGTACTGCTAGCTGTCACTTCCTTCCTAAGAGTCTGGGCAACATTTAGCTGTGTTAGATGGGAAGAACAAATAGTGGAAAAGTTAAGCTGATTCAGCCCCGTGTTGACCTCCACATGCCGGTGCCTAGATAATGTTATGGTTTTTGTGTGAACCTGATGAGCGTCGGGGTGAGAGAGGCCAGCAGTCTTGGCTGAGACATTAGATTTTTAGTTCCCAGTTTGGTGTGCATAGCTCACTCCATACTGGGAATTTGTTATCAAACTGGTGTCAGGATTACAAAAAATAAATCCTTCCTGCTCAGAGACCCCAGGCTATTGGCAAACCTGTTGCACACGCAGGCACTGGACCCCAAGTGTCCCATTTCCCAAGCACCTCTCTTGCTGTGCTGTCTCTTTGCATAATTGAGAAGCATCTGGATTAGTGTGCTGTGCGGCTGATGAGCGAGTGACTCCAGCAAAGCTTGCTTTGAAATGGAAGAGCTGAATGATAGGGATATGCAAGTGCTGTAATACCAGCCAGGGCCTGAGCTTGCATATTCCTGTGTCTCTGAGGGTGGCCAGTGCCAGATGCATCTGAGAGGTGCCAGAAACTCCTTAGTGTGCTCTTTTAAAAAGTCAAACTCTTCTGTCCGCTCCACAGAGGGATGAGATCTTTCATCTCTTCAGCTGAGGCTCCATATTAAAAATGGTAGTTCTGTACCTTGTTCCAGAGCTTGCTGGGTTTCATTTGGCCAGAAGTCTAAAGCTCTCCTGTACTCCTGCCCCAGGAGGTTTAGCCTTAATGCATTTATCTGTGTGTACAAGGAGAAGGGAACATTTCTGTTTTTACAGATGGCGTGGATTCAGGAAATCCAGTCAGCTGGTGTGGATCTGGAAACCATTCTGCCCTTATTAACACCCTCCGATGATATAAACAGAGAATCCCCAAAGCAAGGAGCAGTCTAAATAAAACTTCAGGCCAAACCAGAACATCTAAGGTGTGCCAGATCTTGCCTCAGGGAAAGAGAGAGGATGGGAAGTGCCAGGAAAGGGAAGGTCTTAATTTCTAAGAGAACAGCCCCATGATTAAGGGAAGTCTGTACTCTTGCCTCTCCCAGAAGGGAGAGAGGAGAGCTGAGGAGGGGATATCCTAGGGAAAGGGCTTTTCTCTGCCATTGCCTTGTCTCTTCTCTTGGAAATGACTGGTGAGATCTAAGCCAGGGATTGTCTTAAGACAGAGGTTGGAGGCCAGAAAGTCTTTATAGATCTGAGCCTATATTTGCTGTCTGCCTCAGTTTCCTGTCTGTAGTACAGGAAGAGCAACTAAAAATATCCAGCTGCAGAGCAGTATCTGTGCCTGTGGTGGGAGTCTGGAGGTCTTGCTGTATGGCATGTCCTTTCTAGTTTCTGGAGGGAGATCTGGTGGCTGCAGGTATGTTACATCAGGGGTTGGGGATGTGCCACTTGCCACTAGGGAGGGTGCTACAGCTCAGGATACATCTCTGCTGTGTACCTTCACCCTGACCTGCATTTGTAGTGGGGAGTGGACTGTGGAGCAAAGTGATCTTTAATGGGGTGTTTGAGAGGCTGTTCCTATGTCCTGTCAAGTGGACTGCAACAGTTCTTCCAGGGTTGACATGTCCTATAAAGAGAGAGATGGTGAAGGGGCTAGAAAATGCTGTATGATGCAACTTTGAGAGCTGAAATAAAAAAAATGGAGTTTCCTCCTTCTTTTCTTCTACTGTCTTATCTTTTTCTGCTTTCCTTTTATCTCTTCCCTTTCTGTTTGTGTCTCTTCTTTCCCTATAACTCCAAGTGTAAGTAAGAAAGAATTTAATATGCTGAGACAGGAGAGAAGTTGTTCCATGCGTTGCAGATGCACAACCTGTCTTCATTAACTCCCCATGACATTCAAAATAGCGGGAGATAAAGACAAACTAAATCTGGGAAGACAAATATAAATACTGTTCCCCCTCCCTTCCTCTCGCCCCTGCACAGTGCACCCCCCTAGGGCATGCGTTCAATTACTGAAGATGAATGGAGCAAAGCAGTGCAGCATTTGAGATGCTTTGAACAGTGCTGCCCGCTTCTGCCATCAGATGGCCCCACACTTCACGAAATCTGCTCCCTGCCTTGGGTCCAGCCTGGGAGATGCTCCATGGGGTCTGCAATCCCTGCTTTCCGTGGTGGGGTGATACTTTGCAGGCAGTCAGGGAAGGCTCGCAAAGCCCTGAGTAGGTAATGCTGCATTTCCCACATCTGAGCTGTCTCTTTTTGACCTCCTAAGGTATATGGAAGGGAAGACCTTGGTGTTTAAGGCACTAGATGGGGAGCGAGGAGTCAGGCTTGCTTTCCTTCACCTCACTCTGTTGCTGTGATATAGCTTCTCCCCTGGGGTGTGGACACAGGCTGGTGGCAGTGAGGAGCAGGAGTGCTTGCTGGGAGAGGCTGCATGTGTTGTTGCTTCTGCTTGCCAGTAAATCTAGATGGCATTATAGAGAGCTTGAGGTTCTGATCAGCTTTTGCTTTGCTGAGTGTAGGCTGGAGCAGTTGTTCTGTCTGCCCATGTACTGGCTTGTTCTGTCTGGCTTGTCCCCCAGCTCATAGAGGGTTTGGGTCTCAGAGCTGTGCTGTTGTGTAAGGAGAGCTGATGTGCAGTGCAGGTGCAGAGGGTCTCATTGTGGAATGTCAGACACAGGATCCTATCATGTAAAATGACTGTTAGCATATTATGGGTCCTGTTCACCAGTGGCTAATATGTCTGTATAAGGCTTCATAACTCCTGGAGATATGGACTAAAACTTGAGGTTTTTGGGGGGGAGAGGTGTCTCTGCCGTGGGATTTACAGCTGGGTACCCAGAACACCCTGGCTTGCTCTGACTCAGAGGTGTACAAAGAGCTCCTATTTCATGCATCCTTTCCTGTACTCCACCAGACTCAAACTCCGCTCAAGTCTTACTTGCGTGGAAGTCTCTCTGATCTCTCAGAGCTTTTCTGTTGCTGCAGTGCTGCAAGAGTTAGGGTGAGCTCAGATTACTGTGAGCTGGGGTGAACAGCTTCCCAAGGAAGGACTTGCCATCTCTTTCCATTATAGTCTTTTCAGTTCCCTACCTCTCTGTGCACAGTAGATGATTATCTCACAAAAGCATTCTGGGTTTTTTTTCCTGTGTAGTTCAAATTATCCTTTCCTAAGTGCATTACCTTGCATTTGTCTGCACTGAACTTCATCTGACTTCATGCTGCCCATCCACCTAGCTTTGTTAAATGTAATTGAAATTGAGTTTGGGCTGGGGGGGTGGGGGCTGGGGTTGATGTAGCAGAAAAGCAGAGGCTTGTGCTTCCACGACTAAAGAAATACTGTGAGCTATTGCAGTTGTTGAGTCTTGTTAAATCCACTTGTGTTCATGTTACAGTGAATTAAGTGAACATCAGAAATGAAAAGGCAGAACATCATCTCTGCTACACCAGGCTTAAAACTAGAATAACTAAATAGCCTTCCTTGTGTGGATTCATGCTTCATTCTCCTTTGTCCGAGGTCAGAATCTGTCCCTTGGAAATTGTCTAGAAAGGACAACTTCTTTCTTTCTCTGGTAGAAGCAGACTGAGAGCAAAATGGGGATTGTTCCTTCGAGTCAGAGGACAACCCCTGAGGGTTCATTACAGCCCAAGCAGGAATCTGGATGCAGTTTTCTCATTAAGAACAGTATCTGCTTCCAAGGACTTTAGCAAGTTCATCTACACGAATGAGCTGGTGAATAGTCTTACAATTTGCTCTGATTGTTTCATTGTTTAAATTACTCCAAGTAACTGGCTAATCATAAGAAGTTAAGCTTTTAGTAGGAATAGTGGGGGTGAAGCCACAAACTACTGTTAAAATGAAGCTGCTTCTTGTGAATAGAATTATACAGTCCAGTAGACTACAATAGTGGGGGACTGTATTCAGCAACCCAGGCTTTTGTGGTGTAAGGTGGCATGCTGTTGAGAAGAACCCAGACCTCCATCTGGAGAAGTAAACTCAACACTCTTACCTGTAGCTTGCATAGAGGTCAGATGAGATGTGTACATGATTTTTTTTTTTTTTTTTTTTTTCCCCAAGGAGTCCATCAGAAATAAATGCAGGGTTCAAATTCTCCCTACTGCAGCCAGCAGAGGAAGGTATTTCAAAGGGTGCCCCTCTGTTCCCATGCTTCTTCCTTATAGGAACAGCAGCCATAAATCACCTGCTCAAATGCTGTAATCAGCTTGGTGCTGGAAGTTGGAGAGTGGCGTGTTGAACGCCCTTTAAACTCCTTTAGTCTGGGATTTTTAATCCTTGCAGCCCTGCTATGAGGAAGGGGTTGTGTCATCATAGTCTATTTACAGAGCAGACACCTGAAATGAGGAGAGGTTCTGGTTTGATCAGCTATCCAGCACCAACAGAGATGAAACGGAGGGGAGACTGTGGGTGATGTGGGTTGTAAGTACTCTGCTTGTTTTGCAGCAGTGACCAGCCAAGTTCTGCTGGAGATCTCCCTGCTGTTCCCTGTACTGCCTCACCTTTCCCTTTGTCAGTGCTTTGTGGTTCTGTTCCTCTCTCTCTTCCCTGTGTTCCTTTTAATGGTTTATTATTGCCTTAGTGGGGTTTTTCCCTCCTTCAGTTCCTGTGACTCACACAATGAACAGCTCCAGCATCCCTGTACATGACTAGCAGCTTCAGGTAATGTTTAGTGGCAATTAAATGAGATTTTCCTCCCCCACCCTGCCCCTTTGTTGAATGACTCTAAAAAGGCTTTGGGGGGGGGGGGGGGATGCAGGGGGGAAATTAAAAGGGTTCGTAAAAGTGAATTTTAAGAAAAGCCTAATGAAGGAAATGAACCTCCTGAGAGATCAAAGCTGAACCTGCTGTGCCAGTGCAGAGAGTTTAGGCTTTTTCTTATGTTTCCACTGGCATGAAAGCACATGCACAAATATTTCTTCCAACAGCTTTAACTCTTAAAGGCCTGTGGGGTTGGCATTAATGGCCTATTTCTGTTTTGTCTAGTGCTAGGGCTCAACTGTTTCATTAGAAATTTGTTTATGTGAAGCCTCCTTTCACTTATGGAGAGGATTGGGCATCCCCGTGATCCATCAGGCCCAACAGTATAGGCATGCCACCTTCTCTAAGAACCGAGTCAGCTCTGTGCTTTGTTTTGTGGCATTGCTCCTGCCTCCTGCTACAATGCCGCTATGAAGAAAATCATAGAATCATTTAGGTTGAAAAAGACCTAAATGCTGTCCTAAGTAGGAGATACGAAGGCAACAGTCCTCCACTCCCCTGGTTGCCAGCTCTGCCTCATGAGGGAGATGGTATTTGAAGGGGGGAAGTGGCTAATCACCTGGTCACAGTAAGTTATGGAAATGTTACAAAGTCTTAAAATTCCATTTTCCTTAAATTAAAAAAATAGGGGGCTCTCGATAGGCTCTGAGGGGGATGGAAATGTTGACTGAGTCGCATGTGGGGGAAGTTCCATTAATCATGGAAAGCAAACTGAAGGCTCTTAATTTTAACCAATTTTTGTAGGCCAGACTCCCCATACCCATAATTTTTCCATTACACATGTAATCTCCTTTCTGAAAAGGGCTAGGTTTGTTTAGCATCAATTTTTGGGGGTTGTTGTGGATTAGAGACTGGATGGTTCAAATTTGTCAGGGGCTGGCTCTGGTCTCCTCTCCTCATCTCGTCACTTGTCGCCCTTGCACAGGTCCCAAGGCTCTTACTTTTAAAGTGTTTCCATGTGTTTGAGAATAGAATAAAAATGGAGCTGCACAGAGTGCCTTATGCACTCGCAGCTTCCCAGAGTGCTAATGAGGAACATATTGGCAGTAAGTGGCTGAGTAGAGCACTATAGCAGGAACAGCAACTTGCACACAGCCTTATTTATTGCAGGCCTGTTTCTCAGAGAGAGGGAATGTCAACCTGGATTTGGACTTTCACCTAATCTTCTCTGAAAGTACCCAGAGATATTAAGTGGCCACCTACTCGGCTGCTGGACTTCAGTTTAAAAGCAGATCCAAAAGCCTGCTTCTATGAAAGCAAATTATTCGCAGGCGCAGTGGTGGCTGTAGGTCATGGCCGTAAGCCTCAGGCTCAGTATAAAACCTTTGGACCCAATACTTTTGCGTGTAAGCTGGGGTGATTTTGCCATGGTTGGACTGCTGCTGGTGTAGCATTGGTGGCAAGGACAGGAGGAATCATGTCCATTGCCTCTACTGGGAGGTGATACTAAAGCTGCTACGAGAGAGCTAGTGAGAGTGTGCTCTTCACAGAACCTAGCCTAGGAGGAAATCTTGTTTCTTGTGTCTGCATGTTGGGAAGCAACCCTTCTGGCTTCCATAGCTGCCTGTTTCAGCAAGGAGGTGGGGAAGAAAACAGTAGGGACCAAAGTCCAAATTCAGTGACAAGCACCCAGACTCAGGGAACTTCATGGACATGTATGTGCTCATGATCACAGCCTGATTTTTTGGATTGGCCTGTTGCCTTTTAATAGGATTAATGCTACCTGGATGGACAAAAGGGAGGATTTATTCATGGACCAGCACGTGTGTTGCATTGCTCAGTCTCCTTCATTTCTTTGCCCCTATTTGAATATAGTGTTCATAACCTGGTCTGCTGTGGCTGCTCCACTGTAGTGCCCTGTTCTCTAGTAATATTTGCTTAATACAGAAAGCAATGAAAAGCATTCCTGCCTGCTATTAAGTCTGTATTCATGGGAAAAGCTGGAGATGTCTGATAGAGCATCTCCCCTCTGCTACTGGGGTGCTTCCAGGAATCTACAGCAGTATTGAATTTGGCCCAATGAACACTGTTACACTTTAAAAAGCTAGTCATTGAATTATTCTTATAATTAGTTGCCTGTTGAGATTCATGATTATCCATGTGCATCCTAACGACTTGATTAAATGACTTTGAACCATGCTTTCTCTGCTTTTTTCCATTTACCCAGATCCAGTCAGACAAAGCCATGATGGAGAGCACTTTGCCTTTTACAGCACTGACCGGGTAGCAATTAGCTGACAGTTACAGCAACCTAAAACCAGTATATAGTTTTAAAGAGGTCTTCTTCAAGGTGAACAGAGGAAATTTAAAAAAAGAGTTAAGTTCTTTATTAACAGGCTGACCCAGCTGCTTCAATAGTGCAAAACTGACATTGCTCTGATTTACCCTGGCTGAGAACTTCACCCTCTGCATTAAATTACACAAATTACTATGAATATTGCAAACTACAGTCAGTCCATTCCTGCCAAGGGATGAGCTCATGATTCCTCACTTGTCTTGCGAGGGTTATGATGACCTAACCAGGACCAAAGATGCAAGTTCTCGCAGCTCCTTTTGACTGCTGTTCGTAGCAGGAATGGTGGCTTCTCTGAAAACCAGTGCTTTATCAGCTGCGATGTGGGAATGACAATTCCTTTTTTCTTCCTGGAGTTGGAGGAATCCTACCAGTGCGTGTGTGTGAGCAGGATGGGGTCTAAAGGCAAGTCTGTCAGCATCTGGTCATGTTATCTGGCTGGTAGAAGGTTATTTCTGATTCTGTGCTTAGTGTGTTTCTTGGTATTGCAAACAACATAGCTTACCCTGGGGATGGTGGTTCCCATTCTAACTGGGTATGAGTTTTGTCCCTGCGCAAACTTGCTTAGTTGCCTCTCAGACTTTTTATTGCTTATGCAGGGAACAAGGGAGCCGAAGCAAAGCCTTCACCTTGCTTATGCAGAAAAACCTTATAGTGAAGGAGGAAGCTGGCTCAAACTGAAGCAGATGCTATGTGGGAACAATTACCTGAGAGAAACTCTGGGAGGGAGTGGAAGAGATAATGAAACACCTAGGGATTTGGGAGTCAGCTTTCCAAGGAGCAAAGGGGTTAGCAGTTTAGAGTTGGAGCTTGCAGCTGTGGTGAGAATCAGCTTCCCTTTCTCTCTGCTCCTCCTTTTTCCCCTCTTTCCTCCCCCCCCGGCTCAGAGGATGGAGGAGAAGGTGACCTTTGGAGCATGAGTCACATTGCCAGCAAAGAACCCCGGCTGCAATGGTGCTGTGCTTGAAATGCAACTTGCTGAGCTCAGCTGCTGCTTGCAGCCCAGGCCAAGGCAAACAGCCGGTGTGGGGGCTGCAGCAGGGATATCGCTGGGTCCTGACCCAGCTGCTTGTCAGCAGAGGAGCTCTCTCCCTGCTAGATGGGGAGTCGCTGTCGCCAGATCCAAAGCAGTGTGAGCTCTACATGGATGTGAACTTAATGCCCTACGACTGCAGAAGAACAAGAGCAGGATGGGTGCCCAGAAATCATCCAGCCGTGGATTCCCTAGAGCCTGAGGCTTAGCTAGTTCCCCTCCCCTTCCTCTTCTGCAGGCAAGCACTCCTATTCCATCAGCTCATTGGAAAGGGCCAGCTTTGTTTTCAGTTTACCTACATGGCTTCCAGTACTGTTGATAGGGGATTTAGCATATGTGTTAATAGCAGGCTGAGCTGGAAGGACCAGGGGTTGAATAACACTCGCTGGGTTTCTGTACCTGTCCTGCCAAAAGCCCACTGTTAGTTAAGGCTGTTTCTATTCAGTCCAATAACAAAAACAGAATTTGGACAAATCGTCATTCCTGCAAAATAGCCTGCACTGTTCAAAATGAGTTGCTGTGTGGAGTTAGGCAACATCAATAGCTCAATGGTGCAAGCAACAACCTTTGCCCTTGCAATGCACCTGAAAGTAAAAATAGGGCCAATTTTTGGCAGCTGAAGGCCCTCAAGAGATCCTCTTGCATCTCGGAGCCTTCATCCCAGTTTGGTTTTAGACTCATTGTTCCCCCATTCTTCTGTGCCTCAGTTCCTTTCTATGAGTCTGAGCGTAGAAATGCTGATTGCCAGGGAGCTGGGTGCTTCAGCCTCTACTCCATGTTGCCTTTCTGTTGACTTCAGAGCCTAGGTCAAGGCTTTGCCACTAATATTGAAAGGCCTCTGTGGTGCTGGCTGTGGGTAACACTTCTTCCTTCTGAGCTATGGATCTCTTGAGCTGCTAAGAGAAAGTCTGAGTGTTAAAGATGGCTGATTTGCAGGAGATGGGCTATGGCCCAGAGGTTAGATGGATTGAGAGACAAAGAAAAGCGTACCAGAAAATTACTGAAACCACTGGCTTTCAACCTGTGGTTTGTGACCAGTTCGAAGGAGTTGCTAAGAAATTTTTAGAGGAACCTGTCATCAGTATGCAGATATCTGCCTTATCAGGGAGAAACTGGTGTTTTAGGAACTTGGCTAATAATAATAATAATACAAAAACCCCACTTCAACAATCTAGGTCTGTAGTATGAATTTTTATGTAAATCTTGTCAAAACTGTCAAGTCTTCGATGCAGAGAGCTTCATCTTGTGTACTGTAAACCCATGTAAAGCGAGATGTGTGTGGTTTGTTACTTACCTATGTGGTTTTTTTAACCCATACTGAGGGGTCCAAGAGACTGCACTGTTTCTAAGCCAACATGCAGTTTGGCCCAATTCATATGTGGCTTCTATTCTCCCATTTTAAATCTAAGCAAAGACTGTAAAAGCTACACTGGGTGCATGCTGGAGGAGGTTTGAAATTCTGCTTTACAATACAGGAGATTACACTCTCATTTTTCTCAGACTTGATTAACTGGGGCTATCACAGGCAATCACCTTGGCTCCGGGTAAAATGTGTCCAGTTAGCAGTTTCTGCAGTAAGCACAGAGAGCGCATCAGCAAAGACTTGAAACATCTCTTTGTTCATTATTTGTTATTGTTTCACCTGCCTTGAAATGGTAATTGCAAGTGCTTTGATTCATGGATTAGAATGCAATTTAGTTTCAATTGTTGCAGGCCCGTCCTACCCGCCCCTGAGCCGGGTTTTGGAAACTTCGCCATCAGCACTCAGCAAATCCTAACAGATCCCCCCACTCCTGCTGCAGCAGCTTGCCTTCATGAGGAAAAGATGTAGGGAGGGTTATCCCTATTAAACCAAGGCATTATGGTGATCTTGTCCTATATTTTTTTTCCTGAGCTTTGTAATTTAGTATATTTTCCTTAGATTTCATCCTCAGGAAAGAATGGGCCAAAACTAGCTTAAGGGAAGCTGGGGCACTATGCTGATAGCACCAGCTGAGGATCCTGCTTTGTTTAGTCTATTGATTTAGACCCTTGTGGATTTTCTGTACCTGAAATATTTTTCATGCTGTAGCAGGAGCAGCTTTAACTCAGACTAAAATTTGCAGTTAAGACAGAGAAATGTTTAGAAATGTTTTGTTTTCACAGTGATCAGGAGCTGCAAATTAGCGTTACTGCTGGTGTTACCAGCAGGAGGTGGACGGTGCTGGGGATTGTGTATGTGATTGCCAGAGAAGAACTTTTGTATTTAGCTGTTGGACAAGCTTGTGCATGATACTCTGAAAACAAGCCTTGGTGTTAATCAGAGAGAAACAATTCCAGAGCTGAACACAATAGCAACAAGCCTGGAAGGGACCTCAAGAAATCATGTAATTCAGCCTACTGCTTCAAGGCAGGATCTGTTCTACCTAGGTTGTTCCTGACATACCTGCCTAATCTGCTTTTAATTTGCAGTGAGGGAGTACTTTTAACAGATTGAGGAGATTTTTGTCTTCCTAGTATTTCACCTTAAATCTCCCATGGTTCGAATTAGTGTTGTTATTCCTTGTCCTATCAACTAGGAGCAGAGAGAGAAGATTTTTTTTCCCTCTTGCCTAGTTGAAGACTGAGGGGAACTCATTGATCTTTCCTAGGCAGGACACTCCCTGATCCTTCAGCCTTGTCTTTCAGTCAGTGTTTTCTGGACATCTTATTCTTACTCATTTCCTCAGAACTTGCTCCAGTTCTGTGCTTTGCTTAAAATGCAGAGCCAAACACTGGATGTGGTACCCCTACCTGAGGCCTGAACCAATGCAGGAGGAGAAATATTCACATTTTACAGGGATCCTCTTTGTATTTGTAGGTGTTTAGCTCCTAGGAAACCCAGAAAAGGTGCAGTTCAGCTCTGGCCAGGCAGATCTGTGGGATGCTGTACCTACCAACTGATTCTACAAAGTTTCTGATATTGTTTGAGTTCAACAAAAATCTGAGGTCACATATGCAAAATAGAGATCCAGGGGATACACAAAAGCTTGGAAATCAGTAATATTCAGTCTTGCACAGAAAATTAGGACATCATTTGGACACTTGTAGCAGCCTTCAGCATATTGCTGCTACAGTGCTATCTGCTTTGCCATAGCCTGCTGCAGGAGAGCTGATTTGAAGGTCAAGTGCTGCAGAGCAATTAGTTTCGAGCCAGCCAAGCCAAAGTAATTCTGACACCTCGGCACAAGAGGGTGCAATAGGTTTGTAATAAAACCTAGACACGAGGTGGGTTTGTGCCTGCTGCTGCAATGGTGCCAGTGAAGTTTTTCCTTGCTAAGACTTGTCTCGCAAACCTAACATCCCATCATAATTGGTGGAGTTCGAGCTGTGTGAGTTTGCCTCATTATTTTCAAGTCCTTTTCACTCTGAGTATTTCCATAATTATGGTAATTAAACGTGGTGGGTTTTTAATTATTACTTTTTTTAAAATAATCAGAACTGTAGTTGAATTATGAGAGTGCCAAAATGAGCCTGGCAAATCATAATTTTTGGTTTGCTGCATTATAAATCAAAAGCAGACTTGATTTCCCAGCTTGCTGGATGTTTTGTTAACCAGATCACTCCAGCTCTCCTGAGGCCTCGTATGCCAAGAGCTGTCCCTGAACGAACAATCAGGCTTTATAAATAGCAGCCTTAACAAGAGCGTCACTGCCAGATGCTGCTGAAATAACTTAGGGACTCGTGCACAAAGGAAACTCCCTCATCTGGGGGCAGCTGGGCTCCCATCCATTATCTAGGACATCCCCCTGCTTGTGAAATTTCAGAGAAGCTGTTAGGATGCCTGCAGATGGGGTCACAAGCATATTCCCATGTTTCTCAGATGCTGGGCTTGCCAGCAGCTCCTCCTGATATGCTTTGTGTTTACTACAGGAGTTCAAGATCTGAGTTTGATCTATTGCTTCCACTCATGTCTTGTATAGAAACAGCAGTAACTCCTCTCTGCCTAATTAGTTCTAACCAGTGTGTAGCTATGCTCTCCCTTAGCACGGCAATGACTGAGCTGCCTTCTAAGGATCCCTGAATGTTTAGCAACAATTGCAAGGGGTGGTCCAGGCTCCTGCCTTCCCTGAAGAATCAAGTTCTTTTCTCAAAACCCTTTCTTGTGCTTATTGCCAGTTCTCTTGGCTGGTAATACCAGCCTTTCTAAGCAATTAAGGTGAGTGGTGGACAACATACTCCAGTTTTTAGGTAAACAATGATTTTTAAAGTGCAGAATATGTGTGCAAGTCTCCAATAAGGCATTATTTAAGAAGTACTGTGTGCCGAGATCTGTATTAGAATGTAGTCAGAAATTACAATCTTGGCTTTTCAGACATCTGGGTAAGGTAACAAGGACCCACTGGTACTTGAACTCCCTAGGATTTCATAGGGAGGCAATGTCTTTTAGAATAAACTGTAAAAGACTCTCCAGAGGTGATGGAGACAAGAAGCCATGTAAACCCTGATTGCCTTTGTCCCCATAGCGTGCCTTATTCTGAACGCAGCCTGTCCTTTGCTGCTAATGTTCACAGACCAGCATGGTTGACATTGCAAAACTGTGGCCTGCTCAAAAGTGTGCTTTGGCAGGAAAAGAGGACACGGAGGAATGACAGAGATGAACTCTGTAGGGTTGGGCAAGTCATTTGGGGTCAGTGTCAGTTTTGTCTTGGAACTAAAGTATGGTTAAATACTGGTTTGGGTAAGTGCTTTACTTAAGATCTGAGTCTCTTCATAGTTTCCCATATATGAAGATGGTCACCCCTTGCATGAGGAAGTACTTTGGGTGCAATGACAGTGGACTACATATAAGTGCTATGGATGGAAAGGAAGAGCACCATATTGCTGTGGAAGCAAGTGATTTCGTATCACAAGAGTGTTCTTCCTGAAATACTTTCTGCCTTGTGTGTTGGGTCTCCCATAAGCCCTAATGTACAAGCTGAATGTCTCTTGCTCTGTCTCGCTAAAGGCTTAGAAATACAGGGTTTGGGATGGCAAGAACAATCTAAACTTACACGCTTCCATCTTTGGGCATCCCTGTGTATTAGGAATGTGTTGGTTCATCCCGATGCTTGAAAAATAAGCCCTTCTCTTTCCAGAGAATTGCAAATTTTGTAGTTATTTTGGTTGCTTTTTTCTGGTTTACTTGAATGTATTCCATATTGCGCAAGCTATGTAATTTCTTCTATTTCCTGACTATGCCTCTGCTAACTTTAGTTTTCAGGTTTCTAGGTAGGGGAAAAAAGGGAATCATGGGGGAAGTCATATCTAAAAAGGGAAGATAATGCCCTTTCACATCTGGAGCAGTGTTTCTCGCTGAGGTTGAACAGTTTGAGGCTACCGGATTCTCAGCATGTGGTGTGCTAGGTTTCAAACATTAGAGACACAGTATATCCTAAGTAACTGCTGATCGTGTACCACAGGGTATGTAAACACATCACCCCATGGGTGGAAATATTTGGCTAAGGAACACTTATTTGCAATCCTTAAATATGTGCAATAAGCGCACCCTGTGCTAAGCAGCAGCTTCTGTATGTCTTTGTCTACAGGAAGTTATCAAAAGGCTGAGGAAAGTAAATCTTATTTCAGGCTTTCATCTGAAATGAGATTTATAAATATATATAACATATTTGAAAAAAGTCTAAAGACCTTATGCATACCAGTCAGGTTCTGTGATCATTTCTGGGAAGATGCTGTCAACAGAAATGCATACATGTTTGCTTACTCATAACCACTACGATCTGTGGACTGTTCTGCCACTCGGACAAACAAGAACAGGAGTGACCAGCTGGGTCACCAAAGAGCTCTGTGAGCACCTTGAATTAACAATCAAAACATTCTCTGCCTTAACTTCATGACTGTGTGCATCATTGATGTCTCCTTAACAGGTGTTACTTGCTGTGAGAGCTGGATCTGTTCTGAAATGGTGATGTTGAGCTAGGTCCTTGGGATGGGATTTTCTGTCATCCTGCCTGTTATGGAGTCTGTTACACAGGACAAAAACAGAGATGTGAAACTTCTCTCATTATGCTTAAAGTATTTACTTCCAATGGAAGTGACTTCACAAACTGCAGGGTTGGAAGATCAGGTCATGTGTAATTTAAGTCTTTGTTTCTGTTCTTCATTTTTCCTAGTGTGTTTGCCCATGTGGTTTGCATACTGCAATGACCTACTCTTATGCATCTTGCTATGAAGTGAAATTCTGGAGTGTAGTGCACAAGGGGAGAGGTATTCCACAGGAGAATCCATGGAACCTATTTCAGGGAGATGGAAGCTGCTGGTATTTCCTAGTAGAAATTGCCCTGAGGAGGAGGAAAAAAATGAAGACACTGAACTTGTAGCTGCCACAGACTGAACTGGGCATTATTAAATATGCATGTATGTCTGGTCAGCACTTTTGCTCTTAGAAAACTGAGTAGAGCAATTCCTTGATTTAGTCAAGAACAAATGACAGTGCAGCCTGCCTCTCCAAACTCTGAAAGCTTTGCTTGTGTGAGTTTTGCAGGGAATGCATGCATGTGTGAGAGAGAAATAGGGAGAAACGTGGGTTGGCAGTTCTTCATTTCATGTTAAGAATTGTATATTCAGTGAATAGCATCTAACCTTTCTTCTGACTTTGCCTCAGTCTTCACGGTGCTGGGTTTCTTAAGTGATATACTTATTAGCTGGAAAGTTGCTAATTGTGCCCCTTAGTTCTCCAGAATTGTTGTCATGGTCCAGGAAATGTAACCTCTTTCAAATTCTCCTTGTGTTCTACTTCATCCTTGTCTGCTCTTCCTTCAGGCTTGCGCTGCTCTGTCTTTTTGATTTAGATGTGATGTTAAGCCTATCTAGTTTAGTCTGAGCTGGCACTTTTGTTACGGGAAGCAAATACTTGCAGTCACCCGTATCTACTGGATCCAGTTTCCATCTGTCTCCTTGTGTGGAAGTCCGTGATGCTTTTACACCATCACATCTCGGATTGTAGTACAAGATGCCCCTTTACACCTCTCTCACAAACAGCTTATGTGGTGCTGTGACCAAATTCGGTGATGGTCTGAATAGGTGCAGCTCTGTGAAACCACATGGAGCTAGCCTAGGCTGCATTTGCCCTGTGAAGCTTGCTGCTTGTTGCACTTCATCAGTGAATACAGAAGGAAAAAGAATGCTCTTTGTATTCAGACTAGAACAACTAGCTGCAATCCTTTCCCTCCCAATGAAACAAATCTCTTTGAGGCAAACTGCTTACACTAAGCAGAAGTCTTCAGCAAATCCTCTGCTACCTGACTGTGTGCATATGCTTCAACTTATGCACCCCATACATGCAAAAGGTCTCTTGGGGTTCTTGCTAGGCAGGAGCTGCATTGCCTGTTTTTCTTTAGGCTGTTCTCACCATCACCAGTTCCTGTGACACTTGTTCTTCTGCCACCCACCTTCTGTTTGGATACAGAATTTATCTCACTGGAAAAAGGGAACATTGGATGACTGAGCTCATCCTGGTTTAGGGCTCTGATTCAGCTGCCTGCTCCAATCTACCTGTGCAGCCTGTGGATCAGACTCTTGTCACTTGCACCGTACTTTCTGTGTCTTAGAAGCAGAAGGGGGTGGGTGGGAGAAGGAATTTGTTTGCTAATGAATCCCCAAGGTCTGCTTTTAAAGGATAAGAGGATGGGGGTAATAAAGGGTGTTGTCCAGGTGACACAAGCTTTGATTAGCTTATGGTAGTTATTTCCTGCTTGCTTCAAGCCATCCACCTACTACTTCTGCTGCCCTTTAATCTAAACCCTGGGTTTTCAAAGCTTGACAAAAATCCCTGAAGTTTTACTACATACAGTATTCTTTTAGTACACAAAATATTCTTAGCATATGCTAAAAATATACTGTGAGTACTAAAATTATACAGCTCTTTCCAGAGAATCTTCCTAATTTCTGTAGATTTAGTACATGTCAAGAAGCAATTTAAAGGTCATCTCATTTCCTTATGTTTGTTTAAAAAGAAGTGCTGAAGGCTAACATTTTGGCAAATGCTTGCTAGGAGTTGTACGCTTTGTACTTGTTTTTTTAGATAATGATGGGTTTCATCTTATGGAAGCAATCAAAATGGAGCTTGATTTGAGAAGTAAGAGGTATCACAAATTTTGTGCATATAGGTAAATATAACTCCTGAAAAGGCAAGATGTATTTTGTCGAAGTCTTGAACTAATTGGAAAATAAAATCTTTATCACTTTTTGTCTGCCTGCCTTTTTAAAGCATACAGATCCTAAAATGTCTTTCTAATGGCTTGAATTACTGTTGTATGACATCTGGCTGCACAGGTGTGGTAGCAAAATAGTTGATTCCTGATGGAAAGAAATGTGCATCTAAGTCATATGAGGGCATTACTGAAGTACAGTCTTTTGCCTTGAACTCCTCTTTACACCCTGTATTTCTGATGCACAGATGTTCCATCCAAGCAGCTTAGGTGAGAAGGGAGGATCTACCTTTGTTATTTTGAATAGCAAGAGGAATAGTTGGGGAATTTATGAACTTATCACAAACCCTTTGCAAGTGAGGGTGGTGTTCTGCAGAAGGGAAAGAGAAAGGCCTTCATTCAACAGAGAAGTTTGCTGCAAACTTCACTGAGCTAAACCTGGCAGTGGAATGAGCATAGGCAGCAGGCTGGCTGCATGATAAGGCATTTTTGAATGCACGAGTTTGGTGTATTTCAGTGGTACTAAGCCAAATTCTACCTTCACAGTGCATCTGGAGTATAACTCCATTTGTCTTAATGGAGATATATTCCAGATTTACAGTGGTGGTGAAGAGGGAAAAGATTATGCATGGAATGGGTGGGTGGTGGAAAAAAACCTTTTTTTCTTTTTTTTTTTTTCTTTCTACTACCACAGTTTTCAGTGAGAGATCACGTAGACAGCAGCTTCTAGTCTGCCAATGCAAATTGAGACAAATTAGAGGGTAGATTAACTAATTATTATAATGTCATGGTAGCAATGCTACAGTTCAGGTTGCAGAAGGCATTCCATTATCAGCTCTATTCTTCACAGTTACCTTTTAATTGGTAGTGTATTTGTATATAAATTAAGGCAAGAAAGCCTCTAGCCTTTTGTTTTATAGTCATTAAAGAAATGCTTCAGTGAGTTTTGGACTAGAAGGAAAGAGGGACCCTTTACAATGATCAGAACAGACGGTAATGCCCCACAAGGGGGACATTTGTAAGAATGGAAATTCTTTTTTAGACCTCACAGTGGAATACGAGTTAGATACACATCTGATAAACAGGCTATTTTAAATCTCTGTTTGGGGATATGGGAAGTGAAATGTGCAGCTGGCAAGCTAAATCTCATCATGCTTCACTTCTTAGAAATAGACAGTCGCCAAACAAAAGGCCTTATTACAGTTATTTTAGTAATAACTAATATACATACCTGTATGTATATGTATATCTCCCTTCAGAGTACAGCTGCAGGAAGAAGCTGTGCAAAAAGATAGTCTGCATTTGCAGTGTTGTGGAGAGTTTCAGTCACCTCCAAGTCTTTAAAAACTTTTATGTGCACTTTAGGTGTAAACTGAGTTTCAACTTCTAATGAAAACTCCTCTGTAAATAAATAATCTACTTTTAATGTTCTATTTGAGAGGTCCTGTGGCCTCAAAGACAGAATTTTTTTATTTGAAATGTAGAAAATCTGTGCTATAGTTATGATACTGACCTGTTCATGTGTTGGGTTGTCTTACCTGTGATCCCTTCCCAGGCTTTTATAAATGGAACTGTTAAATTATGGCAAGTAGGATCTTTGGAACATCACCTGTCTCATGGGGATGCAGCATATATATATATATATATCTCTATCTCTGTGTAAAAAATGAAATGGTCATCTTGGAACCATTAGGTTTTTCTGGAAGGTGGGTTAAATGACTTTGGGGGGGGAAAACCTGGGTGGCAGGTGAAATTTCCCTTCCAACTGGAACCTCAGTGTTTTGTTTGACTTTTCCAAGAGGCTTTGGAGGGGCCTTATACACCCTGCCTGTCTACTTGAGGAGAGCTTGGTGGCTTGGGCTTAGTGACACACCTCTGGAGCATCCATTTGGTGAATTACCTTAGGGTAAGAGCACTGGGGGCTTGCTGAATGTTAATCAGATTATAGGAGCTGGAACCTTCATATTTGTCTAGGGTTCCTTCTCTCTCTCAGCACATCACACTTACTTTTGAGACATTGGGACCTGGCCTTCCTACCTATCAGGTAGAGCATAGGAGGCAGGAATTGACCCAGATGGGCAAATGGCTTTGAGGCTGCTTTCAAAGTGGACACATTCTTGCAGTGTCTTAATGAACCATTGCTTTTCCTCAAGAGAGCAACAAAAGGACTGTCAGCTCCATATATACTGTACTTGCACTTAAAAGCACCGAGACTCTTTCATGCTCCTGGGAGCTTTACATTTACTTCAGTAGGAAGGACTGTTAATTTAAGTATGCAATTGATATATGTTGTCCAAATCAAAACATCTTGCACAAATGTGATTAAATGAAATTTCTCAAGTACCTTCTTGCCATCTGGAACAACTCTGCAATATTTTGTTGTCTCATTGACTTTTCAAAATTTAACTGAAAATGTATTTTCACTTATTCTTCTTTGGTAATGCTTAGTTTTCATCTCTATTGCACTTTTATGAAAATCTGCATATCCTTTTGGAATAAGCATTAAGGGGAGGGAGCTCTTCAAAGTCAGAACACAATCCTGTTGGGTCCTGGATGCTTCCATTGCACTGAGATCCCATCACATCCCATCCTTGCCTCTGGGGAACCTGACATTGCTTTGATTTTAGTCGAGGAGTCCTATCCAACAAATTATTCTCAGAGTTAGATGGGAAAGGATGTGTGGCTGATGTGATGCCCACAGCCTAGTCAGCTGATGCCACTTCAGCCTTAGAGGAGGCAGACTGAATTTGTCGGGTAAACGCAGTCCCCAAAGAAGCACGAGATAAAGTAGCCTCTCTTCGGCATCCAAGTTGCACACTCCTCACGTTGGACTATCCTGTTAAGAACAGCAGCCTTCCCAAGTCTGCTTCTGTGGAAATTGTGGTCAAAATGCTCACTGTATGAATTCAGAATATAAAATACAAATTAACTCATAAATGCATGGCCAACTTCAGGCTTGTTAAGACTTGCTGCAAACAAGCTATGCATGAGATAAAGGCTCAGCTAAGCAGAGGTGAAATGCCAAAGCAGGATTTTGGGGGTATAAAGGCACAGATCACTATGGTCATTGCCTTTCAGTGACCTATTTAAGCATAGAAATATGGAGAAATTGTTACACAGAGATTGCTGTGCATGTGTTTCGGGGAAAAAAACCAAGAAAAAATACTACAAATGTGCTGAGTATGGACTGAATTAGCTGAAACTAGCTTCTTTTTAGATACCTAGCCTGTGATTTTCAAATTTACCTGGATGGTTTGGTGCTAACTTTATTTCTTTAATGGCATCTTATTATCTGAATTACTTGAAAATCTGTAATTTTGCATTGTCTCAAGTTGTTTTAAGTTTCTTATTCCTAAGTGTTGCATTGGATTATTTTCAGTAAAAAATAATGCCCTCCCACCCCCAAAACTTGCTTTGCCTTGGATGCTGGGTGGGTGCAGTCTGGAAATAAACAAATTGAGAGACCCAGCAATCAGTCATTTAGCAGATTGAAAATATTGAGGGATTCTGTCCTGTAACATAAGTAGCTATTTATGTACTTTTTTGTGACTCACTATTTCTGATGTGAATAATTTACAAAAATAGTAATGAGGGAAGACTAAATAAGAAGTACAAGAATTGAAAAGGAAGAATCCAAAAGTTAGGTTCAGTTGGAACTGTTTGCAATTTGCAATGTCTATCAGTTTAGGCAACTTAAACATTTAAACCACAAAGTGAGGAAAGACTGGCTTGAGAGTACTTTGGCTCTAACTTTGAACTAATGTAGCCCAATTAACTCTTGTCTGAATTTTAGTCTTAGCCTAAATCTGATCCTACTGAAGACAGTAGCAACATCCCCATTGCTATATGTCTGCCCACAAAACTGTGGACAGTACTTGCAAGATCCTGCTGATGGTATAGATTCAGAAAAATGTTTATTATTGTGTGGCAGAGGGGGAAAAGACTTCAATATCTGCCTTAACTCCATTGAACTTATGGCACTTACTTCACTGACACTGGGTGATGGTTGCCTTGGCCTCCTACTATGAATAAGAGGCATACAGGTAGGCATGCACATCCTGACACTATGAAGATCCTTTTGGAAGATGTTTTGCCCCTATGCTGACAAATGAAGGGGTCTAAGGTGCTGTGAGGCTCTATCTGGTACCTTAAGTAGGATGAATGCAGGCCTGAGCCAAGGTGATCAGAAGCTGAAGGAGTGGTCTGTAGCTCATCACCATCCTAGATGGGCAATAGAAAGGGTTTCTACCAGAGACTAGGTACTGTTTCTCAGTGACGAGACATCTTTTGATCACTCTTCAGTCTCTTGACTCCTGAAATTGATACATATAAGGCAAAATTTTTTTTGAAAGTTTTGGCCCACTCTCCTGCTGCTGACCCCAGTGGGAGTAGGGTGAGTACTTCTGACATTCCCACCCTCAAAGTTCAAGCAACTTCCTTTCTTTTCCCTTGAGTCCTCACCACGGATCTGTTGTGAAGAAAATGATGAGAAAATGTTCCTGCGTCTGACTTCTCGGTAACGGTGGTAGTGCTGGAGCATACTGTCATGTTTTCACGTCCCAGCTTGCATTTGCAAACTTCTCTACTAGGAAAACTACTTGTGTCCTATAAATAGAGATGGTTGAGAATGGTTTGATTAAAAGTTTGTTTACTGTTTGAAGTCAACCGTTTGTGGAAAGTATTGAGCCAGTTGGAGTAATAAGTTTTCCTGAAATACTCATCAGGAAGTTTCCTCAGGTTCAGGGCAGCTCTGTGACAGAGTTGTTGGCTTGGGAAGATGGATAAGGTGCAATTGCTTTTCTGATTAAAGCAGATTGAAGTCTCTGTTCTCAGCCATGTCAGTCACTCTCTCACCTCCCTCTAAATCTCTTGCAGAACTGTTCGCCTTGTACTGCACCAGTGATGTGGAATGAAGCTAAATTTCAAAATGCTGGAGGGTTTAGTGGAGCAGAATTGTTGTTCTCTAGCCAGTCCTCCTGCTATGCAAGTGGACTGAATTCTAGGAGACAATAAATCTAGATAGCACAATGTCCCCCTTCTCTGCCCTCCACTCAAGCTCCTTACTGAGGAACAGCATGGAATAGGAAAACACTGTGGAGCATAAGATACTTATTTAAAGGCTTTAAAAATCCAGGGTACTTATTTATGTTCCTAAATTTGGATTTAGGTGGCCAATGTTAAGCACTCATCTTTGAAAATGCGGGCCTCAATGGACAAGCTGTAGGTTGGGTTTTTTAAGCTGCAGACAGATTAAGTGGAATTCTGTTTACCTGCCTGGCAGCCTTGTGGAAATAAGATGGCAAAGCCACAAAAGGAAAGAAATGTTCCATCATTTGGAGGGTGACATCATTTGCAAGTCAATGAATGATCTCCCATTTAGGAACTTGCATAAATGGCTGTTAATGGTTGTTTGGCAGATCCTGCCAAATAAGGTCTGGATTAATGTGGTCATTGTTCTAGATTTATTATTCCAATTTTTTAAAGAATACTCATATATTCAAATGGAGCAGAGGCAATATTTCTAGTGTGAGGCACAGCATGCTGACTTAAGGGTCACATGTCAGACACTGAAATTACCATCCTGTATTGTGGTTTTCTTTATTGAAAAAAAGAGTTTCAATCTGAATGGAAAGAGTTCCTTTGAACTTTTAACCATTCTTAGACCTTCTAATTATTTATTTCTGAAAGATTTGCATACACTTCCACCTGGACCAAACTGAACTCCTTTATCAAAGCTCCCTGAAAACTTGGGGAAGTTCTAGTCCAGAACTGGATTTCAGCTTTATGGCTTCATCCCTTTGCCAAATAATGTTAGCCTTTATAAGCAGCACAAGTAGCTAGAATTTCCCTGTCAGTTCCTATTATAAGATCCTGATTTTAGTTGATTATAACTTTGCCAGACTTGTACTGTGGAAGCTGATGTTTTCCATACTTGATTTTTTTTTTTTTTGAAAGTTGCAGTTAATATGGCTCATCTGTCTCACTGCAAGGGAGGGAGCTGGAAAATACAGTGTTTTGCTCATGTGCTCCTTTTTGAACTAGGAATTTTCCTGGTATAAGGAATTAGTTCAGATGTCAGCTTTCTCATTTTATGTGGCACCGATCACTTCATGTGGAAAGCTGGAAGTTGGGGCTCATAGCATAGATGTAGCTGGTTTACAGGCTTATCCACCATAATTTCTAAGGGGTACACGTGAGGGGGCCAAATTCTGGTAGTATGACTATTGCAGTTCTGGAATATCAAACTTTTATAATGCTTGATTAAAGAGCTTTCGCCTTTCTTATTTGTAGTTTTCACTTGACCTCTGGATTCTAGAAGTTTGGGTAGGAATCTTATCTCTTGAAAATCGGATGTAAAATATGAAAGCTGGAGTTTTTTGTGTTGTTGTTAGCAAAGTAATAAAGGGTTTATAGCCATAACCAGGATTTTTCTTAAAAAAAGTGCATGCATTTAAATCCTATTTTGTTTTTGCATAGTTTTTGTCTTGGCTATGTGTTTTGGTGTTGAATCTACTTTACATCTCTGGTAAAAACTTCAGAGTAGCGCCCTGCTTAGGACAATTCTGAAATGCATGTGAACCATGTTGTATTTACTTCTGTTTCTAGGTTATATTGCTGAATGCAACTACTTGTGAAAATGCAAAGAAGCAATGGAAATAAGAAGGAAGTGAACTTACTTGAACTTTCAGGAAAGAACTTAAACCCCATTTAACTTATTTAAAATGTGAGTTGACTGCCCAGGTCTGTTCTCGCACGGTTTGGATAAATGTTCCTCTCCTTAATCGCAGCAGAGATCAGCCACTAGTTCTTTGTATGTAAACTGTGTGCACAAGGGCTTACATTGAGGGTGAACTTCGGGGAATGATGTTCCTGGTCATAAAGCAATTAAACTAATATGTTCTGGAAGAGGATAGAAGGGAAAAGGGATGTCCTTTGGCTGCCAGTTACTATTCCAGCTCTGTACATTATATGAAATGCTGGCTTTGCACCATACAGCTTTTCTCTTCCACTGTCATTCCTCTACAGTGCTCTTTAAAAGCTGAGAATAATTTATCTTAGCATATGTAAGTTTATTTTTTATGTAATTACATGTACCATCATGTTAACTTTGTGAAAAGGTTCTGCCTATTGTCCTTAGAAAACCAAAGTGATTATCATTGGTTTGTTTTGTTACACAATTGTTTAAATTATAATAAGTTACCATCATTGTTTCTTGAGTCCAGCTGTGTTTATGGATTAAGATCTACTGACTCAAATATTTACAGTGTTCCAAAAATTATGAGAACATGCAGTGCTGGGGGTTTTCCATATGCCGCTTTATTTGACCGAAAGAGTTCTCTATCACAACTGGAAAATAAGTCTTGGTCCAGAATAGCTTTGTAAAAGACTGTTGGGTACCTCTTGCAACTGTCTGGGCCAGTGCTGTCCATTACTCCATGGTGTTGGTGTGTAGAGGCAATTCCAGGTTTCCAAGAGAGACCAGAGCTCTGGTGGTGATGGGTGTTGAACCCTCTGGAAAACTTGACCCCGTTGGGGGGGTACTGACTGAGCCCTTGACGTCTGGCTAAAGCCAGTGATAACTGCATCAAATTCTACCCCCAGGACATTCCAGTTTTAAATATCTTCTTGACATGGGTTACCTGCTTCTGCAATGTCTGTGCAGGGATATCCATTTAAGGTCTGGACTGTAGCAGCTCCCAGGAAGTCTGTGGATCTCTTCAGACAAGATTTGTGTGTCTCTGTCGAAGGCAGATTAAGGCCTGCATTTGTGTTTGTGTTGTCATTATGGGCCACGTCTTTTTGATGTGTGGAACTGGTGTTATTCACATAAGAGCTGTGTTTCTTGCAGGGAAAGAACAAGCCCTGATGACTTGAACCCCTACGCTGCAGTTCAGGAGCGTGGCTTTGTGCAGGGAAACACTCAGGTCATTGAAGCTGTCGGATTTGAGCATGTGCCTATAAGCCCATGTTTAATGCTATGTTTGTGTTCAAATACTTCCTTGTGCAAGGTCCGAGTCTGCTGCTACTGAAGCCATAAGCCAATATCAAATGGCAATGGGATTAGGAGGAAATTTTCCCTCTTCACTAGCTGTTCAGTAACTGCCTGCTGCAGAGCTCTTGTATTTTTCCTTTGTAGCACTGAGTACCAGCTAGTGTTGACAGCAGGGTATTAAATTTGGGCCACTAGTCAGTCACCATGGCAATTCCTATGCTTCTAAGAGGGGAGAGGAAGGGATGTGAGAGGTGGTTGTACTTTTGCTGTGCTTTGCTGTAAATAGAGCAGGGTGAGTTTGTCGGAAGAGCTGAATCATCAGATCTTGTCCTGTGCGCCTTGAATACGTCCTGTCCCGGCTGCTGGCCGTCACCCTCTGCTGTGGCTGTTCAGACTTCAGCTGTGGGCTCCTGCCACTTGCATTGAGCACAACAGACCTCATATAATTGCCAAGACAAAAAATACAAAGGAGGTGCCAAATAACAACTTAGCCATCATTCTGCTGTCCTTCATAAAGCACAAGCTGTTTAAGAGCAAAAACACCATGGAAAGCAGGTGAGATGCATGCCTAGCTTACCAAGACACTGCCCCAACATCAGCGTGGAGAATCTGATGGGACTAGAGTCTTCTGGACCCTTTCATGGGTTGTTTTTCTTGGTCCTAGTTCCACATAAGTTTTTAAACTGAGTACAAGTGACCAGGGTGGTCACTTCTGTAGAGCTTTTGTGCGTACCAAGTCTCCTGAACTAGGTCATACAAGCACGTGCTCTTACCTTCAGGTCTGAAACTACAAATATATTCATTACTGCGGTAAATGGGCTTTTTTGCTACATATATAACTTAGTCTCAAGTGTTTTGCCAGAAACCAGTCCCTTCCAACCCATTCATGTGACAGCACTTTGGTCACCAGTGAACCCATAGAAGCAAAATGCTCAGAGTGTTGTTAGGTGGACTGTTCTGTGCATAGCCTGGGAATCTCAGCTGATTGGCCCCTGGTTTGTGCCCTGTTTACAGACCCTTGTGTGTTTCCCAGAGCTGTATTCCTTTTGTTTTCCATGTGTGATTACCTACAAGTCTGTCACTGGGTCTCATGACATGAGTGGTGTCCTCCATTTCATGTGCCCAGGTTTGCTGTGGGTGTAGACAGAGTCAGCACTCATCCAGTGACGCTTCAGTTGCACAAAACATTCATGAAGGATCTTGAAGTCTGATTAAAACTAGCTTCATGGCAGCTTTTTTTACCCAGAGTGTTTAAAAAGAGCAAGTCCATTGTTATTTCTAGCATTGAAATAGGAAGTTGTCCCTTTCATCTCCAAGTGATCAGGCTGATAAGCATGTGCTTAAAGTTCAGGAAGAGTTAAGTCTTGTCCTGGAAGAAGGCCTCGTGGTATTTTGTTTCATTAATAACACTGTAAACCCTGGGTTTTGTGGGTCTGAGGGTTTTTAAAATTCTCTTCTCTATTGCATGTATTGGAATAAAAGTTACTCCCCTGTGCATAGGAAATATCACTAATGGAGCTACGGATGCTTTATTTTCCTCTGTACCATGCTGAGAACTCACCTCATTGTGTCTGCCTAATTATAGACTGAAATACAATCCTCCGTCTGTCTCTCTCTATTGTTAATCACTGTGAGTTTGGATAAAAATATTAACCCAAAGTACGAAGTAGTGTAAGTATGAAAGCAGTATGAAGACAAAGCAAGAAAGCCATCTGTTCTCTTCTTTTCTTCCTTTGGCATATGGAAGCATGTTCTACTGCTAAAGTCCACATATTCTTCCTGAGATGTTTGTTTTGTTTCATTTATATTTAATTTTTTAATCACAAGTATCTGTGTATCTGTAGGTGTGAATATCAATGTAGTGGTACAATGGAAGGTGGTTGATAAAGCTGATGTGCTGAACAGCTGTGCTCTATGTGGGGTTTTAAAAAAAGTTTGAAACATCCAAAATGTATTCACCATCTCTGGGGCTTTGTTTTTAGTGAGTTTTTGAAAATACAAGATTAAACCGAGTAAAAATAATGGCATCAACTCCTTTTAAGTTTGTTTAATACTGTTGTTAATGGTATCGTGTTCAGAAGCTAATAAATTTGCTGAAGTTGTAGTCATTTGGATAAGTGCTATATGCTAACTGCAGACTATGTTTTTCTGGAATCTTGAGGCAGCTGATCTGTTTGACATATGGATGGAGATGAATGTTTTGCCCATATTTAAAAATATATTTTTAACTTCAGGGGGTGAGAGTACTTGAAGTAGAAGGTCCTGGCAATGGATCGTGAGCTTCGTCCTGCAGACATACAAACATGCATGGCTTCTGCATTGTCAACACAGGTCTGAAACCAAACACAACCCTATAAAGAGGTGTTGATGGAAGCTACTTCAAGTGATGGGCACTGGCACTAAGATAGAAAATCATGCCCTGAGTGGGTAGCAGGCCTTTTTCAGAGGCATAGGTACATGCTGCTATTTGTGAACTTTTGCTTGCAAAGATGATGACTTCCAGCAGAAAAGGCTGTGATGAAATAAATGGTGGGAGAAGGCGGAGTGCTGAAGGAGAGGGAGTGGAATACATGAGCATTGCTAGCCCTGAGCCTGATCCTAGTGACAGCCAATGTGGTCATTTAAGAGAAGTGTTTCATAGGGGTAAGAAGGGCTGAAGGTGTAAACAGTCCAGTGTTCATTAACATCTCAATGTTTGCCTTCAATCAGTTGCTATAATGTCTTTTTTGCATAAGGTATTAAATATAAAGACTGTTCTTGTGACATCTAGTTCTTTCATCTGGGGGATTACAGAGATAAATATCAGCTTAACACTCCAGTAATTATCTAGTGCGCTTTAATTTTGCTGATTATAGCTGTGAAATTTCTGAAAGTTTGCATCAAATTTGGCTTGTTCATTAAATCTCTGTTGGAACTATAGCACAAGTCAAGTTTGAAGGTGACAGATACAGGAGTTCAGTTATACGTGCATAAAACTTGTTTGGCTTACCTGGATGATATCAAAGTGTATGTATTTATTAAAAATATGGATATTTTTAACCCTGATGAATGTGTGAGAAACTAGCAGCTTTAAAAACCACTATTTTGGAAGATTCACTTAAACCTGAACAGTAATGAGCATTACCATGCCAACTGCTCAGACAAGATAAAAGAGAGAAAAGAAAATAACCTATAAATATCTGTGATAATTCTTTAAAACTCCTGTTTTTATCAATTTGTAGGGGATGAACGTTTGACCAGCAGTCACTGTGAACATAAGACAGAAATAGCATTCATAGAAATCTTAGATGATAACACATCACTAGCTTCATTGTATATTTTCCGTTTCATGGTGACTACAGAGGACCAGAGTCCACAAAACAGTCTGTGCTCATACAAAAGGCACCCCTGTATAGCAAATGAACAAAATGTTCTTGGATCAAACTCCAGTTTTTATTTCTTTTTAGGCCAGAAAAAGTTATTTGAATGCTCCCACAGCTTTCCTCTTCACCTCTTGTACTGTTACATCCTCTGACATCATACTGTGCTTCCAAGGAGAAGTTTATGGTGTCACGAAAAGGGCCTCAGAAGTTCAAGATGCTGTGACACTGAGAGAAAGTGTCTGTATGTTTTCAAACATTATGGAAATTGTAAGCGTGCTTTCCAAAACTGTCAGAAATATATGCTTTGAAAAGATGAATGCCTGTGTGGGATTAACTCCTCATGTTACACATGTACTCTGGAGTGTGTTGTTTTCTCCCACTGGTCTCTGGAGCCCAGTATCTCAAATGGAATCTGACACACCACACCAGATGCTAAATGAGGCCTTTCCAAATTGAGGTGTGTGTTTTCTGTGCTGAATGTAATCTTTCCAGACCTAGTTTGTGTAAGTCTGATGGGAGTTGTCCTGCTGTTTTGGAACAATTCACCTGGCTCAACCACAGCCCATCTTTGTGTTTGTTGGTGTTAACAAATGCATGTGGATGGGTCCCTTCTCCCTCTGCCTCTGAATTGCCCCCAGTTGAAATGTCTTGCTGGTGTAGTTGGTGTAGCTAGCTGGTGTACATATGGAGCGTATTTCTAGGAAATGTTATGCAAACCAGTTCCAAAAAAGAGGCAAGCATAGGAAAATGATGTTAATGCTATCCCTAAAGCAGATAAAATCCATCTCATATGTTATTCCTCTTTTTAAGAAAGGAGAAGCAAATAATTATAGCAGCTGTTTGTCCTATAACAAACTGGCACTGTGTATTCGTAGCTAACACTAAACAGCTGATCTGTTGTGGATCCCAAGACTCTTCATAATAAGATCTTGAAAGACAGGGTTTACCTGGATATGAAACAAGAAATGCTCCAGTAACACTGGCACTCACTAACTCGGAGTACAAATGGCAAATCAAAATAAGCATAACCAGCTATGACAGATATCTGGCTTGGGCAGGAGATGTCCCATACCTCATCTAGAAGGAAGGGGGCCATGAGATTGCCTAAACTTGTGTAGTTTAAAGTACTGACATGGTAGATGGCACAATGTTGTCAAGCCCCCTCTTCATGTTTGACATAAATGTTTTGAGAAGCTAGTTCTCTAGCTCCCCTGATGAGGTTGTCCATGATTTCTAGGTTGAGAAAGAGGGAAGATGGATGAATGTGATTTTTTTTTTTTTTTCTTTTCGATGGTTTTAGGCTAGTGATTAGGGTTCTCAGCAAGCTGAGCAGAGACCTGTACTCCTGTCTCTGCCCCCCCCCCCCCCCCCCCCCCCCCCCCAGGAACTCCTAAATATATAAAAGTTCACTAATCTTTGGGTACAGTACAGTGCCTCTGCCATGTTCAGTGTGGCACTGCATGATGTCTGTCTTTTGATGATGTTGATCTGTCTGTTATGCTGTCTTCTAGATAAAATGCTGTTAACACATCATCTTTTAAAGCATGAGACATTCACATGGCAGTGACAGGTAATATATACTTGTTTCCCTGAAAAAAAAAAAATCTTTTCCGTTAGCAATGACTTGCTGATTGCCTATTTATTTTCACAAATCTTCTCATGTCAAAATATTTTGATAAAAGTCTGGCCCATATTAAATAATCAAGAAAATAATTACTACTTCCAATTTCATTTAATTTTTGACTGTCAAATAATCTAACAAGCTTATTTTTAGATCTCAGGAATACATCTTGTAAGGTGCTGCAGTGAGTGAGCAAAGATGGTTTGTACTCAGCAGAGGTTGGGGAATGGAGGGAAGCAGCTGATTTCAAAGCCTGACATACATTAGGATTGAAAGGGAGAGAGTGTGGAGAAGGAAGAAATACTTTGTGTGCAATCTTGACCCAGCAACATTGGGTTAATGATCACAAAGTGGCAGCCAAATTGGTTAATTAGAGAATAAGTGCCTGCTGTTTGCATCTGTCTCATTAAGTCTGAAGAATAAAGCTGCTGAGAGGTACTGAACAGTGCTGGTTAGCAGGGTGCTGGCTGTGGGGTGGTTTGGGTACTGATTCACTGGAATTGTTTCTTGAATTGTTGAATTTGACTTCTATGGTTGTGTGTCTTGTCATATGCTCCAGAAGTTGTATACGGGGTCAAGCACTGAGCTGTAAAGAATGTTTATGCTTAGTTTGATATGCCGGTCTGAAACATTACTGTAAAACCTCTTCATTTTAAGATGCAGCAGGAATTTCCTGTATTTATGCCATTAATGTTGAAAATATCAAACTTGCAGAGAAAAGGTATGCAGAGAGGAAGGGAGTTAAGGTAGGGCGGGAGAGTGAAATTGCAGGTTAAGGGGTTGATTTTTAAGGGAGGATGTGGGCTATTCGAACAAGTCTTTTCAGGCTGTCCCCAAACATCTGCCAAGTGTGAAATTCCTCTTTGGACACTAGTGTGGCACTTCTGGGACTGGCAGGAGACCTTGTGTTAAATAGCCAGTATGAGATTTACAGGAACCAGGCCTGAGTGGATGGGACTTGAGAAACCAAAGTGCTTGGGTTGCCTTTTTTGCTTATTTGTTTTTGTGGTTTGTTTTTTTGGAAGGCGAAAGCCAGTGAAAGGGTAGTGAATCTGCCCAGATAGGTAACTCCCTGTTGCCCTGCTGGGTATGAGGGGGGAGGGGGGACACAGAAAGATGAAGAAGGTATGAGGTGGTGCAGGTAGAGCATGGCAGGTCAAGAAAATGTTTGAGGAACAACTGTCACGTTTCCCCTGCAGTCCTTGCATGCACAGGATGCACAGGTTAGGATTCAGGCGGTTACTAGATTTGCAAAAGTAAAAGTCTCGAAAGGTGGCATGGCACAGGGGACTCCAAATCAGCATCAGTAACAGTGAACTGAGGAAAACCAGTCCTGGGGCCTGTTAACAGGCAGGTGTAATGTGAGACTATTCTCTTAAGGCTGTTTCTTGTGGTCCTTTTTCTTCCAAAGGCTGAGCGTTAACTGTATTTAGAGGCCCGATGTGGGCAGAATGATAGTCTGCTTCATGAGAAAGATGGTAATTCGGGGCACTTTCCAGAGCATGCTGAGGCCATTAGGGACCTAGTCTAAACGACAGTCTTTCTCCATTGACTTTGAATCAGGTTGTTGCATCCTACAGCTGAAACTTCCAGCCCCCTCACAAGGATTTTGGACACTTAGTCCCCCATGGAAAATTAAAATGAGATTAGAAAAGCTCAGCCTGCTATTCTAAGTGGATTGAATCAAAAGTAGGAACAGGCTTGGGGTTTTGTTAACAATCAATTGAAACTTAATACTGCAATCACTTTCAGCATCCACAGGGAGGGAAGGTAATATCTCTGGAAAAAGACAGTATTGTATATCACAGAATTGAATATTCTGCATGGAATATTTATTGGAAAATGATTTACATTCCCGTAATTTTCCCCTACAAATGTCTGCCCTTTTCTGGCTGGAATTGTCTTCATAACCACATCCCTGTTTCTAAAACTGCTAATAGAGCTGATTTAAGTTGTTCATATAAAATGCTTTTCATGGAGAAAAGAATTGTTCTTAAAGTGCATCTGACTAAAATATGCCAAGGTTATTAGCACTTCACATTTTGCAAATGAATTCATATCTTATTTAAAATTTTAATTGAACATACATGGCTTGCCTTTTTAATAACTTTCCTGAAAAGATTATTCTTCTCCCAATAAAAACCAGACTGTGCTCACTAAAGAAAAATCTAAGGAAAATTTGAGCTAAATTACCCTTTCCCTCAAAAAAGATGTTTGATGAAATAAAGTAGAAAAATAGGTCTCTTTGGGGCCTTGCAAAATGCAAATATCTCTTAATGGGCAGGTTTTGCTTGGCTGTTAACTAGTTGTAGCTGTTCTTGCTTCATTTGGTTTGCATAACCATGGCCTAATTCAAAACTATTTTTTACTAATGCACCCCTTTGTTACTACTTCTGTGCTAATATTTTGGCATTTACCCATTTCCTTGATAGCGTCGTATCTCCTTCCTACCTGGCCCGCTTGTGTGGTGTGAATGGCAGTAACATTTGTGCCTGAGCTGGCGTCTATCCCTGCAGCGTGTTCCCCCTTGCTGTCTCCCTGCCGTCCCCCTCACCTCTGTCATGAAGGTGTTTGGCCCTGTACGGAGAAGGGATGCAGGGAACAGAGGATGAGACGCCTGCCCTGTGCCCCAAAGGGATGGTGGAGAGGCACGAGAGGCCCGGCAAAGAGGAACAGGCAGTGGGGTAGCGTGCTGGACCCTTGGGCAGGGTGATGGACATGGTGGGCACCATGACCAGGAATGATGGGCCTGGACCTTATCCATCTAGCTTGCAACCTACCTGACAAAGCTCTTGCTTTTTTCTCCATCAGGACCATGGGGGTTGAGTACACCCTTGTGTTAACTCCTCTAGCGCAGGAGTGTTTAAGTCCACCTTTACAGGTGATGACCAGAGAATCCAGCCTCTATTAAAACCCAGAAAGATTAAAGCAGGGCAAGTCCAAAGAACTTTGATGGCAAGCATAAGTACTCAGTTTCCAACAAATAGTTGTTCTGGATTTAATTCTTGCCATACATAAACAAGGGCTCCACCAATTATACTTTGATATTAGAATTAGTTTGATTTGAAATCAACCAGAACACTTGCATCCTGGCAATAGATCACTTTTATGTTGCATGTGGCTCCATTAGGAAAGATTTGATGTCACTGTCAGGGTAAAATTGCTGATTTCAATCTTGCCTGGTTTCCCTCTTTGCAGTTTGGCAAGTGAAGAAATATTTTGCTTTTCTGTGTAGCTTCCCATTGAATAACTAGGGCATCTCAGTAGTCTCTTAAAAAAAGGCTGGCAGCTGCCATCTTAATGGTCTCAAAAAAGTAAATCATGTCAAAGATTTTTTTTTTCTTTGCTGACTTGCAGCTGCTGTGTTCATTTTTAAGGTGGGAGTCTGTGGAATCCAGCCTTTAATTAAATAAATTTTGAGAAGTCTGTTGCATGGGTGCTGGACACTTCACCAGGATACACAAGACATTGTCTTTCTGGGTTTTAACTCCAGCTCTTTGTACCTGTAAAAATATTGATAACCCAATATTACAAAAAAGGGCACACTTTCTGCCCTGAGGCCCACGTTTGACTGAAGAATGAGCAGAATGGGTAAAAGCAGAGCAGCAGGGGCAGCTGGAGAAAGGTGTTGCCATGTCATTGAAATATGGTCCCAGTTCAGCTTCATTCTTTACCAGTACCAGAAACTGCACGTTAAGCAGTCCCTCTTTCCTGTGACACTGTATGACAATGTCTATTTTCACACTGATTTCTTTTTTTCTTCCTCAAATTTTAAAAGGGATATAATAAATGTAAGATCCTGGTTCATGTGGCATTTATGACTACTGCACTATTGTTAGGATGTTGGCCTGTCTATTCTGAATAACTAAAGCTACAGTTCCTGCCCCATGCAAAAATTAACTGTATGTTCCAGGCGGGGTCTAACCACATTTTCCCCTGACTCACAGGCACGAGAGGGTCTCTGGAAGAGTTTGAGAGAGGTAATGTCATGGGAGGCAATGTCCTGAGTGAAATATTCTGGTGTTGACAATATTTTTGTTAAAATTCTTCAGACAAATCTATGTGGAATATAACTGGTTTGGATTTACATTTAAAACACAAAACTAAATTGAACTCTGCATTTCCAGTCGTCTTCTAGGCACTGTTACTTTTTGACTCAGGCTTAGCGCTTACGTGTATTGTTATTATCAGTGGTATGTTAAAACATTATGGCCAAGTACCGTACTCCCTGTGATATTTAAATATATAACATATTTGGAGTTCTTTGCTTTTATTCTAATCTTTCAGCAACCTTAAACTTTTTGACTTCTCTCTCAAACCAAGGACAGACCTTTTTTCTTCATCAGGGAATTCTGTTTTCAATCAGAAGGTGTCAGCAGCTCAGACTTCAGGGATACTGTCAAGTAGTGCTAGATTATTGATACTTTTGCAAGAATGACCACACCAAAACACTAAATGTTTGCAGATACTCTGAGTCTGTGGCAAGGGTAGGAATAAGTGCTAACATGCCATGAGATACATGTGGGAGATTCTTTTTTACTTAATAAAAAGTAAAGAAAACTAGAAGTCACATGACAAGCCATTTCTTGAAACTTTTCTTTTGTTTCTTAAAGCCAAGTGTGATGTCATAGGGTTTGGATCTGATAGAGAACCCAAATCTTTGCAAATACTGTGGAAGACTTTCCTAGAGCTGGGTACCTGGCAGGAGCCCATTTCTTTTCAAGTAGTTCAGTCAAGTGTTCACATCCTGCAGCATTCATCCATGTTGCACAGAACCTTTTTTGCAACTGGTTTTTGGAAAATACTGCTTTATTTCTCAGTGTAGGAGCTCAAGACTTATTCCACACCTGTTCCTCTAATACACCTGTGCTTCCAGGATCCTCATCAAATAGGCACAATTTATACTGACAAACTACTTTTGCTGATATTAGTTGATAACTATTCAGTGAGTGAAAAGTGCTGATAAATGTGCTTTTATATGGCTGCACTGGAAAAGCTTTTACTGGCATACATTACAAAAGCTGACCCTGTTCCTCACTTTAATTGACATCGATGGACAGACTGGCAAGTTTCTTGTGTAGATTTAGGATCTGTGCTGGAGTCAAATATCTTCCAGACTTTCACCAGGGCTCTAGCTCTTAATAATTTGGTGGGTTTTTTTGGAAAGCCAGAATTTAGACACAGTATATGTGTGGCATAGTGTGGTAATCCCCTTGCTTGTGCCAAGCAGGTTGGCTCCAGCTCTGCACCTCCCTGGCAGTAGCTTTGGCGGGCTTGAATTTAGCTCTTGGAAAATGTTGTGCTGGGGAGTGGAAGAAAAGGAGTTTGGCGTTTACAGGGCCTTGAAAACAGAATGCTCTTTTTCACAGGAGGATTTTAGGATTGGTTTGGGGGAGGGAAGCAAGAAGCACGTTGAGAGGTAAAGGGAATATCTCATTAATGATTTACTAATGAGCTGTAAAAGTTCTGACTCCTTACAACTTCTGAGGATGGAAAATGTCTCTTGGAATGCTGCAGCCCCACAAAAGCTGGGGCAGATCCTGGCTGCCTCTGTGTAGGGTCTTTGATACAGTCTGACTTACCTCTTTACTCTAGTCCCTTAGGCCTTAGAAAAGATTAATCACAGTGTGGTGGGAAGCACATGGAAATAGCAAAGAGATGAGAAATGAGAGCGGGAGAGAGGAGGAAAAAAGCCCCAACATGAAACACTGTTTTCTTTCTGGTAGGGCTCGGGCAAGAATAAATTGCCAATGATCTCACTTTTGAGCAATGTCAGTTTATTTGTACTGACTCTGAACTGACCATTTAGCAGGGGCTTCTTGCTCTGAGGCCCGACGGGCTTCTTGGTTCTGGCTTACAAGGGAAGAGCCTTGTAATGACACAGGTTTTATGTACAGTGCAACAGCAGGGATTTGGTTTGGGGAGTCTAGCCAGAGCCCAGTAGTCGATGTGAAGGACACTGGCCTCAGCCTGTTAGTTCTGTGCCTTTCAAATTGACTCAGGCTTAAAGATAATGCTGCATAAATCCAGTCCATAGGTGGGCACAACATATGCTGCTGTGGCTTATACAGAAGAAATGAGGCAGATCAGAGCCTAACGAAATAGAGATAATTAACTGAAACTTGACAACTCTGAAATCAAAGTCCCTGGAGTGTTACACAGCAAGGACTTGGAAAGAGTCCAGGAAGGGCCAGGGTATGGTATAGATTTGCCTTTCCTGCAGTTATAGTGCTTTCCTCTGTCTTATGTCACTAGCTGGGCAGAATTTGAGTGTTTTTCTGCAGCCAATTCTTGTGGTCTTTATTTTTCCAGTAGTAGCTAAGGATAGTGTTGGAGTTAAGGCATGGATCTTGAAATCGGTATACCAGGGTTCAAATCCTGGTTCTGCCAGGGACTTCTGTAGTCATCAGTAAGTCACTTTATTCCCTCTGGACTTCAATTTTCCATCTATGAAATGTGGTTAACAAAGCTTTTCTTCTGTTTGCTGTCAGTGCAACCTATGGTTCTTTGGGATGGGGCCACTTGAGACCCAAGTGCATGTGAAGTACCTTGCAGAACAAGGCTGTTGCTTTGTTCAGACCTGGTGCTGTTTTCCAATGAAATATTAAGGATAACACAAGTGGAAGTCCCTGCTGGGATTAGCTGTGAAATCTCTGTGGCTTCCAGTTTGTGAGCAACATTTGTCAAGTAAGCACAGCACAGAAAGAGGCTGTGACCTCCCCAAAGCCCTGTGTGCACCTTTCCTTGCAATGACTCTTGCCTGGGAACAGCTCTAGCACTCTAAGTTGTCCTGTACAAGGCAGCACTCCCACGTCCTTGTACAGTAAGGGAGAGCAGAGACTGTATGAAGGTGCTGCACATTCACAACGTCATCTTGCTAAGAGAAGTTGGAAGGTACCCAAGCATCTATCTAAGCAGTGTTAGCACTTTATGTTTTCTTGGTTTTAAAGCTCAAGTGTTTAGTTAATGTCTGCACAGGTGGTTAAATACAATGGCTCCCTCTGCCAAGTTACAAATCTGAAGCTTACTGGAAAGAAAAAAAAAATCATAAAGTCAAAGTTTATTCATGGTTTTTGCAGGTTGTAAATGTAAGGAAATGAGACCACTCATGCAGATGGGCATAATGTATGCCTAGCGTGACACCTAAAAATGCCACTCATTATTATAGGCCTTGAGACTCAAAAGCAGTAGGTCGAAGTCCCCTGTAACATTGTAGTTTGACACACAGTTTGTATTTTACAAACTAAGTAAGTTCAGCCAGTGTGACTATATTTTGCAAGCATTGCTGCAGAAAAGCTGTATAACAGCAAAGCATATATATTTTAAACTAAGCCCAAATATCTTTCTGAAAAAGAGCTGCCATGCAGGAGGTGTGAGATTGGTGGAACAGGATTCTGCATTTGGTTCATAACAGCCTGAGAAGTGGCACTCCAAGTAACAGTGCTAAAGTAACCCCCGTTTTTGTGGTTCTGTCATCTTGATGATTCTGGGAAGAGCTAAATGACAGACACAAATCTGAATGTCCTTTGAGCAACAGGCAAATTTTCATCTATTTCTGGATGCAAGGATGCAAATATAGTTTACTATGAGTGACATGTGAGGTAACATATGCATCTTCTTTTCCCGCTACGGATCACTCTAGGGGAGAGCTTTCTCCCTAGGAAAGAAGGACCTAAAAGCTTGTAGGTAACGAAGCCCTGCCCTGTATTCAAGGAAATGCTGTTGATGGGCTCTTTTCAGGAACTGAGCAAGCTCTGTCTGTACTTGCTGGGACAGCAGAGCTGTAACAGCCTGTTGCGGATCCCCCTTGTGCAGGTGGCGGGAGAGAGGGCAGTCAGCATGTACCAGGCAGGCCTGTTCATCTTCCTTCATTTAGCACTGTGGAAGGAGGAACTTGAAGCTGCTGGGGAGGTGTCCTCGTAGAAAATGGTCTGAAAATCATTCATCTGAAACGTTGCTGGTATGGCTGCTGACCCGCTACCAGTTCTAGTAGCAGATTGCTTCTCTGGATTTCTAGACAGAAACACATTGGTTTGGTTTTCTCCTGTATCCTACTTTTCATGTCATCTTCAGTTTAGGTTGTTGTGAAAGGGAGAAAATGGATATTCTGTTTCTGCAAGCTCTGTATGTACACTAACCTTCCTGCAATGTAAATACACTTGTATACTCATGAGTAACAGGCAGTGCCATACATGGTTGTCAGGCCTTTGAAACTAAGACTTAATTTTGAAATATATGAGGATGTACTGAATGTGAACAGAACACACTGACAAGCTGAGCTTCTTTGGGGGGACAGGTACCTATTATTGTTGCTAAAGATCTCTTCTCAAGATATAGAGCTCAGTGGCTATGTGCCCTCCCATCCCCTAAATGCCCAGCTCTTGTACACTCAGGTAAGTCAGGCATATTTTTATGATCAACCTAGTCTCTGGGACTGTCTTCCCAGTGGGTGAGTTAGGAGGCAAGGAGATACCTTCTCTGCCCTGGTGAACTTGTGTCATTTGGATAGCAGAATCTACTTGACCCATCCCCAAGGAAACAGTGATTAAAACAGCCCCCAAGTAACACATGTTCCTCTCTGCTGCTTCACAGTGGAAGGCTCCAAGGTCTGTTGGTGAGATCGAGCTTCCTGCTGAGAAGTCAACTCAAGCTGGCTAGAGATTAAATAACACTTTTAACTGCCTGATACTGTGAAGCTTAAAAGAAGAAGAAAAAAAAAAAAAAGACATGCAGTGTCACCTAGGGAGTAAACCAAAGCTTGCTGAAGCCCATTGAAAGGTTTCCATTGAATTCAGCAGGTATTGGAGCAAGCTGCCAGCAACATGCTGATGTGACCTCAGGTTACAGCTGTGCCACTGTCACTAAAGGAGGTTGTTCAGGTTTGGAGCTCAGCATCTATCCCAGCAAAGGCAACTGAATAAGAAAGAAAAGTGGTGGGATTGAATGTGGAGCTCATTTTGGATGCTTTCAGTTTATAGACTGGATTTATCACCCATAGCTGAAATGATTTTGAAGTGTTAGACACCTGCCCTGCCCCATGGCCAGCTCATAAATGACATTGCTCTTTAATATAATGGTTTTAAAGGTACAAAGGGTAAGTTCCAGCTGAAGCAATGTTTGATTTGGCTTTTGTGGTTCAGACAGCTAAGGAGCTGTGGGCATGTCAGTTTGAATTTCAGCTGCAGTTCTGCATCAGGCACCCAAACCCAGCTTTAAGCATGTACCACTGTGCCCCCCATACAGGGCCTCGCACTTTAGGCAGTCCTGTACTTCAGGGAGCACTTAACATATGAAAGAATTTATTCCTGTTTTGAATTTGAGCAGCCCTACAGTGCATTGTACTTTATTACAATGCTTCTGAATTGCTTTCATAATTTCCCCTGTGCCACCACCCGAATGTAATTCTTCTCCTGTGCATACTCTGCTCCGGCTTAGCACATGGCTGTCTGCTGAAGCTCTCCTGCAGGCTCCTCTGGCGCGCTGATGCTTTACATTCCCATATAATTTCTCAACCAGTCTGAATTAATTTCAATTCACAGTAGTCCTGTATGGGAACCAAGTGTGGTTACGTCCTGTAAGTGAGGAAAAACAAGGTGAAGAGAGATGAACACTGCATGAAGACAGTGGCAATCCATGGCAGGAGGTAAAGCTGCGGAGCTGCCAGCTGCCTAGTTGCCTTGTGCTACTGGATTTTGGTTTGGCCTATGCGTCGTTAACTGGATTACAGGGAGAAGAATCTTTTGATTGCCTAAAGTTCATGCCCATCCTGGCAGAGGCAATGGGCAGCCTTCAGCACTTGCGTATCCCAGTTTTAATTACACATTTTTTGAGCTTAAGTTTCCCTTGAGATGTGCATATTCTTCTGTTTGAACCTGTGGAAACCGAGGTTGAATGAGAACACGAGTTTTCTTTAAGTATCTTTCTGCTTGCTCTCTTTTCTGGAGCTGCAAAGTCCTTCAAGGTGTTAAAAAAATCTGTCAATGAGGTTATCAGTCACATCTTGGTCTCATGAACAAGTTGGGATTATTGCATTAGAAAAGTGCTTAGCATACAGAGACCCCATCCTCTGCTGTGATTTGAGAGAAGAAAACTGGATGCAAAGTTCCCTCTTAATAAATGTGTCCTCATTTATCATCACTTACTGTCTTTGGAAAATGAGAGATTGTTTTTCCAAATGATCCTGCAGCATTGGGAAGACTTCTGCAGCTTTGACTCATTGTGATTATTCCCAAGTGTTGTCATCGGTTCTTCCTGTATTTATGTGAAATTGCTCTTAGCCTGTGCTTGGCTCTCAAAGCTGATCATATTCAGAAGTTCTCTGAGTAGGAAAAAAAACACATCCCCACCCCCTGCTTATGGTCTAAAATATGATTTGCTTCATTCAATTTCATGCTGCTGGGAGATGCCAAACTGGGATCTGTAGAAGTTTCAAATTTTCTATTTTTCTTTGTCAGGCTATCGTTCGTGGTATAGGTTATATATGTTGGTTATAATTAAGGAGAGGCTGAAAATAATGTAATATAGATCACTATACAATTATCATTAAACCTGTACCATGCTGTTCTGTTCTCTGAATGTCTAAACATGCTAAGATATGATTCTCTGCTGCCCTGCGTGTCATAGTCGCATCCATCAAAGTAGAAGTCGAAAGTGTTACTAAATTGGACTGAGGATGATTACACTCCCTTTAATGTAAATGACTATGATGCAGATTCTAGTCCTGCTTTGCAATGTGCTGTGTGAAGATGTGTAACTTAGGCTCCCTGTAAGCATAAGGGCGAATTGGCCCCATGTAGCAGGTACTAATACAAACTATTACAATCCCAGACTCAGTACAGTTAAGGATTATGAAGTAAAAGTGCAACTGCTTGTTATTAAAATTCAGAAAGAATGACTGTTTAGGGCTATGCACACTAAGTAGTCAAAAAGGAAGGCTTTTTAACCTGTAGCCTCTAACATTCCTTCTGCTGATGAATGATAGTTTCTAGAGTTCCCAGTCTTGAAAGATGTAGCAGGATCCCTAAACACAAGTAGTGTGCTGAGGCAACAGTTGAAGTATTGTGCAAAGCCACACATGAAAGGTGAAGTTTATTTCTATCAGCTCAGTTTAGTTTGGAGCTTGAGTGTATCTGCCTGCGGCAGCCATGATGTAAGTATGTTAATAATGACTTTCTGTGTGAACTGGGCATAAAACCTCGCTGTATTCTCTTTAGCAAGTAAACACTCTCTTCTTACACCAGGGCTTGTAATAAAGGCTCCTTTCTCTGATTCCTTCTCCATCCAGATGTTTCTCTGTTACCAGTGTAGCAGAGAAACATCTTCAGCTCTTCAGGCCACCATCAAAATATTCCCTACACCCCTGTCTTAATGTCATCTTTTCTGTTCTATTCATTCTATTCCAAGTATGTACTGTATTTTTCTTTTTAGAAAAAGTGTAGCTACTTCTAAGAAACTTTCTCCCACACTGAATGTCTTTCCCAAGCATGAGAACATTCTACCCTTTCATTTGCTCACCAGACATTGCGTGATTTGCAATGGAAACTGGCAAGAACATTTAAAATAATAAAAATAAAAATTGTGATCATCTCAGAACTGGAAGATGAGTGCATTTGCTGAGATATGCAGGGGTTTTGAGCACTGTGATTGAAGTCTCCAGGAATGTTAACTGAATTTTAATTTATCAGTAACAAAATGATATGTATGGAGTGAATGTGTTGGAGGTCAGAAGAGGGTGAGAGAGACTGAGCCATGCAGAGTAAATGCATCGCTTAGTGCATGCTGAATAGGTTTTTGGTTACTGCAGTTTTCAGACTTGTGCTCTAATATTTATTGATTTGAATCGGGGCACTCTCACATTAATTAATGTGGCATTAATTGTCCGCACTACTCTTGCAAAAGCTGTGTGCTGTATATTAGCATTACTCCTGCTGATGTGGGATCTGCCATGACTGCTGGGGCTGGAATGGGCAAAAGTGTGTGTGGTTCCTTGGACTAGATCATAAATAGCAGGTGGCCAGGGATCAAGTGAAGGGACACTTTTTTCCCCATCTGCCTGCTTTTCTTGTGTGCTCTGTGGGGTGAATCCTTGGGAATTTTCTTTGGAATGGCTGTTGAGTTGACTTGTCTCAGTTTTTCAGGAACCCCTATCAGACCTTTGGTCTGGCTTTGTGTGGCACTTTGTTTCCCTAAGATCTCATGAATTCTGGTTCAAAAGCAGTACATAATTTAGCTCCACTCAAATGACTATAAGGAATTGAAAGGAAGTGTTGGAGACGGCCCCAAAATTGAAGATAATAATAAAAAACGCTCAATTCTTTTCTGTTACTTCCTCAGGCCACAAGATGGAGCAGATAACTCCAGACCAATTTCGAAGTGCTGAAAACTTTACATGAAAAGGTCCTACATATTGTCCAATAGAAGCAGTGTTGATCGCTGTGTGTGAGGCCACTCAAACCAGTAGTGATCCAGTCTTTAATGGAATTGGCTCTCCTCTAAGCATTAAGCTGAGCTGTACTTGTTCTGCTATAGCTTCTTTAAGGTCAACCTAAGAATAATTCTTAGAGTAGGTTTTTGTTTTATGCTAGGGAGAGGAGGTTGGCAAGTAATCCAAAGAAAAGGTATACCTGAGGTCCCCACGCTGAATCGGGCAATGGCACACTTGAGTTTTGTGGGCTTCTGTCATTGTGTGAAGTTGCTAGGGTCTGTTTTGGACCACATGAGTAGCTTTGTTGAGACAAACCCAGTAAAGCTCTGCATTGTTTGTTGTGGGTAGGTCAAGGTGAATGCCCCCTCATGAAACAAGCTTTTGTGCAGCTGCCCCGCAGACCTTTCTGTGTAGTGCACAGCTTCCTCCATAAATTGCATCATCTCCTCCATTTTTGACCCTAAGTACATGAAGCTGTCACCTAGCTTGGGCACTTCTGCTGTTTTGCACTTCTGTGGTGTCTCCTCCCACATATCTCCGGCCAACGAAGCAGTGAGGAAGAAGGGTCATATAGCAAACGTGGTTCTGAATTGAGGCACAGAGATCAAGGGGAGTAAAGTTTTTGTTTCGCCAGCATTGTCAGACCTTGTTGACAGTTCTCACTCAGTCCTTAATCCATAAAGTGAGAGTAAAAAAACCTCCCTAAATGTTGGCAGAGCTGAGAGGGTGATTGCAGTATCATTTGTGAGGTATTAAAGCCCAGATCCTTGAAGTATTTCAGCATCTTTTTCCTATTTAACAGTTGCTGAATGAAGCATCTAAATAAATCAGTCTCATGGTTTTGGCCTGGCTTTATTTGTGACTTTTGAGCCTTTTGGTTTGGCAAAACCATGATAATCTCTTTTTGGATGGAGGCCACGTTTCTCTTTGAAATCTTGTGAAGCGGCACACGAAGCTATGCGCCTCTGTACATGTTTTGCAGTAATAAGGGAGCAATGGACTGGGAGCTGTGTGTAGCGGTCCAGCTGTTCCCACACAAATCCTTCATTTGGATGAAAGGAGACTGTAGCTGTTAAAATGATAGCAGTGAATGGCATCAGGAATATGATAGACAGATGGCTGTTAATTTAACAGCTATAAAAGGCCCATATGAGAAAACTGGGATAAAGGCTAATTTATTTTACTTCAGTTGTATTGCATTGTTTTTTTCTGAATGAATTGGGTACTTGGTGATCCAATGGCAACATAATTTCCAATTGTAAAGTGATAATGTACAATTGCCAAAGCTGTCAGGTACTGGCAGCTGGAGGACTGGCTGCTGGGATCCTACATTTGCTCAAATAAGAAGTGGGAAACTTCTTAGTAAGACATAGATTCAGGACGTGGGTGCCTGTTAAATTGAAAAAAAAAAAAGTTTGTTTCCTTCCTTTTCAAGTTTGCCCTGTTCTCCTGCAGTGAACTGAGAGCTTCAGTTCCCCAAGCATAAGGGAGAAGATCCAGCACAAAGCTATCGAGATGATAGGGAGCCAACAGTATGTGACAGAGCAAGGAGGTTCACAGAGCTGGGCTTGTTCACTTGGGCAAAGAGGGGATGAGGCAGCTCCCTACTAGCAATCTACAGCTACTTGGAAGGGAGTTACCAAGATGAGGGAGATGTTAGTAGTGCCAGATAATAAAACAAGGGGGCAGCAGCTGTAAAACAGCCGTTTGGAAGCTGCAAGTTGAATATTAGGAAAACAGTTTTCACTAGAAAGGAAGTGCAGCCCTGGGACGGGTTGTCTAGACAGGCTGTGGAAGCACCATCTTTGGAGGTTGTTGAGTCTTGGCTAGACGAAGCCGTGGCTGACCTGAGCCAACGTTGGCAATAGTCCCGTGTTGAGAGGGAGACAGAGAGGTCCCTCCCAGCCAATATTTCTGTGATAAGAGATATTGGAAGGGAAAAGTTGTATCTGCAAAAACACTTATTTTTAATACTTGACATTGGACAAAATTAGTTGAGGGACAGAGAAATCATGAGGAAAGCATTTCTTAAATATGTGGAAAAAAGAACAACTCAAAAATGTAATAAAAGAATAAGAAGTCCAGACACTATTTTACTTCAGGCCTCTTGAAAAAAAGTTCTGCAGCATCTCAAACTATAGGTATCCATTTATGTACATGTAAAACTATACACCAGTGGATCTGTCACAGCTTTTCTTCACTTTGAGACAATTAAGCATAGATTCTGTGGGTTTCTTATTTCCAGCACACTTGCTGTATAAACAAAATATGTTTTATTATGTTTACTCATTTGGAAAACAGCTAATACTTTGGGTGCGTATTCTAAGATTTTTTTTTTGAACTCACTTCAATATTTTTTCCTGTGTCATAATAGTTGGCTTGTAAAAGCAAAGTGTAGTAGTCAGCTGATTGTGGCTGAAATCAGAACCATATACCACAGGCTGGTTTGATCTTTTATGTCAGTTATGGTTCCTACAAAAATTTGACTAATTGGTTGAATTTGAAGATAGAGAAAAATCTCCTGAGCAAAAATTAAAATGAATACTTGGAGCCAGTAATAATTATTTAGCTTTCAAATGTTAAGGATTTCCCAAAGATTCCCTCTTCTCCCTTGAAAAGTGTGAGCTGGCACTGAGTTTGTAGAGTCATGGGAGAACTAGGTGGTGAAGGATTGGTTATGTTCATTTCCATGCAGTGGCAGTCCTCATGCTATGTGTATTTTGAACGAGCAGATCTTCTAGGCAAGACAAGTAAACTCTGTCCAAGCTTGGTGCTGATGCTGTGAAGGAAAGAGGTTATATTTTTCTGCACATAGGCTTCCTAAAGTCCTATATTGCATCTTCCTAAGCTGCAGAATAGGGAATAAGATTTAAACATCCATGTGAAATGGCAGAACTCCTGGGGCTTCCGTGGAGCCAGAATTTCAGCCATATTTTCAATAACTACTGTCCTCTCTCCAATTTTTCTTATGAGAGATCACATCTCTTGAGGGCATGCTTGTCATGCTTGCTATGGGGAAATTACCTTGAAGGTGTTTTGCCGGAAGCCTAATTCTGGGCTGGTTCCAGTTTGCTTCGCTAATGGGTAAACGGTTGAGTTATCTTGGGAGCTTAGTCACATCAAGATATTGCTCATACCAAGCACTAATTCATTTAGTTGCATAGAAGGCTTTTGAGATGATGGCTTCATCATGAGTCAGTTATTCATTATCACATTCCTCTGACGTTACACAGCAATATTGGAACTGCCACAAGAAAACAGATGAATGATACAAGATTAGATGGACCTTGTCTCTGATAATGGCTAACGTGTCATGCCTCAGACAGATGCAAACAACCAATGCATTGCATCAGGCTGCTGCTCATGCGAGGGAGACAGAAGCCTTTCTCAGCCCCTGCCTGCGGTTAGCTTATATATAGAAATGTGAAAGTGACTTTGCAGCTTGATTTCAGTTACTGGCATGGTGAAATTCTTATTCCTAACCATGTCTAATAATTCCTTTTGAAAATCTTGTTAAGGTATTCTCTTCAATTAGCACTTGTTTCAGTGTGCTTCACGGGTTAATTAGATGTTGCATTACAAAAATAATTATGCCTTTTAACCATTTTCAGTTATTTACTTCTTTAAATGTTAGTTTTGTGAAGCAAACTGGCTTGGTGCCATAATTCATTTGAGCAGAATCTAACACAGATTAATGAACAAACTTGAAAAGCAAGCAGTAAGTCCCCCAGCATTTTGTAATTAAGCAGTTTGATTAAAAACAACTGGAACAACTCTACACTGAGAAGCAAAGTGGAACAGCTCTCTGCATTGAGACCTCTGTAACAACAAATATCAAAACCGGGTCTGAAAGTAATTTAGGTAGCTTAAAATTTTTCTTGGCTACCTGATAGTTTCCTAGGAGAGGTTTTTGAAGAGTGGGCATTTAGGCAGTGCAGATATTATTCCCCAGCCTTCTACTTTGCAAACACAGAATGACAAAGGGATACAGCTGACTTTTTATGAGGAAGGAACTCCAATGCTTGTCCTGATATGCTTCTGCTGATCTACAGACACAGCTCATGTAATTCAAAGGAGATGACTTTTTAATATGAGCTGAGAATTTGCACCACTGGCTTTAACAGAGTTGTTTCTGCCTTACCATAATGCCAGTGAGATCTAAACCGGGCACTCTAAAAGTACCGGTGCACAAATGGCCTGTGGCTATGAAAAGCTCTGTTACCAGTGGGGTAAAATTCCAGCACCAATTTTGGGGAAGCTGTGCTGATTTACACCGACAGACAAGCTGGCTCAAAGTAAAGCTAGGCAAAATAAGTAGTTCGACTGTGAGTATCCTAGGGCATCATCATGCTGGTTCCTCTGTGTGTGTGAACAGTGTTGTAATTGATGTGAACAAGGCTAGTCTGAAAAAGCTGATACTGCAGCTGAAGTGCGAGGCAGTGCTAAATTTCGTTCACCTCACATTAAGGGCAAGTCAGGTAGACAGAAAAATACGTTCTTCTTTCCCTGTCCTAGCATTACCTGCCGGAGCTACATTTCTGTGGAAATGTGCCTGTCTGAGGCCTCAGACATCAATTTTCTCTTATTTTCTAACCCATTTAGCTCTTTTTCACAGGCAGATCTTGTTTAGAATCAATAGCTCCCCACTATCAGCCCCATTTAGCGTATATTCATTTATTGGATTTTAAAAATGGAGAGGAAGAAAACTTAAAAGAGAAAATATGGGTTTTTCATTGGAAGTCTAGTATTTGAAATGCAGACCCTTTCTTTTGGCTTTTAATATTACATTACAAAACACACATGAAACCATTTATGCTTCAGGTTGGCTTATAAAATCCATAGGCAGACTACAAAGATCTCTTCTAATGTCCTCAAAACCTGAGACATCAAATGCTGCTTGGACTCTTTTAGTCAGTCCTCTCCTCAGATGCATCTTCCACAAATTTGCAGCAGGTCACGAAGTCTTTCAGGTCTGGCTTCTACCAAGCTATGACATGAAATGAATTCTTGGAGACATCTGACAGTGACCTGTTCCTCTCCAGAAGGGTGGTCACCTCCTATACTGAAGGTAGCTTAGATGGCATCTGTAGGGCTATCATGCTGCTGGGCTGTCTGGGTTGTAGATTTGTCAGTCGTTCTTGCAGACTTTACAATTAATTTGTTAGCTTTAGTCAGGAATTGAGAAACATCCTGTCTTCTAGAGAGCCTGCTTATAATCTGAATGTTTGGAGAAAAAGAAAGTTTAGGGAAAGTTGTGCCCAGAGTCCTGTCCTTACCAGTTGGTCTTTTCCTTCCCATCACTGTTGTGCTGCACACCACAATAAAGGGGAGTATAAAACTCCTACACCTTCCAGGAAACTTAACTAAGTGAAACATTTCTTGTATTGATAAGGAAAGCTGTATTTCTTTATCAATAATGATCCCCCCCTGCCCAGGAGGTGGGCAGAGGAGTACCACTAATGAGCTGAAATGGGCATGTTTTCATGTTGCTTGCTCATGAGAAAGGCTGCACATAAAAAGTTTGCAGGTGTTGGGTGACATTACTTTTCTTTGTAACTTAACCTGCTTTTGCATGAAAAGTCAAACCAGTCTTTTCTTAATGTAAATCTGTGTGGACACTTCCCCTCTCTCCATAGTTTTATAGAACAAACAGTTCAATACAGGTTGCATGTTCCCTTTTTCCATGTGGCAAATTCTTTTGCCTTACTCAGCATTGTTTGTGTCTTCCTCTTCCTTAGGACTGCAGGGAGGAAAATGTGCTAATTTTCTGTCTGTTCAATTGGCACAGTGCTTGAGGGAGTTGTGTGGGGATGGGGTATGTAACAGGGTGATTTAAGTAGGGTGTATTTTGCCTCTTACACATGGAATGACCCCTTGTATATGCAATATATGTATATTCCATTGCATATAGATACATGGAATTTATATTCTATTGCATATACGTGTATATGCAATATATGTATATTGCAAAAAAGAGCTTTTCTGAGCTAACCCCAGCCCACAGCAAAATGCTTTGTCAGACAAAAGCGTAACCAGGAAACTGATCTCTGCAGTAAAACAAACATAAACAGCATGTATAGCTATATAACCTGATTTTGGTACTGTTATTCCTGATTTGCTCGAGTATAGAAAGAACAGCGGCAGGTCAGTGTATCCTCTCGCACTGGGAATGCTGACAGGCTCCATGCTGGAGATTTGATGAAGTTGGTTTTATTTGAGAAGGTCCAGCAACATGGGAGAGGGTGTCTACAGAGGGTAACTTCCATCACACGTGGCTCCTTTAAAGCCCTATGTGTCATGTAAGAGGGTTGAAGAAATAATTTTAGTAATAGTGCCGTCTTAAATCTTGGAGGGGAAATGCATGCCTGTCCATATAGTTCTCAGGAAAGATCCCAAGAAGGACCCAATGAGCGTAAATACTTAAAGAAGCCCCTGGTACCTCGGTGCAATGCAGTGTCTTCCGCAGGAACCAGGCCAAAACTTTTATTGTAGCATCAATTATCGAAATGGGCCTGCACAGCTCTTCTCAGCAGCCTTTCTTCTCTTGGCGAGGAGGATACTTTCAGGGTCCAGGGAAAAGAGATGCTTCTGCACCTGCTATTTGGCAGAGACCTCAAACACATCCAGCACCAGAGGCAAAGGTCTTTCTGTTGCGAAGTGTCCGACCCACCTGCTGGGCAGGCTTTCGATGATGTTGCAGGCTCCCTGTGTGTCAGAATGGTTAGTGAAAAGCAGTTTCAGTTTGGGACTCTTTCTTTTTTGGTGTGTGTTTGTTTGTTTGTTTTGGGGGTTGGTTTTTTGTTTGGGGTTTTTTTTTTTTTTTTTTTTTTTGAGCCAGACCTTGTGGTCTGGGATAGAGAAGTATGGACACAACAATAAGTTAACTGAAGGCAAACTAAACTGAGCTTGCAAAATAGGTGCAGTGCAGTTACTACAAGTTCTCTTCCATCCATGTTGAAAGGGACTCTGCTCTGGAGCAAACATGCATGTGGCGTAGCTTTAGTCCAGGTAGCTCAAGGGCTGATAGATCTGCACCTTAGCAGTCTAGGCTTCAGTGCAAGGTGCACAAAGTGAATTTCAGAGGCTTTGTACATGTGCAGGATTAATCTTTGCAGCTCCTGCTTCACTGCTTTCAGTACTCAAGGAAACCAGATTAAAGATACCTTGTGTGTCTTTGCTCTAACACCTCCCCCCCCGTCACTGTAACAGATGCATTTTTGTAGAGACCCACGCTTGCCACGGTGATTACTGTGAAGCAAATACAATCAACTTTTTTTTTCCCTTTTCTAACATATGCCTATCTGTTGTTTAACTGTGAGTGTCTCAGAGCAGGGTTTCATCTCCTTAAATTTTTAGAAGGCATCTGGCTACTAATGGATGCAATTGTGTACAAACAGTGATAAGCTTCACCTGTTTTAGACTGCTTTTCTTTTGGTCCTTTCTACTCAGGATGGAAATCAAAACTGGAAAACATAAAACTTCCTAAAGCATATATTATTTCCAAGCTCCAGTACAGTGGCCCTGAACTCATGGCTCTCAAACCTCCTGTTATCTGTAAATCCCTGAGAGAGCTGAGGCTGACCAGGAATGCTGAGTTGCATCTTCCTTGCATCATGTCTCGTGCTTCAGTGCTGCTGCTTGTGGCCCCCATAGGTTAAGGGTCAGTGCATGTATGTAAAGTCTGAGCCTGCATTTAAGTGAAGGCTTGCACTCATGTTATGTATAAACTTTTCTGGTTGGTATATTTTCCTATACTTTGTTCATAATCTGACAGTATTCTGCTTTCTTTCTAACTGAGATTTAGAAGACAAACACTCCCAATACCTTGGCCCCAAACTAGTTGCATTCTATGGCTCAACATGAGTAAGGGCTGCCAAATCTGCCTTTCTGGTTAGATCCACCTTACAAAGCTCACATGGAAGTTTAACAGCACAAGTACAAAATCTGCGCCCTTCTGATGTGATAATGGGTAATATGAATTCTATTTTACTGTTTATCTGGAAAATACGCTAATGTGAAGCAAAGAGGTGTGAAAAATATTGTAAGGATGGCCATAATGAAGTTTCTCCCAAAACAGTAGAGTCTGCATAGACAAGTAATAAGTTCACCTTATTGCTAAGCAGATGAAGCTGCTAGATGTGTAAAGGCTCTGCTCTTAAGCATTCCCTTAAGACTAAACAGCCCTTCCTGGGGAGGTTGAAAGAATGAGCCATTTAGGCTTTTATTCAGAGTTTAAATTTCACCTACATCTCTCTGCCTAGGCTATATCAAAATCCAGGCACTACTGAAATCCTCTGGAGACCCAAATGAAGATCTGAAGACCTGAATCTGAAGCCAGCCAAGAGGCAAAGGGACTCGGGAGAAATCTAGGCAGCCTGAATATGCTCTTTAGTGGCTATTCACATCTCATATGTTCTTTAGCCAACAACTTACATCCAAGAATGTAATATCCTCCTCCATTCTTTCTCCTCTTTCTGTCCAGTCCTACAGCCCTTATGTGAACTTTGAGTAATTCCCATCAAAGTCAGCTGGTTTGCTGAGTGAAGTTCAAATCCCCCTTGGCTCAGTGTAGTGCAGCTTTAAGTCCTGGTAATAAAAAAGATTGGGGAATCTGCAGAGAATTAGCAAACCACAGGCCAACTCCATATCCTGCTCACTGCTTCATCAGCCCTTTTCTGAAGAAAAGGTAACTTCTGAAGAAAAGGTCCAGTCTTCCCAAGTCCAGCAGAGAGACCTTAAAGCCTGCTACCCTTCAGCTGAAGATCTGTCTTGACATCTCTTCCCTGAAGCTCAGAATAAATTATAAAGGAACCCTGTTGTTCCAGTCCTAGCGGGGAGGTTAATGAGATACATTCTCAAGATTGACAGTCTTCCTTGACAGCCTTCATAGTATCCCTTTGATGCTCTCCTGACAGTAGTTTCCAAGGTAGTAAATTATAACTGGACATAAAGCCTTCGCTGAGAAATGAAGGCACTATTTTGCACTTACTTAACTCTAAATGCAGAAAGAGGCAATTTTAAGCGATACACTTACCAGGCTTAGCTTAAGCAATGATTCAGGCTTCCAAGAAAGATACTACTTAAGTGGTTTTATTGCTCTAAATGGGATTAAAATTCACATTTTATCAAAGCATCAAGATCCCTAAACATATACTTAATCAAGAATATTAGACTGTAGCCTAAGTTGTTCTATTTGTAACTTCAGTACATAGCTTTTTAAGTGAACCTGGTGCTTGCTAAACAGAAGAGGGCAAATGCCTCAAACATTCTGGCTGTTGCAGTTACTGTCCTGTGCCCTGAGATGCTTTTGAATTGTAGCTGGGCCTTTTCTCCCTAGAATTGAGGGATTTGGGGTTGAAATTACTGAATTTTTAATTGTCTTGGTCTGACAATGTGTGGTGATGCAAGAACATTAGAGATAAACCCAAGTGGAGTAGAGGAGAAAGCCCCTCTCCCGAGCTTTGGGGCCTTGCCAGACAGATTTGAAACAAAGCACTGCATTTCAGGCCTCCTCTATTGATGTGTCTGAACTGCATCACTTATTCTGACCAGCTTCAAGCTAGGGGAATTGATAGCAATATGAATCAGTGTCTGGATCCAATATCTGTGGCTTAAGATCAGCTCACAGAAATACAGGCATTTCTGAGAGATGTCGTACCAAGGGATGAGAATAGGAAACTGCCAGCTCTAATGCAGCTTTCTCTTGTCCCTACTAATTGTTTTAGATAATGAGGGAGACGGAAGCACTCATGATGTTTAAGCCTAGAGGGTTGCATCCCAGCAGAGTTGACTCAGCTATTCATCTTTGTAAAGCAGATAAGCTTGGTGGTGTGCGTAGTAGGAAATGAAAAAAAAAAAATAAAATCTTTCCATGATGAAAAAGGACTGCACTTGAACAATGCTTATAGAAATGCCCCTCCCCCATCCCCTACCCCAACTGAAGGGAGGAAAAAATATTGTTAGAAAAGGTGCATGTATTTGGAATCGCTATATTAACAGCTTTGACCAAGATAAAATAAAATGGTAATATTCCTAGGGTAAAAGAATCTACCAAACAAGGAGGGGAAGCTGATCTGTATTGCCTGCGTTGCAGTCCCTGCCCCACCAGCCTCACTGCAGAGCTAGCGATGCTCTGTGTGCACCGTTGTTGGCTTAGTAATAGCTCCCACTTCAGCTTTTTAATTTCCTATAGTTGAAGGTGCTGTAGGGGCTTATCTTGCATCTTTCATACATGCTGCTTTTATTTACTTTTCTAAAATACTTATCTTCATGTAACAGACACTCATTTTCTGGCCCTGTGACAAACATGCTTTTGGTGATCTACACAGAGCTACTCGTGTGGTGGGGCAGAGGAATGTGCTGTATTGTGTAGCTGGATGCCAGGAGCATGTCCCACTATGTGACAGGCCTTGTGACCTGTCATGGCAAGAATGAGCTGTTTTAGACTACAGAGGAGTTGTACCAACATTGCCATGTGCAAATCCTTGGTGAAATCTGTGCTATTGGGTGAAAGTGCATGAGTAACCACCACCTGTACCGTGAGGTGTGATGGTGCAGGGCGAGCACTGGCAGCCTGATGCTTTGGATCCTAAATATGGTCTCATACTGGTGCTGAGCAGTAATTTCAGTTTGTGAGCAAACTGGAGTAAGGAAATGTAGAATAAATGTGGCTGGATTGAGAAGTTACGGCTCGGGGAAGGAAATCATGCTCGGCCATGCTGGCTCAAAGCTGCGTTGTGCAAGGCACTCCCTGGCTTTTGGGAGGGCAGAGGCATTGCCTTGCCCCCTCCTTGCCCACTGGTATGGTCACGGCTTGTAGCAGTTCTGTCGAGCCTGCAGGGCCTGTGCATCGGTGGCACCTGGATGCAAGGGAAAAATGAGTTCTCAGTATCTACTCGGTCATGCACACCTCTGCAGTGCACTGGTCAAAGCCTGGAGTTTTTTCCTAGTACCTGGGGGTTTCTTTGCTATCTTCTCTGGGAGATTTTCTTTTTTTTTTTCCCCAGTAGCTTTTACTTTATCTGTATTTTGTAGCTGTAACTCCATTATAGGAAGACTAATCTAGCAGCCATGTGTCTCGATGGGATGCTGTAGGTCAGAGGCAAAGTCCTTTTCCCTATATATTTTTCTTTACAAATATCCCATTCTGGTTATATTGCCTTTGCCCCTGAGTGCTGATGTCTCATGTGTGTTTATTTTTTTTTCCTCCATTTCCTTTAGGGACTCGCAGGAATGTGTCTATTTTCAATGGGGAGAGGTGCCATTGTAACAAGTGTCATGTTTACCCTGTGACTCTTGTTTCTAAAAAAGGAATAATTTCCAAGGAGGAGCGGGGATGTCGTTAGGGGAATCCACTTGATCTGTCCCTACAGTTTTCGTGTTTTCTTATCCTCTGGGGGGGTTCTTACTCTAGTCAGAATTGTGGCTTGACATAGCCATTTGTTATTCTTAGCTGCTTTTGAGAGAAGCCAAAAATGGTGGGTTCCATTAGTCATTTCCCATGTTGACCATATAAAGGCCATGGCAGGGCATGATGCTGGCCCTCAGCCTATAGCCAGTATCCAGGAATCAGGGTGGAGGACTCTCCCTACAGGCTGTACATCAAGGGGAATTCCTTTTCATGGGTGAAGGTTCACATTTTTCCTCTGGGGCTGGGGAATCATCACGTTCCCTCATCCAGAGATTAAACTATGCTAAGCAGCTTCCTCAAGTTTGCCATGTTTGAGGCTCCCAGAACTTGATAGACTTTGCTCAGCCACTAAACTGCAATACGGTATGGCTTGACGCTAGGAGTAGCGTTAGGTTTTGTGTACAGAGTAAAAGAATCGGCACGGATATAACAAACACAGAGCAAGGCTAGTCCAAAATGCGCACCGTTTCCTCTTTTGTTTTCTGTTCTGATTGATTGAGGTTCACAAAACTGTGGTTAGTTATTTCTCTGTTTTCCTTTCCTCTGTTGCTTTTCAGTTTTGCTAGCTGCCTTCATTCTTGTGGCATTCCTGGTACAAGAGGAAGGAGAGGCACTAAAAGGCAGCTTAAAGGCTGTTCGTGAAAGTCTTGCAGTCCAAGTTGGCAGACAGAAATGGCATAAGGGTTGGATGAATATTCAAGTGTTTTACTTCTGTGAACCTAATGATCAGTGCTGTGTCATTGAATCATAAGCTGTATGGAACATCCATCTGAGCAAAGACTTTATTTGTTCTCTGAAATGCTCAGCATGTTCTAAAGCAATAATGGCATTAATAATAATAAAAAGGTATATTAAGTTATGGGGATAGTCTCTTTAAAGCAGAGAATACACTGACTGTGGTAAAGAGAATACTGTTGCTAAATGGTAACTTGGTATTATTGTTTGCTCTTGCTATTACTATCTATACCTTACAGCTTTGGGTGTATTTTTCTTGTTCATTTATTGCTGCTTGAACTTTTTTTGTCCAGAACATGCCAGGAGGCCCTCAGACAAGTCACATTACTCATAGCTTAGTGGAATCCTAGGACTCATCTTTTATTTCTTGACACCATCAAAGTTTGTTGGAGCCTAATAGGCAGAAATGCTTGACTGACACCACTCGGTGACAGAGAGCAGATGTTCAAGTCACTTGTGTGTTAGAACAGGCCTTGAAGTAGCTCCAGCTCCAGGCACCCCTGTGCAGGGCAGACTTTATTGCCCTGCTGCCTCGGGGTTGCTGTCTGGCAGGAGAAGGTGAATCACTCCCTCAACCTCAGCACTTCCAGCAAGTTTCTGTTTCTGGTGTACTAAGTTGCATATTCAGAGGTCCAGAGCATTTTTACTCTTTCCCTTTACCTGCTTTAAGTGTGTGATGTTACAGTTTAAGGGTGGATATCAAGCCCTTCTCTATACTGAAACGTAAGTACGTAAGGCACCAGAGTAACATAAAGCTGAAAGCCATAAAGGGTGGCTTCTGTCCTGATGCACAGTTCTCTGCTATCAGTAGTATCTTAGTGCTGTGCAAGGAATATTTTTTCCACTAATTGTACATTCTACAGAAACTGTAAGGAAATTTTAAGAAAGATATACAACAAAGAAGCTTGCCAAAAGAGCCCTGTACTTGAATAGATAATAATTTTTAGTGCTTAAGAAAGGAAGAAAATTCAATCAGAAATTACCACAAAGTCTCTGGGATCAAACATGTGATTCCTACTCCCCTTACTGCTCATCCAGGCCTTTATTAATTTAATTCTCGTGTGCTCTTTCTAATTCCTTTTAACGACATTATTTACCTGGAACTGTGGCTTGCTTAACTCAGAGCCACAGAAAATGTTGGGTCTGCTATTTTCCAGGCTTTAGCTGAAGCAGAATGAAAACTGATGCGCCTTGTAGAAGAGAGAGCACCATCGCATAGTGAGTTTCTTTCAGCCTGTGCAGTTCCAAGTCACCTCTGTGGTGAGCACAGCACACTTGCCAGCTCCACTGGGCTGTGAATAAGGATATCCAGGGCAAAAAAGTGGGACATGAGCTTTAGCTCAGTGAAAACACTTCAAATTTTCTGGAAGTGCAGAATAGAAGTAGTGATAAATATTTTACGTTTTAAAAAAGCCAGCATTGGTTCTGTTAATTTAAGTAATCTTTCATGTAGTTAATGTTTATCACAGAGAGCAAAGATTTCTGGTGTTAATCTTCAGCTGGTAAAAATTAGTGTATTTCCATAGACAAATGAATCTGCTCTGACTTATTCCAGCTCCGCATTTGACTTACTACAAATAATGAAATTGTGAGGTAGGGATGTAAGGAAGAAATTAGCCAAGCTGCAGTTTGGCAGAAATCACTGTGCTGTTTTCAAGAGTCCTGAATGCTCAAGACTAGAATTGGCCAAAAAGTTCATTACAAACAGTATTAACAACTTAATGCCTTTCTAGTTGTTAAGTGGTCGCAAATCAACCCTGCTTTGCTTTCAGAGTGTTTGTTGTTTTGCAATTACTCGGAGGCAGCTCAGAGGGGTCGTGTTCAGGCTTCAGGCCGGAATCTGTTTTCTATTCCCACTGCCCGTGGTGTGGTTGGTCGCTTAAGTGATGTGGGATTGTTTCTGCTCTCTGATTGGGCAACCGAAGCATTTTAAGCATGAGAATAATTAATAACATGCTGCCCCGTTATGCTAATGGAAGCTGCAGGTGTTTGACGTTTCTGAAACCCGGACTTCTATAGGACATAAAAATTTATTAATGTTGTAGCTCTGAGGGACTTCCGCCATGGACGAGACCCCCATTGTACTTGGCACTGTACAAATGCCGAAGAGATGTCCCCTGCTCCAAAGCATTTACAATCCAAGTAATTTTTAATCCTATTGTTAAAAATTACAATGCATCGTGCCTTAGAACTGTGTAACACAATGTTCATGAAGCAGAAACAAAGATACACTGAGAGACACAGTGCCCACTTGAAAATTGTACATCTGTTGGAAACACTTGACCTACTTTGCACAAATGACCTTCAAAGGTACTGTCATGGATATAGATTTTGAAGGGGTAGGGAAAAAAGATTGCATTTTTAGTTTGCTCGTGTTCTGTATCTGAAATCACTTTGCATGCAGTCAGTTTTACATCTGAGCTCTTGCTTCTCACCCTCATGATGTCCATTGAAAAAAATTATTAGCAGTGAACTTTGATGCATGAAGCATCTTTTAAAGTCTAATGTTATATAAACTGTGATTCCTGTTCATGCGTACTGTGTCTGTAAGCACGTAAAATTTGATTGTCTTCGTGTTTCCATAAGAGTATGCAATTTACAACTTCCAATTTATCACTTTTTTTCGTGGTTATCATTCACTTTGTTTTCTTTATGTTTAGGAGTCATTGTGACAAATAGTTTTGCATTGGTTTTTCTGTTGAGTAGACATGGGGATTTCAAATTTACCAAAGGAAATGTGCTGCTTAGTTGCCTTGGAGAAGCTATGTGGGTGAATCACATTCCCATCTATCTCTTTCCTACAAGTCTGATATATCTAGTTACAGTTTGCACTAAGCTGCTGCTCAAGTGGTACAACCTCAATTTTCCCCTCCCTTAGACAGAAGCAAACAACCCCAAATAGAAAAGAAAAAGGTAATTTCAGAAAGATTTCTTCTAAGATTTTTTGATTAAAAGACAGACTTAAAAGAGCGTGTGTGGAAGGACTCACTTGTGGTCATTACAATCTTCTGTAGCGAAGAAAAAGATATCCTATTTGTTTCATGTAAAAAATGAAATTTCAAAAGGCTTTTTGGCCTTTGTATTTTTCACAGATGTATAGATAATTTCTTTTTTACTCTGTAAAAAGCTCTGAATGTCTTCCAGAGCTGCGTGTTAGAGACCAGAAAACTGAAGATTGAGACTCTTGAGAGTAACCTGTAGCTGGGAAACTCAAAAGCATCCTTTAAGAAATATAGGTGCTCTACTTCATTTAATTAAATGCAGTACTTAGAATGAGTGAATTGGCTGTGCAGAATATCTTTTATCTGTCATGTTTTTGTAAAGAAATGAGACAATTTAAAGGTATGCTAATCTTTCCCATTATTCTGAAGCTAAGCTTTCAATAAGAAAAACTGCCTTTCAAATGCAAGTGTCATAGTTAGCACCTCTTTATAAAAGATAAATGATAATGGAAGAGGAAAACAATTACCTTAGTACTTTCAGCCATGAGGAAAGCCCTTGTGGATGAAGTAGAGGTTCTTAGTGGAACATTGTAACAGACTATGCATCATAAAACAAACAACCAAGAATGAGGAAAAGCTTAACTTAACAGAAACTTATTTCCTTTTATTTTCATTTCACTTATATTCCTGTGGCAGTCAAAACTGATGCTTCTGGTGGAATTAGCATGTTTGTGACACTCTTTTACTGTCGTAAATGTACTTTTACAAAGAGATTTAAGGACCCGCTGGAGCTCTGAATTGCCCCGTGGAGGATCTTCTCTCTTTCCCTATTGACTCTCAGGCAGAGAAACTTTCTCTGGTCCAGGCTGGTTTGATGCCTCTGTTGTGCCCTGCTGTGCAATCTTTGAGCTGAAATTTTCAAGAGACCCAGTGGGGATTCCACATTTTTGGCAAGAATTGGCCATAAAAATACCTTAGACCCATTTGATGTTTCCAGCCTTTCTGTGTTTTATTCTCTGTTATCTCAGCACGCAGCTGGCAATGGCAAGGGTCAGTCAGAAGGCCCAGATCCAACAAAGCACTCTGGCATATGATTGCATTTAAACAATAAATAGCAGTGGCATTAAATGACATGAATTAGGAAGAAGGATGATATTGGTCAGAGCAATAAACATCAGTGCCTTGGATTCAGATGGTGGGTCTGCCACAGGATGCCTGTATGACCTTGGAAAACACCTAACCTTGCTGTGCGTACCTGTTAATCACTGTATTTTCTTTATATCTTTATTTCTGGGGACTTAAAAACCAAATATTTAGGGCTCTAAGCTTTCTCAAATCAGACATTTCTAACTGCAGTAAAGCACACGGTTGTTCAAAAGTGTCTGCAGGTTTCCTCAACCCCTTCAGTTTTCTGGACAGATTAGTGATGTATGGAAGTTGGTCTCTATCTTAAAATACAGACATTTGGAAGCTGGAGCGTGTCTACAGCTGACACTCCCTCACAGAGAGAGGTGGAAGTGTGGCATGTTGAACTGCATCTAGAGACCTGCACTAGGGCCATGTTGAGGAGTGGACTTGTGGTCTGCACAGACACCAGCAAGCTCAACTGAGGTTAAGCCAGGCATGCTCTTTGGAAAACAGTGGACCATATTTGCTTGAATATGCCTAGCTGCTTAGGTCTCTGCAAGATATGAAGTGTGGTTCCCAAATAAGCAGTCTGTAGACTGCCCGTAAGGGATTGAAACCCCATGCAGGGTATAGGCTGGCTGCTGCTGTGTCTGCCCATCAACCACAATCACAGCGAGGGTCTTCCTCCCTCCTTAAGGTCCTGCAAAAATCCTACCTTCAGTTTGTGCAAACTGAGAGGTACAATACAAATAAAGTAACAGATTATGCAAGTGTGTAAACAGTCGTGATTTCCCCTGAGATTTTCTCAGTGCAATTTGATGGAGTGACTAGAATGAAGGAATATTGCTCAGTACTGTTAGGCATGTGAGATCTGACCAATAATACATTACTAAGATAATACTTTCTTATCTCATATGTATGCTGGGAAGATTGATTAGTCTTTGCCTGTAATACATTGGGAAGCTGGGAAGCGTTATTTGCCATAAATGCTAAGTACTACTCTGACTGAGGCATCTGTGACTCAGTTCCTTAGTTTTCAATAAATAAAAGCCTATGTCATTAACAACAAAATAAATGCACAAGGGCTTACTCAACTACAAATTTGTAGTTGACAAATTTGAATTGTCAAAGCTCAAGTAATTAAAAGCATGAGCTGGGAAAGATCCTCAAACTTCAGAATAGGTCTGAGACCTGGAACTGTGCAGTGCTGAGGACTTTCAGCTTTGTATCTCAATGTATGTTTTTCCTCCCGTTTCTTTGCAGCTGGGATTAATACCTTGGCTTTTATCTGGCCTCTTATCTAAACACAGGGATATCCCAAACTATGTGAACATTAAGGGGGTTTCTAAGGAACCCAAAGCAATAAGCTGTAGGTATCTGCAGAAGCTTGTATGTCATCTCATGTACAGAGCTTAAATTGGAGCACTTTTGTATTGTGCCCCCTCCCGGCATCGTTAGCCTGGAGAGTGAATGGGATGGGCTCAGAAGGTAGATGCTTTTATTTGTTCACGAAGCTTTGGTGAGCACTGGGAGAAATGCTCCCAGGAGTGTTTCTTAGGTGGGGAAGGCTGATGAAGGTGCTCTCTGAAAAACCTCATCATGGAACTTCTCTCTCTAGCTAGGCTGAGGTTTGCAAAGAGAGTAGTAGAGCTGGGTGGCCAAACTTATTTGCAGATCCTGTGCCTGCTAGGAAACTTCTTGTCCTCTGAGATACTGAGCAGCTGGGAAGGGCTTACATCCCTGTGGTCAGTCTAAAACATATATCTAGCAGGCATCACTTACTGCTTTCTATTGGCTTCATGGAGTTTTGCACTTCTCTGCCTGCCGGTTTGTGTCCTTTACTACCATATCAAAGAGTTAAGATCTAGTGGACTGTTTTTCTATTTTAATTCCATAGATGAATTGACAAACAGCAGATTCTACATACTCTCTCTTATGACTTTTTCAAGTGAAGAGATAAGCTCAGCATCTTAATGTGGTATTGATCTGAGCCCTCTGGAATTTGAATTTGCTTGACTTTGTAAAGTTTGCATAGGTAGGATATCTGAACATCAGATGCCTGTCAAGCTAGAGACTGGCCTGTTTTATCTGGCTAACTTGTAATTAATTGAGCTGTTAATGTGAGTATTTGATAAGAACACCTGGGGGTGTTTGACACAAAAGGTGCTGGAGATGTGGTGCTTGACAGATGGATGCTCTCCAAATTTAAATCAGGTAGGTCTTAAACAATGATTTATAGCTGAGGAGAGTGGAATGTAAAGTGATGTGATATTTTCCAAGTGAAGCAGTCTGGTCTGTCTTAAGATCAGGATACAGGATGGAAATGATCTGAACTATCTACTAACAGCCTTCGTTTCAGCTGGAACAGGCTTTTCTATTGTGCTTTTTGTGCTGATAGTCTCCCTAAGCACTTTGCCATGACAAACCACATAATAATTCAGTTTAGGGAGGCAACAAATAGAGCAGTAATAATGCATGTAATACCTCAGTACTGATTTAGGGGTACACTTTAACTTGCTAGCAAACTTCACACCCCAGGAAAATTGACTGCAAGCTCACAAGGATTTAATCTCCAGTGATAGGTAGAGAGAATATGAAGAGCTCTTATTCTTCCTAAGTTACATCTACAGACATCATCAGTCAGGCGCTATTAGGATTTTTGTAGCAGCTGTAGTGATGTGTGTTGCAGCACACTCGCGTGTTAACCAGACAAGTTAGCATCACCTCTTTCGTGTAGCATAACAAGTGGGACTGGAGAAAGAGATCAGTTTTCACTTAAGGGGCATGTATCGCTGGTGAGACTAAAGCGTGCAGGGACTGGAAATTAATGGTATGGTATATTTGACTGGTTGCCTCCTTATTCTCTGCCAATGAAGCAGCTTTCCAACTGCAAATGCTTATTTGGTTATTGCTTGCTTCTTCTGGTGTTAACACCCACCACAGGAGTGGACCCAAACAGTGCTGTGTTATCACAGAGTTCCTTCTTCCTTCAAAGTCTGGACTTGCCATTGCTGATTCCTTGTCATCCTGGGCTGTTCTAGCCTAATTTGGCAAAAGTCAGAGCTGACTCTGGCCCTTGAACCTGAGTGTGTACTTTATGAAAAGAGAGAACAACTGACAACCTCCACATAGACCGTCCTACTATGTGGGTGGAGGGGAATATACAGCAAGAACTTATTATCTTTTTATTACATCATTCCCAAATATTTTTAACCTCAGTTGTACTACGATTGTACCCAGAGCTGATTGAAACACCTGTTTTAACACATTCTTGGCTTGTTTTGCTCCTCAGACTGGAAAATTCCTCTGGGGAATGAATGCATTGCTTGAGGAGGAGGGTGTACGAAACTGAGGTTGTGCAATGCACGCTGAACACAGCATTCCTTTTCTGCACAGTACTTATATATATATATATATATAGCTCTATGTGAAAGCTTACCACAGGACAGCGTTAAGGATAGAAGCTTTACTGTTTGCTTTCTGATCAAACTCATCAGATGCTGAGACACCAGAAACATTCATTTAGTCAGTAAAGTTTTTCCCTTTGTGTCTGATTGCTGTTGAAGTTAAACCAGTCTCTGCCCATGCAGTTTTGGACTTTGTGCTATCGCTGTTCAGAGAGGATCTGAACTAACCACTGTGCCATTGTGAGGAACATGTTAAAGTTGAGTTTCTCTGCCAATCTCGTCTCAATTACTTTTGTTCGTTTTGTCTATATCACCAAACCAAAGGCGTCAAATTCCACTATAAAGAGTATTCTTATTTCACAGGGGGTTCTGTTAAGTGTACTCACAGTCAGAGGCACTGCTGTATGCCAAGTGACATAAAAAGGGCTTGTTTTTTTTTGTATTGAATTGTGTTCGTATTCAAGTCATAGCATTTTTTAAATTCATTTCTGTTGCTAAAAGACTGACTCCCTCTTCTCTTAGGAAAAATACTGTCTCAATAGAAGATGAAATATATAATAGAATAACTAGGTTGGGTGTGGGGGGGACATCTGAGAGTTTCTGGTCCAACCCTCCTGCTCACAGCAGGGCTAAGCTTTGAAGGTAGATGGGGTCGCTTAGGGCTTTGTACAGTTGGGGTTTGGTTATCTTTAAGGATGGAGACTGCAGTCTCTCTGGGCAAATCTGTTTCAGTACTTGCTCTTATTACTTGTTATTTTCCCCCCTTTTCTAGCTGGAACTTCTCTTACTGCAACCTGTGTGTTTCCTGTTGCTCTTTGTGCACCACTAAGAAGAGCTTGGCTCCATCTTCTCGTTACCTCCCTGTTAGGTGCTTGAAGACTCTGTGATGTCTCTTCAGACCCCAGCTAGAGCAAACTCAGTGTTCCTTGCTGCTCTTCATACTTCATGTGCTCTGAAGTATGGTCTGTTACCATCCTAGTCATTCTCCTCTGAGCTGAGTCCAGCTCAGCCCCATTTTACTGACCTTGGTCTTCCCTCTATCTGTAGTTATGCCTGAGACCCATTTCTAGGTTAATATAACTAACTTAAGGCTCTCTTCTGTTCTTTCATTTTTGCTAAAATGAATTTCAACTCTACTCAGATTATTTGAAAAAAGTTGTTGCTTTATGCAGATGCTGGGAGTGGAAATAGCGAAAAGAGTCAAGTGTAGAGGTAAACATACTCAAACTATTGGTTCTCATAACTCAGCACAAGCATCACAGTGAAGTGGGCATGAGCTTGCAGAAATACTCTGGGGTTTTGCACATATCTAAACATCTACACTGTTCTAGCTTCCTTGTCAAATTCTTACGCTCAATATCCGAAATACCTCTTAATCTGATCAGATCTATTCTGTCCAGTTGACAGTCTTATTTCCTCAGGCCCAAATGAGGTTGGTAGCCATGTATCCTTCTCAGAGAATTGAGAAATAATTAAAATCTGGAAATCATCATTCAGGCAAGGATGGAAAATATTTTCAATTTCCTAAGCAGCTGTGACAGTTTTCACATGAGCGCTTGCTTTCTTCTGAAACCCCTTGCTTTTCTCTTTGGCCACTCAGTGTTCATTGTTTCCCCTCAAAAAACTGTATCCTTGTGTGAAGCACAGGCAGTACGGGGGTAAGTGTGTCAGTGAGGCAGGAAGGTAGCTACCTTCTGCCCTGAACGTGCATATCTGTTCTTTCATCTTTTTTTCCTGTAATATCAATGCTGCAGAATCCTGAAGCTTTTCTCATTGTTCCTCATCCGTCTCCCACCTTTTGGATGTGGTGATTTTTTTCTCTAAGCTGCTCTCAAGGGTTAGAGCCCAGAACAGTCTTGCTGATGCCAAGTTCAACAGCAGATTGAGGACTTCCATCGGGGCATAAATGTGGGAACATCCCCATCTGTGAGTGTGCTCCGCTACCCAAAAGCGGGTCGGCTCGCTGGGCTTGTCCCCGCTGCGCAGTCTGGTGGGGGGGCTTTGAGCGCAGCCTAGCCAGCCTGACGGCGCAGGCGACCCAGGTACCATAGCGTGTTAGACGACCTGGCACAGGAGACCTGTGTGCAGGCATCAGCAATCTCCGGGGTCTGTGCGTGGCAGCCCCACCATAAGGTGCACAATCAGCAGGATCCTGCTGAAATCATAGTACAAAACCATTAGACTTGATTTAGGGACCTGAATCAAATTTCTATCTATATAACCTTTTTTTCTGGCTCTGCTTGTAAAGAGTGGTAGAAGGTGCTGTTATTTTTGGAAGTGACTTTGGTTGTGCAGAGTTGTCTGTTAGGAGCTGAAATACAACTGTCCCTTATTTCAGCTGGAGGCATTTCCATATAAAAGCTTCTTTAACTTGTTGCTGTATTGTAAATTTATTTTGGGGGTTTTGATATTGAAGTCTGCCCAGCATGTAGTATTGGTGAGAGTGAAATTACATGAATGTGAAATGGAGGAGTTTAAATATTCAAAGGGCACTAAATGAATTAGGTTTCGTTCCCCACTGAAGGAATTGTTCTCTGTGTTTCTCCCCAGCATTTTATGCCACACATACATTATAACTTCAGACAAAGGATACATAATGCATTTAGGCACTATTTCCAGTTTTTCCTTTTCTTCAGCCTGCAGCATGTCGCTCAGCTAAAAATCAATTTGTTGTTACATGAATTGCTGCAGGACATAAAGCTGTCTATGTAACTAGCCCAATTAATTAATATTTTTGCACTGTACTTTAATCAAACATAATAGCCAGGCAGTTAAATATGACCACTCATCAGTATTTTCCAATTGAGCTTATTTTTTGTGATTAAATTATTATTGTAGTCTGTCTCTGTGCCATTCCACTACCTTCATATTGAAATGAAGTGTTCTCAGCAGCAGCAGAGAAAGACTGGGAAGTGAGAATACTGAGGAGGTGGTGCAGAGTCTGCCTAAGTCTTTCCAATGAACAAACTAGTCCTTGGTAAATGTGTAGCCCAAAGACGATCCTGTGAACATGTCTGTGAGCATTTTGGCTCTATTTGACAGTCCATCTCCTTATAGAAGATCACTAGAGCTGTGTCCTGGGGTCATTTTAAAGCTATCTTGAACATGGTTTGCTCCTTGCAGGACTGATGGAGACATCTGGGCCCTCCCAATTCTGTAGGTTACTCTAATTTACTCTGTTTTGCCGCAGTGTTCAAAGGGGCATGATCCAGATGGAGGCTGTGGCAAAGCAAAACATCTAAGCCCTCAGGTCTTTCCATTTCGCCTTGTCTCTTCTCACCCCTGAGATCTGGGCTGAGTTTACATATGCATAAATCTACTAGTACTGTGCAAGCAGAGAAATATGAAGAGTTCATTGTACCAAGGTGGTTATTTTCCTAGCCCTGGTGGAGCAGAGGGGCTCAGACATAGTAATATGTGCTATAAAAATAATGCTTATACCTTTTATTGTGCATTCTCCTGCAAGATAAAACACTGAGTTGGAAAATGTAATCTTTTGAAAGTAATCAATCCCACGTCTCAAGGTAGAGAGAATGAGACCAAGGGTTCTACCTGGTGTTGGATGCTGTTGGTTGCTTGAAACAATGGTAAAGCTGTATGTAGAAACAAGTTCCTGGAGATTATCACAGTAGCAGTTTGCACTTTAGCTACAACAAATAACTTGAGTGCTTTTTGGATGTGCTAAACCTGTAGGCATGTGTGTACTTGTGGCCAGTCAGAGAACTGCAGAAAATCAGGGCTAGAAAGGACCTTGGTAGCCTTTGAGCCTGACAATTCACCAGCTATTCTAACTCGAGGACTATCTGGACTTCTTTAAAAAAATAGACTATCTTGATCAGCTTTGCTACAGTTGTTTGAGTCAAGCAAATATTAGGCTAAACTACAAATATTTAAGTATTGCTATTTATTTGCATGCAGATATGTGTATGTACAAGAGTTTTTTTTACAATTGCTTTTACCTACATTGACTAAGTTTGGACTTGAAGGATATCTGTGTTGATAGTCTTACTTTCTCTTTTCTGTTCTCCTCTAGCTTTATTTCTGCTATTTTAGGAGTAGAGAAAGAAGGAAGAAATGGACTGGGTAAAAAAAAAGGGAGGGGTTAGAAAGAAAGGAGAAGGAACCTATGCCCAACCTAGTAACTGCATAAAAAAAAGAAAAATCCAGTTCCACCAAATCCTCAGTGTGTCCAATGTTTAACTTTCCTTTTGGAAACAAAAAGCAGTTTTGACTTTGAGGAAATTTGAGCTTGGTGCATTGAAACTTTGAAAAAATTTCTGTTAAGCATAACCTTTTTGTCAGAAACACCCTCTACTGAAAAGTTCTCGAATGAAAAATAATTGAATGGTGAAGGATTCACCTGCTGCTTCCCCAGCATCACTTGCTGCACCGAGGTTCCCCAGTCCATGCATTGATCACAGGTACTCTGGGTTAGCAATTCAGATCATTGCTGTTCCTCAAGCCTTCTGCACACACAGTTCTAGATCTTGCATTAATTAAAAAAGTGGCCTTTTTACTTTCTCCAGAAGTCCCATCACTGCGCAAATGCAGCCCAAGGAATATTTCTTTTCCTCTCACAGCAAAGATTGCATAAGGATTGCTAGCACGTGGATCCATTGCGTGGTGTGCAGCAGCCAAATAAGCATGGATTTAAGAGTCCCTCAGCACTCATTCACACGCCAGACCGTAACCGCTCTGATTTTCCCCTTTCAGCAGCTGCAATACCCAGGCACAATGGGGTGAGTTAAGGTTAAGGATGTCATTTCAGCTTTAACTTGGAATGTCCTCGCTTTGATGGCCCCAAGCCAAATCCTTAACATTATTTTAATGTCATTTTTCTTCTTCGTTTTATGTTTGCATACATTTAAAAACAGAGCAGGGGTTACTTATGTCACAGCTGTGCATACTTTCTAAGGCCAATGGATAAATACAGCCTTTATATTCCAAGAGGAAATTTTTTGTGGAACCCAAAATACGAGTTGGTTGAGAGTTTGGTTGGTGGATGAGATTGGCAGCTGGTGCAAAGAGCTGTGTCTCCCTTGATTTTGATGGAATTGGGCTGATTTATCTCTGCTGAGGATCTGGCCCTCTGTTACTCTCTAAGCTCGGAACTTTTTCTGGCTACTTCATGTATATTTTTGTTTGTATAGAATTATCTGTCTCTTCCCACCCATTTCCTACTTCCTGTCTTTCCAGATTTAGGGTCTAATTTTGCACAGACTAAATCTATTTATCTGATTTTTATTTTTTTCTAAAGAAAAATATTTATTTATTTTTAAGCCAAACAAGTACTGTGTGTTTTGTGTTGGTACCCAAATGGCTTGGTTGAAATCTTGGCTGAGTGAAGCTTTTCAATTTGTTTACTGGAGTCTTCTCCAGCAACTTGACTGATTCTTCCTTTTCTGATCAGGATTAATGATGTGCTAAAAGGTGGTTTAGTCTATTTTTCTGGTATCGAAGCATTAAGCCAATATCTATAGTATGAAGTGTTAAAGTACAAAAATGCTTTAGGAGAACTAATTCAAACAAATTTCTTGGCCAAATAGTAGAGACAAGTATTGTTTTGTTTTCTTTGGAATTTTTTTGTTGTTGTTTTCTTTGTAACAGAATGGAGATTTTTAGGATTAATGTCTATTTCCCCCCACCCCCCACTCTTCTTGTTTTTATCCTGGGTAAAAGTTTCAACTCTTTGTTTTCCTTACAATCAGAAAGTCATTGAAAATCTGGAAGCCATTTTTTCTGCCAAAACAACCTGGGATTTTAGTGGAGGAAGGTCACAGGGACCCAACAACTATAACTTTAATTATATGCATGAAGTTGTAATGGCAAAAATAAATGATAGCGACGCTAGTTGAAACTAGTGCATTGTGTACCTAGATAAAAATTTAGAGAGATCAGTGGAAGGTTTTCCACTGACCTTAATAAGCTTCGGGTCAAGCCTTAGACTCGTAAGATAAAATTTATTTCTTTGGCATTCCTCTATACACTGTGAAGCCATCTCATAAGCTTAGAAGCTCAGCAACAGCACATTTCCCCCCCGCTATTGCGACTTGCTCTGGTTTCCTGCGGATCCCTCTGGAGCAGCAGAAGGTTTGAACACGATGCTCATTTACAGATGCACAGCGCAAGTTCCACCCTGGAGCTCCGATGTGTGGTTCCTCTCCTCCGGGGCTGGAAGGAGATGAAACTTTCATGGCTCTTTGGCCCCTGAGCGCAGCTAGCTGCAGAAGTGGATTTTTTTTTTTTTTTAATGCAGTCACGCTATCGCTGCCATGCACAGACTTTTCAGGTGAGCACTAATGCTCAACCTGAAGACATAATTGCAGCATTTATGGTCAATGTAATACTGATTTGACTCTCCTGGCAGGTGGATTTCAAAAGCGTTCTCCTTTGTGTCGGTGCTGGTACAGCAGTTGCTGTGTTCCTAGGGGAAAAAAATGTTGCTTACTGGGTTCTTTAGAAAACTGTATTCTTATTAAAAATACATAATCTATATTTCTGAAAGTAAGAAAGGGAGGAAGAGAGCACAAAGCAGCAAGAGGGAGAAAAGTCCTATTCTGAGCACCGGGAGGGTTTACTCCTTTTGCATGTTCTGTTCTCAACAAATTCTCCCAGAGCCGAGAGCGCAGAGCTGCGGGAAGCGTGCAGTCCTGCCCGCGTGCTGCTCTCCACGTTATGTGGGACCGTTATCGCCAAAACCGGTATTTTTTTGAGTAGAGAGGGTATATGAGGTAAAGCTTCAAGGGGCAGTTTCCTGCTTGGTTGGGAAGGGGCAGAAAGACATTTTGTATACCGTCAAGCTGTATGCCTGCCCTGCCCCGTTGCCTGCACTGCTGCATCTTGCTCAAGCGTGAACAAGGGCTGAGGGGCTGAAGCCTCCCCGGGATCCGGCGCAGCGCGGTGGGGCTGGAGGGGCCGATGACTGCAAGTCAGCCTTGCCTTGTCTGGTTAAGCCCATTCTGGTTTCGTGGCCCTGGAGGGTGTTGGCAGTTAAACTGCTTGCATTCCCCTTGTGAGCTGCGCCCTGTTTGGATGAACAGTCGCCCTGTGGAAGGGCAGGGAGCCGGCAGGGTGGGTGTGCTGGTTATCCATTGATGTGCAAGAGCAGTTGACTCCTGCTGCCTTGTTTCTCCAGTGCTCCTGGGCCTTTGTGAGCCGACCAGCAATTAGGACAGTAGCTTTTGCTTCACGTGCTTTAGTAAAACGCACCAAAACTTAACAAGCCATTTTGAGTGCTGAACTGTGTGCCGAGAGCTGCGCAGGTTTCGTGTGGTGTAAAAGTCTTTATCCTGGCGGATCCTAAACCGAGGCTCATGCTCACTCTGGCAAGCGGACTGGAACATCATTGCTTCTTAATATATGCATTTGTCATATATGGTGCTCCTATTCACCACCCGGTAATTTCTGTCTTGTGTAACAGCCACAGCTTTCATTGTCCTGACCCACCAAATTGCTTCAGAGGAGTGTGAGAGCTGGGCATAGATTCTTGTCATTTCTACACATACATTCATATTCATGCCTCTCCTTGTAGGTTAATTCTTGCCTCTCGTGCACCCACTTCTGCAGATACTTCAGTATCTTTCAGCAGCGATCACAGGTTTTCTGTAGATCTGTGTGTCGCACTTGCAATGAAAAATGAGGAGTCAGAGCAGGTAAAAGCAAAACAATCCAAAATTAGCATCATGAAACCTTTACAAAGTTTTGCACTTTCAAGGAGTTGAAGCTACAGTTCTTCTTCCCAATGGAAGCATTCAATAGTGTCAACAGTTTTGCACAAAATAAAAAGGCTGTGTTTGGAAAAGCATTTTCCCCATAAGAAAACTGTTTAATCTGAAAAATAATTTTAGCCATCTCTAGTACGATATGAACTTCACTCTGCAACAACCTATAGTAACCTGAGTATACTGGGAGCTAAAAATTATGATTCTTTCTTCTCTGAGAATGCTGTATGTTTATTGAAAAATAAACAGAAATCTGTTATACAGGCAGCAAGGACAGTATTTTTGTGCAACCCCGCAGCAGGGATGTTTACACCTACCTTGCAGGATGCAAATTGTTAGGTTGTTTGTTTTGTTTTTTTTAAAGCCTTGCACTTCAGCCTGAATAAAAAAAGCCATCAGTGATGTGAGAATCTGAATAAAAAAGCCATAGGTGATGTGAGAGTGCTGCTTTTGAATAGTGGGATCCAGTAACAAAACTTGTGTCATTGCGTCCTAATTTAGGAGGTGACTTTTACCGTTATAACTGACTGACTTTTTCTATGGCACATGGTTTGTGGGGGTGGGAAGGAGTATGTTACAGACATCGTCTGGTGAAATTATTGCTTCTCTTGGGCAAACGAAATTCATCGTAATTTACTGAATCCCTCAGCAATTCTTTTTCTGAAACAGCCACATTTGTGATGGACACAATTTTACCTGTTAGTAGAAATTGAAACTGTGTCCAAAAGCTTGAACCTATAACTGTGAAAGGAAAACTAAAAGCATAAATTACTTGGCTTAAACTAATACCCTTGAGCAGAGAACAGTAATGGAGTTGCATTTTCTTTGGGACAGACAAGTTTTACTCAGGTAGTTTATGGAGCAAAGGTGTTTGTGGTAGATGGCTGCAGAGGAATAAATCCTGTCCTCAAGTGAACTAAAAATTACCATCCAAAATCAATCTCCGGTGTCATTTTTAACTTGAGGAAGCAGGACCAGGGTCACACTGTAGATACTTCAAGCAGGGTAATTTCAAATGTAAATTGTTTTAGTTGCAGTTCTTAGAGGCTGCTGAACTGTATCATGAGTTAAGTCCAACCCTGAACAAATGCTGGGAAAGAATGATATGAATATTCTTAAATGTGAAGAAGTATTTTTCTCTTCAATGGTAGTAAACAGATAGTATACTTAGAGTGGCAATACTTTTTTAAATTTTTTTTTTTGTAGTGGTGGAGAGTACCAATCATGTGCTATGCTAGTCAAATCAACTCATTTTCACAGAAAGAAATCTGGTCAGATTTATGGCTATGGAAGGAATATTTGACTTGATGATTGAATAAATAGCACCAGAAAACTTGCTGTCACTGTAGTCCTGATCAAAACCTCAACATTTTCCAAGAAGGGAGGCAGATGGACTCACCCAGAGCTCCATCCATTTGCATCAGCAACTGAAATGTATCAGTGAGAAGTTCAGTGGATAGAGAAACGACTCACTTTACTGTTAGTCCAAAAAAAGGAAAAAAAAAAAAAAAAAGTCATTCAGCTGAAGTGGAGACAAGTCATATCTAATATCATATTTTTATATCCTTTCTGTTTATTATAATTTATTTTCTTCAGATTGATATTGCACAGAGAAATATTATGCATTGTTCTGAAATTAAATTTGAATCTGTATCAAGGCAATTTAATTCCACTTGGAGTTGGTGGATAAAGGAGCAAGCGAACCTTCAATAATTCCCTTGCTCATAGTTGGCTTTTTCTCATGCACAACAATTTAAACCAAAATCACTTTCTCTAATGAGAGACTATAAATTACTACTTTAATGAGACACATGAAGTTTGAAGAGTTGAATTCCCATGTTCCTCTCATCTGTAAGCCTGGGTACCTCAAGGGATGGAGAAAGATCCATAGTGCTGAATTTCTGTGTTATAACATCGCTCAGTATTAAGATGATTATTACAATATCATTAAGTCCCAGATGGGAATCTGGACTTCAGTATGCTGAGTATTGTTTCCATCTAATGTGAGAGTCTTAAAGTGCTTAGCATTGAAACAAAAATTGGGAGGGAACTTGGATCTACCCAAAACCAAAGAGCAATGTGGTGACGTAGTTTCTCACAGTTCCTCCTATGCTGTTCCTACAAGTGCACTGCTTTGTGTTTCAGTAATTGATTTTTCATATAGATACTGACATCTGCATTCTCTCTTGCAAAAAAATTACTATTTGGAAAGGATTACTTACTTATTTCCTTGGATAACTAGCAGGTTGTAATGTGGTACAAAGAAGCAAGGATCAAAAAACCAAAAGTGATTGTTGTGAAGTCAGTTCCGCCAATCTTCTGTAGCACGTACTGTAGTAGCTCCACAAATTGAATCCTTTCTGCTCAGGAACAAATCTTGGAGTATCAGGAGTCCTGTTTAAATTTACAAATTGGTAGGAGTGGAGAATCCAGCACAGCCTTTGGTCAGTTATCCTCATGGTTAAGTGTCCATAATAGCAAAACCAGCTCCTTTTTCCGCTGAGATGTGTTTGGCGTGTGCTTCTAGATGTTGGCAGGTCTGGTGCATGGTCCCCAGGAGTGGCAAATGCTTTGTGCCCTTTTGTAAGGGTTGAGCGGGAGTATGCTGGCAGGGAGCAATCTAGTCTGTGCGTCCTTAGGCTACATGTCATGGCTGTTAACTTCTGCCTCTCGTGGGGTCACTACGAGTTTCTCTTTTCTTGACCTTACTCAGCAGCATGTGCATGAAGTAGCTGGAGGGAAGGACTGTTCGCAGCATCACCCCTGTGCTGATAGTGCAACACTCCTCCATGGTTCACTTAGTTCGTCAGGGGATCACCCTCAGCTGCACGACTGTCCAGGGGAGTTCTTCCTTCAGAGGTTTTTGGAAGTCAGCTCCGACAGGTCCTGGCCAGGGAACACACAGAGTTTGTGGGTGGTGGCATGTGACCGCACTATGGCTAGCACTAGTGCGACACGTACGGCACTTGAATAAAAGGTCGTTCTCCGGGGGAATCTTTGAAGAGGGGCCGTATAGCACTTGTGGCCAAAGAGGCTTATGCATCTATAAGGAACCACTATTTATGCACATTATTCATATGTACACTTCTGTACTAAATACATAGCACTAAATATACTGATCGTGCAAATGCTGTACTGGCTAACCCAATGTATTCTTTGCTGATGTTCTTCAATCGTAAGTAATGTAAGAAGAGTGCAGAATATGATTGCTAGGTCATTCTTCTTTTTTGAAGAAAGGCAGTTTGTTTCATTTATTCTCCATAAACTGTCCAGTTGCTGGCATGATAGCAATACAATTTAAGGTATCAGCATATTTATAAACTAGCGTGTGTTTTAGTGTACTTTTTCTGGTTGGAGTCAAATCTATTACTGGTCCTTTGCCTCTGCCAAGACCAACCCAAGGCAGAGCTGTCTCAGCAGACTTTATGCATGTGTCTTCTTTTCAGAAGATGTGCTCTTTGCAATGTGGACTTTCATTTGTGATGTATTTATACAGCACTTAGCATCATGAAAATCCTGATCTGACTGATTTCTAGCACTTGGGTGAAAGAAATGTTACGCCATAACAATCATTGTCCCTTGTTGCCTTTCAGAGAATTCAAAATTTAAGCAGACTACATTCTTAAAAGAGGGCTAATTAAGTAGAGTTGTTCTGCACAGAGAACCAGTGTTTCTCAAATGCTTTCAAAACCGTAAAACTGAGTAGCCAACAAAAAAGTATGTTAACAATGGCCAAATCAAACAGTGATTCAGAATTTGAATTAAAGGTCATAAAAAGCCTGTATGCATTAATCATGGAGCTCTGGTATGAATATTAATAGCAGCTGAGAGCTGTTGAATCGATGTTTTAGCTTAATTTTAAGCATTAATTAAACATTTATTAAAACTTAACTCAAAGTACTTTATAGCTAAAAAGCTGTAATAAGGGCTAGGCTGGACGAAAGTGTGGGCTGTTAGTGCCTGTTGTTTTGAGTTAGATGTATCACTAGTAGGACTCAGATTGGTGTGAAAATATAATTTAGGAAACCATATCTGCAGTGTCTCAAAGAGCTGTATTTCTTGCAGTAAGGCCCTTGCCATACCAGACTTTAAGATACTTGTGAGAAAGTTAAATTTTCAAACTATTACTACTACAGTTACCTAAATGATTTCTGCGCTAAGGTTGTATCTGGACATTTTCTTTCTGCCCTAACCTAGCTTTCAAGAAATTCTTTGCGGACATCTCTGGGGCATGAGATAAATGGTAGCTGCTCAGAATGGATGGCTTAATGGCTAATTTGGTTCTCACCTTTAAATCTGTGAAAAATCCACAAGAAATGCCAAAAAATGTGAGTCAAACATGTCATGCATGCATGTCAAACAAGTGTTGTTTACATTTATGAATCTGCTGAAAATACAATTTTAACTGCTTTTGCAGAAACTGAACATTTTTTTCTCTGCAGAAATATAAGCTTAAACTCTTCTTTACTTGGCACATTAGTGTTTCTACATAATTTCTTTCTACTTCTCCTTTTTTTGTTTGTTGTTATTACAAATAATTTTTCTTGATCTTGACACTATGGTTTAATGTTGACAGATCAGAAAGAGGGACAATAGCTAGTTAGATAAACTTGGGGAATTGATGGAAATGACCCATGAAGTTAACCAAAATGAACCCGTGGAAACAAAGCTGTGTTTTAAGTGACTGGTAGAAAATACTGCTAAGGGGGCTGGGAGTCCTGTAGCGCTTCTCAATGCATCTCTGAATTGCTAGACTATTACAGACATCCAGATATCTGTATTTGTAATACCTAACAAAATGGGGTTCCAATTTTGAATTGAGTCTCCGGTTATTTGCCTAATAAAAGCAATGGATATATTAATGTTAAGTGGGAAGGAATGGTACATGTCAGCAGGCAGGCAGCAAATTCCCTTTTCTAGTAATTGCATTTATCGAGGATAATGGTCAGATGAAATTACCTAATATTCTTTTTTTTTTTCCTGAATTCCCGTACCCTTCACTGACACATTTTAGGGTTCTTTCAAGTAGTGTTTGCTAATGAGCTGAGAATGCAAAGGGTGCAAGTGATTCTTAGTTGACCTTGTTGGCCTGAATTCACATTAGTCGGAGACATTGTAGAGGTCAGTCTTCTGTTTCATTTCAGGAACTGCTCAATAACAGTTTTAGTAATTCACTGCTGTGAAAAGATGATTTAGTGTTTCTGACAAAAACACCTTGTCCTTAAAATGCATTGGATGCCTCTTTTTGGACAGTATGTGATTCCAGGGCTCAAAAGCTTGCTTTAGGAAGCTAGGGAGTTTTACATGAGAGATTACACACCCAAAAGACCTTATGCATCTTGAAAATCTCAGCTCAAACATCTGCCGGCATACGTGTATATAGCCAGGAGAAAATATGTGTTGTTTTGCCTAGCTTGCACGTACGCCTGAACCACGGCCAGTGGAGAACTTGGATAGGAGATGTTTGCAGAATGAACTATGGACTGGATGATGGGAGCAGGAGTTACTGAGTAGCAAGACAGTCTTCCTTCATGGTTTGATGCTATATCAACAGCACATCATACTATTGTTCAGGAGAGATCTGACAGTTGGAGCTACCTTGGAAATCTGTAAAATCAAAATTCTACCTCTGGATTGCAAAAAGGTCTTTACAAATGTTGAAGACTTAGTACCAGTGTACTGGCTAAATTCTAGAAGGCATAAACTTTATTTGTACCATGCCTCCTTTGTGCAATATCCAATGGATACGATAAACTTGATCTGTTTTACTGTACCTGAGGAGCTGCTGTGCTTGACCTTTGTGGCAACTACATTTTGATGGTAGACAAAGTGCTAAATGTGTTCCGTTGGGGTCCTTCTGGATAAAAATGCCATGCAAATTTATTCTTTACATTAGATTTATTTATACCCTAGCTGACATAATAGTAGAGGAGTAGAAGATCCTCAGGAAATGTAAATTAGTGAATGGCCATTTCTGTCTGCCAAGAATCTGTCCAGGGTGTCTTCAATCATACTGTTCAAGTTGTCACCAGATAGGGGCATATCTCCATCTCCCAAGGTCTCTGTCAAGTACTCGGCTCTTCATTTAAACCGTTTTCTGAGTCCAGAAGAGGTTTTCTTTGCTGGCCTGAGAGACGGTTACCTTTAAAACTGCTTACTCTTCTCTGTCTGCCCTTGCATGTTGTTCCTATCCCCTGTGCTACTGCAGTGTGCTATTCTGTCAAGCACAGAGCATGTTCTGTTGTGTGGAGGCTGAGGCATCCTTGTGTTAGGAGACAGACAGCCTGGCAACATCCTACAGCAAAGCTGGTTGTCATCCTCACAAGACAGAAATAGGAGGAATCAGTATTGTCAAGGGAAGTGCTGGCTGTCTTGGAACTTCCCTGACTGTCTAGTGCAGATCTCCAATCCTGCAGGTGAGCCTGCAAAACATGCAGTCCCCTAAAATCCTTTAAAGAGTGTTTTATTGATAGGCTGCTTGTTTACACTATTTGAATGACTTGGTGCAAATAAAAACCTGCAAGAACTGAAAAGTCATGTAGGCTGCAAAACTGAGCATCTGAAACTTGTGAAGAGCTCTCCCTCTGCATAAAGAAGCAGAACTGGTTTGGAAAAATTTCAGTAAAAATATTAATATCTTCATGGACAGGAATAATCTGGATTATTCCAAATTTCTCATGAGAAAGGCTCTGTTTTTTATAGATATTCTTTTATCCAACAACAAAGAATTCTAAATTATATAATAGCAGAAATTAAGCTAAATTTAGAGAAAGAAACATCAAGTAAAAGTGATCTAAAGCAAAACAGGATATCTTTAAAGTTTAAAAGGAAAGCATTCCACTTTACCCAAACTGTTTTTTCTCCCTTTCCTCATTAGCTTTTTGCTCCATACAAACTTTCTGCAATTTCAACTTTTTTTGTCTGGTTTGGGCATGGGGGTGGGACGGGAGGGAGAATCTTCAAAATCCTGAAGATCTTTTCTGCCCAGAGCTAACAGCAAGAGAGAGGTCACTCTAGGTTACCAAGAGGAGGCGGATATGGTGTGCCCACTGCCAAAAGTACTCCAGAAAGTCTAGTCTACCTTTATATCAATACAAAAGGAATTAACTTCCCTCTTACCCCTGATGCTGGTTCATGGTCCATATTTCTCATGACTGCTATTTTATTTGCATTTTAGCTAGATGAAGTACAATTACAATTAGTTCTTAAGGCTTCCTGTGGAAGTTCCTTCATGCTGAGGTCAGAAAAGCTTTGCTCTGCTGAAAAGTTTGAGGGAAGGGGAGCCAGCAAAGCAGGGAGCTTGTTAGCAAAGCTGGTCTATGCTTTGGATTGATTTTGTTTTCTCTAATGGCTTGATCATAACAGTTGCACTCTAATTTTTGTACAGGGTTGTGCACATTTCAGGCAATGTAAATATATACATTGGCATGCTTATTAGCTCTGCTGTTTAAGTTACGGATATTTGATAGTGTATAATAAAACCAAGTGGTCCCGTATACCATTTGTCATGCTGAGCTTGGACTCATCTCTTTGTACTCCCACTCCACCCTTTCCAACTTCATTATATTCCAAATGCTGCCTCTTGCTTGGAGCAAAATCAATCCTTGTTTTGCATTGGGTGGAAGAGGAGAAATGTGTGTGGGGATTTTTCTCAATGCGCAGAGCTGTGTGCAGACTTAATACTTGCTTAAACGATAAGCGTGGGGCTTCCCTGGGGGGGGTGAGGGGGGGGAACATTGTAAGACAGCTGAGGTCATGGTCACAGCCTCAGCCTCCATGTATTCAACTGCAGAAAGAAGGGGAAATATGAGAGGGCCCTTTCCACTTACCAGGAGAGAATACTACTGTGAATGCTGCTTCCCTGAGCCACCATACGCTGCAGGCAAAATAGTAAGTCCCTGCAGCTCTGAGAAGTGATTTTTGTTTAATCATGCCCTCACTTCAAAACACTGTTTTACCACCAGTAGCTGAATCTGTGTTGCCCTTGCTGAGGGACTGGCTCGTGTCACTGGCTAAAGGCATCAGGCCTGTGTTGGAGTGGTGGTAGAGGATGTATTTTTCTAACTGAGGAATGAAGGTTACTAGATGAGGTTTAGGGGATGGTATTTATACCCACAGGACCTCAGAGGGGTTAAAAAATGTGGCTTTCTAATTCCACTGGGAGGTAGGTGCTGATTTACCTGTATAGCTTGCTAAGATGAGATGCCAGTGGTGAAGCAGAGATAGGAGAAGCCCCAGTATAAATGTCAGAGGGCTGCGTGGTCCCCAGACTGTGCCCTGTCTTGCAGGAGTGCATGTTCCACAGCTTATGCCAATCGGAAGGAAAAAAATGCCCCAGAGACCTTCTCCCTGCCATGGTACTCCCAGTGTGGGTAGGTTATTGGGGTGTTACATTGGTCTCAGGGGTGTCCTTGGCCCTCGCCCCCTTCTCTTCCCACAAAGACCAATGGCTCAGGCAAACCCTCAAGAGTTTTACTGTGAAGCTCTTGAAATTACCCAGCATTGCCAAAAGAAAGGATTTGCTGACAGTCAGAATCCTATTGGCAAACCTAGGTGGATTTATGATCTTGGGTAGAAACCAATTTGAACTATAATTTTACATGAATCTGATCCCTCTCCTGAGCCAGGCAAAACTTCATGATTCTGGCTGATTTTTCACACTCAGCTTTTGAACACTTCTGTTCATGTTTTAGCTGAAGATAAAACTCAGGGCCCATGATTCTGTGCAAACCAAAATATCAAGCCCATGTAAATAGATTCAACTCTGTTTCCTGCTTCTTGATGTCTCTAGCAGTAGGTTGAATTTCTTGATGTCTCCTGCTTGGTTGGCTTTTCCCCAAAGGATCACATCAGGGGTTACATATATGCTCCAGAATAGAAACTGAGTAACATGTTTAAAGCATGTGCCACTATCTCAGGTTATTATGACAATTGTTGTAATTATTAAAAGCATTGCAGTGTTACCTCCCCTACTCCTCTTAGCTCCTTCCACCGTTTACCCCCCACACAAAACCAATGCTATTTGGGGAACAGCAGGTTTGGATATTCTGGGTTCAGTTTTTGCTTCTGCTCCAGATGCTCAGAGTGAACATGGAAAATTACTTCAGGATTGCCTACATGCAGGCAGGCTTAAGAGTTAAATGGGTGCAGTCAAATCCTCTGCAGATTTTCTGCATGCTGCAGCCACTGTTTGTAAACAGGAATACACATAATAGGTTGAGAAATCAGCTCCAAAACAACAGGCATTGTTTGTGTGCTGAGTAACTCTAGTGATCAATTAGGATCTGGAAAAAAACATGTTGTGCCCAGATGAATGTAAAACCAGAGCCTCCCCTGCCAAAAACTCCAACTGATACCTTTGGAACTAACGGAAAGTTTAGTTAACTTTTTTCCCCCATATTTGGTTTAACTTGTGAGAGTTTTTGTTGGTTTGTTGGTTTTGGGGGGTTTTTGTTTTTTTTTTTTAAATTTCAGCAAACTAATGAGAAATGTTACAAAAATAATGAAATATCAGGTGAACACTGGCTAGTTGCACCTCTCGCTGTGTCATGACAGGAATGTGACAGGGTTGTGCTCACATGGTCAGAGCTAAGCCCCGTGAGCTGCACCAGTTGCATTTACATCGGGCAAAGATGGGCTTAGGCGTGATGTGCTGTGAAGGCGGTGTCAGACCCATCGGAGTAAGTGTTTTTCTACCATCCCATCAGGGTCTGTGCTGTGAAGGTATGAGAGTTAGGCAGAGTAGCGTTAGAGGATGTATAAAGGATATCCTCTTTATATCCAGCATATCCTCTTAGCAGGTGGTACTTGTGGTCTGACTTGCTAAGGTGTTGAGAACCAAAAATAAGCAGTGATGTCTATTGGTGTAAGGGGAGCCCTCTGGTACCTTGTAGCTATCTGGGCACTGATGGAAATTAGCGTTTGGTGCGCCTGGCTGGGTCTAGAAGATCTGCAGATCAGCTGTGGTGAAGATACAGATTCATACAAGCCACTTTAATCTCTTAACTCCCTGTAATACGAGGGAACAAAATTTCTTCCCTAACACCTGTGGGCATTATGGCTTTGTCCCTAACTTGCTCCCACATTGCTGAACGCAGCAGTCGTCTTCTGCCTGAGTTATACCTATGACAGCTCTTTCCGAAGCTGCATTGGTGACTTCAGAGCCACTCAAGGTCAGTGACCACGCAAGGACAGCAGCAGCATTGTTTGTGATCTGAGGAAAGCGCTTCAGTTGCTAAATGGATTTGAGTTGAGTTTGTTTTTTATCATCCTGAAATAACCGCTGCTCAAACAATTGTAATTCTTCTGATGTCTTTCTGGAAAACATTTGGCTTGTTTGGCAGTGCAGTGTTGTGTAAATAAGTATGTAGCAAGCATCAAAGTCAAGGAGGGGAGGGCGAGTTCTCAAATAATTATGTAAATAAATCCACATAGCACGCTCTGATATTGGCTACCACATGCATTTATATTAATCAGTATGGACATTACTGACAAGTGAATCTATTCTGCTTTATTCTCCTGAAGGTTTCAAAATTAATGCTTCATTTTGCTCCTTGTTTTGCTGTAAGGGATGCAGGGGGATGCCAAGGCTGTCTTATCTTAGCTTCCCCTTCAGGTGTCTCTGGGAGGCTGAGACCAATCAAACTTTGCATAAATAAGAGTACTCGGCATGAGAGAGTTTACAAGCTTGATCCAGCACTTAAAAAACCACATTGGGAAAAAATAAATACACTCATTTGCTGGAATGGCATTTATTTGTCGATCTGATCTTGACCTCTTTGGGGAGGCTAAAGGACGTTCAGCGACTGTAAAGTGCAAAGACTTTTGTATATATCTGCAGATGAACTTTTTCGATGCTCCATTGACAACATCTGTAATTCAGCCAACTTGAGTGGCTCTCCATTTTTCTTTATCCAAAGAACTTTTTTGTTTGTCCAGAATTTGGCACCCATGCTTAATCACAGAATAAGTGAGAAAAAAGCAGTTGCTCTTATTGCTTCTGTGATATTTCCCCCTGAATCATTAAGCCATTAAAGTATATTGTAAGAAGATGGGAAATCTTCCAGTTTTGTGGTGGTAACACAGGCTACCTAAACTGTAAAGTTGGATCCTCATTCAGGGTTCCACCAAACCTGGGGCTGATAACTGGCTACCCCTGTCCCTAAGGAAAAAGAGGACATGAGTAATGTGACAGGAGGTAAAGATGATCAGGAGTAAGGTATGAGGGTGCTCTTTTGGGAAGCAGGGAAATAATGAAAGTAGCAGTTGGAAGTGATATTTTCCGTTTGTGGAGTTTGAGTTATGGGGCAATCAGCCCACTTGTTAAAGTCATAAGGGGAGGAGCGAGGAATAGGAGGTGGAGGAAGAAGGGATTGTTACCATCTTCTAATTCAGAGGCCCAGAAAATAGGAACTAAACTCATGACTAGGGCACAAAATCATGGTAAATGAGAAAGAGCTGAGATAAGTATCTTACTGCTTTTTAATTCTTAAAGAGGTGACGTGTTGCTTTCTTGGAGAGGCAGGTTTCTTCAGCACCAGAAGGGGCGAATGCCTGGGTGACTGCGGATTAGAGTATCAGCGGGGCAGAGGGGGCCACTTTGGGACCACAGAAGTCTCTAACTTGTTAGCCAGAATTTACCCAGCTTTTCTTTTTTTCTTTGCAGCCTTATGGCAGGTTCCAGGTAACGTGTGATTGCTGATTACATTATAGCTAGTGAGATTATTTGTATTAGAGTAGGGCAAGTGTAATAAGCCTTCAAACTAGAACAGTAGTGTGGATCCTCATGTTTCAGTTTTTGATTGATGCAGAATAGTTCAAGAAAGACCATGCACTATTTTCAATTCTTGGTGTGAGAATATCATACTGATTCATTTTATTCATGCTCTTGGCTTTTTTTCTTGCTCTGCATGGGGATCTATGCTTCCATTGTATTCTGAAGGTGAGCAAATATGCACTGCATGCATTGTTAAAATTCACTGCACCTCCAGTTGTTAAGATGCTCAGCGAGAGTAGCATTGGTGAATTGATTAATTAGATCAATTATTTAAGATTTTTTCCCCTCTGTGCTTGCACAGTTTGCTTCAAATACCAGTGTTCAAAATAGCACTGCTTGAGTTAGAGGTGTGAATGATTACTTCTCTGGCTAGGTATCTCCTCTGGCCAAAACAGTACACGTTGTCAGTTTGAAACTATCTGTTCAATGTGTACTGCCTAACAAATGGCTTTGGCAAATACTGTATTTGTACAGTACAATATATTGGTAAGCCTAAAGTACTTGGGCATTCACCGAATCTGCTCTTACTGCTGCTTACCACTATTTTTCTACTCCTCCTACTTGCTGCATTTTATTAAGCATGTATGGTATGTAAATAGATATGTTTATTGGTAGATTGATTACAAAGACTGTAAAGGCAAAATAGGTGTGTTTTATATGGTGAAAAATCACAGCAAAACTAAAAAAATAGCTTTCACGAAAGCAAGGTAACTGGAATAGACTTTAACAATTGGGAGAAAAGATCTCCTGAGAGGGTGAGCTAAGGGAAAAGTGAGTTAAGGAAAGCTGGCAGACCCTGAGGGAGTCTTAAGGCCACAAGTCAAGCTATCCCATTCAGAAAGTATAGTAGGGGACTAAATTGGTTTAATCATGAGCTCATCGTTGACCTCAAATGCAAGAAAGAAACATGCAATAAGAGGAAACTAGGTCAGGCTCCCAGAATGAGAACAGAAGTGTAGCAGGAGCATAGACAAAATCAGAAAGGCCAAAGAACTAAATAAAGATACGTTTAAGAGCCATTGGCAGAAACTATCTATCATTTTGTATCACTGTTACAAGAGGCTGTTCTGCTATACAATAGGGAAAGAAAGCTATCAGCATATCAGCACTGAAGATAATTGTTTAATGTCTTTTCTTCATATGAAGTTCAACACTAATTAGATGATTTCTGTAATTAGGACTAGTTATAAAGCAGTAAGGTCCCAACCTAGATATGTGAAAATGGGTTAGGGCCAACCTGGATAATTTAGGCGTTTTCAAATAGGTTGGACTTATGAATTTAATTTTAGAATACTTAAAAAAAAATATTTCAGTGCTGCAAGTGGGGTTAACTTGCAAAGGAGAGGATCAGAAGCCTGTGAAAAGACTAGCACAGAGAATATTCTTAAAAAAGAAGGAAGAGGAGGAGTTGGGGAACTAGAGATCCACCAACTTAACATTGGTTTCTGGAAAAGTACACGAACAAATAATCCAACAACTTTTTTTTAAACACCTACAAGGTAACAGGGATAAAAATAACATGCCAAAAATCTCATCAAAGCCATCTAGCTTGTGTGGCATGGCAATAGGTCTTGTGGACAGAGAAGCAGCAGCAGATTTATGTATTCAGATTTCAGTTATGTCTTTGGCAGCGTCTCAGTGACATCATAAGTAAGTTACAGAAACATTGTCTTAGTCCATCTAAGATCTTAATTACTTTCAGGAGGGCTATTGTCTCTTTATTGATTAGAGTGGGGATCTAGAAGGCTTACCCTAGGCTTTACCTCCTGGACTTTCTACTTAAAGGCTTCAGTAAGTGTATAAAGTAAGGCAGGATAAATCTTGGCCAGTATTCAGTGCTGTCACTTAAAAGAAGTCTATGGACTCCATGGAGTTTCTAGCAGAACCATGAATGGAGATTTCTTCATACTCAATCCCATATGTGATGTGCTGAACACTCCTCAAGGAGAGAGCAACCCCCTCTCTAGGTGATTTGTGTTTGCCTTGCTGAGAGTGGATGAAGAAAGGCACCTTGGTAGAGTGTGTGTGTGTGTATATATATATATATATATGGGGGGGGGGGGGGTGTTAATATAAATAGCCTGTACCAGCTTCTTCCCAGGTACAAACAGATCCACAGCATGCAAGGAGTAGGGAATGAAACCACTGTTGGGTTAGGGATCTGGGGTGACATCGAGGCAGGAGCTCCTCCATCTAGCTTCTGCAAATGCCCTGACTTGCACTGTTGCTGAATTTAGCCTTGTTCTATGTCTCATGCCCCAGGAACCCAGAGTGATAGCCTGGTTATCCAGTCTTAAAATCAGACCTAATTGCAAACCAGGCCCAGTGGCCAAAGGACAAGAGTATTATAAATGCCAAATATTTGTGAGAAGCCAGCTTGTCCCAGGGAGGGACAGCTGCTCCTAATTTGCCTGAGAGAATCGTATTTTAAAGCTTAAAAATACAATAATTTTTGTGCATAGCAGGGCAGCTACTCCCTACCCAGAAGGGTTTAGTATTTGTGTGCCTTGGCCTGCCAGCTGTGAGATGGGAAGAATACTTGTCTGCTCAAAGGGCGACTTTGAGACATGCTAAATTATTTCAAAATATATCTTTGAGGCCTTCAGAAGAAAACTGCTGAATTGTACTAAGTTTTTAGATACTGGACCCTGCGACAGGTTACCAGTGTCCAGCTTGAATTAAGCCATGTCTTCCAGTCCAGAGGCACCTCAGTGCATCTCCCAGCATAACACAAGAAGGTAAAGATTGTGAATGTTTCACTCAGTCTTGGATTGAAGGAGCTACTGGAGAAGGAAGGCACATGTTCCTAAAGAATGAGCCTGTCTTGAGAGGCAGGGGAGGAAGGAAGAGTCTGACTGGGCTGTTGGCACAGCCTGCACCCAGGAGGGTTGGGAAGGACTGGAGCTGGGGCTTTTTGGAACACACAGCTAAAAGCTATGGCTGTAATTGCTTCTTTTGCAGATGAGATATCTTCTCTCAGCACCAGTCTTTGTCAGGCAGGTGGTTCTACCTGGGACAAATCTTGTTTTGCCTGGGGAAGTCATTGTGACTGCCGTTCTTGAAAGGGGTTGTAAATCCTTGGTGGGAAGTAGCCCCACTGTTGCAAGAAGTGCCTAATGGGCAAGTTGGAAAGCTATATCTGCCCATGCCCAAGGTGTTCAGTCAACCGTTGCATGCTTTCAGCAAACGTCAGTGCTATGGGTTGGGAACATAGATTATGCCTTGGCTGCACAGTCTGGCTGTGTGCTTCAGCTACTGCTTCTCTGAGGGTCTTGTGCGAAAGGATTACAGGAAATGAGACAAGGGATCTGAAGAAAATCTGCATCCCTCTTCCAAGGAGACTGTCTACCCACCTGCCCCCTGACAGTACGTAGGGAGAAGATGCAATGAAATTAACCATCACTAGACCTATATAATCTTCTTGTCCATATGCCACTATGAATTTGGATCGCTGAAGTCCATACAGATCAAACACTAGCTTCAAGAAAATGCAGGTGTCCACAGATGACTCTTGTCCTCCTGCATCAAGCATTTCTCCTACATATGTGGCACTTCCATCTCTGGTCAAAGTGACCTAGAATTTTGTTTTAAAGGTTGATGTCTTTTAAATGTTCTCATTGTTTATAGCCACAAGGTGGCATTGCAGATTAAAGGGAAAACATCTCTTGTTGTTCAGTAAGATATGAGGGAGGTGGGAGACTTGAAAAAAATTGTACAGCCACCCTGAAATTCTTTCTGTGCCTTGAAGACCCAAGGAAGACCTTTCCTTTCAACTCGCAGGCCTCCAGTTTTGATAGGAGTGAGCGTGATGTTTGCTATATTATGATCATGAAGAGTTTCAACTGATTCAGCATCTGCAAGTATGTTTGAGCTGTTCAGAGCTGCTACATTGCTCTCCTCCTGCCTTTGGGACGTGATGTAGTTTTTAGAGCTGTGGGAAAGGTGATGGTGTCACCTCACAGGCTCTTTGTTTCAGTTTGTGTATTCAGATCCTGGAGAAAACTTGTTTCTTTCTTCCCCCTTCTACTCTGCTCCCCCTCTGCCCCCAGTCACACTTCCCTTGGTTTCTGTGCAGTCTCAAATTTGGATAAAATTTGGGCTCTTTGAAAGGATGGGAAGCTGTAGCAAGTGAAGCTAAACCCTCAAACAAAGGTTTGAAGCTAACAAAAGTCTTAAGGGCTATTTACTTGTTTACTTATAAAGAGAAAGGTGAACGGAGCATGCTGTAGCTGGACCTTCCTGGTACTTTCCAGGTTTTACCATGATCCCGGGCTCAGCCTTTTATATTAAGGGTAAGAAGACTTGCATCAGGATGTTCAAAGGTGTTTGCTTTCTCTGTTGAGTCCAGGTGAAATAACAAGGCATTTAGCAGATCTGAGTGAATCCTTCGGAAGCCTATTTTGCACCAAAAAATGATACCAAATTTCTTACTCTGGAAATAGTGACCACTTAAGATCAGAATGTACTTCACCATTTTATTTCCTTGACTTTTTTATTATCACTCCCTGTCCCAGGGAGCGTGTCATTCTTGTGCATGAGCACAAGCTGTAATACAATGAAGGGGCCAGATTTTTTGCTGCCCACTATGTTGCTGTAATATAACTGCTTTATTCCTGATGGCTCCTTTCTAGTCCTAACTATTCTTATCGGTGCTTGTTGCCTTTGTATATACTTTCCATGTAAACCAGGAAAAGTAGCTCTGCTGAAAGATGGCTCTTGCCAGCAGTGGAAACAAGTGCTAAATGGAGTGGGGGAGCACCAGGGCAGCAAAGGAAAATCTTATCTGTTTTGGAAAGAAAGTGAAAATAGTTTTATTTTTACCTCTGCTTTGGAGAAGGAATGAAAGACAGATTAAATAAAAAAAAGCTAGCTTTTGCTCAAAAACCACTAAAAGTGTTTGTTATGAATTTTGCAGATAAATGGAAGATAATTGACAGTGTGTTTCCCCAGGCAAGAGAAATACCCTTGTCCTAACTCTTTTCTGAGAAGGAGGAAAGCAGTGAAAATTTTTCATCAACATTAACATGCACATGACAGCAGAGAAAAACATCATGCGGTTTTTGCTTGGACAATTTTCACCTGCTTGAGAAAGCCAGGGCATATAAATCCTTTTAGTAGACCCACAGATACAGATGTATTTATATACATGCACATATGTATATGTATAGGAGATTCTTGATATATTGGATATGTCTGATTCCTTTTGTGACCAGCTTTTTTCAGAACCATTTCTGAAAAATATTCCTAGTATCTTCAGCGATGTTTGCTTTGCCAATCGTCCATAAATTTATCCTAATTTTCCCTGTGTGTCTGCCTTGAGGTTACTGCACTGCGTGGGGAGGCTCTTGCGCAGACCAGCTGTCCCCAGGCTGTGAAACTGTTTTCCTCCATGGTCCAAAAGACTATGGTGAGCCGGCCACAGAAGTGTGCAAAAATGTCAGTCCAGGTAGCGTGGGAAATGCTGATCTTGCTGCAGTTCCTTGCTCTGTTACAGACCTCATGGCTAACTTTGCCCAAAATACTCATCTGCCTCTTTTCTCAACAGGGGCAATGCTGCTCAGCAGTTCGGACTGGACAATTTATATTCCTGCTTGAGCAGACACTGTCTCTTGCTATGTGTAAAGCATGGTCAGACTTGGACTGGGAGGCCTGATGGAATATAAACATCAAGTATTTATTAAATATTGTGAATATTCTGCCTCTGACATGTAAATAAGCAGTTGGCATTTTGATTTATGGGATGATTGACCGTGGTAGAAATACGTAAGGCTAATGAGAACATCCAATTATGTTAGGATAATTTAAAAAGGGGTATATGCATTCTTCTGGGTGCTATGTACTTCTGGGTGTAAGCCAACTATTAAATGATAGGGGTTAGGATGAGGCTAGTAAGAAACCTCCTCTTACCAAGGTTATTTCATAACTGCCTACTGCAGAGTTTCATATTTACCACTGGAGCAGCTGGTGCTGGCTCAACTCATCTGTCAGGCAGGGTGCCGAAAGAGATGTATTAGTGGACTGACCCGAATAGTGAATCCGATGTTCTTGGCATTTTTTTAGTCTCCCGACCTGAAGGGAGAAGTGAACCTTTTGAAAAAGAAAAGTTATACATAAAAAAATTCTGTGCAGTGCACATTTCCAGATGAATGTTCAGGCCAGTGTTTCTTAATGCTGAAATCAAAGCTTCGGGGATTCATGGGCATTTCCAAGGCTGCTGTGATACCACAACCCCTGCGTATAACCTCATGCTTAACACAGGGTTTTTATTCACCTTGAAATTCTCTTTTGCTCTTCAATCAGCTCTGCTCTGGAAGGAGAGTGGGGGAAGGAGTAATATGATTTAGCAGGATCTCTGGAGACGAGCAGATGCAAGTCCAGCTCTCTTGGAATAGAGACCTTTATTACAGTGATGGCTGTTGTTTGTTTTCCAGAGGAGGTGGTCAAAGAAAATTTGGGACACTATGAAGGTTTTCTGGGGAAAAGATGCTATTTAAACTACCATCTGTGTGTAACTGTTAAGTAGCATGCATCAAGGTACAAAACCAAAATTTGCTGCATCCTGGAAAACACTACGTGAACACGTTTGGTAGACGTAGTCTAGTAAAGATGGGATCTCTTGTGCATATTACTGCTGACGGATAAGCCCCTTGGGGTAGTCTCAGCCTTGCTGAATTCTCATTGAATGCCCTATTAATGGGAAAGTTGTACTTCTGCTAGAGGGGCTTGCTGAATGACACATGATCTAGCTTGGTGACACAGAGGTTCAGACATGTATTCTGCTACAGAATGAAATTGCAAACTAGGTTTCTTTTTTCGTTCTTTTTCTTCCTCCTATTTCCAAAAAGGAACTTTGCTATTTTTTCCCACTCCCCAACAAACCGTATGGTGGTTGTCAGGGCATTCACATAGCATGGCAAGTACTTGAATTCAGGTGCTTTCTGTAAAGCAGACAGGTCTTAAACCTGCATAAATTTGAGTATCGTAATCACTCAGCTACTGCTGCTTAATTTGAGTTAGGGGGCAGGAAGAAACATCTCTCTGCTTTTGCTGAAACAAGTGCACCTCTGAAATACATTTGTTTTTGACAAATCAGTATTTTCTTTAAAATATTTCTAGTGTGTGTTGCTGAGTTCAAATGTTAAGGCCTTCATCTGGTGGAATAGCATTGAGTTTGAAAGATTTAATTTCGTCTTCAAATCTGTAACCTGCTGACACACTACAAAGATCTGAGATGGCTGCCAACACCTAAGCACATTTTCAAAGCAGAAGCAGCGGCTTTAGTCATAGCTAAGTTGCATGAATCAGACCATTCTTCCTTGGACAGTCCTTCTGAAGAGGAAATTTGTTTACATTTCTCTCCATTGTGCATCTGTACTTCATGCTTTCATATGGGAACAATTTTTTGTGTGTGCATCAGGGGAGGGGTAAGGAAACAGCGACACACTGACCTCAAAAGCTCTCAGGGAAGTTTCTAGAGCCTTGGGCTGCCTGTATGGAGGGGTGTATGTGCTTACTCCAGTCTGTCCTTGTTCCTCTGGTTATCCTGTGTACACCTCCCACTGACCCACCCTCCCTGCCAGGGGGTATGAAAACAGAGATGAGCCTTACTTGCACAGCAAAAAGCCCACAGGTATTCTGAAGGTGAGTGCTGAGGGGAAGCGAGTCTATAGGAAGAAGTTTATACTATTGCTATTTTTGTTCTACCTGCTGTGTAGATGCAGAGGAATATACTCTCATCAACTGTCAAGTTAGCAATTTCTCTTCTCAGTAGGTTCACTTCAAGGTTAAAGGCAGAGCAAATACTGCCCTTGATTTCCTTAGCATGAAACCAAAAGACTCAAAGGCTCTGCTGATGCCCACTTGAGAAACAAGTTTCATTTCCGTGGCTTGAAATGACACCAAGAGATGCGGGCATCTGCCCAAGGGACGCTGAGCTCCTGTTGGCATTTGAGAGATGTCTCTGCTCAGGCACTCTCTTCTCCCTGTTAGACACCCATGTTAGCTGCTGTTTCTGAGTTCACGCTCAATCACTTTGGAGAGCAGAACACATTGTTCTTAACACTCATCTCTCATCCTTTCTGTGCAAGATTCAGTTGGCAAAAAAGGCCTTATTCCCATTTGTTCTTGTGGAAATTAGGGCAGAACCAGACCAGAGTAGATACATATGTGCGTGCGCGTATCTGGCTCTGATAACAACCGGGAATGGGGTTGAGAGGAGCACGTGTAAGCAGCCCTCTTTGGGTAGCAGCAGGTTCAGTTCAGGAACCTGAGATTAAGGGGTAGGGGTAAGAGTTACTCTGAGGATAATATTTATGTTTTATGGGAAAGCCTTAGGGGGAAAAATTTTCATCTATTTTGGACCAAAAAAGTACAAATCTGGAATTTTCCATGGAAAAGAATTATTCCTTTTTTAAATCTTTCTCCACCCCACCAATGCATTTAAATTTTGGCATGAAATGGGAACAAGTTTGAAGGCTCCTGGCTGGTCCTTAAAAAGCTACCCAGGAGCTGACAGCACAGAAATCTTGGGGCGATAATTGAGCTGAAGACTAAAAGCAATTACTCCTGAGCTCAGAAATGGTGATCTGTACTTAGGTGTAGGCCTGGCTGTGGAGAAGCATGAAATCTGTTCTTTGATTTTTATTTTTCTTTTTTTAAACCTTGGTTTTGACTGTATCATTTAAGAATTACAAGTAGGAAACACAATAACTGTTCTTATGTACTTAACTGAATAATTGCATTAGTTTAATATCACTAATTTGTTTTGTATTTTATACTCTACTCCTTTAGAGTGCCTTTCTGTGGAGACTTTGGGCTCCCTTCCTCTTTCCTTCTCTCACTCTTTTCATTGCTGTATTGTTCATGGCTCATCAGGGATAGGCAGAACCATGGTGTTCTTTGTAGTCTCACAGCCCAGAAGGAGAATTTTTTGTGAGGTAGTCACTACCGCAAACCTTGAAACCTCCAAATAACCCTATTTGTAATCCAGTTATGTCGTGTTCTCATAACTTCCCAGGCCACAAGACACCCAGATATATCCCTGAGTTGATGGCTGCCCAGTAAACGGCTGTTGTTAGATAACTTGAGTTTACCCTTGCAGCTTTGCCCATAGGAATATAGAATTGTTCATACAGATGACTAGCTCCTGTGGTTGAGCCTGGCTCTTTCTGGAATGGCCAGTGCATTAGAAGATAGTTTTCTCTTCTCTCTCTCCCCTCCCACTGACTTTCCCCAACATGTCCTTGACTAAATATGTAGTGCTGCACACGAAAGGAAGGAATTTAGAAGTGTGTGAAGTACTTGCAATTAAATGTCATGCAAGCCACATGTGGTTTTGTTGCTCCAAATTCAGCTCAAATAAATGGAAAGGATTACAAAATGAGGGAACAACTTGGGTCAACCTGGAGCATTAAACAAAATATGTTTTCCTTCAGTAGCACCTAGGAGTATGTGATGCATTTTACCAAATGAAGACGACTATGTGGAATCCAAGTCAGGGGCTCAGGCGAGGTATAATTGTCACAGGACTAAGAAAGTTGGGCAGTGTTGCTTCATGAGCCTTACTAGTTCTGGTGCTTGAAATAGTTGCTGCTTGCTTTGTTTGGCTTGCACCGCTGCAGAGAAGGGAATGTTTTCCATGCCCGCTGTGACAGGACAAGAAGGAATGAAGGTAGGAGTCGGAAGTGAGGTGATGGCTTAGGCTCACTAATGGGAAATTAGGCAAAGGAGAGACGGGAACTGTTCATGTTGAGCCTTCAGTGAGCCAAAGCTTAGGGGCTCTTGGGTCTTTAAGACTATTTAAAATTATTTTCCCTTGCTGGACTGTGCAGCGAATGAGGTATCCCCATATGTGAGATTTTATTACCCACCGTTCCTAGGGAGATGACTATAGTTTCTCACTGAACTTGCTCAAATCTCTGACATTCCTGTGATCAGGAGATCAATTTAATCTCCTGATTAGGAAATTTTCCACTGGTTTTAACTAAGAATTGCCATGTGCTAGGAGAACTGCTCCACTCCTTTTGTGAGCCAAAAGACTACAGCAAACCTGACACAGCCCTATTGTCCTCTGCATACCGAGCTCTGAAAGGTTTGGTGACATTAGTTGATGGAGGAAGGACATGTGCCTTTCCCTGAAAAGTTAAGGAGAATTATTTGCTCGCCGTATCAGCAATGCCATTGCCTTTCGCAGTCAACTACTGCCAGCTGTGGAAGTCATGTTCCCTCCTGCCAGCTGTTCATTGTGCTTTTGCAGTAGGAAGAAGGGGGATGGAAGCAGGGGGGATCTTAATTGAAAAAATAGGCCTAGGGCTTCAGGGACATAACAAAGTCAGTGGGAGTGTGTGAACAGCAATTTATTTTGTCAGTTCAAGTTACAGTCACTCTGACATGTGAAAATTGCAGATGCCAGTTTCTCAATGTGTCACTGTGACACACAGCATCCCAAATAAATAAATAATGAAACTCTGGACTTGGTTCGCAGAGCTTTGGAAAGCCCAAAGAAATGGGGGATCAAAATTGGCAGATACACTGAGACAGTTTTCTTTGACATAAGGGGTATGATCTTAGCTCAGCCTTTCACAAGATGATCTTCATACCTTTCATTGATTGCTTCAACAGTGTTCCTATCATCATTGTAATCTTCATGTAGTTTATGGCCTTCGTAGCTTCTTTGGGCTTTGGAAGTGGAGCTGTTTTCATGAAGAATGAAGCAGACCTTTTCCCTTGAAACTGTAAAGGATTGGAAGGAGTGTTGCTGAAGTGTTGACCTGAGACTGAGTAGACCTCCAAAGCAACTTGTTAAGGCTAGGATCCAATTAGGAAATTACCTGTTACACTGACTACTTAGGAGCCTTTTAAGTGTTCCGTTTCCATATTCTGTTCTTCACCCATAAAATGGGAGTAATGGTGATATTTACATCTCCTGTCTTTTCTGAATTAGTTTAGATCTTTTAGTAAGGAGCTCTCCTTTCCATGTATTTCTATAGCATTTATATGATTTGGTTCAGACTTTATTATGGTATCTAGATATTCTAGCAATGATAGCACTTGTTTTGTGCAAATCAAGTAGTTCAAGTAGTAGTCTCACCAGTGAATGTTTGTTTATTGGGCTTACAGAAGTAGACAAATAGCCATTAATGATCAGGTGACCAGGTTGGAAAAATGAGGAGTTTATTAAAAGTTCAATCAGAAACTATTCTGCAGAGACCCTTGGCAGGAGCTTGAGTTGTAGCAAAGACATTCATTGCCCTTAGAAGAGGAGTCCTTAATAACATGGCAAAGCTATGAAAGGTTTTCTTTCCCATTTCCCTAGTTAATCTGGGTCAACAGAGTGGTCAGACAGAATGTGTGACTTCTGAGGAAATTCTGAATAACTAGAATCATTTTATGTAAGAGGAAAAGAGTGAGAGAGGATATAAATCTTCAAATGTATAAAAGGCCTGTGCATGCAAGGAGAAACATGTTATCTTTGGAGAAGAAGAATAGGATGAGAAGCTCTAAATTTAAATTGCAAGGAGGTCTGTGTCCAGAAGCTGAAGAAAGTATTAACAAGGCCAGTGAGGATGAGAGCTTGTGCTGTTTTCTGTAGCATGTAGTCCTAGCAAGCTGGGGATGGAAGGGAATTCAAGATACTATCTAGCCAACCCTTGCTCTAAACCAACATCTAAAAGGTAAGTGCTAATATTTTTGCACAATATTTCAGGAAGCTGAAAGTCAATGCAGACAGGAAGGTTTATCTGGTTTCATGACTTTGGAAGAACTGTTAAGCTGATACTTCTCACCAGGAGGTAGATTGTGCCCAGGAGTGTTTCACTAGTGTAAGAGGATCTCCCTGTTCGTAGAACAACAGTACTTCACCTTTGGCAGCACCGCTGTCTCTTTACATGTAAACTTAAAAATAGGGGATGGATTCTCAGGAACTCAAAGCCAAACTGTCCTTCTTGTGCAGCGAGGGCCAAAAGTAATTTTGGTCACACAAGGCTGAAGACAGAGATGTGAAATGAGCTGGAGAGGGATCAGCTCCTGATGACAGATTAGTGAGCTCAGTCTGTACGATTCCCAGGATATGGCTGATTCTGAAGTTCTTCTTTTCCATGGAAAAGCATCTGTTGACTTTCCATCAGTGCTCCAAGGGGAAGTGCTGCACTGCCTGTCTCACACTTTTGAGAGGACCTTATCTGCTTCCTTGGGAACTATGGAAAGAAACTGTATGAATTAGGCTGCAAATAAATCTTGGGACTTTTACTGGATGTTCTTCATTCACGACTGCCCTGGTCACACTCTTCTGAGTACATCCCTAGATGGACAGACTTTGAGAGAGCTGATGCAGTTGCTCGATAGACCACTTAACATGATATTAGCTCTGTGCTTGTCTATACTCTTAAAACATGCGTCATTGTACACTGTAATTATAAGGAGAGCTAACTGGCAAGGAAGGATGATTGCATCATTAAGACACTGGAACAGGAATAGCTAATTCTGCTGTTAACTCCTCATGTAACCCTGGCTATGACACTGAAGATCAGTTTTCTTAACTGAAAGGAAAAAATTTCTTACCTTATTCATCTTATTTTCATGTGTTGTGTAACGTCGCTATGTCTACATAATATTTTGAAGGGACAGAAACATGAGAAATTTGTGTCTACGGCATGAGCAATGAGGATCAAATTCAAACTGGAATATGAACCGAAACTATAAGTGTCCTACAATAAGAACATTAATGTCAATAATATTCGTAATAAAAAATGTACAAAGCGTTTGGAAGATTAATCATAACAGAGATAGCTAAAATAAAAGTCTGTAGTGTATAACAGAACCTGGTTAATTCTTTGTGTCAATTTGCAATCCTGACATCTCTCACCAAGTATTCTGGCAAGCTCATAGCACTTTCAAGAAAAGATTTAACAGCCAAGTTACAGCACTGACATCTCATGTTGCTTTTAGTTTATTATTGCAAAATGCACTACTGAACACTTACTCGTGCATCATGAAATAAAATGCTGTGGAATTACAAACGAATTTTGCTTGTAAGATGAATGAGTCTGTAATTTAGAATCTTTGATATCAGTATCATTGATGCTTTCATGGTAAAGATGAATATAGTTGCAAGGGTTTTTTTTAATTTGGAAGTTTTGGCACAATTTTGAAAAGGTAAATTTTGGTGAGATCCTTTGTAATTTTTTTTTCCCAAAGAGTTCAGCCAGCTATGAAATAAGAATGGTTTTATTTGTTTTTCTTTTTCCCCCGGTTGCCTTTTTTCCCCCTCTTCTAGATCAAACTTTTTTTTTAATGAAATCAACCTTTTTCTACCTCTGCTCCTACCTCCCACACCCCTGCTCTCATGCACAAAATTGCACAGTCCCCTGGGGCTCTGTTATCCATTGATGCTGTTGGCAAGAAGCTCCTCTGTCCATAGAAGCTGTCTTCTTTTGCTGTGTTCATTCTGCCTCCATTTTTTTGTGCGTGTCACGTTATAAAACCCATGCAAAACGATCACAGCTGAAGAGCAGAGTCATCACTTTCAAATTCACTGTGCAAAGCAATAGGGTTTTTTTCTTAAATATTTTAGACAATGCTTTTATCAAAATGGGTCATTCTTCTGTGTAGTCAGTGTGCCGCTCCTGGCAATGACCACTTCTAGGTGCAAGAACTGCTGCAGTGGGCAGTAATGGATTAAATATGTCCACTGTGAAAGATTCTTCCTTAATTGCATTAGTTTGAGGTTTATTTTATGCCCTGATAGGTGGTGTTGAGCCAAAGAGACCACAATACACCTTCCTTTCCAAGGTCCGAGCGCCGAAAAGTATCTCTTTACAAGAAGGGTGCTTAAGTGCTTTTCTGAATCAAAGCCTGAGTTAGTGCTTTAATGTACTGTTCATGCTTGGAAATGGCTTATATTCCTCTGAGCAAATTTCCTTTAAAGAAGCTAAGCCTACTACAGTGTCTGAAGAATTCAATGTCACACTGAAAACTTATCCCCCAGTTCTGTGTCCAAAGAGATCCTGCTTAATGGATGCTACCTATTACTTACTGCCATACAGCATTCCTCTTTCAAGCACTGAAACAGTCTGTTCTCTCTCCAGGCAATGTGTCAAATTTTTGTCTGGTCGCCTATGGTGTTTTCCATTTATATTCAAGGTTCTAGAGAAGGTCACTTCAGTGCAGCATGAATAGCACCTCCATACCCATGATCTCATACATATATTTGAGGCTGGCTCTAAGGCAAGAGTATGGTAGGACTCAGACTGCCCACTGGAAAGTTTAGGCAGCATCTCATGTAGGAGAGTGATTTAGGGATATGTTCTCTTCACCACTGCTGCTTTCAGCACAGTGGACCACATTGTCCTTTCAGAAAGTCTGAAGCAGGTGCCTGACCTGCCTGGAAATGCTTTATTGTGGTTCATTTCAAGCCTTACTGCAGACTGCCAGTTCCTTGTCTGACTATTGCAGTCCTCGAGGAAGATTCATCCCTTAGCCTTGCTGGGTATTTTAAGGCAGTGCTTCTAACTATCTGTGTGAGCCCATATGCTTCAATTAGCTTTTGTCTGGCCTGAGCTGTTTTTGTTATCACCCTCTTTTTGCTGATAAAGCAGGAACAATTTTAAAGGCGACCCCCCCCCCACCCCGGCCGCAGGAGCCCTAGGATGGATGGGAATGAACTTTGTCAGGTGCTTAGAGTAAAAGGAATTGTCGGATACCTGGCTCCCTGTCGGTCCTGACAAATCACTCAGGGGCCTTGTGTCTCAGGTTGCTTGATCTGCAAAGCAAGGCTAATATTTATTTCCATTATATATATTAATAGCACTTAGTAACTTTGAACAAGGTCAGGACTTCACTGCATTACATACTGTGCTAAGACATGCATATATTAGTTCCTGTCTCTTGCCTCCTGTAAAGAAGTGATGTAAGAATGCCTGAGAGATGCAAGAAATAATCCATAATGCATGATGTATTCTGACGTTCTGTCCTGTCACTCTGACTCATCTGATGAAGTGCATTATGGGTGGGAGATAACTTGAGGTGGCTTTTCATAACTTGATTATCTTATTTCAGTGTTAATACTTATGATAAGGATTCATGACTAAAGGGAGTCAAATGTCTGAAAAACCTTTGCAAAGTTTCGGTGCTGCTGCTGGTGATATAAACGAGGGAGAATAAAGCAGCAGTGCCAAAGCATGTGTACCTCCACCAAAGCTGACCCACGTTTTCTCTAAATTTAAGCCTCTCATTTTCATCACTGCCTTAGGTACTAGGCTCTCTAGGTGATCCCATGCTCCTTCAAGTTCAGACCAACGACTCTGAATTAATAGATGAGTAGATAACAGCTCTGTGAACCTACAGTATGTATTAATAAATAGGCTGTCTCTAACCACCGTTAATGCATCCTAGATTTAGGGCTGCCTGACAAGCAATGTTCTGCCATTGCCACCATGACTTTGTTCTGTACTTTAAACTTGGAAGCCGTGGTTAAAATAAAGAATAGTTTGGAACCTCTGGTTGTTAAATCACTGCAAGCTCCCATTGTGGATGCACAGTGACACCACGGTTGCTAATGTCTATAAAACTGCTTTACAGGACTAACTTATTCTGGTGGGACCCACACTATGTTAGTTCCTTTGCAGACAGGATGAGGGACATTTGTGTGCAAAAGTGACGTGTTGGGGTAGCATTGCTGAGGTTATGGAGATGTGAGCTTGAATCTGTGATGGGATATGATTTTTTTAGCTCCTTCTATAAATGGACAATATTGATAAACGGTGCTTCCTTCTAGTATCATGATGCCCGTATATTCTGGTTTCGTACTTGGAGGCAATAGTTAAAAGTTCAGGGTGGGAACAAAGGCAACTGGATGTGCTGTTTGATCATGTAACTTTGTTGGTGACAGACAGTCCTCGGTCCAGGATTGGACTAAAGTGGAGTGGGTGCTTGTCTCTGAAATATTAAAGCAGGAGTTGCTAGCACTTGAGGAAAGAGCAAAGTGCTTTAAGCAAAACTGTAGTAAATTGTCATCCTCTGTAAGGCATAGGGATGGACCTGCAAAACCAGTTCAGCAGCAGCAGAGCTAAACCTTTGTATTAGCAGGACTGCAGCGAGGCTACCAATGTACTGATAGAGATGTCAACAGGACATCGTATGCTGAACAGAAATGGTTGTAATGGAGCAAAATCAGGGTGCGCGAGCTCTGAAAGTGGAATGAATCTGAGATTAGCAACACTGTATGGAGAGCTACAGTTTAATCTTGTATGAAAAGATATAAAAAATAATTTATGAAATGAAGGCCTCGTTGTGAGATGGTAATCGGTTGCTGAACTGCAATATTCTGCAGGTTTGTTTAATGCAGAATTAGTCAGAAATCTTTAAAGGGTGATTAAAATATCCTTTTAGCTTTCCATTTATAGATATATATATTTTTATAATCCCACTTTATAAAGTTTGAAAGTGAGATACAAGTTTAGTGAAAGCAATGAATACAGTTTGAGAGATGCTGGCTCTTCATGTCTTGCAGTCATGCAGGGCAGTACTTGGGGGGAAAAAAGGAAAATGATCCAGAGCCTTCATTCCAAGAAAGAGTCTAGACATTAAGCCACTGCATAAAAAGCTATTGGAAATTCAAGGATTTCCTTACAAGTAGTTGCATCTTTCTTTCCTGGCTTCTTCTGGAAGTTGCAAAGAGGTCCACTGACTTCTCTGAGATTCACAGTACCACATAAATTAGACAGAAAGACTCTATGGGAAGTGGGCCAAAGGAAAAGACAGTTCTTAAATATATTATCTATTTCACTCCTTTCCTTTATACATTTTCTCCACGGCAAGTCTTCCTCTGTACTTAGTGAAATATGCTTTGAAGTAAGTTGAATTGCCAAAAAAGTAAGATAAAATGCCACAAAATAGTTAAGTTATATTTTCATTCTCTGTTCTGTATGAAATAATTCCACAGAACTAGTAAATACAAGAGTCACGTTACTTAGTGTTGATGCAGTGGGCTCAAAAGTCACCTCAAATTGTTCTGCCCATCTCCCTAAGTGATGAGGTGACAACAATACCAAACAAGCAACAAAGCAAGCAGAAGATCCTATTGAGCACTTTGAACACTGGGTCTTTTTTAGAGCTGGTGGTTGTTTGGATAAAGGAATTCATGGAAATAAACCACAGCTGTACAGCTGGTATCCACTAATAGTCCTTTGGAGCAGAAAATAGGCTAGTCACAAGTGAGGTGTCCATGGCTGGTAGCAAGCAGGGACCATCCACGCCTGATAGAAATGTAACTGGAAAGGTAATTTTTTCTGTTGACTGTTTCAGGGTTTAGGGGCATGGAGTGCGGCTGTCTTCTGATTGTTCGTGTTGGCCAGCTCCCAGCTGCTTTTTGAAGATACTTATTTTTGTAACTGTTGCATTTATCAGGGTGGATTAGCCAAGTCTGTTGACTTCAGTGCTTTGGCACAGGCTGTCAGAAATTATTTTAGCAATGCTCTGCCCTGGACAAAGCGCATTTACTTTTCAACCTCTGCTCTCACTTCCAAGCAATAAGCTACTGAGGGTTTCATTTACAGTCAAACATTCAGTGGAGTTCTTATCTGCAGCTCTTTGTTGAACATTGGATTTTTGTTTGTTGAAATCTAAGAGAAAGGACCATCTCCACCTAATGGCTTCTGGCTACCAGTAAATGGTGGCTATTCCACAAGGAGGTATAAAGCACAGTAGGATGTTTTCAGAGAGGTAATAAATCTGCTGGGATTGTCATGAGGAGTGCCAACATAATTTGAGAGGAACTTGTGGCATTTCCTTTGCTCCGTCTTGGGCGTCATCTCCACAAAGGCTTGAATATATGGGCCAAATTCTCTGCTCAGCAGATCTATGATTTTCCAGCACCAAAGGGCTGGGCCCATCCTCTGCAAATTGTTCAGGGTAATACCATGCTTTATTTTCACTTCCAGTGTTTTAGGGGAACTAAAAAACCAACCCTCTTCTTGGGTAAGCTGATTGACCTTTGATAGTACATTCAGGGCTGTGAAGAAGTTTTTAATGGAACATATTTACCCTAATGTTGTTCAAGGTAAGGAAGAATTTAATCTGAAGTAAAGGCTCATTGTTTAAGAGACATTCATTGGAAATTGAATATCCTCTCTGTGCCATTATCTCCAGCAAAAAGTTCACTAATTTTCTCTCACATGACTCAGGCTAACCTTTACAGTCACAGGTACCTTTATATTCATACATACCTTTAAAGTAAATGCAACTACTCACTTCAGAAAGGTTTCTCGCTCACACGAATTAGTTTGTTCGTTCTCTTAATAATTCCACTTGCCTCCCCTGCAGATGAATGTCACCGCAATCTCTGTGCTTCCATACTAAAACCTGATCTCGTCACTCACTTCAAAGATGCAATTCACTGCCAAATACCTCACCTTCATCCATCTCAATCTAAACTCAGCAAAATGACCTCTCAAAAAGTACTCTACAGAGGCACTCTTTAATCAACATCTGTTTAGAGCTTTCCCTGTTAACTTCACATAGGCAGATTGTTTTCCATAATTAGACACAGATAGGCTTTGATATAACCAGCTGACATATAGAATACATATTCATTTCTCCCTCTGACTTCTTGAAGGATCTGAGTAATGCAGAAGAAACACCTAGTGCATTTAATACTAGTCTCAAGAGCTTCAGACTTGTCTAAGAGAGTCACTGAAGCACTTCAGGTAAAACTCTCATCTCTTGTCAAAATGAGAGGCTTAGGACAGTGTGATGCTCTTGATGAACTAAGAGGCTGTATTTAGATAAGAAATGGAGAGGAACTTGGAGCTCGTGTCTGCTTATTTTCGTTTGCTAGATGGGCTATAAGGGGCAGAAACGTTCTTTAGGGACAAGAAAATTCTGACATTAATAGAGCTATCACTGCAAAGAGTTTATGGTTTTGCAATTATAGCCCTGAACAGCTACTTGGGGCTCATTGATGCTCACAGCTCTGGGCTTTGCTTGATCTGTATTGTCTTAGGCCATTTATAGAGACTCTAGTTCAGATAAACACTTAAACATATGCTTAAAGTTATTCCTATGTAAAATATCCCTTAAGCTTCTCTACTAAACATGACCTTGATCTCTTGGTGCTGCAGTTCCCCAGTGAAAAATAGAAATACGATAACAGCTTTATCAGTCTGAAAACTCCCAGCAGTCCCATGCTACTATTTCTCATGTAACATAACAAAACATATCTATAAATGTGATAGTATTTACTGGCTTGATTCTGCCCTTTCCCTTCAGTGAAATTAAATAACAGCTGACTCCAGAGGCAGGCTGATTGATTTCAGTGAAACTAATGCTACTACTCAACAAGAGTAAAGGCAGAAGTAGCGGAGTCAGGCACTGAGCAGGTTCTGTTATTACCCTGTTACTGCCACAGAGCTCTGGTTATTTTGAGAAAGCCTGTTCATATTTTCTCTTTCACTGTCTCCTCCTGATCTTTTCTTTTCGCCTTTTCTCAGCTTCATAGAATAGTCTCAAAACTTACCAGTTGACTGTCAGCTTTAAAAATCTCCTATTTCTGGAATTTTCAGGCTCCTTAAGTGAGCATTTAGAGCCACTGTATCTCCAAACCATCTGCTATTATTGGGAAAAAAAACCAACCCCAAAACACTTTAAAAGCTGACAGCTGACTTTCAGAAGTCTTCAGTTATTGCAGCCCCAGTTGAAATTATTGAGAACTAATAGTCTAAAATGTTTTGGAAAGTCAGGGCACGGAAGGGTTCATTTGCATTCTGCTGCCTCCAGCCCCATAATTTTCTACTGTTTTTCAATGTGTTATTGTTGAAGGTATCAAAGTTTGGAGGTGATTAAAACTCAGTAGTTCGTTTGGTCTTTAGCATATTGTTTTCAAACATTTCCAACAGAAGTAAATGCTTAAATCCCATTAAATTGGAGTCTAAATGCCTTAGGTTTCTTTACAAATCCTTCTGGTAGGCATCAGATATCAAACAGACAAAACAAAAAAATTAAGCTGAAGCCAGGGTATTTTTCTTTCCCTATGGGGAAAAGGGCATCCATTATGCAATGAATTTTCTTTTATAATGGTTTGGTGGCTTTGACAAAATTCATTTTACTTCATTGTCCTTTTACTTTACATAATGTCCATAAAATGGCAAACCAGAAGATGTTATTGCTGATCAGAACAATTAGTGTAAAGCTCTTGAGTAGAATAACGTTGGGAAGAAAGCAACCTTTCGAGCCGGAGCAACTTTCTCAGGAACTGTATTCTGCATGAAGGGATATGACTTGTCTTGCAGTCCCCCAAAGTAGTTTTCATCTGTTGTCTTCATATCAGGAAAAAAAAAAAAAAAGGAAAAAAAATTGCTGACTTAGTTCCCCTCACATTGTAATACCCAGCATGTTGCATGATACCAGAATAAATGTTACAAGACAGGTAAAGCTTAATTCTACCATTATCCCAAGGGATGCTGGAAACTCTAGTAAAATGAGATTCTATGAAATTGAAACAATTAAATAAGCTTTTTTAACATGAGGCTAGGGAAGACCTGAAACGGGATCCGTTTGGGAGACCCTGCTCTCATATGGATGCCTCTGGATTTCAGAGCAGTTCCAGCCAGGTGTGGGGGTGTACCCACATGGATAAAGTTACAAAGAGGCTTAAAGATCTTTCAGAGCAGAGAGAAAACTAATAAACCTCTAGTTCATATAATCTGGGTTTACCTTGTAGTGCACAAGTCCTCCGTAGGTAAGTCCCTGTGGTGCAGAGGACACATTTAAGAAGGACAGCTAAGCTGATGCCCCAGTTCCCATTGATTTTTACTGGGAATGTATTTGTCTTGATTATTGGCCCCTGGTTTCCAATGAATATAACCACCCTGCTTTCATACGAACCGTGGTGTGTTCACCTGTGGACTGTCCTCTTCTCCTGCTATGTAACCCTCATGGCAGGCTTTGAGGAGCTCTGCCCAAAGCCCAGGGAGAGCGGTGACGGGAGGGAGCAAGGAGCTTTGGCTGGCTTAATGCGGAAAACTCCAGGAGCATAGGCGGGAGATGCTAAAACTGTTGCGGGAGGCCTTGTAATTGGAATACAGTTCTGTAGATGGTTATTTCATTGGAGACTAGTCCTTAATTAATACAGAGCCTCCAGAGCACACTTTCTCATCTCTTTCTTCCCATCCCTCCCCTCACGTATATGTCTACATGCATTAATCAAATCACTCTTCTGTTCCGTCCATGAGTTGAACACGGGGACTGGATTTCTTGCCAGCTTATGCATAAGTTAAAGCCGAGGTATTTGATCTGTGAAAGCCGGCTGAGCTGCGGCACTCTGCAGCAAGCGGGTCTCAGTCTCTGAAGGCTCCCTCCCTCTATCCGTCCCTGATCCTTCATTTCCTCTGATGTCATCACTCCAATTTAAACAGAGGGGCCAAGCTAAAAAGGCAGCAATTTCTTTTGGCTTTAACCTCCGGCAAGTTCGGGCCTGTTCGGACATGTCCACGGATATTTCAAGAAGCGGGAGTTTCTCTAGCAAACGCAGTGCGTTCCTGCCCCCCTCCCCGGCACAGAGCTGTTTGGCATAAGTTCATTCTTCTGAAACCTCAGTATTTACACAGGCTCTGTGACTGTGATTTACTTGGGGTCCAGCTGCGGATACTTATCTTCAGTTTTCTGAAATAAAAGGTTGAAATCAAAAGCTACAGGAGAGTGCTTCTGTTTGTCATGCAATTCATGTTTCCCCCCCGCAGCTTGCTCCACGTTAGCCTGTTTGCAGCCAAATGGGGTCTGCAAAAACCACATCCAGCAGCTTGGCATGGGATGACATCCTGAGGTGGGAAACAAAGGGGTTTGGAAAGGTGTGGCTGCTGTCCATGCGTAAGCAGGCCACCTCTCCCCCTGGAAAATCTTTGCACACAATCGTTTGAATACTGATCTGAAGTTCTTTTCCTTGGGATCATGCTTTCTGTTCAGAGAAAGATACTGCAGTCAGCACACATGTCCGAATGTTTTACAGGAGCAGTAAAGAAGTTCATAGGATATAGAAGGACCTGAATGCAGCTCTTCAGTACAAAAGGGCAGTGTGAAATTAGCAAATATTTTTCATTAATATTTCTAGTAGAAACAACAATAACTCTCTTCTAGGCCTGTGATTATTTTTTAGGAAGTCTTTCACCAACTTTCAATGAGTTTTAAACCTCAAATTTTGAAGTTTTTTGTGTTTCAGCTTGGGATGGAGAACAAGAATCATCCTCATCAGAGGTATAATTTTTAGAAGTTGGAATTTCTTGAAAATGTAGAGTTTTAACCAAAAATTGAGGGCTTTTGTCCAGAACAGGAACACCCTTAAATAATAATGCTAATCTTCCAGATAAAAAGAAATCCTATTTTCAAGTAATACACTGGAAAAACCCCACAGTATTTTAATTAAATTAAATCACAATGAAATGCAGAAGACTTAAATAGATTGGCTCTCTAGTATAGCTGCTAATCTGTCTCGTGTTCAGTGATCTGGTTCACCCTGCATAATCATAATCTATTCTGCATATGTTGTTCCAGACTGACTACATCCCAAAATATTTTGCAGAGTTAATCAAATGCAGCCTGAAATTCAAAGAAAAGGAGAACAGTTACGATGTATATGCAAGAGATAAATGTATTGCTTTCAGGTACAGCTTGGAAATAGATAAAAAGCCTCAGATCTATAAGGGAACTTTCTCAGAGCTCCTGTAAGCATATTCAGTGGCTCCTGTAAGTGCACAGAGGATTGCAGTGATTCCAGGTGCTCTGCAGTTTGGTTTCTATATCTGGGGTCTACGCGTTGATAAAGAGGAGATAGAAGGTGTTCCATCATCCTGCTACGGCCAAGCAAAGTTCAGGAGTCAAGATTTCTTTTGTGCTTATAGGATGCGGCTTGTCTGAAGGAATTAGCAATACTGCCTTGGAAATCAGCAGTGTCTCCGTTGCCTTCACTCCAGCAACATTCATTTACACCAGTGAAGAGTTTAGGCTGAGACCTCCAAAGAGAGCTAGGCACCCAGCTTTCTTTGAAAATATGGCATTTTTTGTCCCAGATGCTTTTCAGAGCTTTTGTGATTGCCTGACTCTTTCCATTTCTTAAATTCCACTTTTTTTTCTCTCCCTGCCCTCCTCTGACCCAACCTTATCCTTCTTTCCTTTCTTGATGTCTCTAACCTGCTTCTGAGCCATTAGGCGTTTCTCTGATCAGAGTATATTTTTGTCCGAGTTTGGGAAGAAATTCTTTTTAGTCAGTCTGATTCAGAACACTTGGCCTTGTGCTACCAGTCCACGTTGGCGTTATCATTCTTAACCGGGTTTATTCGAATTTGCACATAAGCCTGTTTTAAGTAGGAAATAGGGCAGAAGCAAGCTCTCTGGTTTCATCCAGACACGTTGTTCAGAAGTCCTCCCTTCAAATTTCAACCATTTCTAATTAAGAGCTCATCAAACCTCATAAAACCCGCAGGATTTCCAAGGATCTCTTGCTAATGGCTACACTTGGAAAAAAAAGTACTTTGAGTTATTTTGCTTCCAAAGTGCACTGTGTACTTTTGTCATCATCTTCCTTTTCTTTCCATGACATCTGTGGACAAAAGGTATTTGGATATGATTTGGTCAGTTAGATGAGAAATTATATATTGAACTCATTAGCATATAAATTTGGTTTTCAAAATGCTTTTGGTCATCAGCTCCTACACAGACGCACAAGCATATGCACACATGGTCTTGTGTATACTGGTTACATGATAAACTTTCTTAAAAGGAAAGCAGAAACTTTTGCATATGTATTTATATTATTTAGACTTCTGTTCAATTTCTAAGGGAATGTTGTCTTTTTTTTTTAATTATTTAAATGTCTCTGAGTTATTTTTGAAGCCAAAAATGATGCATAAACTCATCTGCTCAAGATACCTCAGTTTCTAGATAGTACAGATCCTGCTCTTGCATTGCTTTACCCCCCATAAATCAGTCTCTGTGTCAAAACCCCTTAAAACATAAATGCAAACATAAACCCAACAAATGTTAGGATAGTTAGTCCATTACTTAAAAAGGAAGAAGAGGAAATAACAAATGATACAGAAGAATGAAGTATTCAATGCCTTTTTTGGTTGCTTCTCCAAAAAAAAAAGTTGGTTGTGGTTGTATACTAATGCAATAAGTTTTAACAAGGGGATCATCTAAAATAGCAAAAGACTATGCTGGCTAAAATTTAGGTAATTTAGATGTTCTGCAATTCAGCAAGACCTGATGAAATCTACCCTAGAGTACTTTAGGATCTAGCTGAAACAATCCCAGAGTGATTAGAGATTATCTTTCAGAGTTCACAGATGACCAAGGTAGAGTCAGAGGCCCAGGGAAGGGTAAACATAAGGCCTATTTTTAAATAGGGGGAAAACGAGAACCAGGGGGATTATGGAACAGTAAAACTAACTTCAATACCCAAAAAGTTTCTAGAATTAGCTGTTACAGGCACTCAGAGAATAAGAAGTTAATAAGAAACAGCAAATACGGATTTGTCAAGAGCAAATCACATCAAACCAGTACAATTTCTTTGCAGGGTAGATGAACTAGTAAATAAAAACCAAGAAGTGGATATGATGTTTGTTAGTAAGGTTTGAATGCTGTCATTCATGGCATCCTCATAGTCAAAGTAGAGATATGTGCTCCATTTCAAATTTCCACATTCTGGGGGCACAACTAGTTGTAAATTAAGGCTCAAAAAGTAGATGTAGATAGTTTCCTGTCAAGGTTGGAGGGCATCTCAAATGGGGTCCCTCAAGGGTCTGCCCAGTAAGTTAGTGACTGTCTTGTATGATGATATAAAGCGCATACTAATAAAATTTTCTAAGGTAGTGTTGCATGGGATTGCAGCATTTTGGAAAGGAGAAGTAGAACTCAGAATGATTTTTATACCTGGTTATATGAAATTAGCAACTTGAAATGTGATAAAACCAAATCATAATGGTTAATGAAATAAATGCAAGTGCAGAATAGAATGCAAAAGAGAAAATAATTTGCAAGAGCAGTAGTATTTAAAAATTAAGACAATTAATGATGCAGAGTGCTGGAAAATCATAAACTGAATTTGACATAACGTCATAAAACTGCTTCAGAAAAGACAAGTTATGCAACAGAGAGTTTTAGTGGGACTTGTGGATAAAAGACAAGGTGTAAATTTTGGTTTTCAGGCAACCTTCGTACAGCCTTGGCTGCGTTCCGCTTTGGTTGTGCAGTTCAAGAAAAATCTTGACAAATTGGAGAGGGACCAAAGGAGAGCCATAGGAATGATAAGAGGTTTGGAAAACGCAGCCTATGAGGAAAGATTGAAAGAATTGGATTTGTTTAGTCTAGAGAAGGGAAGACTGACAGAATGTGATAACATTTGTCCAATATGTAAAACATTGCTAGAAAGAGAATGATGATGAATTGTTCTTCATAGGAACAATGAGTAGGAGAAAAATAATTGCTGTAATTTTTAGCAGAAAGGCTTTACTTTAGATATTAGAAAAAGTTTTCCAGCTTCAAGGATATTTCAGTACTAAAATAAGCTGTATGAGAAGGTTACTGGATCTGCTTCCTTGGAGGTCTTTACAAACAAATTAGTCATCTGTCAGGGATGGTCTGGGAGTATTTTGTATTGCCCTTTATGAGGAACAGGCTAGACTGCAGCTTTGGGTATCTTCTGGCTCTTACGTCTTTGTAATCGCAAGTGCATTTAAAGACTAGACTGAATAAAATATTAGCAACTGGCAGGTAGATGGAGTGTTGATCGTCTGTCTACTGTGTTTTTCAAAGGGATGGTGCTGTAGATAGGCATCTAAGTTCTTGTAATCATGAAAGATTTTATTCAGCACTTGTGCGAGGTAAGTGACTATAACACTTCTTACAGTAAGCGAGGAACAAAGTAGATTAAGTAGTTTCATCAAGGTTATTCTGTATTATATGAGCTAACTAGTTTATATAACCAGGCTAGGTGCCCTTTCAACTAAAATATCCTTCAGGTTTTGTGAGAAGTAATTGTGCCTGTCTCATCTCTGGTTATTTGGACAGTAGACAATTGGGAATAGTTGTTCCATATGATCAGGGTCTTCCTCAGCAGTTGTGGTTCTCATACGTTTCTCTACCTTTGTTTTACTTTTCTTCTTCATCGTGCTGTGATTAGTAATTAATGTGCTTAGTTTTTTAAATGGCTTAATTTGTTATTTACGGTTGACTGCAAGGTAACTGTGACCGAGTAGAAGCGGTGTGATGATACATATACAACTTTCCATTCCCAAGCTCACCACTAGCAGGTGAACACTGCTGCCTGTAAACTGAGTCCTCTCATTTTAAATCACAGATGACTTTTTGATACTAAGGTCAAGGGAGGCTGGGATTTTAAGAGGTCCAGACACATACAACTTCCTGAGACTGATGAACATCTTGTTACTGAAACAAGGACAATTTTGGATGTAATCCTGTCTTCCCTCTTTCTAGAATCGTGACTAGAGGATATAAATGTTATTGTATGCTATTTGTTTTTCATGCATGAACCCAGAAGTCTAAAAGGGACATAAAGGTAGCGAAAGCACATTTGTTGCACACGGGTTTTGAGTAGATGGAAGCGGCCTCTGGAAAGGCCAAATATCTAAAACCATCAGCATTTGAAATTTCATGACACTGTTTATAAAAAAAACCCTGAAGAACAAAACACATTTCTGCCCTTTCAACCTGAAACGCTTTTGTAGCGTTTCCTCAGGACCGTTCTGTGCTGACTTGGTGGGGAGGCTCTGCCAGGTGAGGTCCAGCCGAGCCGGGGCTGGCAGTCCGGCACTGTGTTATCCCACTCTGAACTGCCTTTCCCCAGGGATCCCGTGGCCTCTGCGAAGCCCAGCTTGTGCAGTTACAGGAAACCAAGACACAACAAGGCTATCGTCACTACTAAATGCCCATGGTCGTTTTGGCACAGCAGTGTGAGGTATACCGGACACCTGTACCTTGGAGGTTAAGTGATTTTGTTAAGAGATCACCCTAATGACAAGCTGAGAGAAGAAGCGGAGATTGGCAGCTCTTCTGCCATCACGGCACCCTGTCTTCCCTTACGTGATGTTGCTTTGTGCATCTCAGCAGCAGGAAGCAATTGTCCAAGTAACAAGAGCTGGGTCCTCACCACTGATGTGTGCGTTTAGCATTGGGATTGCCGTTTTTCATGCCTTGGGAGTTGAGATGCAGAATTAGGTAGCCTGATGGTAGGTTTGAGGGAGGTTGCGCAGCGTAGCTGGCTGCCCCAGCACATGACCCTCGCTAGGGCTGGACCAGCATGATCCAGACGGGATGTTTTCCAGCTGCATCAACCGGTTCCCAAATTCCAGTTTTAAACCTGGGACCAAACAAAGCCATATCCAGAAGGTTTCTTGTTTGGGGTGGGTGTGTGTTCATGTGTGTTGTTTTGCTACACAGCTGCAACATCCCAGAATAAACTATCCTAACTAGAGACAGACTGTATGGACCAAGGAGACCTCTATCTCTGAATCGGTGCTTACAAGCAGCAAGCCTCTGTAAAATCCCACCTTCACACTTTGCCTGGGGAACACAAAAGGTTAAAAGCCAAAGCTGTGTGTTATTTTCCTGCAGTGAACTTAACTTCTTTTCTGATAAAGATAACAGGCGAGATGTTCCCCCTCCCCACACACCTTTTTTTTTCCACTCCCCCCCCCACCCCTTACCGGTCCCTTCTTCTCACCCTGCTGCTGCACACACCATTTCTTCTGCACTACACATTACAAGTGGGGGAGATTTCTTGAACCAGGGGCCTCCTGCTTAATGCACTAAGGATTCGGTCAGGCCAAAAATGCCTGTAGCATATGGGGAAGGAAAGGGCCAGCAGTGAGCAAGCTTGGACAGATGTGCTATAGAGGGAGGGTGGTGTTAGTGGGGGTGGAGAAAGCTCCCCCCCCCCAGCCATTTCGGAGGGTGGCCAATCAGGAGAAACGGACCCTTTTTAGGACCCCAACAGTTAGGGAGAGCCCCTGAGGCATTTTTGGCCGGGAGGTTGTGCGCGCACACACACGGAACAGTTCAGCAGCAGTCCAATCCCCAGTGACATGGAGATTTTTCTTAATTCAGAGCATATTTCAGGCTTCAGTTTAAGGGGGGGTAAGGAAAAAAAAAAAAACAACCCACCACCAAAAACCAACCCATAAACCATAAAGAATCTATTGAAACAATTGTAAGGGGAAAAAATAGAATGTGGCTGCAGCCGAAGTTGTTAGGGAGGAGATGTAGGGGAGAGATGAAAAATAAAAGAAACAATTACCATTTTCCTCACCGGCCTCCAATCAGCCTGGCAAAATACAGATCTGTGCAGGCACTTTCCAAAAAACCAGAGAGGTGTCTCCCCCAGAAACACTGCTGTCCTCAGCTGGGCTTCTGGTTGAACTGGGCTTCCTGATAGATGCGGCTCTGCTCATTCACTCTTACTTGCATGGCAGCATCTCTTGTGTTTCTCAGTGTTGTTTTTCAAACAGCAGCTTAAATCCGGTGATCAGTTGTTTATCTTCTTGTTTGTTTGTTCTTACTGAGCACCTTCATTTGGGGATCTCAAAGCATATTCGAAGCAAGAGGCTCACAAGCTTTCCGGTGAAGCGAGGCCATCTGATAAGAGTCCACTTCATAGATGCAGAAACAGCCTCTTCAAAGTGTTCAAGTGATTTTTTTTAAAGGATGCCTGGCAAGACTGGGAATGGTACCTACATAATGCCAACCCACCTGCATAGAATCTCTCTGCAGTGGGATCTTTTGTGACAGTTGTTTTGTTTTGTTTGCCGTTAGGAATTAACGTGCCTGGATGCTGGCATCCTACGCAAAGAGCAATTGAGTTAGTCCCTGCCCCAAATAGCTGGAAGCCCCTGCTTCCAGTCTTTGCTCTCAGACACAATTTTCCTCTAAAGACAATTTAGATGCACAGGACTCTTATCACAGCTTGTTCATTACTGCCAAGGACCTGCAGTGCAGGATGTGACTCCTCAGTTAACATCTGTTTTTTTGACCAAATTGCCTCAGTTTGTGCATGGGCCCACAGCTGATATAAAGTGCTGAGAAATGATGACTATTTTTGTTGTTTGGGTGTATTTATTTATTTATTTTTAAACCTGCAGTTCATTTTGGCATACTGAGCTGGATTTACTTACAATTGTACCCAGGCAATTACCATGTTAAAAAAATTACTCCCAACTTACCCCAGTGCAAGGAGGTGAAAAAACAGGGGAGGTGCGTGTGTCTCACGAAGGGTTCTTTGGCATCAGACCAACAGGAGCAATTGGCATTTGGAGGGCAAAGATGCATGTGCATATTAGGAGGCAACTTGTGGTCCTAGGGCCACACGTTCAAATGCTGGCCTTCAGTCTGCTGCCACAAAAGAGAAACGCTGCCTCTGCACTGTCATTCTGCGTGTGGCATTGGGTCTCTGTGGGCAAAGGGGGTTGGGGTGAGCAAGGTGTCTGTGCGGGATGTTTAGGCACACTAGCCCAGATTTTTAGTTGTTTTTCTCTGTCAAATCAGTCAAGAAGAAAGCAAGCAGGCAAACAAAGTCCAATTTCAGAAGGGAACTGGGCACCTGAGATATTTCTGTCACCCTGTTTTTAAATGTTCATTATGCACTTAAAAGCTTAAGGGGCTGCATAAGCGACTCTTTGCTGTCTGGGCTCGAATTCCAATTCAAATCAGTGAGAAATTAATACGAGTTAGATGCCTGGAAATTGCTCTCCTATTGAGGACTTGAAACAGTGGGTGGAGTAATGCTTTGTGTCTTTGACAATGAAGCAGCACTTTGTCACCCAACATTAATTGTCCCATCAGCCCTGCAGCTCTGTTCCAAGGAGTTCCTGTTAGGGTTATTTCTGACCACGTTTTACTGCTTTGCTGTTCCGGGTCTCTATCTAGTGCTCACCAGAATTGTCCAAGGCAGATAGGAAGACTTTGTACTAAAAGCAGTAGCAGCAATTTCCTTGGCTTTAGTGGCAGCCTTTGGGGAATCTAGCATCAGTTGTTTCGTCTGAAGTTAAACTTTGGATCTGATGGCCCTGATTTAGGAATCTAGATTCAGCTTTGCATCACCTAAGGCAATAAAATGCCTGGCAGCCTTGAAGACTAATTATTGAGATTAAAAGGAGACAATGTGGCTTGCTTGCCTTTTCCAGGGGATGCAAGACATGCAACCTCAAAACAAAATGTCACTTATTGTCAGAGTCTCTCTAGTGAATTTGGAAATCTTGAATGCAAGACAGAAAGAAACCAAAGTGCAAGGACAGGAGATCTCTTTTCTTTGTCCCTTACTTGATATTAAAGAATAAGTTGTTAATTTTTATACTCTGCATTTCCTCACACCTTTGGGCATATTACGCTTCTTTGTGTAACTCCCTTTGGACCAAATCTGGATTACCTGCCAGACCTCCTCAGTTTAGATTTAACTCTGTGTTGTATTTGTAGTGTTATGCTGAAGTCTTGTTTTGCTTCAGCCCTACCTTCCACTCATGTGCAGAAATCCTGATCATAAGGTGAGCAGGGCTGCAAGCTGAATCCATCTGGGCGATGCTGCTGGATAAAAGGGTTGAACCTGTGCTGCAGGTAGCAGGGAAAAGAACAAATTAGAAGACTGCCAGCATCTTTTAATCCTGTCCCCTTGTGCCTGTGGGACGTTATTGTGCAGTGTGGCCATCCTCACCCAAGGAGCTCAGTGTGACCTAACTGTAGTAGAGACCAGTTTGTAAGGAAATGGTGCTTCTCCTCTTCGTCAGTCCTCAGCTTGTGCTCCAGACCCACGTTGTCTTCTGCAGGGATAAAAGCTGAGCACATCGCTGCTGCCAGCCTGGCACCTCGGCTCTCAGAGGCTGTGGTTACAGTGCTCTCTATAAGAGTATCTCCGTTTTCTTGGCCAAATATCTATGTGGGTAACTCCATACTTCCTTGCTAAATTCCTCTTGGAGTTTTATTTTGATTTGTGTCTGTTCCTTGTGCGATATAAAGTTTTACTTTGTCTGGACTAGCACTTGCTGTAAATACATTTTTTTTCCCCAGTAGTGGTAAAAGCCTGAGTCTGGAAAGTGAGAGCTTTTGAGAAGGTGTTGCAGAATGTTACCTTTTCTCCAGTGCTCTTAATTTTCATCCACTGTCAGGGAAGGGGATGGTGAGTAGACTAAATAGGCCCAAAGGAGTTTAGAAAATGCAAAAGGAGTTAAAAAGCTAATGCCGTAGCAGGTTAAGGGATGAATTTGAGATCCTCTGGGTATCCAGATATCTGGATATGCTGGTGAAATCAAAGAACTGTAAGTTCAAGTGAGTGTTTACAGGCTCCCAAATTCGGTTAATTTATGACATGTTTAATACGTTTTTACAAATGTTTGCTGTACTCAAGTAGTGTCGGTGCTTTATTTGGTCAGTAAAATTCCATCCTGCCTGCAGTACGCAAAGACCTGAATGTCACAAGGATGTTCTGTGTCTAAGGAAAAATATTCACTCTCATTTTAAACAGATATTCCAAATTCTTTTTCTTTTTTTAATAGAAACTTAAACCTGTTACTGTAACTACCAACAGGACTTTACAATTCTCACTAACATTAAGGGATATTTCTGTTTTTTCTGGTTTCCATTCTTACTCTTTTCCTTTTTTTTTTTCTTTTTTTTTTTTTTTTCCCTCTCTTCACCCTCTTTCTTCAGCATAACAAGATTGGAAATTAGTGCTGGCTTGAGGCCATAGCTGCATCTATAAGGCCATTTAAAGTTATTGCTCTCTACTCCCTCTGGGCCAGTAGGAAGTTCAGCTGTGATCACAGAGGAAGAAAAACACCCCAAAATGCTAGAAATAATAATTAAAAAAAAATAAATCAGAAGAATATGGAGTTGCTTTTATGCACTCTGAGTTTTGGGTGAAAAGAATTGTGAAAGCAGCTAGAAATACTGAAAAGCAGCTTTTTGCACTGAGGTGCTGGGATTGCTCTGGTGAGATTTGTGGTCACGGCCAGAAGAGAAAGTCTGTTTTACTTCGGACTGAGTTTGAGCTTCTGGCCTCTGACTTTTACATAGGAATAATCAGGAATAGCCCTACTGAAGCTGGTGGGGTTCAGCTGCTGTGTAGTTGGAGCAAGGGAAAGGTCTGAGCATCTGGGCGGGTGGGAAAGGAATTGCAGCTTCATTCTCATCCTAGTTCTGAATTTTGCAAATCACCTTATGCAAGAATCTGACCTGGAGCAAGCCTTTTATTATAGCAGCATGGCTTGGACTAGGATTTGGGAATGTAGATGTAAGATTGGTTAGTATGGGCTAAAATTTTAGTGAAAGAGCCTGCCACCTTAGAATATATCCTCTCTTGTAAATAGAAGACTTTTTGGCTGTAGACAGTTTGCTGAAGATGAAGAACTGGTCTGTACATGTTCACACAGATAATCTTTTTGCATGTACAAGTTGGTAGCTTTTCCAAACAGTTTGTACACACGTCTGTGAAAGCATCTGGCTTGGTCTAGTGAGTATGAAAAAAACAGATCCTGGCTTATATGAGTGAATGGGCACCCCTAAGCCCTCACCCTCTTTTTTTGCCTGAAGCTGAATGGCCTGGTCCTGTGAAATCTATCCCCACAAGCTTTCTTTTCACTTTTGTACAGCAGTGGCTGCTGAGCAATATTTGGGCTAGTTACTCTTGGGATAGGAGTGGAGTTTTTGCCTTTGCAGACAAAAGAAGTTTTCTAGGAGGGAATGAGGGGAAACCTCAAGCACATTCACTTTCAGTGAAAAGGTGAAGGAGTTTTCAGAGTCCATGTATGAAGAGGGAGGGATGTAGCTTAATGGATTTAGATGTTCTCCCAGCACCAAATAAAGAAACCCTGTTCCAGATCCATGAAACAAGTTGTGGGGCAGGGCAACAATGAAACTTTTAAAGAAATGAGTCATCAGAATGTTTTGGGTCCACGTGATGTTTTTTTGACTTGTAGTAGCTCTGGACTTCTATTCCTTTGAAAATTTCAACTTTCCACTCAATTCTAAAATTATTAAATCCAGTCTTTGATGGAGCTATGTTCCTACTTGCTATCACCTATCCAAAAGGCTCCACAGTTGAAAAGCAGCTCAGGACAATATGTGATGATTTAGCATTATTTTGGTGTTATTTACATCACAGAACCTCCATAGACTCTGACCTTGTTGACATTCTCATTCTTGATGCTACGCACATGAAGTCGATGTTCCTTCTTGTCCCCCCAAATTTACAGTCAATATAGGTGAGGCAAAGAGAGTCTTGCATCACATCTTTGGTTAATAGCAAATTCAGACTGTTCTACTTTAAGACCGCTTATCCTACAGCTCAATTCAGTGCCATATCCTACAGCTCAATTCAATGGCATGTCCACTTCTCAGACTATTTTAAATGAATACAGGAGCTCTCTTCACTGAACAGAGATTTTGCCATAAATTTTAAAGTTTAGGAGAATTCTTTAAATTCCCGCCCTTGGGTTTCCCGTTTCTCCTGTGGTCAACAGTTGGCAGATCCTGTGTAAGAAACCCCTTGCTTTCCTGTTTGTCATGAAGGGTTAAAAAATAAATAGCGGCGTGTGTTCTGGGGTGCCAAACTTTTTCTTCTGCTCTGTCTCCTTTTGATTTAAAAGCTTTGTTTATCTCTCTGTAAAGTCACTGGCAGGCCATAAAGAGATATATTGCCTTGGTGCAGACAGCACAGACTCCGCTCCTGGGAAAGCAATGGACTGTGAAGTTGAGTGTGCGCGTGTGTGGGCCCGCTCATAATTCAGGAGGGGTTCTCTTTTGGGAAGCTCCCAATGGACGCTGCCTGCAGCCACTTGTGGCTCCTTGTAGGAGAAGCATGCATGTATCCAGGAGGGTTGGTCAGGCTCACTGCTTTTGATGTTCTCATAAAGCCATCACTCCAAAGCTTGGAATCGCAAGGCTATTGAACTCAGTCATAATAGAGTGGATAAAGTACTCCCAATGGTTGTTGGTTTGTTTTTTTGGTTTGTTTGGTTTTTTGTTGTTTGTTTGTTGTTTTGTTGTTTTTTTTTTAATAGAGAAATAATTGTCATGTCAGAGCCCAGCTTGCTTGGGCACTCCCTGTTTGGCCAGCATTGAGTAGTGAGATTCAACATCAGTATTACTGCTTTGCTTCGCAGACACTGCCATCAGTTGAACCTGCGAGTGTACATTCCTTTACAGGAGCTGTACTCTGTTGTGTGTTTGCAAACTGTATGTTCCCCCTGCAGATCCCCAGCTGCTCCCATGGGTGCTCCTGCAAGTGTGGGGCAGCCGCGCTCTTGGCTGGGATGCAAGGTAGGCGCTTTAGTAGGAGAGATGGAAGAGGTGAATTATTTCTGTCTGGCATTTAGACTGCAGAAACTGCTTATTTAGCTGAGCAGAGGACACTTGGGTTTAATCTTCAATGGAATTGACTTGTAAGGTCCTTTTTGCTTATCACCAGAGGAGGAATCTACTCAAAAAGAGGGCAGAGCACCAAATGCAGCTGAACTATTGCCAGCAGAAAGGTTATTGATTCCCTGCAAGAGGAGATGGGAAGCTACCTCTTTCCTTTTTTTAAGAGCAAGTCATGCTTTGTGGGAATTCCCTACCTGGAATCATGGATTTCCAAAGATCTGAGTCTAAGTCTTGAGAAAGGGAGTTGGGAAGAAGCAGACCCCTCTCTTGGAGAACTTCCTCCACACAGAGGGTTAGCATGAGAACGGCAGATCATTTCAATCCCACTGCCTTTCTCAATACGTTAAGTGAGACATAGCCTAGAGAAGGCCCCTGAAGATTAATGCTTTCCACAGATTCCGTTTATCTTTGGAAACTCTACCAGCATATGTAGAACATGGCCCGCAGCCTGCCACCTCCTCGTCTCCGGCAGGCCTTCCCCACCCTGTTTTTCCTTGTGCCTGACGCAGAAGGGGTTCCAGGCTCGCTGTGTCTTCTGCAGCTCTGGGTCGCTGTACTGAAAAGGCTGTTAATCACAGCCTCTGTGTAAGCTTGTTTGCCTGGGGAGAAATCCCTAGTACCTTTTTTACAGTGAGGATAAATCTGAGAATCGCCTGAAAATCTGCAGGAAATTACTTTTCAAGTGACCGATGAGATGACCTCTAATTTCCTAATGATCTAGGAAGAGTTCAAGCCCAAGTGCTTGTATATGCAGAATGCCAAATTTATATATACAAAGCATCATAATTACTGTCATGGAGATTTACAGCGCTTTACAAATCATTAATAATCATAATAATAATATTTACCATAACTCTTTCTGGCAGATTAATTGCAATTCTCTTTGACCATCCTCAAACTACTTTTCTTACAACATCTTTCCCATTGGCATGAAAATGAAGTACACACAACATAATTTATTGACATAAAGGGTGGCTTTATTTGCATGTGTTTATTTGAGACAAAACCAGATATTCGCTATTGAAGTGAAAGCATAAGCATCAACGAATCTGCAGATCTTTTAAGAGAGTGCTGCGTGTTGCTACATTTCAATATGGCATTAGCAGGTGATTTGCTTTTATGTGGTTGTGACAGACAGGTGTGATTCTTACTGCTCAGTTAAGGTACCATTTGCAGTAATGAGTGCGTAAAAGACATACATACATAGTCATTTGCATGAGAATCTTGTAGGTCTTTCATGCCTGTTTTGGGGTGGAATATCCACAGATGATAAATGTCAAGATTAGGCTACACTGACTGATGTATAATTAATGGACTGAGGTGATAGAATCTTCTCATCCTTCTAACTACTGTGAAAATTATGAGATTTGGAGAAAGGAGAAAAGTAAGAAAATGTTTTCCCATTTCCTGTGCTTTCCTATTCCTCAGTATACAAAATTTTCAAGCAATTTCAGATGGGATAGAAAATAAATGTCAGCATGCAATGGCATTTTTTAATTTGAAATTTTTTATGTTAGTATATTTTCTTATGTTTCCTAATATATTTATAAGATAAAAGTCTTTATAAGCTATTTTATTGTAGCGGTTTTATGAATTTTCCTGCCATTTTTTGACAACATGTACTATTCCTGCCAATGCCATGGGTATTGTTTCTCTGTTACGAATTATTCTGTCTCAGTCTGGTTTCATTCATTACTAGAAAACTGGTATTAATAGACCTTTATCCTATGGCAGATTGATTAATTTGAAAGGGCAGTTAAATTATTGTTTATGCTTTTTGACATTGTTCTGTTATCTATTTAAAAAAAAAAAAAAAAAGTCAGGCAATATTAACATTTTAGTTTCATGCTTCTCATTGTTTATTCATCCGAAACATGTTTTGGGTGTAAAACGATCATCCACTTGCTGTGGTAGCACAGCTGTGGGGTAGAAGAAATCATCTGCTGAATTGTTTACAAGAATACTACCCACTGGTTGATGGTTAAATAAAGTCTGGCTCTAAGATGTACCAACCACTAGCATCTCTGGTTGAACTCACTGGGAGCTGCGAGTAACATGTGTGAGTCTAAGTTGCAAAAACATGTAACCTCATATTGAAATACCGCTTCAAATATATTATACAGTAATTTAATAATTTGTCAGACCAACACAACCTTTAACTGCATTCAGTGTTGCAGTATCAGACGCCCTACTGAGGTACAACAACCTGGATATTAGGAAAACTTCCACAGGATGACAGAGAGAAATCTCAGACACCCCTAACTTCAGCTCTGTCTCATCAAACTTTCATCTCTGTGAGACAATTACAAAAGCTCATGTATTATAATGCAAAACGTTGAACTATTAGTGCCTGTTGACATGGAGAAAAACGGTAACAGTATTTCTCTCCCACCTGCCTGTCCTTCAATTTAATTTTATAGCGGGTGTCTCATAATTTTTTTAAGTTTCCAAAAAAAGACTTGAAGAATATTTTCTAAAAGAAAGCGTTAAGCAAGCTGAATGTAGGAAGTTGCTGCCAATTCCAATCCCGCCTTTAATGCTTTTAAAACAAATACAAATTTACAGGCGCACTCGTACCAAAGCTGTGTGCCAAAGGCCATCAGAACTAAAGACATGTTTTAGAATATATATGTATAAAGTGGGTCTGGTGATTCACATAATTTGATGCCTGGAGACAGAACACATTTACGTGATGGTCTTTAATCTATTTCTAATTTATACGATGTTCCTTGGTCTAATCTGTTGGTTCCTCATTCTGTGTGTCAAGCAATAGATGGTGCGTGTTTGTGCGAGACACGATGGCTCGGCTAACAAGGACTGTTCTGTGTTTATTCATATATTCTCTGTTCAGTGTAATTCCAGAGAGACAATTACCCATGAACGCGTTCTCCTTTCTCAAGTAAATTAAAGGGTTTCCCATATGGTGCGTCTTCCTGAGACCACAAGGAGTTTTCTGAGAATCTGCAACGGTTCAGGTACGAGGAGACTCCAAGCTTAGCTGTAACCTTTGAGGTCCTTCCTATTTTCATACCGACACCTATGTCATCAATCCCATTACAGAAAAATTCCTCTAATTGGAAAAACCTGCTGGTGGAAAACCTGTCCTCATCCTATGAAAAGTAAGACGTACCATGGGGATGTTTTTGTTGTTAGTGAATCATATCTGGTAGGAGTTGTTTCTTTTTCTTGTGCCACACCTCCAGCCCCCTCCAAGCCATCCAGCCAATTGCTTTGGCTGAAACAGCCCGTGGAAGTATAGCATACAGTAATTGCTTCATTGTGTTGCTTTTAGAGGAAAGGAAAATAGCTATTACTGTGAGCAAGTGCTTCTGTTGTTGGTTTTTTGTTTTTTTTTTCCCCCCCTATTGCTGTGTGTTTTGGTTACAAAACGTATCCTATTCTGAAACTGGTTTCTTAAGACTTTCTGTTGTTCACGTGAAAGGTTGAGAATGGGCATCTGTCAGTAGCGTAGCTGCTGGTAAAGAGAGAAAACATTGGGTTAGAGAATTACTCTTAATTTATAAAAAGGGAGTGAAACTATTACTGATTAATTTTTGTCCTGATCTCTTTATGTCAGGTAACAAAGGAGCATAGTTTTATTCCTGGAAAGCGTGCTGAGGCTAGGCTTGATGCCTATGTACTTTCATCTCATCTTCAGTTACATAAAAGTTAATGGAGATTTGACTTTTAAAATTATGGTACTTACTTGTTTACCCATTTGCCTATAGATGCAAATATGGAATTTAATGGTTAGTCAGTAGCTGAGATAAAGCTCTATAAATTCGGGGTACTGCCTGTAAAGAAGCTGTTCTGCCATAAGGCTATTCTGAGAAAAATGAACAAAAAAAGCCCAGCTCCAGTAAACTGAGATCAGACCTATTGCTGGAGATACCTAGAAATTTATGACTGGAAAAGGTATTAGGTTGTGACCTGATGGTCTCCTGCTGCTGAGCCTCCAACGGCAATTAGGAAGAAGTGATTTCATTGCCATACGAAGGCTGCTGCCCTCATCCCTGTTTTTTTTTCTCATTGAGAAGCTGAATGTGGTATTCAGGACTAAGAGAAAAAATGTCTCCCCACACATATACACAAAGTGTTGTCACTGCCAGCTCCTCATCTTCAAAGACCCCTGACTGAAGCTCTGTGTGACTAAGTCCGCTTAATTCCCCACCTAAGAGAAAAAGGTGGAGTTCAGAAGTTCAAGGAACTTGTGCTAACCACACGCTTGTGGTTGTCTGGACTGCAGGGTAAAGAGTTAGGCTGAATTGCCCAGTATTTCGGACCTGGTTACAGTCATGTAACGTCTTCTTTTGAGGCAATGAATGGCCAAAAAGGTGGAAGGCTTCACATGCTGCTGGCGGGACCTGAGCACTCTTGGAAGTTAGCCTTAGATGTCACCTTGGGAGCTGTTCGATATGAAGTATCTGGAAGTCTCATCCCAAGTTCTGGGAATGTTTAGCATAAGATTGTGTATTCATGGCCTTGATAGGCTCATATATAACCCTGTATAGCATCCCCCTTTCCTCTCAACTTGTGTAACTGTTAATAGTAGTAGTCTCTTATAAAGCTTAAAGTACGTAGAGCATTTAAAGCTTATAACGTTTATAGATTGCTACAGTAGCAGGAGAATCAAGCTAATGAAAGGATTGGGTGGGTGCCCTGAATTAATATGACCATAATCTAATTCATTTTAACTTCTTTTTTGCTGCATATAAAACCTTCCTCTTTCCTCCAGCAGCACACTTAGGGCCCACTTCACAGGCTTGTGGCAGATAATGGGCAGGTTCCCGCAGAGTGGGGCTCCGAGTCAGGTTTTCAGCAGGAGGCCCTTGGCAAGGGCAGAGTAGCAATGGTAGAGTTAGCAGAGGTCTTCCGCAGAGGGCGGCAGGAGGTCTAGGAAAGGGGGATTTGGAATAGGAGAATCTGAGCCAGGAGGTGTAGATAAAGCAGTGAGTTTTGAAAGAGGGTATCTGCTGTAATTTGAAATAGAGATACTTTTTTTTTTTCTTAAAAATTTCCTTAATATAGAGCCTACTTGCACCCAGTGATTGTGTTATAGGCTGCTCCTTTCTATTTATGATCATATAGCATTTTACCTTCTCTTCTGTGTCCTTGCCATTCCCTGGAGAAATTGTGTTTGGAGATTACTTCTTCTAAGTGCAGTGAAATGTATTTCATTGTGCTGTCTACTTTTGTTCTTTGTTTCATCTCCATCTCCCATCTGTTTTGTTTGTTTCAGCCAAAAAGGAAGGATTATTGAGTGCTCTATAGATCATCCCTTGGAAGCTTGGAGGGTGGTGAGGGAGCTCAGGACCTGCAAGCAGTCAGGCTGAGGAGCTGGAGGGGAAAGCAGTGATTTTGAGAGTGAGCAAGGCTTTGTGGATTGCTCTGACAGATTTTGTTGAACTGTGTTATTGGATCACTGAGTCCAAGAAAATATTACAGCACATGTGCATGTAACAGCCAGTTCATACTTCTGACCTTTTCATATTCTTCTCAGAAGCTATGTATGACACTGTTTTCTGTTTTCTATGTACGTACTTTGACAGCCCTCCCTATCTACTAGAGAGTTATGGAAAATAATATTATATAATAACATAACAAAGGACTATCAAGGTTTTTTTCTTAAACCTGAATCTGTGCATACGATGCTAGGGTTTCGGTAGCTTCTGAGTGTTCATAAGCTAAGGGATGGGCCTGTTCTAGGATGTGGAAAATTCAGTGAAAAACAAGGCATTAAAGAAAGTAATAGCTGGACATGATTGAATGAGGAGCACTGTTCTTCATGGACCTGTCCTGAACTCGTGCCCCAGCACAGTTTGAGGACTGGTGTTGTGCTTGGAGTAAACCTAAAACCAAAGCTGAAGCCACTTGTGCTCATTAAAGAACCGTGGCAGCTTTCACTGTGCTGGATGAGCAACACCTTGCCCTGGTCAGACACTTACTCGAGTGAGTCTCTTCTATATGTTGATTGTGGCTGTTTATAACACCTTATTTAGGAGGCTTTCTCCGTCTCTTTCTCCATTGGGTCAATGAAGGGAGACTACATCTAAATTAAGTTCCTTCTCTTACTTGCCTTCTGGAAGTATGGTTTTTTTCCCCTTACTAAGTATATAAGAAGTCTAGAGAGATTAGCTTCATAATGTAGACTAAAGATAGGTATCTAAAATAAGTGGTGTTTACACCCCGATTCTCGGTGTCCTGCATCCTCACTCAGATAAGAGATGCCTTGTCCCTTCCTCCTAAATTGCTATGTCATGTTAAAGTGTTTCCAAGGTGGCTGCACATCCATCGTGATCTCATGTGCTTCTGTGAATACCCAGATATGTATGGGGGTGATAAAATCTATCTTATCTGAAGAGACTTGCAAGCAGCAAAATACTGCCTTAAACAGAGAAATGCTTGCAAGGATCTATGCATACTGGAGGATGAAGAAATACATGCAGTTGTGGAAGAACATTGTTTTGACACACACACCCCACACCGTCCATCTCCCCCCGCTCCCCAGTAATACAGTTAGCAACCACTACCTCTAGACTTAGGGCTGGATTAACGTTTAAGTGGTTGAATGCAGAGCTGTGCTACCCATAGCTCCTGCTCCTGACAAGGTGAGATCTGGATGATGGGTTCTGCAGGGATGGAGGTGTTTCCCTGCAGTCAAGGACACTACAGGCATATAGTTCTCTGCAGCTTCTCCATTGACAGGCTCCATCTGCTCCATCCGGGATCCCACCGTGAAGTGCATGTGACAGCATTGACATCTCTTGGAGGGCTCTGCATGCTGCCTCGGGTGCTGGTCCTGCTGCTGTCAGCCAGCCTGCAGAGCTGTGGTGCTCACATACACATCTGCCCACTCTGCCTGGTTGAAAGGGATGTGGTCCGGTCCTTCGGGTCTAGGATGCAAGCAGTGAGTACCCACAATTAGCATTTGCTTTGTTAATCCCTTGTGTAATCCTACAGATAATGCAGAGGCCTCACTTGGTGTCTACAGGGGAGAGGAAACCGCAGCTCTCAGGCAGTGTCAGGATTCATGGGATACTCACCATAAAAACACAATGTGGTATGGTGAAATATGCCCATACTAGGCTGAAACCTGCTCACGTTCCTTGTGGAAGAGCCTTATTACAGTCTTCCCTCAAACAAAATATCTGCAGGCAAAGCTGATCAGATCCTACCCCTGAGGAGCACCTGCAAGGCCAGGCCTGTACTCTCCAAGCCATTTCAGGATGCATGGTGGAGCAAAGCTGGTCAGCCTGTAAATGCAATTATTTGTTTGTTTACACAGAAGCTCCCTCGTGTTCCTTGTAGAGCCCTGAAGCCAGAGTTTCATTGGGGAATGTGCGTGCTGGTTTGGGCAGGAAGCATGGCACGGCGGGCACTCGACCTGGTTGAAAGACAGCTCCTCTGACTCATCAGCTGAAAGCAAAATGAGCTGTATATATTTAAAGCAAAGCTCTATTTAAAAAATTAATGATCTGCAAGGGAGAGAGGAGAAACTGCTTCTCTGTAATGCAGAAAAAGGCCCTGATGACCACAGCCTGGGTCCCTTTCCAGATGATGTCATCATCAGTCTAAATAATAAATTTTTAACGATGTGGAAAAAAAAAAAAGGAGGAGGAAATAAAAAAGAGGGGGACTCTGTTTCAATGAGGAGTAAAAGTAGCTCGTGGCAACAGGGTCTGAGGAAAATATATGGTTGGGTGAGGTTTCTGCCCTGTGTAATTAGATTATCCCAAGTGTAGGAGTGTGCTGCAAAAGGCACGTTGAAATGCCAGTAATTGACTGCTCTGTGTCTTCCCCTGCCGCATACCCATGTAGAGTGGAAAATTGGGGTACTTGGGATATATAAGGCAGAGGGGCATTCTATAAATGGTGTTGCTAATAATAGGCAGTTAAGATTAGAAGGGAAAGTATGGGTTCTCATCAGCCCAGAGACTAGGGGATATTTTCCCCTCATAAATAACAGGCCACAAGAAATGTATTCAAACGGATTTGTGTTTGGTTGACAAATGTATGCAGTATATTACCAATGGAGTACTCACACTGGCTCTTTAATGCAGCTTAAATTACTAGCAACACATTCATTTTTAAATGCGCTCAGTTTTGTTTAATAGTACCCTCCTGGAAATGTGTTGCCCATTGCTGTGAGCATGTTGTGCAGGCGAGGAGGGCTCGGGGAGAGCCGGGCTTGGGGACAGCTGGGCAGGCATCAGCAGTGTGGCTTTGGAGGGGGCTGTGGCACCAGCATGGGCTGAATGATTTTTGTTTTTTCAGTTCACGCTGACTCCCCATCGTGGGGAGCCCTCGAGCGTTTTCCATGGGATTCTAGCCAGAATTTTCACAAAAAAAACCCAAACCAAACCTTAGCTAATGCTGGAATTGTGTGGGATATCAGAATGTACCTGATGTCATTTTAAGCTGTATTTTAAGTGATCTGACTTCCAGATCCTATTCAGGGCTTGAGCTCCAGTTTGCTGTGTATTCCTGTGGAGATGACCCTCTCCATGAAGAACTTAGAAGCTAAGGAGACAAGACGGCAGCTATTCCAACCTGGCAGGCAAGGGGGCTTGCTTGTCCAAAGGCAACAAAAATTAATGTCAAAGCTATGGACCAAAACTGCATTTCTTGAATCTCAGTCTTATATTTTCCCAACTAAATGTATTAACCCCAATCAAAGTTTTCATGCATCTCAGCTATCTGAAAGTCAGGCCCTGAAAGGGGCAGATGTGTTTCATGAGGTTTGGGGTTTTGTAATGGGAGATTTCAATGGTTTTAATACCCAAATCTACACCTTCTCCTCAAACTGTAAGGGACAGATTTATGTCATGTTTTGTAGTGGGGTGATCCTAATACCCTTGTCGTGAGACAGATTTACTGTAGTTGTCAAGACAGATTTGCTGTAGAAGTCAATACCTCAGCCCGCCGGTGCCTTAAGGAAAAAAGGACTGGGTGTTTAATGCCGTAAATATTTTATTCTTGCTCTGCCATACAAACCTGGCATGGCCTTTCAAAAACAACTTATTTCTGTTATGCCCCAGTTTCTCATGAGTTAAATGGGGATAACAATACTTCTGAGAGTGGAGTGAATAAGACAGATGAAATAAGAAGACTTCTGACCAGGAAGATGGGAAAAAAAAAAAAGTTTTTTCTCTGCTAGGTCCTATTATTTTGTTTAAATGAATTCTCTCCTTTTTGCTGTTTTCATTGCTCATTAAGTAATCACTTTAATTTCCTTTCAGTTTTGTTCTGGTACGCAAAGGCGCACTGTTTAAACACCCTTCAGTTTTGTGGGTCATTTGGAGTCTCTCCCTCCTGTTGCTGCTACTCTTCCCTTCGGGAGGGAAAAAGACACCTTGGAAAGTAGTTTGGGGGTTTGAGGGTGACGTTGACAGGGCCCAGCAGGGATGCTGAAGTTAGCAAATTCGACACAGGTCTTTCTACAGTTAGCTGGTGGTAACGCAGGGGAAGACAACAAATACTCAGTTTTGCCTGTCAAGTACTTTTGTCCGCTCTGGGTCCCCTTTGAGAAGAGCAGATACTGCCGTACTTACAGCTGGGTTTTTCTTTTCTGCTGGCCAGGCAGGAGGGGACCAAGCAGGACTTAAATCCTCAGGTCACTGATATGTCCTTTGTATTCCCACATTTCTTCCACCGCTGTGAAGGTCATGCGCTAAAGACACTCTCATCCATCTGAGTCTGCTACAAACTAAAACACAACTCACATTTCACTGGTCCGATACGGACACTTACAGGCCATTTTTTATTATTAGCTTGCCCAGAGTTTGCCATGGGTGGGCAGTTTGTTAAATGTTGGCTCAGCTTGTGTGTGCTGTGTTTCTTTTGTCTGTTTTGATAGAGCTGGGTGCTCTATCAGTGAGGAGCATACAGGGTAAACATGTCTCTCTTTGTACAGGGCGACAGTCAGTTAATGAAAAAGATGAGCAATTTGGATAGAAAAAGGACACCGAGTTGGCAGTGAAAACTGACAGTACAAGCTGACCCTGTTCGGTGGAAACAAATAACGCTGGAGTCACCTTGCCATTCCTTGTGCGTGTTGCACCGGCTGCAATGGAGTTTCGTTGCCAGCACACTGGATGCAGAGCTGGGAGAAAAAGTGAACGAGTTGCCAGGGGCTGTCTGGATGGGATGCGTGTACAGAGGAAGCGTGAGCCATCGCACCAGCTATTTGGCAGCTGAGGAACCCGTCTGTAGAAACCAAGCCTTCTCTGAAATGTGAGTTATACCGTTTCTCAAAACTGAATGTAGCAAGAAATGACTGGGAGGCCAGTGATTCATTCTGGGTTAATGTAAAGGTACCAGAGGGGCTAATATAAAGGAAGAAAATTGATACTGGCTTTGCAGTGTTTGTGGTGCAGAAATGTGTACAAATGTTTCCCAGGGAAAGAGTGGAACAATCCGATGCAATATTAAAAACAAAAAATACCCACCCAACAACAAATAAACAGCCATGGGGATATAGGGGCTGGTAACAGTGTTTGGATATCTGTAAATCAGTGCAGACTCCACAGGTATTTGCTTACTGCTACACATTTCATTGCAGCTGAAAGGAAAGGGCCCTTGTGAGATGGTAGGAATTGTATGAGAAAACTTTTCTTGAATTGTAGCACTGTGATTATTGTGTCAAATACACTTTGGTGTATATCCATGGGAGTTACATGAGGGACAGATTTGACCCTTTGGGATGAATACTCTGGGGAAATTAAAACTAGCTATAAAAGCTATATATAGTTGAAAAGGCTATGGTAACATTTTATATGGTATGAGGCATGTTCTATTCTTTACAGAAACCCGTATCTGTAAAAAAGCAATTAGAAGTGCTTCCCTGAAAAAAGGCAATTGAATGCAGTGAATGAACTGCAGGAATTGTACAGTTTCCAGAAAATGGTGGTAGTGAAGCATTTGTGGGATCCATAAAGTCACCATAAATTCCTAACTGAATATGGATTCACTCTCCAACTCTAAAACCACAAGATTTATTTCCTGCTGGCAGGGGAGGTGAAGTTTGCAGAGCTAGATCTGTCTCGAGCGTGCCAGCAGGTGGTGAAAGCACCAGGATGTTCCCAAGCGTGTAATGTTCCCAACATCACCTTGATTGGCCACGTCCTTTCAAGATGGGAAGAGAAGACAGAACTGGTGTGTTGTGTGGGTTTTTTGTTGTTGTTGTTGAAGACGTGCTTTCAACACATGTAACTGTATATGGGTAGGAAGGTTTACCAGTGTGCAACATGTCCTATTGGAAAAGAAGCATAAGGTAGTGGGCACACTACTGGTTTCACTGAGGAAGATCTAGTTTTGGTTCAAGTGCTGAATTTGAAGTCACACGAGCTGTATCCGTCTGTGCGGTGGGGATGCTTGCTGGCAATTCATGTGTTTTGTGGTACAAACCTAAACAATGTGGTAAAGGTTGCTTTGTTTCCCCCCAGACTAGATTTTTCATGGACATGTGCTTTCAGGAGGGGGTATTGCTGCGGATGGTGGAGGGGTTTGTTTGGTTTTTTTCCCCCTCTCTGCTCATTGCCATTGGTCTGTTCCGCTGGGTCCTGGTTCCAGTGCAGTTCACTTCAGACTCCCATCTTTTAACCGTGCTGTGCTTCTCCTACTGCTGAACGTAAGAAGGACACCATCTCCGGCAGCCAAAACTTTTAGTTGCTGACTGCCTGCAATAGTGATGGAAATATGCATATTAATGTGGATTTGGGGTAGGAAAACTGGAGGATGAGCCACAGCTTCAGGTAGGATGAAGCAAGACAGGGAGATACAGAATAAAAGTCGCTGCACTGAAATGGAGAAGTCTGTGGCTGCAGAAATTTGTAATTATTTGCGCCCTGCCAGAGATGAATGGCTATGTCTCTTTCTGAATTAATCTGCATAGCTGGGTAAATGTGATTGCATTGATTTAGTGTGTCTTCATGACTCTTTTTACAACCACAGGAGCTAGAAATGTCTTTTGTTGTTGTTGCTTTTTTTAATGAAAGCTGATGTTCTGGAGCACAAGTCAGCAGGAAGTGGGGGTAAGTTTATTGGCTGTTTTGGTGGGGCCTGGAGAATAATTCTGCCTTTCTCCTGCCTTTTGTCTATTCAGACTGTAAATTCATTGAAGTAAGGACTGCTTTCTACTGTGTGTCTTTATAGCACTTTCTGCAATGGATCTGTGCTCTCAGCTAAATCCCCTAAGGCTTAACAAAATATAAATTAGGATAATGGTATAATAAGTTAAATGTTAAATGGTTGTGTGGGGTGGTTTATTTACATGAATTATCACCTTAAAAAAACAACAAAAAAAGTCCTTCTGAAATCCTGGTGGGAGTTTTAGCTTTGTGGCAAAAACTGTGCATTATTCTACAGTATTGAGAAGACAGGGCAGTCATATAGTGGTTGTGCCCCATTTTAATGGAGAGGGCATGGGCTGGTTTCAGACTTCCTGTACCCCAAACTTCTCTAAGCTGAGTTTGCTGTTAGCTGTGGGAAATTACTCCCTGCAGTTCCTTTCCACAGACTTCAGTGATTGCTTTGTGTTGCACAGTGCCTTGGGCAGAGCTTCAACACCCAGGAATATATCCTGGAAAGATAAAATAATTTCTCCCTCCTTCAGCTCCTGAGCAGAGGGATCTTCAATGCATTCTCTGTCTGTTTTGTTGAGAGAGAATGTAATGCTATGCTATGCAGATGGGACAGAGAGAAAGAGTGCAATAGAGCTGCAGGAAGCCTGATGTGATGTCACGCTGGTGTAGGATTTGTACCTTTCCTTCACATGAGTGCAAATAAGGCCAGTAATGGTAAAACCTTGGGATACAGACTGTTGTGCATGTGTAGGAGCTCAGAAAAGAGGTGTAGAGTGGTAAGATTCCTTAAAAATCCAGAGCAAATATGCTTATCTCTGTGTGAAAAATGGTAATCTTAATCCCGCGCAGCAATCTGCCAAATCTAAGCCCTCACCAGCAGTTCTCCTGCTTGCAAACCCACAGCCAGTTGTCTGCATCCTGTTAGGTGCTTTGCTTAGGGCAGTGCTGAGACCTGTGGGTCCATCCATAGTTCAAGCTAGTGGAAAGCTGGTGTCTAGCTCTTGTTTTTAGTGTAGTTAAGATCAGCAGCAGCAAAACTTTCTATCGCTCAGATACTGGAAGTCCCCATGAAAGCTAGTGGCCGGCCTGTCTGTCTGCCAGTGTTGCACTGGCTACTTTGAGGTGACTTGCCAGCTGTGTTGTCAGGTCAGCTGGAGACGTCATGTTCTAGGCTTCGCAGTGTGAAGCAGCCCTAAAATTGGCAAACTTTATTACTACAAAACAGCCCTCTTCGCAGGTTGCTCAATGCAGTGATGCAGCACCCATCCCATATCCCTCCCCACTCCTTGATAGTTCCTGGAGGCCAGAATACCCCAGCTACATTTTAGCACTGTTTGATTCAAACATTTGTATGCCTGTCTCTCTGAAGCACCCGCTTCTGTGATAGATCACCCTTGTTTTTCCACTTCCAGAGCAGACAGCACAGCTCAGACACACCAGAGAGCCTCACTCCAAACACAGACCAGTGTAAGAGAGCCAAACTGAGGCCAGTGGTCTGTCAGCAGATAGTCCGGCTTGGGAGGAGGCAGAAACAGGATTTGCTGTCAGCTTCGTGCCAGTGACAGCACCGCGACGTTACTTGCTGTAGATTAATGTGGGAGAAGGTCCTTGCCGACAACCCCTGCAAAACAGTTCAGCTTCAAGTGGAATTACAGTGGTCCTTTTAGATAAGTATATTTTTGCCAGCTGATCCCCAACAGCACTCCCAGTGGTGGGGAAAGCTGAAACTATTACTGTAAATACAAAAGGAAAGACATACTTGGCATCCCTTTACATTAGAGCTGGCTCAGAAGAACGTCTGCGTAGCTGTTCCACTGCCAAGATGGATTGTAGTCAGATAGTACACATTGCAAAGGAACCAGAGCACACACTGAGATCTGTTGGGGTTTTTTTAACAATAGTTTATTTGTGTTTCAAAGGGATAGTTACAGGAATCCAGATCAATATGCTTGTCCAGAACTGTGCCTTCCTATTTTAGGGCCTGGATGAATAGGAGGTTACTTGAGTTCACATGCATACTGAGGGATTGGTGCCTGTGGTAATGCAGCCTCCCAGGCTTGTTACTTTTCCTTTTCGAAAGTGAACGTGAAATTGCTGCAAGACTGAAGTTGCCATTGTTCTGGTTCCTGGGGTTTTATTTTTTTCCAGTAAAGTCTGTGTGGCATTGCATGTTATGAATGGTGAGGTCGTGTCTCAACAGGAGGTGGTAGGAGCTGAGCAGTCCCCAATCCAAGGTGTTTAAATAGACTTTGGTTGAACCATTTTAGATGCATGTCCTGCGAACATGTTAAAGGTTTGGACCAAATCAAACACTTCCGAAAGGGAAGGAAGATTGTCTGTTTCAGTTAAATGTTCTGATTTTTTAAATGTAAAATTATATAAGTACAACTTTGCTTTGATGAAAATATGTTTGGTGATTCCCAATCCTAGGTTTTGAAACCATCTGTATATTTTCTTGGCTTCAGCACTCTGTCCCATTTGTTGGGACAAGAAAAATGGTTGACTAATAGAGTTGGTTGCATGGGACCAAAAAAATGACGTCTGATTCGTTCTGTTTCTGAGATCTTTTGAAATGTTGTTTCAGGCAATGAGTTGTAAGTGCTTGAGAATTAGACCTGTAATTGCTTTGAAAGTCTTGGTTTATGACCTGTTTTTTTTCTCTACTGATCTTGATATATTTTTAAGGGACACAGGCAAAACAGGACTTTGAATAGACACAGGTACTTAGATGCTCAGGGTAGAGTAAGATATTTTCCTATATAGAATTTCAAGCCCTGATTTATAGCAAGCAATAGATTCTGACTGTTTTAAGCAAGCATGTACCACTGCTGCACCTGGGTTTTTGAGGGCAAAATTGCGTCCTTTACTTGAGCATATACGGTATCTAGCTGATGATGAATTATGCTGCTCATGCTTTGAATGGTGCCACTGCATTTTTTGTGAAGTGTAGACTCAACAAAGTATATCAGCAGACGGAGCCAGTTTCTTCTGAATTTCAACCTATGACAACTTTCTCAACATACACTGGTCTACGTTGATCCAAGGGGCTATCTTGATGGGTGCGTTCCAATGCAGCAGTGCTTCAGAGTTCAAATTCTGGTGTCATCTGGCATATTTCTGATGTCTCTGGCTTTAGTGATGACATCCTGTTACACGAAGAATTTTGGCTGGTGCATGGTGTTCTCCTTTCAACTGTTTTGCATAGCTGAGGAAGACACCATCCTGACTAAGTCAGTGTAGTTTGCACCAGCGTGTCTGGTCTTTTCTGTGAGGAGGGCTTCTTTAATCTTGGCTTACTTTTCTCCGTTTTTTCTTCTTCTCCATGTGTTTATGCATCGCCCAGCACGAAAGGTGGGGCAGTCACTGGTGGTGGCACTGCTGCAGGAGCAATAAGCACGGTGGCAGTCCCAGTGGAGGGCAAGAGAAAGGAGTTGTGGTTCAGCAGGGATTTCACAGCCATTAATTGTATTAGAAGGTGAATGATTGGGAAGGTTATGAAAAGTATGTGGTTTATCTTCTTTTCTTTGCCACTGGTTTTGTTGACTTGTTTTTACATGAGCTGATGGGATGGGGGGGAGTGGGGAAGACTCTTCCTAGACAGCCCAGCACTATGAGGGGAAGAAATGGTTTATAGGCTTTAAAGAAGCAAGACAAGATTTTCAGATATGCATGAATTAGGAACCAGGCATAACTGTGGGGGATACTCTGAGACCAGAGCTCAATCCAGATCCCTTTAAAAAGAAACTTTCAGCATGTTTCTGACCCCACATAATTAGGGGACTGGTCTACCACTCCTGTGATGAGAGGGACAATGAGAGCACGGTCCAGAAGATGCTTGCACAATCCTTCCTGGCCCTGGCTAGGACTTGAATTCCCTTGCTGTCCTGAGCACAGTACAAAATTCTGCACACTGACATTGCCTTGCAGATAACTGGCTGAGAAAGGATTTCTTCAGGGCTTATACTCCACCTCCACCCACACTTGCAGTCCCAGAGTCACCAAAGAAAGTTTAAAAATATTCTGCCAAATGTTTGCTCAGTTAATTTTTTTAGGCCTTTTTGTATTTAACCCCTGTTTTGATTCTTGATATTTTTGTCACTGTCTTCCCTTAAAAAAGTTCCCTTTTGGGGGATGATCCTTAGGAGTTGGATGTGTAGGAGACTCATACAGAGACTGCCTTAGCAGTAGTCACCTTGCAAGTACTCCCATGCAATGCTTTTCTCTGTGTACATTTGTGATCTGGGAGTTTTATTTAGCACTTTTTGATGGGAATCAAATCAGGGTTGGATTTCAATATCTCTTGAAGAGAGGGAACGCACGGCACAGACTGCATTGCAGGGAAAAATACCCAGCACGTCATGTGCCTGCTCACTCCTCATTCTTCACTTTGTTCTTACTGTTCCTCAGGTCGAGAGACCAGCCTCTATTTGCCCCTGTTCAGGAGTCAAGTCACTGAACCAGAGGGGTGGCTAAAAGTCAGAGGAGTTCTTGGTTTGGTGTAACAACAGAGATAGTCTTTCATTTCTGCTTTTTCGTGCTTTGCACAACTTTTGGAAGAAACAGTGGGCTTCCACATTTATCATATCTGCAGCATTATACCCCATGTCGAGTCTACCAGTGCTTCCAGTTCAAGAGTGGAAGAGAGGGCAGGGTGCAGCTTCAGGCTCAGCCCAAGTCACTTAATCAACCCCTCACCTTCAGGGGCTGAGAAATGTGCTTAGGACATACTTCCAGCCCCTGCTGGCTCTCGATGTGGAGGATCATGGTCTGTCCCAGAAATGGTTCCCCCGCCATCGGTGTGGTGGAAGTACAATGACTTTGATGTACAGTCAGCGGGTCTTGTAGGAAGTTTATAACCTGTTCATTTATCAAGATTTTCAGTGTGTGCACAGCTGGAGAGGAATGAAAGCAACAGATTTATACCTTCAGGAGGTGGGTTAATCCTGTTTCAGCAGTTCCTGGACAGGGGTGGGTAGCAGGAGAGGGAGAGCTGTTTCTGTACGTCCAAGGCAGCATGCTGTGAGGTGCATTCAGATGAGTTTCACCTCAGCATGCACACTGCATTGCCTTGGCTTTCTTAGCAGGCCTGCTCTTCAGCATCCCAAGAGAACCCCCAAACAAATTACCAATTACATTTTGTGCTTTAATTAAACAGAAAGGCGGGCATACGCTCCAGCTTCACTGTGAGCTACAGCATTAAATAATCTCTTGAATGATTACAGAACCAGCAAATTGGGGCACTGATCACTGCTTTTCTTCACATATCAGTGATTTACCTTGAAGACTCCCCCGTGAGTGGTGAGTTCAGTGACCTCCTAACCTGCCCCAGAGAGGTTTTGAGACTTGGGGATGATATGAAGAGCCTTGAGCATCTGTTGAAGTCAGAGGGAGCCCCATGCCATTAAGGGCTGGCTAGGAGATGCTCACAATCCTACAGTATCTGGGCCTTGTGTGCAAGACCTGATATTAAAACAAGGAGCGTATCCAAAATTTGTGCCACAGAGGGAAGCATTGGCAGCATGACAGGAGCCCAAAGGTTGTGCTTCATTTGCATGTGTATTTGCATAATTGCAAATGCATGAGATGCACATTAATAATCACTCTTGCATCTTTATCATTCTCAATAAGTACAGAGAAAATTTCTTGCTCTTGGAGTTCATCAGCAATAAAAACCTGCAGTGTCCTCATTCTGTAATCACAGGGAATTAGGGACACCTTGGGAGGGACATGTTTTATCATTCTGTTGGATGTGTCTGCCCTTAAGTCTGCAGTCCATAAAATTTAACTCTGGACTAGTTCTGAGCAAAAGAAATTAACTGTGAAGGGAAAAGTACTTTGAAATTTTTATACTAGTAGGTATATTTCGAGAAGCCTAGAAAAGCTGGCACCTGGATCATGTTGAATTTCAGTGGAAGTTACACTGCCTCTTGCTCTGTTCAAAGCCTCAGCAAAACCCTATGGGGCATGACCAAGGATGAGTGTAATTCTTTTTGGGTGTTCTGTGTAAGGACTTAGTGGGACTGACTTAGAGTGGTGTGTCAGGTGGAGCTGATTGCACTAGATGTATAGTCTGATACTGTCCCTGCCACAAAGACTTTATTTCTCAAGTAGGCAGATTATAAAAAGGATTGGAAGAGGGAATGCAGAGACAGAGGGGTTTGCATATCAGAAAAAGCTCTTCTTGACCAGCTTGTCTGTTTTTAACCTTATCAACTAAATTTCTCTCATTCTCCACCTTATATTTACTTTGCAAAGTCGTTCCTTCTGACGCCAGTCTTTTGACTTACACTGTGATGGCATTACTTAATTGCTGAAAATTGCAGTGGTTTTAGGATGGAGAGTGATAGATGTCTGCAAGTGATTAAATGATGCAGCTGTCTGTTGCAGGAAGGACCTGACTGTGATGGCCTTGATTTGATGGACCAGTGCTGTGTTCCAGCCTGGAAAGTCTGGGCTTTGCTCATGTACTTCGACAATGTTTTTGTTACAGTTGGCCTGAAAATGAGAACTCAATTCAACAAAAAACATTTTTTGACTTTCTAATGTTTGTTTTCATTTTTTCTCAGATTTAAAACTTTTAACATTTTTCAGGACGGGGGAGATGGAAGGATATGATTACATCCACCCGAAACCATCACTGTCCAGTGGCTTGGATTGAGATGACTCAAATTCAGAGTCCTCCTTTTCTTTATTCGGGCCTTCAGTCAAATCTAGGTGGGTACCTTAATCATGTTAGAGGGCATTCTGGAATAGATTCATAAATCTTATCTTGATCTTCTTTTAAAACAACAGTGTAACTGAAACTTATCACTACCGTGTTTGGTTCAACAAATCAGCATTTTCTCCAAAACCAAATAAATATCAATAGGGATCATTGCTAATGTTCCTTTACCTTCCCTGCTCTATATGTTGTAATTATGGAATATTACCTTAATTGGTACTGCTGCAGCATTTTAGTCTAACGTCTCTCTTGGGATATTGGCTCCAGAGTTTTCTCAGTAAAAAAGGAAATCTTCATTAATTTGTCCAAGGAAGTAACAGCCTGTGAAGAAAGGGAAAAGCTACTTGCAAGCCTTGTTCTGCGTGACAGGAGTCCCATGGTTTTGCAACAAGCAACGCCATGTTTCAGGCACCCGCTTTGCCTCAGTGGGATGAATTTGTTATTGGTGATTGTCTGTTCCACTGTATGGTTTCTCAGGGATCTGGAAAACTGCTGAGTTTTTGCATAATTGTCTTTACACGTCCGTTTCAGATGTCTTCAAATGTGTCTAAACTTAACACACAGGAGACTGAGCAAGCATTGATTGGTTTCTCTAAAGCAGAGATCTCACGTTTTTCTTTAACGGGATTTCACGTTACCCTTCAAATAATGTTTGTGCCCTCAGAGTCATTGTGGCTTCCGCGCTTACTTTGAAACTGTATTGATCATGTAATTAAAGTGTCTTCCGACTGCCTCAGGAATCTAGCATGATTGAGACCTAGGCTTTCTCAGCTGGTTTCAGAAACCTCAATATGTCCTTCATTTTAATCTTAACTCCCAATGTGATTCTTGCAGTTACTTACAGATCTTGCAGCCTGTGCTCCTCAGAGTCTTCAGCTGTACAGAATTCAGCCAGCTAGAAGATTTAGATGGACCTCAGTCCTGCACTGTGTTAATTCCAGTTTTGCATTGCAACTGTCTCATTTTAGCAGTAGTAGACTTCTGTCCACAGACCCCAAGGAAGACACGGGGAATCACTGTGCAAACGCATGGAGATACGTTCCCTTGGCCTTTGGCGACTTCCAGCAAAGCAATGGAAATGATTCTAGTACTTCTTATTTAAAATTGTATGTCTAATGGGAAGATTAATGCAATAATCATCATTCACTGTTCAAAACCATCATTGGTTCACTTTATGTTGACTGTGAATAATGCCAAAGGTGCTTGCACAGAAAAAACACTTTGGAAAGATATCTGGTTGATTGACTAAATTAAGTAGTACTACGAAGTGAGCCAATAAAAAAGAAGCAAGACTGTCAACCATTCAATCTCTTTTTATCTCTGCAGTATCTTTCCCAGCTGCTACTTCAAAGCCCTTCACAAAATTATCAATATTTCTAAAAGCTGTTTGGGATAGATAGTACAATTCCAGATGCAGCTAAATTATTTTGGGAAAGAAAGGGTTTAAAAAAGTTGTTTTAAGGAATAAAATACACACTAGTAACAAGAGGAGGCAAGTCAAGAGTGAATGTGAGTACGCTCTGGCAGAAAGCTTCCCAGCTGAGGAATATAATGCAAAGAGCCTATTGGCCAAAAGTTTTTGTCCAAGACTTCCAAAGTCCAGCATTACCTATAATCATGTCCAATCTCTTGCTTATCCAAAAGCCAATTTTTCAACTCAATTCCGGCTGAAATTAGAAACCCATGTAGAGATCTCAGATTGGTGAAAAAAGCCTGTTGCCATGCATGCCAGAGATCATTCCTGCTGCCACATTCTGGACCAAGTGCAATTTCTTCTAATAAAAACATTTTTGGCAAAGCTGTACATTGAGAGTTAGTGTAATCGAATCTGGATGTGAGGAAAGCATGCAAACTTGCTTCCAAGTCAGCAAGAGTTAGGCAGGATTTAATCCTCCATGTATTTTTATTATGATATAAAAAGCTGTTATATTGGTATTTTTAATACATTTATCAAAAGGAAACTGCAAATCCAAAGTCACTTCCAAATTTCCCACTGATATAGGAATGAGTAGCTGAGACAATTCTGAAGTGAACTAAGGCAATGGGATTTTGTAGTATGGGTTTAGCTGCCAGGAGACCAGCACTCGGATTTGACTTTTAACCAGTTCACACTAGACCTATGCAAACATTTTCCCTGAACATTTGCTGTAGCATGAAGCTGATGGTTTGTTTTTTTTTTCCTTCTCCCATCTGCTCTGTTTGTGCTCATTTTTCTGTTGGCTTTTCGTGAACATTTTAGCAACCCATAGGATCTCCTGGGATGACAAAGCCAGTCACCAGCCATGCACCAGCAGCTCCCACCACAGCCAGCACCACTTACTTAGGGGCCTAGGAATAGAAGGCGGCAGACATTTCTATTAAACCCTCTTTTTAAAAAAGAGCTTGGCTCTCATTTACTCATCTAAATAAGGTCCAGATTTTCAGAAGAGCTCAATAGATTGCGTGCTGAACACTTGTGAAAATAGAGTCTACATTTCACGTCTACTCTGGGGCTCAAGGCTTTCAGAAAGCTGGCCTCAAATTTCTTGTTCTTGGACAAACAGTGAATGTTTGGGGATACCTTGGGGTTGATTCTGCCTTCCTTGCCCTGGGGTTTCCAGTGGTGTGACGCCATCCAGTGTGAGTGGCCGGGCTGGCGTGACATCCTGCGGGATGCTGTGGGAGGAAGTGGTAAGGGGCCTCTGGTATGGGAGATGGGCATTTCATACTCTGTTCCGCCACAGATGGCCTTCAGGGTCTTTTGCTGGGATTTTCAGGCTGTTTAATGGATGTTTGAGGGTCAAAAGGAAGTGATTCAGCTTTTGAGTCCTAAAAATAAGATACTTTGAAAGGACCTGATTTTGAGACCTACCTCTGCTCTTTAAGATATATCCCAAATTAGGTGGTGAGAGTGGAGGCACTCACAGTCATCGCTCAGAGTTTTGTTCTCAGTTGGTATGCTCTGACTTCTTGGTTTGTTTGTTTGCTTTTTAAAATTCTTGCCTCCTAGGGATTTGTGAGGACAAATGCGTTAACGCTATAAAAAGTGTTTGGGAACTAAGCTAATAGAGACAGTGTAAATCCCATGTACCGATTCTGAAGCCCAATTTAGAGCAGCCTAGGGGCATCTCACTATCCTTTTATTCCATCTCAGTGCCAATTACTTTTGGATGCTAAACAACCTGTCCTGAAGCCTGACTGTACTACAGTATCTTTCATCCTGAAAAAAACTAAAACTACACAGCAAATATATTACATAAACCATACAGGGATCATTTTACCCATCTTCAGAAAGCAGCCTTTGTGGGTTTGGAAAGTGAGAACAGCAGTGTTATGCAGGAAGCATCATTTTTAATCAGGATGCTTTCATCTACACAGTGAAAAGTCCCTTGCCAAAAGCTCTTTCATCTCTGACCCCTTATGCGGTGATATAATGTAGTTCCTCCTGGGGCATGAGAGATGCTGAGGTCAGCCTTGCCATGTAGTCTGAATTACTGATATTAAAGAGGATAATTGGCATTTCTACCACCTGGTACAGTTAATAAGACAGCATTCAGATCAACTGTCTAGAGCCCTGTAAAATAATCATAAGGAGAATACAGTTCTTTAATAGCAATAAAAGTATAATAAGGTCCTCTAAATAGAGTAACAAAAGTTGAACGAACCCAATATTAAAACACTATATATTATTAGATTTTTTTTTTTGAAAGTCCATAACAAGGAGATCCTTTGGCACACAAGTACAAAATCAAATTTAACAAGCAGGTTAAATAAGCAATTAGGAGTGGGGATTTTAAACTTCTTTCCAGTCTCAATTGCTCTAATTTAGCACTAGTGGAGATCTGCCTTGTGTATGGCAAACACTCCCTGGCTATAACCATTCCTGAACAGTGGCGTTATCAGAGAGATTGGCATTTTTAGAAAAAGATTGAAGACCTGATTCTCATGGTAGGCCAGATTCCCCAAAGTGACCCTTTCTTACATGACAGCCTTGTGTCTGAATGCTCACCCAGGCTGTTGGAGACCCATGTTCAGTTCTCTGTTCTGCCTGGGAGAATTCAGACCAAAATCTCCTTATTTCCAGAAAGATCTCTGTCCAGGGAGCTTGTTACTCTGCACTGGGTGCGTTTTCCAGCACTGCAGTTAGTTTTACTGGTCTCTTAATAAGAATGCAGGAGTCATTGGATAAGGAGGAGGGAAAAAAAATCTGAGGCCTTGTAAAAAGTGCTTTTGCCAGTGGTAGGAGACCTGAGTTCCAGCCGTAACTCCAAGGTTGTTTAAGCGTTTTTCATGGAACAGCTGAGCAAGCAAAGAAGCAAAACCGGAGGAGCTTGGGAAGTTCAAAGGAACTGAGTGAGGTGCCTTTAGGGTTGGTGGAAGTTTTCAGGTTGCTGTTTTGAGTACAGGACTCTAAATTCAGAATCTAAATCTGAAGATCCAAGTCCTATTTTGGCCTTGTCCTGATGCGCTCTCAAAAAAATTACCTTTGTCTTAAAAAATGCGTATACACCAAGCAACAGGCATATTTTCTGTTGGATGAACTCTCCCAGGAAACCATAGTATCTTTCTAGATCAGCCGTCGGGATTTTACTGGCAAACTGCACACCAGTGTGTGAGGTCCTCCAATGCTGTACACTGGAGGAGCTCCATGACTGATATTGCTGGTATTCACACTTGCACCACTGCCATTTGAAGAATCTGGTTGCTCATAGCCATAAAGAAGACAAGCCATCCTATCTGCTTTTTAATTGATGAATCTGTTGTGGACGTCCTTAAAAGAAGGTGGGATTTTTTTAAGCCATTCTCTTCAAGTGTTGTTACAAGAGGGATTTTAGAGGGATTTTGCAAAGCTGGACTGGTGTGCTGCCATCCCTGGCAATTCTTTGTTGATAATGGACTCCATCACCTTTAAAGTCTCTGTTTCTGCAATTATTGGAAATGTCACGGATGGTAACTGACTGGCAAAGTAAAGACAACCAACTGTTTTGGAGGAGTACAGTGGTTCAGCCACATTTTGCTTTGCCATTTTCATATAGCATCTGTCTTGCTCAGGAGCGTGTCCTGGTTTAACTCTCTGCTGAACAGCAGCAGAGCAGCAGCACTGGCCCTGCAGTCAGCACTAGACATGTCCCTTTTCATTCTCCTTTGTATGACCGAATATTTCCCTTTTGCTATTTTATTTTTTTACAAAGAAACTTTTATCTGTAGCCACATGTGCAAAACTCTCAAATGGGCTGTTTCAAATCTAGTCAAGGTCATTGAAAAAAGATATTTTTAAAGTGGCTAGGGCTCTTAAAAGTCCTTTTGGATTCCCCAGAAGCAAAAAAGCAGCATTTACCCTGTAAGCCATATAGATCAAGGACTCGAGTATCTTTCAACATCCTAAAGCCCGTGCAGACTTTAAACTGGTATTCCCAGCTCATTCGCCAAAAGAAGAGGAGGAAAATGAAATGAACTGAAAGCTTTTGCCTTGAGGTCTGGTGCAATAGGCCTTCTGAAGTCTGGAGTCGGAATTGTTTCAATCTATGTAAATATCGGGAAATTAAATTCCATATGTCCCATGCCAGATGCTCCCAGCTGCTGCTGCTGTGTAGGGAACGGTAAGTAGACAGTTTAGCCTTGTCAGGCAGGGCGGGGAGGAGGGGGGGAATAAAAAATAGAAAGGGTGGGAGGGGGGCGGATTGTCGTTTTGAGGTCAGGAGGGTAATGTGCACAAGTGCCTATGCCAGTGAGCTGACAAGCCAAATCACTGGACAGTTGTAAGTGCTTGTGTGAGGCTTAAAACTGAAAGACCCCAGTGAGAGCGTTACAGGACTTGGCGTGAGAGCTTGACTCTAATGTATATTGTTTATTTCAAAGTGTGTAGAAATTGCGTGCGTATGGGAGACAGTCAGGTTTGGACCGTGAGTGGCTCGAGTGGGTAAATCGGACTTTGTTGTAGCCTGGGAAAAACAGCCCAAAGCAGGCAAAGGCCCATCGCTGAACCAACCAGCCATTGCCAGTGACTGCACAGGCCGCCTGTCACCAGCCCCTGCCCTGTGCCGGGCCGTACCCCACCACCGCCCCTGTTCATCACCCCGGCTCCAGCCTTTTGGCCGGGCCTTCTTTATGTCTGACGGCAGGCTCGCACGTTTATTTAATAGGTTCGTTATTTATATCACGAGCCTCGCGCTGCAGAAGGGAAAGAAGTGGAGCGACGCAACCACAATTTTAAATGACCTGTTCTTAAAACAGCACACACGCCCTAATGAAACTAGAGATTTAGGAATCCTCGTGGAAACTCCAGCTGCCTAAAAATAGGCAGTGCCCCTCTCGCGTCCGCACGGATCCTTCGCCGCGCTCCTGGCCGTCAGCGCGGCCGTGCCCCGGCCCAGCCGGAGGCGGGTGGAAGCGCTGCCAGCCCGGCCTGGAGCAGCCCTCTGCCTGGTCCGGCCCACGCTTGGGCGGCTGCTCCAGCTTCCCTCCCCCTTTTTATTTTCCTTTTTTTTCATTTTTTATTTTTTTTCCTAACGCGGTGACAAGTGGAACGGTCTCTGAAAAAGAGCGGCCTTGTGGCTTGCCCCGACATGGCTGCAGACGTTCAGTAAACACGAGGGAAGCCGGAGCCCGGTGGCCGGGGCGCGGGAGGGAGCGGGCGAGGAGGGCCGAGCGGTTACTCAGCATTTACTGTCTGAGAAGGTGAGAGTTACTGTGGAAAAACCCTGCAGCTTTATTGTTCTAACCTTTATTTAAATATAGAATCTATAACCCCTTTTTCCAGAGAATTTAAAATAGCGGTTTTTCTGCTCGCAACCGCCCCGTCCAACTTCTGAGGTATCACATACTTATGTATTATTTTATGGAGCTGACAGAGGGGGAGTCTAGGGGGAAAACATAGTAGAAATAGCCAACGGCGGCGTGCGGAATAAACCCGTGTGCGTGCGCGCGTCTCGGGAGGAAGGTCGGCTGCCCCGAGCCTGCCAAAGCCTGCGCTTGCTTTTACGTGAGCCCGCCAGCCTCCTCCCGCGGCTCCCCGGCACGAGGGGCTTGGGCCTCGGGGCTGCCAACAAAAACCACCGTTTCCCCACACAGCGCCCGCGAGAAGGGCTCGGGCGGGCGCCCTCGCCCCCGCCGTCCCGCCTGAAAGAATTATTTGTAAACTTTGCCAGTGGAGGCATATCATTAGAAGCGATATTTTCTAGCGGCACGCCTGGAAAAAGAAGTGTGTGTGTGTGTAGGGGGGGAGAGGGTATCAAATGAGCGAGGTGGTTTCCTCGGTGCTGCCAGAGCTGCTTAGTCTGGCGCGGTCATGCCGCTCTGTGGTGGGGTTTGCCCCGTCGCTGCCCATCCGAGACAGGCAGCAGTGTTTTGCTTGTATGTCAGAGGAATCCCTTACAACACCCATTCCTGCTCCTCCAACGTTTCCTTTTAACTTGTTTTCAATACTTTGGAGAAGACTTTTGCTATAGAGAGGCAGAGAAGCCATGAGGACCCCCGCCCCCTTATTCTCAAGCAAACCTGCACGTCTGTGGGGTAGCATTTAGTCTGAAGCAAGGCTCTTTTAAGTTACGAATGCTCATACTGCAGTAGTATCTTGATATCCCTGTGGAAACGTGGGCCTCGAGTAGGTAGTTCTGTTCTGACATTCAGGTCTACGTGGGCAAGACAGACAAACTACGTGCAGGGAGGTTGGCGCAGCTCCTGGAGGGTCACGCCAAAGGTTGGTGGCAAAGCCAGGTCTGCTCTGCTGCCAGCGCGGTGCCCGGTGGCTGCTCGGGCATTTTGCACATTCACTGTTTTCTGTACAGCTGTTTGTACCCCATTCTTGCAGTGATGAGTGCTTTGTTCTGTGAATTAATAAAGTTTTTGCTCTTGAAAGAATGTATTTTGGGGCCTTAAACTGCATCAAAGCAGTCAAGGTGTGCATATGGGTATGCCAGCAGAATCTCAATAGATGCACTTAGCGCTCATGGATCTGTTCCCCTGGTGCTTCCCTCCCCTTTCTCTGTCAGGTGCTTCCCTGACGTCATGGGATTTAATTCTTAATTTTCTGCGTTTTTGAAAAGTTGACATTTTGATTATCTGATGGCTGACCAAAAGTTGCTTACCCGTCTCCCACTCTTGATAAATAGGGCTGCAGAACTAAAAAAGCATTTGAAAACCATGGTTGAAAGATATGGAGCCAGGAAGTGTAAAATAGAAGTAAGCTATCAAAAGGTGTTAACTAAATCAAAATGGAATGAAGACGGTGGGTGGTTGTGCATTCATCTCATCAGAGTGGGTTTCAGAAAAGTGAGGTTTGTTTGTGGGGAAAAGTTGCACTGTCTCTGAACAAGAAAATGGAAACATTTTACATTTGAGTTGGTTATCTCAAGGTGAAACTGCAGTGTACACAGGGCATGAGGAAGTTTTCCTTCCAGAGTTTGACAAGATCTCTCCACTGATTCTTCCCAAGCAGATTTTTTGTAGCCAGCTAGGTGGACGTGAAAGCGATGATCCTTCATGTCCACCTGGTGTTTTACATGACAGTAGTTATCTTGATGTAAAATTGTAAAGGAATTTTTTGGATTTTTTTTTTCACCCAGGTGAGGTAAAATTACTGGTCTGTTGCCAGTCCTTTTGCTGGATCAAGTCGAGGTAGGGGATTGTTCATGTTTATTTTTTGTTCACAATTTGTATTGCATAGAAAGACACTAAAATCTCTTTGATCCTTCTGGAATAAACTTCCAAACCATTTCAAATAAAGACCATGGCAGCAGGTTAATCGGTGACTCAACCAATATATTCTGGTACAAGTCCTTAGATCAATCATCATTTATTATGGAAATATACAAAAGTGCTAAGACAGGATTGTGTGTGTTATCATGAACAACATACAAATAGTAAATAAAAGGAGACTGCTAAGCTTCTAAGCTGAACAGAAAGTACGGAGATACAGGAATGGGTTTGAAAGATACTCAGAGATCTCTGCCTCTGTTTCCTCTACTGCTGTCCAATATGGCATCTAAGGTATTCACAGGAAAAAGTGACTTTTATGGGGAGTCCCTGTGTGAGCACAAGTTGCTCATAATGTGAGCGTCTTTCTGACCAATGTCTCTAAACATGTGGAATGCTAATTGATCTTTTTTCGACTTCTGTAATCACATGGGATTTAGGTTTCCTTTGAAGTCCTTAGTGAAAGTTCAAGTTGGTTTTTATTTACCATAATTTATTTACCTACTTTTAACTGTGAAAAAAGGGCATTTCTACCATGATGTCAGGGGGGCAGCCTTCCTCTCTGCTCCCCTCCCACAATGTGCCCATTATATCAACATATGGCAAACATTTCTCCTATTCTGTGTTTACTCCCAGCAGTAAAAATTCAGTAAAAAGCCAAGGGCCTTCCATAGAGAGAGGAAAACTCAGCTACAACCTTCAGGACAGGAAAAGCAAATACACTTTTAACAAGAAAGTTATTGGGACATTGCTAAATATTTCCAAGAAATAAAATAACAAAGGAGCTTGTATCCAAGAGGAGTCACATATCTTCAGAAAGTATAAGCATCATGGAAAAAAATCCTGAAGGATTATTATTGAAAGGTTAGCTGAAATTAAAAGCACATTTATGCAGCCAAAGGAGTTTTTGGGCTTTAATTCATTAGCTCAGGTTTCATCTACCAGGATTCCGCCCCCGGCACGTGTAATAAGATTAGTTCATTAATCGTTGAGTCCTTGGGAATTAACATACTGGAGGTGCTTTTCTCCCCCTCTGAAAAGTCCCCCTGGATATATAAACACAGCAGTGATTTTGTTGAACGTGGGATCAGAGTTAGTCGTGCCAGGTTTAGCTTGATGAGAATGACTGAATCCTATAAACAAGTGAACAGTGGGAGAAATGTATTAAGAAAAAACCCCTTGTTTTGTCTTTGAGTTGTACTGCAATGTTTGGCTGATTGCATATGGAAATCCAGTATATTAACTCTCTAAAAAAAAGAAGGGAAAAAAAAAAGAAAAAAGGAAATACAGAGTGGTTTGTTTTACGGAATAATTACCCTGGGAACTCTGCTCCCTACCTGCCATCCCATTAGAAAAGTGAGGATGAAAGGTCAGAAGGGGACCCAAGTAGCAGCTGGGCAAGCGTGCAGTATGGATGTGTGCGCATCCTTGGGGCCAGACTTCGGCAGAGTGATGCAGAAGCATTTCTGCCTCCCAGAGAGAGGTGTGGTTTGTACATCCATGGAAGGGACAGCAGTGCTGTCCCAGGGCACCACTGGCCTTGCTCAAAAGGCAGGACAGACAGTCTAGTTGCTCTTACAGCAGATGTCTGAAGGTAGGTGGAGGGAGCGTGTGGTCAGCAATGTGGGAAAAGGAGTTTGGGACTCTTGTCTTTCCTTCCCTCACTCAGAGCCTAAACAAGGTCAAGGCAAGAAGTGGGCCCATCCTGTTCACTGACTGAATGGGAAAGAACCACCTTTGTAATAAAGTCTTTTAAAAATCACTTGGGTCATGCGTCCATTTACATTGTGCCATGTTGTCATGCAATTTAAGCAGATTAAAAACACATTTAACAAAGTGCAAGGAAGGAAATGCCCTGATCTCAGGTGGCAAGGGTCAGAAGAGACATGAATGATTAGGTGCATTATTGGGTATTTTGATATGCCGTTGCTTAGTTCTGAGGTTCTTTAAGGATTTTGAAGCGGGGAACGTAAGGCATGAGGCTCTGGACTCATGGGAATTTTACCTGCCAGAGGATATTCGGCTTTTCTTTTCTTGTAATTTCTGAATCCATTTTTTTCTTCCCTCTGCAATCAGATACAAGCTATTGTGTAACAGAGGCATATTTCACTTTTGGAGCTATAGGAAAACATTCCTGATGTTGGCAAAGGAGACCAGGGTGGGATGATTTACGAGTAGAAGATTAAAAAGAGCTAAATATGGCTGCTTAGTTTAAAATGACTAAGTAGGTATATGATAACTATCTTCAAACACATAAATACTAGAGAGAAACAGAAATGTCTAGTTTGAGCCAAGAGAGGCAAACCTGTAGGCAGTGGAAGGAAAATAAGTAAAACTCAGCCTGAATATCAAGAGAAAATTCCTAGTAGTGAGACCTCTCCAAAAATCTAAAGGTACAACAATGCTCCAGTTGTAATAATGTCGTAAAAGCGCCCCAGTGCTACAAATATTGTAAAGAGTGCTGGGGATTTCCCATTTATTATGCCCAGGTGGGATTAAATAACCCAGGCAAAGGAAGGCTTGATTCGTCATTAGCCCCTGCAAGGATCTGGAAGGAGCGCAGGAGCAAATCAGGTAAACCTCTCAGTGCCAATAAGTGGAGGGAGACGATGACCAAAAGAAAGGTGAATGTGAAATTATCCTATTTAGGCTCAAAGTGCAATTTGAATGGTGAATGCTCTTAATGAAAGCATGGCTGCGTTAGTAACCCAATACCTCCATTACTATTTTAGGCTGTAATTGTAGCTAATAGAAGGAAATGGATTTATATTTTGCTAGAATGCATTATTTATCAGTAAGAGGTTTAGGATTCATGCAGTGTTGTGGTGAGAACTGCTTGATAAAGAGGGCCTAAATAGACTGAGTCAGCTACATTGTATGTACTGGTTTTTTGGGTGTAAACCCTAAGTCCAGAACAAAACAAAAAAAGAGAAGAATAGTTCTGTATTGCCATGGCCAAATGAGACTTTGTAGAGCAAAGGCAGCAAGAAATACAAGTTGAGGGTGTAATGTCACCATGGGATATGGAGCCTGTAAATAAGGAAGAGGGAGCAGGGAGAGGGCAGAACCTCCCAATGTTCCTAAATCAAGGGAGCAATGTGTAGAGAAGGACTGAAAAAAATCACAATTGCAGGGACCCTTTCCAGATCTGCTGAGCTGATGACCAAGCCCTCCTAAGATCATAAAGATCCAGGAGACATCCAGTTTCCTGGAGCAAAATCCTTTACTTATTTCCTTAAAAGAGAAACTTCATCACCACAGGATAAGCCACTGCAATCCCAACAAGGTGAATCCTGCTGAATTTTAATTCTATGCCATCCCCTTGCCAGAGAGGGAGCAGTCTGGGGCTACAAATAATGGAGTAACATAGGAAAGAAATACAATAAATGTGGTTATCAGGAAATGTTTACAAGCGAAGGGCACTGGGCTATGAAACAGTCACTGCAGCACGATAGTGGAATCCCATTGTTTAGGGCTTTTTTTAAAGCAGTCTGGACAAAATCCTAGAAAACGTCTTTGAAGACAAACCTGCACTGGCAGGGAAACGAGCTGGATGATCTAACTGGACTTCTCCACCTCCCGCTCTGGTGATCTGAGCACAACTTCCCGGGAGGAAAGCTGAAGCCCTGCTGCCTGAATCACTTCAGCGGCTGGGTCAGACCCACAGCCCCTTCCACTCATGACGGGCGTCTCCCAGCTTTGCCGACACCAGTGGGACTACTGTGTCGGTAATTCTTCCCTGTGTAAGTTGTTGCACAACCTGGCCCTTCTATTAGGAAGTGAGCCATCCGAATGAACATTTAACCATGCACATCCTAGACGCAATTTCTACACAATCATTGCTATTTTATCATCCGTACTTACGTTTTTGTGGCTGCTGCTGCTTTCAAAAACCCAAGAAAACAAAGCGAGCTGTTTTATATTTTGTTTTTCTTAGTAATTTATGATTAATGGGGTAAACCTTGGAATCTCTACTCAGGGATTTTCACTTTGTGTTACCCAGGTCTTCCATTTATTCATGTTTTGTAACAGCAATAAAAAGTATTTCCTTTTAGCCCAAGGCACCTAATCAGGATTAGGCCTGGAGCAGAATATTTTGCATTCTTGCATTCCAGGAGTACCTTGATGTGGAGTTATCTTTTGTCAGCTGTAGATTGAATATTCAATTACACTAGTGTCTTTTTAAAAAGGTATTTTAGGGCCTGTCTGATCAATTGGTATGGAATAGAGTTATTCTCTGCACCACATTTTGTGGATGTGTGTCTTCTTACAGGTTCATTAGCTGAGAGTTGATAGTTGAAGAAGAATTTGGTTGGTGAAGCTGTGTCTCTGTGGGATCGAGGAATTGGGTGCCACTCATTGCAGTCTGCTCATGTCTGGCACACAAGTTATGGGTCTCAGTCCTATGCTGAGCTCAGACCAGCAACTCATGCATTTAGTCACCAGTGTATGCAGTATCTGTGGCACAGGAGTCACTGTATCTCCTCCTACCTGTTGGCACTTCCTCCTTCTCTGCAGACCAATGAGCGCTATAATGTCTACAAGAAGCTGTGATTTATGTACAAAATCAAAGCTCTTTTGAAACAGCATGTAATTTGCAGTTGCTTGAAATAACAATCTTGTCCTTATATCTCCAGTGGGTGAAGATGAGTGACTTGGAGGGAGACAGATGTCAAATCAAGGCAGAGTGTGTCTTGGATGCTTCTCAGTCAATGCCTCATTATCAAAGCCAAACTGAATTGTAGAGCTTTTCTGCAATTACAATAATAAGCAGCTTTATTTAAATGTAATTGCTTTAACTGAAAATATCCTAATGCAGGGGTTTTTGTTCTGTCTGGTGTTTGGAAAAGTCTCCATAGCTTTGAGTCACCTATTTTGAATTTTTAAAAGGTCTAGTTACAGTACAGACATATTATTACACATCGAAGTCTTAGTCATTTTGTTATGCTCTTGCATCCTGGTGTGCTTATTCACTTTGGTTTATCTGAATAGGGAGGGAGGGAACCTGGAAGGAGTGGGAAGGGTGCACAGATTTGAAGGAAAGGTCCCAGTTATGTTTTGAAACAGTTGGCCTTTACTTTTTTTTTAAAAGATTATTTTTATTTCGCTGACTTACTCTAAGTAGTGATACAATTGTGAAAGAATGACAAGTCCAGAAAACCACTGTTTTTTCTAAGAGAGCTTTCTGAGTTGTATACTGTATTGGAGAATCCCATTGAGTTGTAACAGCAGATCTCACCTCTCCAAACAGCTTTTATATTTACAGTGCATTATTTGCTTTTATTTTTACACAAAGGGATTACTTGTTCCTTTTTTTATTATTATTTTTCCTTTTGCCTTACTGAGTCTGTAATGTACTCAGAAATCTGGGTTGTTACAGTAGTGCTTGGCAGACCTTACTAGGAACTGAGCAAAACTTCCAATCCCTTGACCTTTGGTTTTCCAAAATTAAAATTTGCAGCAGAAGTGTGTACGTTAGGCTTATCGCCTAAATATCCAGGCTGATGCTGCTGGGTTTGGGCTGCAGTGAACCTCGTTCTTCTCTGCTCCGTTGCTCTTGCTCCCCACCCTTCCTGTTTGAGCTGTGGTCTGTTCAGCTACGCAAGAGGCTTTGAATCAGGACTCCTGAACCTCCTCTCGACCCTGTGCGGGACTCTCCGTACAACGTGAGTCACTTCACCAGTCAGTGACGTTTGGCCTCATTTTGCCTGAATATTGGGCAAATTACGTCACTGGGCTCTTGATGGGACAGCTGTGGTCTCTGGGTCTTCCTGGCCTGGTGAGAGAAGCAGTGGGACGACCTGGAGGTGATGCTGCTCAGCAGAAACTGCCACAGCAGTGTCTCTGGGGCAGCCTGTGTACCTGTGTGGCTCCCTATCACTTTGTCTTCAGGCAGTGGCAAAATTAGCAAGTGTAAAAAAAGAGGATTATTAAACAAAACTAATGCGGCAGGAGAACTACTTAAGTGCACTATGTGGAGGAAAAGCGTTGGCCAGGTACAAGGATAGGGCATAGGAAAATGGGGAAGGACACATCTGTAAATTAATATGAAGAAAGGAAGCAAATTTCCTTTCAGCCTGTCATGAACACAGCTCTGTTTGCTTGTTGTTGCTTTTACCAACAGGGAAGTCGGCCTTTGAAATCTCTCTCCGGCTGTGCAGGTGGCAGTGTAAGTAGCATAAAACAGAACTTGTCAAATACAGGAATCTGGCTTGTGGAGAGCAAGTCCCAGAAAGAGGAAAAAAACCCCTCAACCTCGAAACAAAACAAAAACACGATACCTAAACCAGACTTCCACTTCTGGGATCAGATCAAAACAACAAAAAGCCCAGAAAGATTAAACTAAGCTCAACTCAAATTAGTTTATTGTGTTGCATGTTTCTCCAGGCAAAAGAGTTTACTTTGGAATTAAAGCACACACACAAAACATAGCCCTCGACTGGACATTCAGCGCGCTAATAGTTTGCAGAGGAGTTCAGGGAAGTTGACTCTAAAAAACAGATGGGTGTTGAGAGGCACCGTTGAGGTCTCCGCATTCCTCTCGGCATATCGACATGGGGTTGTTGTGCTGAGATGGTCAGAAACTATGCAGCTGTTTGATTCCTCTGCTTAAACAGCTCTGTACATGTACGGCCGCCTAACACCCCGTAGAGCCCTATATACCGTATAACGCAGGCTCTGCCAGGGACCAGTCCTGCTGCAAACATGGGGAGGGGGTGGAGGAGAGGGAGGGCACTTTAGGGGGCTGGAGACCTGCTTCAGGGAAGTGTTGATGAAGTGCTCTGGGTGGCTCTTCGAAACCGTGTCTGCCTCCATCGTTTCTTGTGGCTATGGGGTTGTTGTGTGAGAATTCCCCCCAAAGATTTCTCTTGTAGCGCTGGTTGGTAGCATTTTGTAACATTTTGGCAGGCAGGGTCCTGGCCACAAATAATTAGTGCAGAGGTGGCATGAAATTGAAAAATGAATTATGAAAATATTTTCTTTTTAACTTTCAGTAAGATCTTTGGTGTCGTGTTTGGGAATAGTTCCTGTTTGATTCCAGCTGGGTTGAAGTTTTTGTACTTTTCTGGTTCATTCATCTTTTGAGGTGAGAGAAGGGCATTTCTTTACACTGGGGGTGTCCCCACACATCCACCCCCACAAGTCCTTAGTGAATGGGGATGCCATGACAGGAGAGGGTCACTGAACCCCCTGTGCACTGGTCCCCCAAGGAGGTTGCCGTGTTCTCAGCAGATCTGGCACAATGGGGGCTCACAAGCCTGCAACAAGTTCATGTGAAATGATGCTTCCAGGTGGAAGTGAAGCCAATGGTAAACTATTCGGAAACTACTGCCCCGGTGACCCCCTTCTACAGTAGTAGAGGGTGGAACCTTCCCTGTTACTCTGGGGATTGGCAAAGGAATGGAGATATTGCCAGTCTTAGGTTTCTACTTTATTTACTTATTTTTCAGGCTGCAGTCTTGGCAATAGGAAAATGCCAATGGCTATTTGTGCAAGAGCCGCTAAGCTCCCTTCCATAGCATCACTGGGCTGCCTGCCCTGAGAAGGGCATGTCTTTCAAGGTCGTCTCCTGAGGACCAAGGATTGCTGTGTTCAGATGAGGGACAGAGTCCCTCCTCTCCTCCAGGGTTGCTTGGCTGGAAGCAGCGCACAGAGAGCTTCCCGGTCTGACTGACTGGGAGGGCTGGAACGTGACGGATGTGAACGCAAGGACACTATGGAGAGCAGGAAGAGTGGCTGAAGTGCGGAACTGGCTGCTCTTTTATTCTGCTTCCACTGCCCTAACTCCAAGCTCCTCCTTTACCGCATAATATCACCCAAGATACAACTCTGGTCCATTTGGAGAAGGCACAGGTAGGATTACAGGGCTTTCTGGGAGCAATTGAGAGGCCAGCCGTGAGGCCTCGGACACCACTTCCCAGTTGCCCGCAGTAGCAAACCTCCTCGCTGCTCCAGGTTCTCCAGGTCTGGGGAGCACCTGGGCAGACGCCTGTGCTTGCTGGCAGCTAGAAGGAAGGTAAGAAGCAGAGGGTGAACGGTGGGTTGCTTGAAAATGAGTTGCTGAGAAAAAGAGCAGTTTAGAGTCCAAGGACAAGGTGTCAGAGCAGTGAGATGCTTGAGGAAAGGACAGCCTGGTTTTCCTTAGTTTATTTTCACATTTGACCTTTTGGTTAAGGAGTCCAGTCAGTCCAATTTCTTCCAGCATGAAGAAAAGACACTGAATTTAATTGGTGACTGGCAGTGGAAGGTTGTGTTTTGGGGGATGTATACTGAGGGAACATATTCATTAGCTGTCCTAATACTCTGAATATTAGTTGCTGCTACTGTTTTATGATTCTGGTTTCATGTGAACAGTGTTCATGCTAGCACTCTGCTTTGATGGCATTGGATGTATTCCCCAACAGCAACTCCTAAGGTATGGTAAAACAAGGTGGAACTAGAACATGATAAATAGAACCACCTGACTTTGCTATGGCCTCATACGCCCTTGACTCTCTTTGCAGTCAGTTGAGGTGTGATGTGGGGTTTCCCTAGCACTTAATCTTTGTGATTTTATATGGAGTTTGAGGCAAGGGGGGGAAACTACTAGATTAGTTTTGTTTGTGGTTTGTTTTTTTTTTCCTAAAGGTCTAACTCTCTTGAAATAACATGTAAGAGTCAATGGAGTTGTTACTAGCTACAGTGGGGATTATTAATCCCACTTTTGCAGATGAGTGGTGACTGTTAAGGATGGATGCATGGTTAGATCCTCTCTAAACCACAGCTGGGATAATAAGAAAATTTAAATTCTAACCAGTGGTTTAAAGGTTTGATGTTTTCTCCATGTTTGTGCTCCTTGCTAGGGACTTGGCCACAGGAAGGGCTGTATTTATTGACTGTTATGTCCAGTCCCAATGAAAACAGGAAATCCTTAGGAATCACAAGATATCCATCCAAATCTCATCCATTAAATGAGAATCAGGATAGTGAGGAACCAAATTACTGATTCTTCCTAATATCACATTACTGCTGGAGAGGTTGTCCCTGAAATCAGCCAGAAGTTGATAGAAATGGGTGGACTTGAAGCTGGAAACTGGCTTTAGTAGGGCTACAGGGAGTAAGGATTAAATGTTTCTTTCTCCTTTACATATCTGTTTGCTGTACATTCAGACTATCTCCATGTGCCATACTGTGGCATCAGGGTTTTTAATTCCTCATTGATTTGAGGGAGGATTTCTGTTTAAAAATCAAGGGCTCAGCGTGGCTTGTGAGGAACAGGGAAGGAAAGCCCATTTTGTGTTTGTGTAACATTTGCTAGAATTGGTTAAACAGACACACATCAAAATAAATGCTGTAACCTTTCAATAATGTTTAGTCTCCCTGAGAATGAACATACTGTAAGTATGTGTGTTAAGTATACACCATTAATAGTCTCTGTGACATTTGGGCTGGCTCCACAGGGGAGATGAAGGGCATGCACTGAAAATGGTATCAAAAGGGAAAAATAATCACCTCAAGTCACAGAAATAAAATTTACCAGAAGTTGCAGAAATAAAAATAGGTTATTTGGGTTCCCTTGATTGAATTTGATCTCTGTGATGTCGCCATCAGAGGACACAACTTTAGGTCCTTTCATAGCCCAGGTTTCTTCTCTGAAGTTGTGACAGGAATGGGTCCAGAAATTCCTGCAGAAGCGTCACAGATGATGGATAATTTTGGTGTAAGTTACTGCTGTTACTCAGAGGCAGTAATTTTGTCTTAAATTCTGGCTCTCTCTGTTGGTCTTTTCTGTTTCTGTTTGGAATGATATAGCTGTAAGCATAAATACCTAAGGACAAATTCCCACTACAGTGGACTGCCGGTGGAAGTGCTCTTCTGCTTCTGGAAGCATGTGAATGATTGCAGTCTTCCACCCTAAAATGAAAGACAGCAGAGAGGTGAGGCTGGCCTAGGTGTCCATTACATAATTCCATGAAGGAAGAGCAATTTTTGTGGAAAAGATGATAAAGTCAGTGAAGAGTTCTGTTAACGTCAGTGGCCTTGAATACAGCCTTGGAGGAGCATAAGCAGGATTTTTTGTTGTGTTTTTTTTTTTTCTTCTTTTAAGAATCATGCTTTACCAGGTCACTGTTGTCTGCAAAACACTCCCTACCCAACGGGTTTTGGTTTTTTTATGAACTCAATGGCACTAGCTAACTATGTAGGTTTATTTCCACTAAGACTGAAGGTGAAGAAAACCATGACTTAACTGAAACTCTGAGCTGCATCAAGTTTTGCTTAGGCTCCAGAAAGCTTGGTTATTCCCTTTTTATTAACTTTTCTTGTCTCCGTTTATCTCTCAGTGATAAGAATGGTTATTATTTCTGGACCATTGAGCTAAAAATATTTAAATTGTTTATTGTTGTATAAAGGCTGATGCGATTTTTGTGGTGGATTGTATCATCCTACAATAAACAGTTAGATAAAGTGAGATGGGTTGCCTCAACCTGGTGGATTAATGGTGAGTTTTAACGGAACAAGAGTTCCATGTGATGTTCTGGAGGCCCCTGAGTTCACCCAGACCTGGCCAGAGCTGCCATTGAAGGCTTTGGACAGTCTCTAGAGATAAGTCACTAAGGCTTGGCTGCACAGCATGCAACTTTCTCTTTACAGTGGACATATGTTCAGACTCGAGAAAAACTGTTCTTCTTATGGTGCATTGCCCAGCTCTGGGGTGTAGTTTGGGTGAACGTAGTTGTTGTGAGTTTATATAACTCTACTGCATCAACTATGTACATCTTGCATTAGCCACAAGGTTTGATCTGACATTTTTCTGTGGCTCTTAACATAAACTGAACTGACAGAGAGGTGCTGCAGGTGAAATCTTAGGGCCTTTCTGGAATACCCCTGGTAATAGGAGGACTGGGGAGTCAAATGCAGATCTATTAATATTGTATCACCTTTGCATCAGCCGTGGCCTTGGGGAACATTCCAGGGTGGACTGGAATAGCGTGAGATGGGAGCAAATCAGGGCACGGCTCAGACAGACCTACATTTGGCTGTGGCTCTGCCGACAGATTAAACTGGTTTTCCAAAAGATTTTATCATCGGTGTGACTCAGCATCATTAAACTTGAAAGCAGTAGCCAAATTGGTGATCAGAAAGAGAACTTGGGGACCATCACTCAAATTTTGATGGCCTGTAATAAGTCAGAGTGGCATCCAGATGACTCATGTTCTTGCAAGTCTCTAAGCCAATATTTTTTAAACAGAGAAGGGGTTTGGATAAGCTTCTGAACTGGACCCAACCTTCCAATGGTTTGAGGTTCACCTATTACTATTTTCTGTCTAATATAGGCAAAGGCTTAAATTTAGAAAAAGAACTTAGTGTGTAAATATTAAGCACTTTGTTTAAATATTAAGCATTAAAAGTTGCAGGTTGTTTTTTTCACTTGAGCATGGAAATATGTAACCTAATTTGCAGAGGTGTGGAAGCCAAATCAATTTCGGGACTGGAGTGGGCTCAGCTCATTGCACTTACGATGTCTGTATTGCTTAGAGCTATAACCAAAATGTTTGCAATTTCACTCTGTGCCCTGGAATAGTCAATATTTGGGATTAAAGGGAAATTATTTGCAATTGTAATATTCCAATGGTAGGAAATGAAATTGATAATGTCTGATTGCATTTGAATAAGCATATAAGAGGACAAAACACAAATTCTGTAAAGGCTTTTGTGTGTAAACAAAACTTTGCATCCTGGGAGTAGCTGCATGAAACAGCAATCATAAGGTATATATTAGTAATGTACATATGTCTTTACGGGACTGGGGATGTAGATATTCTCCCTCTGAGAGCCAGCACTGAATTAATTAGAAGTATAGAATTTGCCACTGTGATGTTTGTTTGGGGAAATTTTGGACAACAAGGAACTATTGTGTAAAACCTTTCCCCTTGTTGAGGCTTGTGGTTTATCGTCCTCCCTCCTCCAGCAATTACAGTTTCTCAAGAGCAACCTAAGAATTGAGTAAAGGTCATTTATCTCAGATGGTTTTCCCTAGGATTGCTTTTCACGCTGGCTGTCACAAAGATTTGATGCCAGAAACCGCCCCAATTCATTCTAGAAGCAAGCTTGCTAATACAGAACTTTGAATGTGGATGTTTGGAGGCAGTTGGCTGGAGAAAGGAAAGGCCTTGTCCGCTATGAAGAAGTAATAGCCTGTTTTAGTTTGTTACCTCCTTGCTTGCCATATTAGTATCCAAAGAGCAATAACATTTCTACAAATGGAAACAGGAATGACAGCCAAATGAAAGATCCTCCTCATTTATTTAAGATAGCATCCAGATCTACCTGCTTTGGTTAGATTTGCTGCTTTTTTACCTATTTGCTCCATGCACTGCATGGATTCAGTAGGATTTGCCAAAGCAGACCTTCAAGTGCTGCCAGCAGGAGAAAATCTGAGAGTGCAGTATATGAAGCACTGAAGAGGACTTTTCTAGCTCAATGCATTTTCCAGAGGTGCCTTTTCTACCTTGTATTCTCAACAAAGTGTTTTCCCACAAGTTGTCCTGTCTCCTGCAGTATGATATTCTTCCTACAAATGCATATATCTTTCAATATGTGGGAATGCCCAGTAATGAGAGCTGAATGGGGAGTGAAGTTGTGAGTCAGGGACTTGGATAGCTTTAGTACCATGTATGATTAGCTTTCCTATAACTAGGTTGTCATTCAAATGCATCTTGGGTTGTTGGTGTCTGAACGTTGCTGCCAGCTGATGAGTGTCCAGGTATCCAGGTGGTTTCAGCTCTGTACCTGTCAGAAGAAACAACCCAATCCTCTGTTGTTTGGCTGGCTCCCGTTGTTGCACTTTTAGCCAGTTTCAGCCAAAGACTATTTTCCGTGTTTTTGCCAGTTCTTAGCTGCAGGCATTTCTCAAGGCCTGGGCTTCAAGACTGGTTTGAGGCTGTGGTTATTTGTGTGCGTGTAGTGAAAGGCACCTGCACAAAAGCTGTCACTTCCCAGGAGATCAGGGTGAGCCACATAGACTCCCTATTAACTGCACCTTTGTAAGCCTGAAGTCCTGCAGCTTCCTTAATAGTCAAAAGGAGGTAGATAAGACGAAGTTAGGCTCCTGCTGGTTTTTCTGGAGGGTGATTCAATATAGCCGCTTCTCGCTCTATAAAGGGAACCTGAGAAGGTTAACCTGGCATAACCATGGATCACCCGTGTGAATGCCCACCGCTATCACACAGGCAGCAAAGACTTGCAGCCACTCTTCAGCATTCAAAGTGACAGTGCAAGGTGCAGGAACCAGACCCGATGGCTGGGAGGGAGCGGTACACGCACTGCAGCTGTCTGGACTGTACCTATTATGTGGATAAGCAATCAGCTCCTGTCTCCAGGGCTGTCAATCTGGAACCTTTCACCAGCACTAAATTCACTTTAGAAAAATAAAATAGAGAGACAGAGAGATTAGTCAGACTTCTAAAATGCTTCAAGAAACTTTAATGTTATTATCTAAGCAGAAAGATATCCAGCAATTCCTCAGCTATTTAACATAATAGGCAGTTGCTGACAAACGATGTTATCGAGCATACACTCTTGAGTGAGGAAGAATGATACTATCTTGCTTAAATTGTATTTTAACAAACATGCCTATCTAACAATTAAGCTGGAGCAATTTTACTCTAATAGATGCTTTTGCTGCTTAATATAGAAATTTACATGTTCATTTGTAGCCCCCAGAGATCACACAGCTGCCAGACTCCCAGCTGCCACCACCCCGTTCCTCCCTCTACGACTCGCTCTCAGCTTTGGCTACGAGCACTTGATCTAACGAAGCACTTTAAAATACAAATCCCACTGTTTTCTTGGCCGTGGAGCTGAGCTCACTGGGCTGTATTTGAAATAGGCTGTCTGCCAGCCAGACACCCTTACTCACCTAAGCTAATTTTACTCCATCTGATGGCAAAATCAGTCGTTCCCCCTCCCTCCTTATCAGAATCCTGTTGCATTATAGGCAATGCTACGAAAGCCTGCAAAGGGCAATCCTCCTTTGTGCACTTCACCGTTCACCCTGTGCCTCCTTCTGCGTCGCGGTGCGAGGGCTGTCCTGCCTGGGATCAGCTCTGCGGCCGTGGTGGACAGTTTGGGGCAGGACAGGCACCAGAAGAGGCAGCGGCTCGTCGGTTGAAACTCTGCCATCCGATTTACGAGGCATTTACCAGATAAGGAGCTTACAGTGGGAGGTGGCAACAGGCAACTTGGGCGCTGGCAGCATTTTTCCATTCTCCAGTTACTCTGTAGTTCAGCTTGGGACAGACATGAGCCTGATGTAATACGCTGTATGCTATTTCAAGGAAACGGAGCCCATGTCCTTTAGGCCAGCCCTTGGAAAGTTTAGTAGATAAGAAATCCCACTCTGAACATTTCTTACGAAACTTTCTTTACGTTTCTTTCTTATGAAAGAAATAGGTAATGCTCTCTTTTAACTCTGCCAGTGAAATGTAGTTGTTTCATCTAAAAACCCAGAAGCAGGGTGCCCATAGCTCAGCATTTCATGTGCACACACGCTTTTAGCATTGATCTAGCAGAAGGTGGCAGGTAGAAATGAACGTGTGGCTAGCAAATTGAGAGTTATTAGGGAAATGTGCAATCAGTTACCTGTGGACTGCAATACCAAAAGCCACACAGTGATGCAGGTACTTGGCTCCTTTTTCCTCTGGGATAAAAAGCGGAGGGCTTTGGTTTACCTTCAGGTCTCATCTGTTGTTCTGTTATGTGGATGAAGGATCTTCTGGTCCAGGTGCTGCCTTTTGTCCCCTGGACACAGTTGGAGGCAGGATACTGAGCTAGATGGAGACTGGGTCCGATCATGAGGTTATTCTTATGTGGGAACCAGCAAAACTCTCTCCCTAAGTAACTTGTTCAGCAACAAGAAAAAAGCCCAAACTTCTCTATGAAGCAATTTGGCATGAATAATTCTGTAAGCTATAGACAAAGGGGCATATTCTCCAGTATAAATCAATTTATGTTTTCTAGGGATTTGGCCTAGAGCTTTTTTTCTCTGACTTGCATACCATTGTGACAGTTTTGTAAAACATTGTCAAAAATAATTCATTGTGGATTATCTTGTATTATGATCAGCTGTCCATATCGTAACAAGGGGCGTCCAAAAAAATTGTTTCCTCCCCCTCACCTTTGCTGAGTGATAAACCTCATACCAAAGGTGCCTGCGAGGGTTGGAAGGCCAGAGAATTTGTTTTCCCATTTAAAACAATAACACTTTTACTTAACCATAATCAAGGAGGGAGGCAACGCCACTCCACTTGGCAAACAAACTTACAGTAAGTGCGCTTGCTGGAAAAATTTATAGTTTGTTCCTGAAAAATAGACCGAGTGTATTGATAGCATAGCACAATCTGACTTGTGTTTCCTGCATGGCAAAGGGAATGAGCATCCTCCCTAAGTCTAGAGCTGACCTCTCTTCTGCAAGGTGACAGATGTCTTCATTTATAAATAGGCCCAATTAGAATCAGGATGATAGAGCTATACAATGAATTTGGGAAATTCCTCCCCTCCCAGAGGGAAGAAATGCATCTTCTGAAATAACTTGTGGAGGATAAGAAGTTACCCCTGGAAGAAGTGATCCCTGGGCTGCTGCAAGGACAGGCAAAACACCACAGTGAAATATTTTCAATTAACATCTTTTCCCCAATCTCCTGCAAGCTTTCCAGTGATGAACCAAAATGCCCTTGCAGAGAACTGTCCCAACTAATCAAGTGTTGCAAATGGAGGTCAGCATTGGACAACTAACTACCAGAAGGTACCTTGAACCAGCAATTTAGCCAAATACGGAGGTGTTAACGCAGACAACAGTGACTGCATGATTGAGGAGGATGTCTCTGGAAAGCATGTTCCAAACCACACCCAGCGAGGGAAAGCAGAGTCTCAGATAACCAGAGACTTGGAAATATTTTCCACTGCCTAGCGCGTGTCCAAAAACTCCTGGAAAGAGACTCCCGCAGATCTTGCATAGAAAAGATTTCAGCCTGTGGAAAAACTCTGCTGACATTTGTCTCATGGCCTTTTGTCACTGCCACCTGGTGAAGTGCCTTCCCCTCAAGACACGGAGAGCATGAGACTGAATGTAGACGTTCTGTGCTTTAAAATTAAATGGAGGTACATTTGGTCTCAAAACTTTACATGGAGTGAAAAATTGAATCCCATCATTTTGCAAAGTTGGAACTGAAACATTTGGACTCTTTCAAAAGCTTTTGTTTTCTGTTCTTTTTCATCTCTTTTGGCCAAAACTGTTAGCTTAATTTTATATAGCTTCAAGAGAAATTGTAAACGGTCCAGAATTTCACTTACAGCTTAAAAAAAACCCAGCAAAACCAAAACCCCAAACCTACCTTAAAACAAATGCCCTCAGGTGTAGCTGCTTCTGAGAACAGGCCATGTGAGAGATAACAGCTAAGGTTATGATTTTCTAGTGCTTTCAATATAAAACTGTGACTATTTTTTTCAGTTACTCATGCAGGCTGAAATTTTTCCTGCTGGTTCATCTCTTAAAACATTTCAGCCAAAGTAGTCTTCTCTTTCCAGGAACAAATTGGGAGGAAATTATTTTGTATTACCCATTAAAAAACCCAAACAAACTCACAGCTGTTTCAATGTGAAACTCTCAAACATCCACAAAAAAAGACTTGACATTTGTTCCTAGGATGTGGGGGCCTCGCTCTGCTGATGTGCATTTTTCTGGTCCTAAATTTCCAGCTAATTCTGTTTCCAACTGTGCATGTTGCTTGGTTTTGGAGCCCCTACTCCTGAACTGTCAGTGCATGGTAGAGGAAGAGACTGCTGATCGTGCTCATGGGCCAAAAATAGAGCTCCATTTGCTCTCCACCCCAGTTTGTTCCTGGAGTAAGGATCTGTGTGCAGACTAAGGCAGCCCTAAGTAGCATGTGATTGTAGCATTGGGGACATTGTTGTAGTGTGTGTGCACATGGGGAACAAATTTTGATTGCACGGTCAAGCATAATTCAGGGATTTCCTAATCACTGAAATCTGGACTCTGCAACCCTTTGAATTTTATTCCATCTGTGGTGGTGTAATTCATTGCTATAATTGCTACAGAAGGCTAGGATTTTTTTTTTTAAACCATGATAGGACAAAAAAAATGAAATAGTAAAAAATTGAGAGTCTTGGGCTCTGTGACATTATACACTGTGTGAAGCGTCAGGTTCCAATATGAATATGCATTTGGCATTACCTGGCTATAAAAATGCAGTTTTCCTAATCAATGTTATAAAAATCCCTGCTTATATTTTTTGATAGCTCACAATACACTACTTTCTTCTGGGTAGTGGCCAGGTAGTAGCTACTTGTCACTGTAATAACTCTTACAGCTCTGCCATGGCAGCTTCGTGCAGATGCATTATCATCCTTAGCCTGCCTACACTGAACTGGGACAGAGCACAAACGATAGGAAGGTATAATCCTGTCTGTCTTGCAGGCTGCAAGCTATGGATAGGTGATGGAAGTCTCGAGAAAGGAAATGCAACTTTTTCTCCAAATCTTTGTGTTAACTCAATGTACATCGTGAGCCTAGAGTTTTAGAGGAGATTCAGGTTACGTTTTCAAAAAGCTTCAGTTTCTATAGACCTTTGCAATTCCTGGCTTCACAGCATCAGGTATGTCAAAACATCATGTCAGAGGCTGTTTTGACAGCATCATAGTTCAACCAGATGCAAGATGTAAATTTAGGAAAGGTTTTCTGCCCTCCTTTGAATTTTGAGGAATTTTGGAGAGCCTAGAGCAGAGGCAGCAAAACATCTGAATTTTTGGGAGAGTCCTTCAGATGAACCTCTGAACATACTGGGGGTCTTAAGTGACCTAAGGAAAATGTCAGAGTTTTCCTAATTTGATACTGGGATAAGCAAACTGGAGAAAACTAGAGAATAAGGTAGGGAACAACCCCTCACTCCCCAGTGTTGGGAAGAAATATTCCTGCTCCAAATGATGTCTGCCCGTCGTAATTATCTTTAAAATACACTTTCCAAGTTATGTAGACAAGGGGCTGCATTTTACCTTTGCAGAGCAATTACCTAGAAGTGATGTATTGGTGAAAGATTATACTTTTTTGCTTATTGTTAATCAAATGTCTTTGTGCCCCCTGTTATTCCAAAGTCTTCTAGGTGGACGCTATATGGGATGGTAGAGCACATGGAGAAACGAGTGTCCATATACATTTAATAGCTGAAGGAGATTATTACCAACGTTAAAAGCAAAACCAGAGCTGTTCACAGAATGCTAGTAGGGCCAGTGACATTAATGTGACATGCTGAGCCCTGCTCAGTATCTGTGGGAATGCAGGTGAAAAGTTTTCTCTGGTCCAAGCCCAAGGTACTGACAGCTTGAGAGGCAGGGCAGGTAGCAAAAGAGGCCTTGATGAGAGACAAAATAAGGGCAAATCTAGATACCCATGTACCTGCCCTGCTTCGCTATGTCCCATGACGTTGTAGTGCGATCCTTTGGACTCTTTGTATTGCTGGTAGTTATTTGAGGATTTGGTGGTTTAGTGGCAGATTTTTTGACTGTTTTGTTTTTCAAGGAACAGAAGCCATTTATCAGCTGAGAAAAGTTGCAACTCTGTGCTAGTATAGATTTTGCTGGTCATCTTGCATTTCTCTTGCATGAAAGTTTTTGAGAATCATCACATAGAGGTAAGAGAAACTTTGGGCCAATGTTACCCACTTTCTGACACGGGGTGTAGAGCTTTTCTAATTTTCCCTACTGCTCGTAGAGCATGCTACGACTGCAGAGAATAATGTTATAAAACTAACGTTATTATTTTCAGAAGATTTTTTTCACTTAATACAATCACTTGAATTTATAAGTGAGGCTGCCTGCGACATCCTTTTAATCTAGTAATGGTGTAACTCTGTAACAGTCTATTTGAAATGTCAGCATTACAGAGGGAGAGTGAGCTGGATAGCCGGAAAATGTGCTCATCCCTAATGCAATTATTAGTACTGTTAAATAACTTGTTCACAAAGAGGGAGAGTGAGTTGCTGACTGCACGTTCAAAGTTTTTTCTCCACCTTGGGATCCATTTTTATCCCTAGTGGAGGTGTGGAAGAAGGGAAGCCAAAGCAATGACATAGCTTCTGCCTTTAGTCCTTGTTAGAAAAACATCCTGTTACACCTAATATCCTCCACGGTAATCGCTTCATTGGCCACAACCCAGAAAACCTTCCCACTAATGCCAGGGTCTCCTGCATAACAATAACAGACGTTGGTGACAGCCACTCGCGAGGTGTGGCTCTGACTCATGCTTCATGTTTGTGCTGCTTCCTCCTGCACGCCCACCCCAAAATACGTCCGTGGAGCAGGTCTCCATGGTGCCTTTGTCCTCCTGGTCCTGCAGCCAAGCACGGAGCACATTCCAGTATTGACATCTGCTTCTGAGGCTGCTTCTGCACTTTTTTCATTTTCGGTTTCTTGCGTCCCTTCTGGAGGCCTCGATGTACCCTCCGTAATCTCTGGTTGAAAAACTAGACCGATGCCACTCAAAGGTGTCCTAATTGGCAGCAAATGTATGACTGGATGCCTCTGCGTCACAGGGCAAGGCAGGTGGTTGGGAGCGTTGCATCTGCTTTCTGTTTTGCACGAGGACCGGTAACCAATGTGGTGGATTCAGCAGGAGCTGCCCTGCACACTTTGGCTTCCCCTGCCTCCTTTGGGTGCTGCTCTGAAAACCCGGGGACAGAGTACTTCTAATATGTTGATTATTTTTTTTTAATCTGTTAAGAAGCACAGGAGGAAATCAGTAATGGTAGACTGTTGGGATTATTTTCGAATGATGTTTTATTCCCTTAGTCAACTATAATGGGACTGCAGGAGGCTTTATGATGAGCTGTAAAAACTCACTGCTGAGTGTGGTGGTTTAATGGTCACAGGGACTTTCAAAAAAGAATATAGTTTATTTTTATGTAGCATCTTTAAAAAAAAAAAAAAAAAAAAAAAGGTAAAGTCAGGAAGTATTTTACAGGAAGGAGGTAAATAGGCAGTGAATGCTTCCAGGAGCTGGATGCTTCTTTGGGGAGAGAAAGGGTGAAGTTGTATGTAAAGAAGGACAGGTACCCTTTACAAGTGGGAAGGATGAGGGGAGAGAATAGAAAGTGAGAGTAATGGGAGAAAGAAAATTAATGTGGAGGAGGTGGACAGTATGAGAGGGGAAGGATGCAATTATAGAAAGGGAAAGAAGAGGGGATGTGAATGTTGCATTTAGGGCTAGATGCGGAGGAACAATTTTTGCAGGAGGGGAGAGTGATGGGTTTGGTGGGAGGTGGCTGCTGGGAGGGGAAGGAGAGGGGCAAGAGCTGTGAGATGAGGGATGGTGGCTGGGCAAGATGTTTGCCTCACCGAATCGGGGGGGGATTCTGTGCTTCCTGGAGATGATGGTTGTATCCTGGTATGTGGTTACTGGGAATTGAAGGAAACACAATTCCAATGTTATATGCACTGGTCATGCCACTGGTTTCTGTACAGGAGCACTCTTTCCAAAGATGGTCTCAGTATAGGATTTGCATAGAAAGAAAGATTGCTAAGCAGAAACATCCTCAGGTAGACGAAGCATCCGAACTTCACTCTCAGTGATAAAGAGTACCTGAAGTTAGCACTGTCAAAGACAGTCCTTTGTGGTTTTAATCCTAAGTGATTATATGGCTTCTGCAACACACCCTGTGATAGCAAACCTCAAAGAAAGGCAAGAACCCATTTGAGCTAACGGATTTTCCGGTATTCAGAATAAACTGAGAAAGTAGCTCTCATAATCCCATGGAGCACTCAGGCCATGAATACCCAGACACAAAGGCTTGGCATGTAGCAGGATTAGAAGGGCATAAAGAGACATGGCACCTCCAGGGTGACACCTCTTGCTCTTCCTATTGGAGGAAGGAATCTCCCAATGTCATTTTAAAGTCAGCATCCAACAACCAATCTGAAATCCAGCACCAGAGTACTTCAGTTGCAACCTGTGTCCACTCCTGTTAGAAGCTCGTTGTTAAGCCTTGATAATGCTGTCCCTGTCTCAAAGACCTCACAGGCCTTTAAGTGATGTAGAGATAGGGGGGTCTGGAGCCATTGGCAAATTGAGACAAGAAATAATTTCCCCTACCCAGAAGAATGCAGGTGAAGTACTTGGTTTAAAAAAAACCACCCACCCCCCCACCCCCACCCCCAACCAACCAAATCCCCAGACAAAACCCAGGATGTCTCATGACTGGAGAAGAAAATAGTGAGAGAAAATACCAAAGAGCCTGAAGGCCAAACAGCTTTTATTCCTTACTCTGAAGAAGAGTAGCATAGATTTAATGGTCTCAGGAGGAGGGATAAGGAAGCTACAAGCAACAGAAGTAATTATAGTAAACTGTGCAGAAAATTAGCCTTTCTGAATGGGGTTACGTCTTGACCATTTGTCGGTGAATAATCTTAGCTTTTCCTTTGGATACTCCCAATCAGAGTTTCCTACAGAGTGAAATCCTTGAAAGCCCGAAGCTTTCCTTAGGGTGCTGCAGGTTCCCCCCGGCTCGCTGCCCTCCCTGGCTCACTGCCTCCAGGGAGCCTCATGCGGGGACACGGCAGGAGCCAGATGGACAAGGAGCGCTCTTCGTGCGAGTCTTAGATGCCGAGCTGTTGTACAGCAATGGAAATGCCACTGTGGATTTCCATTCGGTGTCTTTTTGCCTGAGATGAACCACCAAAAAACAACAAAAAAGAAAATACCAGGGAGAGAACTACTCTATTCCTCTGACCTGCTTCCTACCCGGGTATGTGCGTGCTGCCTATGGTAGACATTAAGGCTGTAAAAGCTTATTGTCAAATCAATTCCGCTCTTACTGAGACCGGAGAGACCAGGAGTGTGCCTTGAAAGACTTTAAATCTTGCCCCTCCCTGATGATTTGCAAAGTTTAATTTCTGTAATGGGCTCTGGTGACAGAGGCATTCACTGTTTTTCCAACAGGAATTGCTGAATGTATGAATGACTCATTCTGTAGGCGGGAGATATAATGGCAGCCTTCGATATCCTGATCTAAGGGTGGGGAGGTTGTGTGGGAGGGGAGGAATGGGGTACACTTTAAGTTAAATTATCCACCTTGCTTCCCCTTCATCAGGCAGCCCCTCCTTCTCTCCAAGTCCCTTCCTGGCTCGGTATCAGGATAATGCTGAAAGAGGGAAAGGGAAGGCTGAGGGACCTCCTGTGGGAGATGAAGTTTATAATATATGCATTTGCCTGGAAATGCCATAAGAAATTAATATTTGTTACAGAAACAGTGGGACTGCATTAATATTTTAATATTAAATGAATATTTAATTTGAAAGCTTTGATTTGAAAGTGAATGAGACAGCCATGACATGAGCAGTTGTGCTGTTCCTGTTAAGAAATGTTAATGATTTATTGACAATGTCGGTAGCAATAACTTTACACTGTTTCAGTTATATAATGCCTTTGAAATATTGGTAAAGTGATTACTGAGAACAAAAAGCAGGCTGGCTTCAGCAGCCCTTTTGGGAAGGACTTGTGTTAGAGAAAAGTGTGATTTCCTACAGAAAGAGGATCCCACCCGGTCCCCCAGAGCCAGACTGGCTGGGGCATTGGGTGGCCACCCTCTCCTCAACATCAGCGTCCTACACCAATTTTGGCCATCTCTCTTGCCTGAGATGCCCCAAGCCAACACATTGCTCTGACAGTGGCTCCTGAAAAGTAAGGCTGAACCTGGAGGGGCTGAGAGCTTCCCAGAGTCAGGTTTCTCAGCCGGCTTCCCACAGTGACTCCTGCCATGGACCTTGGCGCCTCTTATAGCCGAAAATGGCTTGCTCCAGGGTTTCTTAGGGCTTTTCTGGCTGAAGATGACTCAGGGGTATTTGTTAATTTTCATGCATTCAGTAATCTTAAATGTTGAAAACATCTTAATTGCTGAAGCAGGTTTATTTTGTACAGTTTAAAGGGTTGTTGAAGCTGTACCTGTAGTTTCTGGGAGCTCTCTTAGGGTGTTACTTTGGAGTGTGAAGGCAGTGAGAGAATAGAGGAAAGCAAACAGGTCTGTTGCCTCATAAGCATCCTGAGTTTAATCTTAAATTGCAGCTGAAACTGGAAGTCCTTGGCTGAATGTGGCTTCAGTGAACCTGAACTAGATGCCTACAGCCCGTAGGCATTGGTGCTGAGGACTCTCTGCCTATAGTTTTTAAACCCCTTGAAAACTCTTAGAAAAAGCTCTCCTCTGCTGAATAAATAGGGATGTGGAATATTTTTGTGACATGGTCTGTTACCCATTAGCTCAGAACAAGGAAAATTCATCTAAAAAATAATTAAAGAGACACTTTGGCATGGTGTCTTGAAAGCTGTACCATGCTGTAGGTTCCCAATTCCAGAAATGTGTTTCTTCTTAAGGCCAATCTTTGCACAAAATTAAGAGAAAAATGAAACCTAAATTCACAATGTGACCCAATCTAAACAAACAGAGAGTGTTTTTCTTCCCTCCCCCCACCCCTTCCCTTTTTCCCTCTCTCTTTCTTAATTTCATGCCATTGTTGCAATCAGCCTTAGTAAAAGTAAGTTAGTGGAATGAGGAAACAAAAACCCAATATAGGATGCGGTTTAAAATACTGGTTCTTGAGCCTGATAATCTTTCTCATTTTTCAGTTGCATTTTTCTGATGGCCGTCTTGATGAATTTAGTGTTGGCAAAGGATGCTAGACATAGAAGGACGGAGGCTTGAACTTGTATAATGAATGTCAGCACATGTTTTTGTCTGCTGCAGCTCTGCTGTGGTCCCTCTGCTACCTCCTGGTATCTTCAGGTGTATTCTAGGTGAAGTTTTGAGGAGTGAAGACTCATGATGTCCTCCAACAAATCACATCACAGGAGGCAGTCAAAAAGGATCAGATCAAGTTTATAACCTTGTCCATACTTGACAAGGTTGGAAAAAAACCAGCTATCACTGCAGCCTGGTAGAAACTTAGCAGTTGAATATGTAAGCATCAACTCCTATTTAAATCCTTCACTTCCACTGACATAATTGGAAAGGTAGGCACCGACATACTTATATAGCTCTTGATTTTGGTTGATTTGCTATAGCTCTTGATTTTGGTTGATTTGCCCCAACGTATACAATGGGGCTCATCACCCCACTCAGCTTTAGCGAGAAAGCTGCCCGCATTCCCCATGAAGTAATTGCTGTAAACGCCACGTACAGCTTTTCCTATTAAAAGTTGGCAATGCATTATTTGCCACAAAGCATGCACTGTTTTGGAGCACATGACATTTTAAGAGCTGAAATATTGTGAATAGTCCTAACAAAGTTGATTTCATTTGTGAACAAAAAGCCTCCCTATTTTTCATACTAACTGTTCAGTAAAATATTCTGACAACAACTCAAGTCTGATCAAATTAAAATCAGTCCAGCCTTTTTTTAGTGATGACCTGAACTGAAAAGATTTTGGTATCCTAGAAAGAGTTGCTAACCTTTCTGGGCAGGTCCTATAGCATTTAATAGCAAAGGGCACCTTCTTGTATAAATATTGTGAACTATGGAATTTAATGAGATTTGTATTGCGCTATAGAAATGTACTTTAGAGAATTAATTTTGAAGTCCGTAGGTTTAAATGTTTTCTAAAAATAGTATTGAATATATACAGGGCTTTGTGCTTCTGTGCCTATTTAGTTTTGGAGAATGTTTTCATGTATTATTTGGGTTTTCATTTGATGCACTTTTCTTTTTCCTTGTTCTTTTTTAAAGCATTGGTGGCAAAGGAATGAAAGGAGGCTATTTTTTGCTACAGGATAAATGTTGATATTTCAATTCCAGTTTTTGCCTCCTGAGGAATTTTCTATTTTCTTGAGACTCTTAACTATTTTCTTGAGATTCTTAACATCATTCACGTACTCATCAGTTTAATTACCTCCCTTAGCAGTGTATCTGAGCTGCCATTTCAACAGTCTAGTCTATTTAGTGTGTCCAATTCTGTGCACAGATGTACTTGTGCAATAACAAGCAGTTTTAAAACTAGGATACATGAAAAATTCTCCAGTAGAAACAAGCTTATAGTTTTCTCAGATCCAGTTCTCTGCAGTTTTTATAGCTGTCCATATGATGTTTTCTGTTTTTCTGTGCTAGTGGGAAACAGGGTTTGACACTCAATAGTGAGCTGTACTGCATCAGAGAGATCTGCTGCGTATCACTGGAGAACCGGGTATCACCTCAAAGAGCAAAGGGAATTTTTGAAAATCCTGTTAAATGCATTAACAATGAGCTGGGGATAAAGTCAAAACCCTGCTTAGACATTTTGATTGAGAGTTGCCATACAACTGTAGCCAGTGGTGGGTCTTGGCTGAAAATGTATTTATACATTAAGACAGATAGAGATAGATTTCACTAGTTTAAACATAGCTTTCCTGCAGACAAAAGCAATAGGGGGGTGGTGGGGAAAGCACAGGCTGCCACCACCCTCACATATGGTAATTGTTTCCTCTAATGCTTGCTATATTGTATTTAGTTCATGCAGTGACATATCGCAGAAAGCCACTGATGCCAAATTCTTAACAAAAAAACCAAACCTGCAGCTTTAAGTGAGGGCTGTCCTCCAATTTATTTGTGTTTTGTTGTTGGTTTTCTTTTTCCTTCTGCTTTTCATCTGTCTGGGTTCTATTTCCACTCTTTCTGTTCTTTCCTTCTTGCTTTTGTTTTGTCTTGTTTTGTTTTTTTTACTGTATTTGAGGAATCTCAGTTACACTGAGAAGTCTGGGAGGTATGAGTGGAATGTTTTGATTTAATACATCCTTGCCTGAACTTTCTTTTGACAAATCAATTAATATCTGTGGGTTCTGGGGGCAGAGTATTGGGATGCACAGGAAGATGAAGCAGCTGGGGTGCAAGGCTGGTATGAGGACGGTGAAGCTTGACAGTGCGGTGGGATCAGAAAGGGAGGACTCTGGAGTGCTTGCTTCAGGTGCAAGGGGATGACAGATAAAGCTACGAGATTTTTCAAATTCTGAAGCTAAGCACATGACTGAAAAGACTAGATATATCTTCCAGGCAGGCAGGTGATCACTTTGCTCTGCAATGCCAGAGCCTGCCTGTCTTGCTCTGAACTTCAGGTTTAGGGTATAATCCGCAGTTCGGCAGAGGGTGGTTCAGATGCTGTGTGCGTTGTGTTTGGACTGACGTAGCCTCCTGTGTAAACTTGAGGCAGAAGTTAGACTTTGACTGCTGATTTATGGGTGATCTCAAGGACCCAAGTCCGGATGAGGATCAGGTGCCTGTTGAGGCTTGGGAGCATTTGAGTCAAGGACTTGACTTGGGCCCTGTGTGCTGTGAAGACAGGACAAACTGCTAAATTCAGATCTGCTGCTGAAGGCTGTGACGGCCTGGCTGGGAGGGTTCCCCACTTGGCTCCATACCTTGTGTGCATGGGACTCTGCAGCTGTGTTTTTCAAATGCCATTCAAATGAAAGCAGAAAGGGGAAATCCCATTTCACCGGGAATAGCTCTCAAATGCAGAGAGCAGCTTTTCCCCTGAATTTTGTCTTTTGGCTTTCTTGCTGCAGAATGACACACAGTGTCTTTCTCTTGATCAATTTGTTTATCATTTGCTTGATTATCTTCTTCAATAGCAAGACACGACAGGTTTCTCCTGTTAATCCTGTTAGTACTGGCATTGGAGCAGAAATTTAGTTTAGGAAAAACATTTGGGTATGTTAAACTTTCTTGTAGATGATGCATGTGAATACCAAAACATGGCCTGATATGTTTGAATTTTCTAGATTATTCCTGAGCCATGTATTTCCATCTGTCTGTCTGCGTCCTGCTCCTTGTCTCTCCCCATACATATTTACGTGCCAGCACCAGACTTTCCTTCTGGCTTTCAGAGCAGCTTGTGTGGCTCTGCTGATATAGTACCACAATGTGCTGACTACACCTCGGGGAAGCTGAGGGAGCAGCAAGCAGAGCCCTCTTCTCCATCCCCACCTCCTGGACCCACCTCTTCTCCAGCGGCCGTTGCCACCCTGCCCAAGGGAGCCCACCCTGGTGTGTGGGGCTGGAGACCCGCCCCGCTGCTTCTGCTGTGTTCCTCCTCCAGGACAGCTGATAATGACCTCTCTCTCTTTAATGTTTTAAAAGTGATGTATGGCTAGAGGAAAATGTCAGAGCAGAGCACTGGAAGACTGATGACCTCCCATGTATCTTCTGAACAGGTACCCTGCTAGCAGAGGCCCCATATGCCTTTCCAAGGCAGCCTCCCTCCCCTCTCTGCACCCACGTATGCTATTTATCTTGTGGGGAAAACATTAGTAGGTCTAAGAGGATAGTTTAGGCTCCAGAGCTCACCCAGTCCTTGACCTCTCGGCTGAGACTTGCCAGTGGGGTGGTGACTAAGTAACAGCAACTGCAGTGGTGTGTTTTGTGTTGTGGATACGTGCCTCTCTGGGTGGAACATGTCTGCTAATGTACCATGTGTTTACAAAGGCAGGGGACCCTTGTCTAATAAGTGAGCCCCCGTCTTTTCTGTCTTAGAGTTGTTTGACTGTCTGGTGCTGTCCGATAAGTCTTTGGTTCAGTGAAACAGTCTTTTCTCCTCCCCTGTTGCCCTTCCGATTTAGTCTTGGCTGTTTTGGGAAGTCTGAGCACCTCTGTGCATCCTGGGGGTGGATTTGAGGTGGCCTCGGTGGATGTCAGGGTGGGCTTGTGGGTCCTGTCATGGATACAGCTCTCTTGAGTTACAGACTGCAGCGAGGCAGCCCGAACAAACTGAAGATGCTCAGGGGTGAATAAAGCAATGGCCCTGTGCAGTCCTCCTCCTGCAGGTCACAAACCAACTACCAGTATTTGCAAATCACTAGGAGATGCAAATCACAAGGCAGTTTTCCCTTTCTGGTCAGCTGACTGCTTGTCTTGTTCCCCTTTCTTTCCCCGCCAGGTCTAATTCTCTTCCCCGACGTTTGACCCAACCCCAGAAATACTGGAGGACATATAACCTTTAGGTGAGATGGTTTGGGACCCCGATAACACATCTTGCATTCTGGAAAGTCAGGGTATCTCTCTGTGCACTTTCCTGGATTTTACCTCTTTTTTCAGGAGCAACATTTGATAGTTCCTCCTCTTGGCCCCTCAGAAATTCCTCATTGGGCAAGAAGTGCAGAAGAGATAAAAATAGCATTCTGCAGTTCGGGGTTTCAGCATGCTGGTTTCATCTGAGGATCTTAAATCTCTGGGCAAACAGGCTTTTAAAATAGGCATCATTTCAGTCTCCTTAAATGAGAGGGGAAAGTGGGGCAAAGAGTTTTTATGTTCTTGTTGGGGTCTTTAAATGTGTCCAAAAGGGGCAGGGGTCTCCAAGCAGGGTTTTCGATCCAGGGGCGATGCCAGGAGGTCCTGGGGAGGGTGCTGGGAGCTCCCTCCTGCCAGGGATGCATAGGGGATCCCCTCGGCCACCCCGGTGGTGTGGGGCTGGCTGGGCATGGTGCTGTGGGCACTTGCTGAGACCCAGGAGGTCCTTCCTCCGCTCGGTATCTTTTGCTTTAGGCTGTGATTTTGCTGCCCCCATCAGTCTGCTGGTTTAGGAACCTGCCTCCTTTGCCTGTGTGGTGCTCTCCCGTATTGGGATGTGGCCCTGCAGAAGCGAGAGGTAAAGGGCCTGACCCTAAAGTCGCCCCGTGGGACCCACTGGGGCTGCTCACATAAGCCTTGGGCATCCTCATGTGTGTGTCTTGGGTCACAGGGACGTGGCCTTGGAGTGGGGACTGGGCACCACGTAGGTGAGGTCCACGGTTGTTCTCCTCTTCGTGCCTGAGCAAGGATTTCATACGGGCAGTCCATTCTGAACACCCAGAATTACAGTATGCAGTCCAAATTAAAATAGACCCACTGAATTAATCAGCATTTACATGGTTTAATTGAAGAGGAAGGATGTGACCCATTGCTTACATCATCTCCTGTGTCTTTTTGCTCTCACCACAATGTTGTAGAGTAGAGTAGAGATTATTGCCCCACCCCCGAGAATGTATTTCAAGAATGCGGTGGAAAAAATACAAAGAATATGTAACTTTTCTGGAAATACGATATTTCATAAGAGAAATTTGAAGGATAAAGTAACCGAATTCCAGACAAACAGGCATCCGTATTGTTAGGAAATACAGCTCTCTGCAGGGCAAAAAAGACTGGTATGCCAGGTTTAAATAGGAATTTATAGTCACTGACTGCAAATTACCATATAAAATTACTGATACATTCATAAAGTCATCAATTATATGTTTAGTCTTGATTGTCATTTATTGCACTTCTTAATTGTTCAGTAAACTTTTCTGGATTAAATGGTATATTTCAAATTGACATGAAGCTGTTTTATTGAGGTAAATTAACATGGTGTGTATTTTACATATGGGACAACTGTGGGACCAGCAGTAGAAAAGTCTCTTATCCACTAATAAAGGCAGTGTAGTACTGGTGTTCTGATTTCTGCTCAAACCAGCGTAGTTGTATGGAATTATGAGTATGCAGGCAATAGTTATAAAGGACCCTTAAAATCAGGATTGTTACTAGTATGGAGTGTGACAGCAAAGGCAGCACAAAGCCTTTTAATCGTTCTTCCTTTTTAAAATAGGAGGAGGAAGGACAGATAGAGAAAACTTTCAAAAAACTGGCAAATTTACACTGAGTCCAAATTAGGTCTTCTGTTAAATCTTTTCCAAGACAGAATATGTTTGACATTTTTTTTATTGTTGGTTTTTCAGTTATTAGGATTTCTGCGTTTTCTTGGGCTCACGAGGAGCTGTTCCACCTAATGCAATCCCTGTCTCACCATTGTGACACCAAGTGAGCGGCTCTATCTATCTCCTAGGAGGTGCTGGACTTTATGGGATTCGCAACCCAGAATGCCCAAATCCCGTTTTGTTTGAAGCTATTCTCAGCTCTCTGGGTTTCATTCCTCGCTATTCTGTGGAGGCAGCGTGATTCCTATCATACCATTGTTGATTGCATAAAATATTCCCTGAATCCAACACGTTGCATTAAAATCTGGTGTCTGGGCCCTGTCTGATTCTGAACAGAGTAGCTGTTGGATCGCATTTCAGCGATCCTCAATCCAAGCCAAGTTCGGAGAGACTTGATTGGGATGTCGGTGAGGGGTAAAAACCATGCAAACCTCTGCTGTGATTGATGGAGTTGTGCACAGTGAGGACAAATATGTACAAATACTTGCCCAAAATAGTAGGGCCTCGATTCAGCTGTAACTGGCAGACTTTTCAGCTCGACTTTCAAGAAACATTTTTTAAATTGACCTTCATGTGAGTAATTTGAAGAGCCAACACTGCTTTTCACAATGAGAGTTTCAAGCGGTGGAATCTGCCATCATATGTAAAATTAGTAATTTTACTATATCATGAGTGATTAAACCTGACCCCAGGGAGCCAAAAATAATGCTGTGTGACTTCCTTGCCTAATTAACACAGAACAAATGTGGAAATGTGTACATTACAGTAAATTGTGTGTTAATTGGCCTTAGAGAAATACTAAATATGAAGAAGAAATGGGCATATAATTTCAAACATGTTTGAGAGGTCTTGCAGTCTGCTTGCAAATAGGAGGGAAAAAAAGTCAAAATTTGACAAAACCATTATTTGTTATGATTTATTCACTCAGCTCTAGTCTTGAACCTGGGAGTTATTGGCAGCTTCAGCTAAGATTCCTGCTGAGTATTTCTACTTATAATGACTGCATACAGCATGTAGCTCAATGCTATTTTTTTGGCATAATATCATAAATATCTATTTTAATTCTTGTCTCTATATGTGTATCTAGGGTTTGGTGCTTTTTTCATTTTTCTTGTGAAAATACCTCTAGATGCAGGACAATATCCTGCTCCCTTTACTTAGGAGAATACTCCACTTGAGTTCAACAGGAGGATTATTCTCCTTGGGTAGAAACCCCTCTGCCAGAAGGCCCGTACATCACTTAAGTACTGGCTTAAGCAGAGAATAAATGTCCATCTGTGCAGGGTAGAATTTCATCTGTTGTCAGGGAAGTTAGATCTGACCCACAGACTTAAGGAATCCCAGATTTACTCACTTATTCCTAAAATCACATCTCTTCCACTCTCTGTTCTTTATCATTCGGGACGCAAGAGTTTATGTATCACATTTTCTTTATGCTTTTGCCCTGTCTTAGAAATAAAACTGATTGAACATGTAATTCATGCTGCAGAGGTAAATTCCATCTTTTCCTACTTTCTCTGTCTACTGTGAGTGCAGAAAGATGAGCTTTGGGCCTTTCCTTTCTAGCAAGAATACCCCAGAATTTGTTACTGGATTTGCAGTCTGATGCATTGAAGTGTTGCATTTTGGTCACAGTGAAGCCCTTCCTTTTGCCAGTAATATTGTAAGAGACAGACGGTCAAGTATGTTCAAAATGAAATGGTGCAGTGCCATCAAATTGAAATGTTTCACTAATTTTCTTTGATGATTTCAGCCAAATCATAATGTCCCTAAGAAACACTGTGATTTCACAGAATTAGTTTTTTCCACTGGGAAAACTGGAACCTGCATTATTTAAGTTAAAGACCCTACTCTTCCAGACTTGACGTGGGCAAAGTTCCCAGGGACTTTGGGGGAGTTGTCAAGTGGAGAAAGCACTGTCCCCAGCAGCAGGACTCTTCCTGGTTTAGCTCTTCTTTGAAGTTGAACAGGTTCACTTTAAATTTTTGAATTTTTTGTTTGATTTGCACTGTCCTCTATGTGTCAAATTAGAATAGTAAAGTGCAGTACTGTAGCTCTGATCTTAAATTGTTTCTGCCGAGCAGGCACGTACACATAAGTGTCTTTTTTGCACCCCTCCGAGTTCTTCGGGACATTTATGGGAGTTTATACATACCGTGGTATAGTTTGTTTCTTAGCTAACAATTTCCTCTTGGTTGTTGAGAGGCTTAATTGCTTTGAGGTCTTCTATTAAAAACTTCAGAGATTTTGCCGGTATTTTGTGTCTTTCTTGTAAGTAGAGCTGTTGTGGAGGGAAGGTCTCTATGGTTAGAGAGGGGCTGGTCAGTTGTAGTTCTCGTTGACTTCTGGTGGGACTTCACAGATATATCCAACATCTCTGAAAATGCTAATTGTACATTCTTAAGTGCTTGCAAGTTAGTAAGAAACTGAAAAAAACATCTCTTGGAAGCCTTGCAAGCATGCAACAACTCTTTCTCATTGAATAATTTACTTTCATTAATTTTATCATGTGTATTTTAAGTGTAAGTAGTCACAACAAACTCATACTAATAGGGTAATCTGCAAAAGCAGAAAAATTACAGTCCCAGGAAAACTCTCTTGCATGATTGCTGTTAAAAGTTTATAGGAAAGTAAGGTGTGATAGTCGTTAATTTTGAGATGGAAGAAGAGGATGATGTGGGTTACTGGGTTTGTGACTGAATTTGGTGCAATTTAAATTGGTTCTGCTGGACTTCTTCTGAGTAGAATAGTGGCCCATAGATTCAGAGTGTGCTACTGCTAAGTCATTTCCACTTATTAAGTACTTAGAAAAATCCTTTTTGTTGCCATCAGGGGGAGCTTTTGAGATCTTTCAAGAGTGAAAAAAATATTTAAAAAAAAAAAAAAAAAGGAAAGGAGAAAAAAAAGAAACGTCCCAGCTCAGAAACAGAGATCTACAAACCAGCAAGCAGCCAGAATCTTACCTGTGGCTACAACTAAGCCAAGGAAACCAGGGGAGCTGAATTCCTTAGACTGAAAAATTAGCAATATTGAGAGAGGATTTTTTGACTCAATCCACCAATAAAATTAATAATTTTTTTTTTATTATTATTTAAAAAAAACAGGAGTCTTTGGAGCATTCAAAAGCCAAATCCTGCTCTGTTGCTACAGCTTCTGGAAGGCAAATGCTCTTCAAAAAGCTTCTCTCCTTTTAGTTCCTGATGATTCGATGGGGACCTTTGATGCAACATTTGGATTAGCTGCACACAACTGCACTGAGGGGGACCACAAAAGGGGGAGCCTGGCTGATTGCATAACTTTAAGAAAATAATAAGAGGAAAAGAAAGAATTAGAAAAAGAGAGAGAGAGTGAAAAAGAGAGAAAGAAAGAAAGCAATTAAAAAATATCTGAGACTCAAGTTTCAAGACTCTTTATGTGCTGCAGAGGAGCATAAGGTTTACCAGCAAAGTGCAACGGGGAGTCTGAGAGGAGAAATAGCTTTCTCTTTTGCCAAGAAAAAAAAATAGGAATGTGTGTTTTGGACTGGACTGAGAAAGAAAGCTGGGGAGATTGCAAAAAAGGGGGTGCAGGATTTTTGTCACATTGATCCATTCATCTTGATTGTCTTCTTTAAAAAATAAATAAGAGGGGGGAAAGTGATAGGGGGAAAGAGGAAGAGAGGAAAAGAAGGGGGAAAAGAAAACAGCAAAAGTGTTTGAACCTCTGGAGCTATCTGCTCCTTCAAGCTGATTGATTAGTCATGATCCCTGCAGTTTTAATGGGAATCATTCAATTGGGAAGGTGGAGCACCCTAGAGTAGATTAGCATATTCTTGTTTACTCATCTTCTGAGGGGCTTTTTCTCTTTTCTTTCATTTTGTGGAGAAGAAGGGAGGGGGGGAGGCTGGGGGGGAAGGAGGGGGTTGTGGCTTATGTTATAAAGGAGGCCAAAAAAATAAATAGATTAGAGCATCTTTTGGGGGGAGGGAAATCAGTGGGTCTGAGTCTTGGAGAAAGCTGGGGGGGGTGTTTTGTTTTTTTTGTTTTGTTTTGTTTTGTGTGTGTGAGAGAGTGTGTGTGTGTTTTTTTTAAGAAGAAAAAAATAAAGGGAAGAAAATCCAGCAGAGAAAAGAAGAGAGAGGAATTCCAGCTGTGGAGGAATAGAGGAGAAGAAGACAGATAGAGGAAGAAGAACAGAGAAATACATTTCAACCAAGAAGGAGTTTTGATTTTTTTATTTTTATTTGTTTTAAGGAAAAAAAAAAAATCTATAAGCAGGAAAAAGAAAGAAAGAAAAAGAAAAAAAGAAAAGAAAAAGCAACTGAGAAGGGTTATAAAAAGAGCAAATACCAAGAAGGGTGAACAAGAGAAGAAAGTCAAGGCAAGGAGGAGCCCAAAGCTGGCAGATCGGGAGGATTTGCAGGGGAGAAGGGGGGGGAAGATTGGAAATGCAGCTCTGGAGTTTGCTGCTGCCTCTTGCGCTTCTCTGTACAGCCCTAGCCAGTGGACCCGAATGTGGGATGGACGAGCGCTCCCGCAGGGCAAGAAGGGACACCAGGCACAGCCGCCAGCTCCTCTACACTGCCCCGGGCACCTGTGCCACCAGGTTAGCCCGAGGAAGGCGCTCCACTGCTGGGCTGGAGCCTGGGCATGTCCCCCGCAGGAGGCAACAGCGGGAGGTAAAGGACGACGAGGAGTCCCTCACCCCGAGCAGGGCGCTCTATTTCAGTGGACAAGGTGATCAGCTGCGGCTGAAGGCAGATATTGAGCTGCCCCGAGATGCCTTCACTTTGCAAGTGTGGCTGAAAGCTGAAGGAGGACAGAGATCTCCGGCTGTCATTGCAGGTAGGTACTTCATCGTGCCTGTGGCTGCAGCATCCCTTTTACGTTTCGGGAGCCGGCGGAACGGCCAGCTGTAGGCGTGCGTGTGTATAGTGTGTGTGTGTACATTTAAATGTGCGTGAGTGCCTTGCAACATACATATGTATGTGAGTGCATGTGTAAACACGCTCGGGTGCGTTTAATAGCTATATGTTTGGTGAAATACCGGAGCTCGGCAAACTGCCTGAAAGTATATGCTCGCAGAAAAAGTTATGTAAACTTTTGCATAGGGAAATGGCAGTATCCTGGGTACTTTCTTTATTGGTGTGTGTGCGGGTTAAGATGCAGAGAGGAGAGAGAGCTCTTACGGTGGGCTTTTACCTAATTTTCAGGTTGGAAACCTGTGAAGACAGCGTTTGAAAGTAGCTTGTATTTATGTATGAAAAGAAATGTATTTGTCTAGTGTGTGGCTGCAAAGAAATGCCTATCTAGGGTCCCTATACGATTTCCTTAGTTTTATTAGCTCTTTAGTGTACTTCACTGTTACCTTTTTAGATGCAGTGTTAGCATGTGGTTTCCAAAAAGCTATAAAGGAACTTTTGGCTATTGTGAAACCTCAAATGAATCAAATGAGTTTATAAAGTTCCCAACCCCTCGACACTCAGCTAGGGCTGGGACTAGCACTGCAGCTAGAGGATGTGTTGAGTATTTTTGTCTCCCCTTAGAAATGGCAAGTGTAACACAAATGATTGTAAGGTCAAATAGCCCTATAAAATCATTTAGTACTCCAAGCAGCTACCAGTCTAAGCTGTCTGAGCTCAACAATAATGAGGAATATTGCACTTTTCTTATTTAAATTTTATGAGCCCATCATGAATTTGGGTGCTTTCCCCCCGCGTTCGCTCCCTCTCCCCCGCCTCCCGCCACCTCCCGCCCTCTCCCCGCTTTAGTGATAAAGTGCAGCAAAGTTGTCGTGAAATCGGATACTTTTCGGAGGGTTACAAACCCTTATAAATGTCGCCACATCCATCTTTGCTCTGAAGGAAGTCATAGAAAATGGAAATGCCCTTAAAAAAAAAGAAAACAAGTCAGAAAGAGAAACGGGGGGGGGGGGGGGAAGACATGTTTTACAGTTCTTTTGGCAAGGAGATTCCCTGAAAGTACAAAGTTTCCATGTCCTAGGATGCCTTAAAGAGACAGGGAGGATTTCCCCTTTAGCTGGAGTCACTTCCTACCAGAAGGCAGCAGATGCTTGTGCTGGTGGTACTGTGGGTGCTCCTCGCCTCTCCCCTGCCACCCTCCCAGCTGCAATCTTCTCCATCTCCCCCGTCCCATCCCTGACCTGCGCGACTGTCCTCTCGCAAGAAAGTTGCTTTGTCCTAAGGAAAACAAAACCAAAGATGAACTCAGCAGTGTGTTTCCTTAACTTTTCCCAGTCTCGCATCTCTGCTTACTTGTGAGGAGGGGGATGCAGGGAGGGGGGTGGCTGCTGGGGTGGGCAGGAGGTGCTGGGCATGGGCTGGTCCCTTCTGCCTTTAGTAGGACAGGCAGATGAGTGATTCCATAGGTGAAATAGATGATTACTTGCTTTATTTCCCCTGGCTTTCTCATACTCCGCTCTTCTGGTTCCTAATCTTAACTTAAACCTCAGGGCTCAAAGTGCTTCCCTTTCAAGTTAGGAAAGGGAGAATTTGGGTTTACATGGGTCTCAGCAACGGCAAAACACAGTCAGTGTATTTCTTAATGTGTTTAATCCAACACCTAAGACCCCGTGTCTGTCTTCGGTGCAAGTATCTCTAATTCACACAATGGGGAACCTAGACAAACACACACAAAGATCATTTGTAGTAAAATACTTTAATTGGATGGGGGAGGTTGGGTTGTTGCCTGTATAAAACACTTGACCCATTTTATGCATGGAAATAACATTCCACTGTGAAAAAATGGAAATAAATGCCCCAGTTTAGCACCATAGAGCTTGCAGCTCAGCTCGGGAGGACTTTGTGATTTTTATTTTATTTTTAAGCTCCCCCTCCCCCCCTCGCATGGACTCTTGAAGAGGAGCCAGGTTTGGCTCTGTGTGTAAACACCTGGAAGAGGTCCAAGAGGAACTCACTCAGAGTATCCTCCGCACACCACAGCCTCCCAGACCTGCAGCAAGCTTAGGGAGAGATTACGCTTCCCTCAATGAGGAAATCAAGGGTTCTGACTGCCAAAACTCTTGGCTTTCTCATTTTCACTGTTTTGGGATGTGACAGACTCAGGAGCCCTGTTCTGCTGTTGAAGTTGCATCTGTAGGACCCCACTGAAATCAAGAGCCCTTCTGGGTGTCTGAGGGGGGCCAGGGCTAGGGTCAAATTTGCTGACAGTGCCAGAAGTGAGTTTCTCCCCAGCTTCCACCCCAGTTGCAAAGTAGGAAACTGTGTGATTGTACAGATCTGAGGGAGAGGAAAGGAGCGACTGGAAGACACCTCTTTTTCGGAGTCCTCCTCCTTGTATCTTCATCTACTTTCTGCCCCCCCTCCCCACCCCATGTTAACTGCTCCCCTTCCATCCCTCCTTGCTGGCAGTAGTCACTGTGGGTCATATGGGAGTCCCATGTGAGCCTACAGGGGAAGCCTGTAGTGTCTGTTAAAAATCTCATGTAGGACCAAAGTTGTTATCAGCTTCTATGCCTGAGCCCTGATATAACGGAGCTCTTCTGCTAATCCAGGCTACAGGAGTTTCTGTCTGGAGCCAACTCTCCTTACGTCACCCTCTGCTGCAGTATTCAATTTGTTTTCATAAATGGCTAATTTTACAGCACTGTTAAGTGGGTTCATCATTGTGCCAGGCCATGCCCTGTCTCTGATGATAGGCCATCCTTGGTGCCAGGCTCTGCCAATTTTCACGCTGGTTGGCAGTGATGTTATTGCTGCCCTGTTTGACTTCAATGATATCTGTTCTGGCATTCGTCAGGGAAAGCTGTTGGGAAACTAGAAGTCTGACCCATTGATCTGTGTTACGCAAAAGCTCAGAAGCGTTTTCGGAGCTGGGCTGTGCTGTGCTTCGTTTGTGCGGCTCCCGCGGTGCGCCTCTCCAACGGAGGCAGCTCTTAGCTCGTGCGTACTTGCCTCCCTCCCTGGGCCGCATAGTTCTTGGACAAACACTCCTTGGATGTGCGTACCTACCACACAGCACAGTACATCCCTCTTATAAACACACACATGTGCACATGGTATTAATCAATGCAAGTTTGTGCACTTGCCCCTAGAGTCTTTGAATGCATCTCTAGTCGTGAAGGAAGGAGTTAAGGTCCAGACTGTAGTCAAGTTAGGTAATACACATGCCATGCAAAATAAGACGCTTCAAAGCACCGTTGACCTTGCTTCTGTTGTAATCAAAGATATTTCAGTTCTACTGTGGAAATGCAACTCCGTCCTAAGAAACAGGATCCTCCTGAGTCCCTGTCAGTGTGTGTTCTGGTATATGGCTCAGGAGTGGGATAGCTCATGTTTTCATAGGAATGAGATGTTGACTCTTTACTGGCTGGGAGCTGAGAGGAGCGGGATGAATGATCGGCAGCGGGAGCGGAGTAAGAAGGCGTGCCTGCTCTGAAGAGTGAAAGTTATTTGTGTTTTGTTTTGGTTTTTTTTCCTTTCCCGGTTTCATTCTCCTCTGTCTCTCTATTCCTCTGCCTGCCAACAGAGAGCACGATCCCAACTTAATAAAGCTTCGTATGTAAGGGAGTGCCTATGTTTTCCCAACTTCAGTCCTTGATGAACATAAAACTGCAGCAGAATCCAAAGGGAAAGAAATGCCAAAATCAGCACAATGGAGCTCACTTAAAGCCACAGCTCTTGCATGTGAGAGACTGAGAAACATCTGTGTCGGGGTCCAATAATTGGGCAATTATAAAGATGTGTAATTGACGCTGTGTAGGTCTGTTCCCTCCACAGGGTTTAAGAGTATACGCTTACTTTGGGGGGTTAATTTGGTTCCCTTCTGAAGTTTTGGAGTCTGATAAGTGATTTAATACACTTCAGGTAGAATTGGTGAGGTGGGTCCTGTCCCCGGAGCTGATCCTTGCAGCGGGTGTGTTGGGAACTTGAGGACATTTTCAACAGAGAGTTTACTCTGAGCTTCACTGGCATTAAAATAATAGGTAGATAGATAATGCAGCATTTTCTCATCTTCAACAGCCTGTTGTCTTTTAATTGCATGAATTTTCTTGTTTTGATCTGTAAGGAAGTACTAGAATGAAGGACTATATAATAAGTCAAACATAAAGCTTGTAGTTCTGTCATTTAATTAGCAGTGGCATGTGCCAGGTCCCAGGGTGATGGACATGATGGGCAGAGTGGAGTAACGGCTGGACAAGTGACTGGAGCTTGAACACCTGCCGAGATGCTTCTTCAGGGTGGTAAGCCTCCAGTACACCATTGCTGAAGGCTACAGGTAGTTGTGTGGGTTTGGCTTCCCTATAGATGGGTTCAAATGATTAGCCACTTCATGACTATGGATCTGGATAAGGCTTGACTAATAAGCCACTGAAAGAATACAGCCTAGCTTGTAATTTGCTAAATATTTGCATTTGAACGGCACATTTCCTTCAGCCTGCAAAAGCTGAGACAAGAATCAGAAACTGGAAAAGAAAAAGAATTTTTCTTTCCTTAAGCTTTCCAATTTTAATCACTCTCGTTCTTTTGACCAGCTACACACTAGAGTCAGAGCAGCACAGTTAGAAGAAAGTTGTGGTTTGTTTGGTTTTGTTTTTTTTTTTTTAGCTAAAGCACTTACATGTAGGCTGCTCTAATTAATAAAATGGTAATAAAAGAAAGAGGGAAATTTCACTCTGTCTCTGTGTGTGTGTGAAGGATGGTAAATTTAGATTCCTAAATGGTGTATGGCTGTCTCCTGTAGGCACAGAGATGGGTCCCAGACTAAGCTCGCCTCTCCAAGCTTCATTTCGGCCTGATTTATTTCAAGCCAGCCTGTTTCAGTTAGAAAAACTCGCGCAAGGCAGAAAGGAAGCTGAGGGGATGGTGTTTGGAGAGAGAGCGGGAGCGGAGCTCTCCTCAGGGATTCGTGGAGATGTCTGGAGAAGAGCAGAGCTGCAGCGGGCAGGCCTCGGTGGTGAGGGCGAGGAGAAGCCCTTGGAGAGCCTTCGCACGCTAAGCCATCACGGAAAGACAGAACTGGTCAGTGATTCGGATGCCTGAACGCTATTGCATCAGGTTGAAGCTGCTCCCCGTGTCCCCCCGTCGCCTCCCCACACAGCACCAGGGGAGCGTGCAGATGGCCAAAGGGATCCCAAGGCCGTGGCTGCGGCCGCGCCAAGTGGAGGCGGAGGTGCCCACCATCAGCCCCAGCTGCACGTGGCATAGTGAGGGATGCGCTTAAATCCCAAATCCCAGAGGTCTCGCTGAGCACTGCAGCGGCTGGGAGGGGTGGCCTGGCTCCCTGGGGACCCAAACCCAGACCCTCCCACAAAGGTAGGTGCCACTCGCCTTTGTCGTGAAGAAAGGGACAGGTCTCCGCTTTCAAAGCGGGCCCAGGAGTTTGCTGATGCCGCTCCACGAGCTTCGTGTGTTCGTTAGCTTTTGCCAAGGGCGGGAGAGATCCTTGCCTGGGTGCGTCAAGCAGCAAAAAGCCGAACCGCCAGCAGGCACCTCCCTGGTCACTGGGGCCCGACCCCGGTTAAACGCAGCAGGGACATGCTGGCTGGGTGGAGCAGGGATTTTTGGTGGAGAAATGCCTTCTCTGGAGCCCGGATCTGGCTCCGTCAGGACATAGGTGCCAAGCTCCTCGGGTCTGTCGCAAGAGAGGTGCAGCCACAATGCCTGCCTGAGCAGCTTTAACAGAAAAATACCGAAGGACCAACGGGTTTTAGGTGTTCTCAAGACCATGGGATTAACTGAGCGCTTTCACCTTGGATTTTCATTGCTCATGCTGGCCTGAGCCAGAAAAAAGAGCCAAAATATAGTGGCTTTTTTCAAAAAGACATATTGAAAAAACAAAAATAAACCCTTCCATGACTGGGGTCAGCTGAAATGTTCCCGTATAATAGTTTTGCTTCCAATTTTAGCTGCTGTTTTTTCAGCTCCTCTTTTCTTTTCTCTGATAGAAATTATAGGAGCAGAAGCAGAGAAGGGACCACCTGGGTTGCCAAATTCAGTCCCCTGCAGTGTCAGGGATATAACAGGAGATAATTAGTCCAAACATTCACAGAATATCCACTTTGTAGGTTCTGATATAGCACAGGCCACAGAAAATTTCCCAGTGCTCTACTATAAACCAAAGATCTTTAGCTAAGACCAAGAGTCACCACTATAATGTAAGACAGGAAGAGAGAAGGACAGATTGACAACATCTTAAGTACCTAAAATCCAAAGCATTGGTTTAGAAAAGTGTTAAGTATGAGAAAGAAAAACATTTGCTGGTAAAAGATATCAGCTTTCTTATTTTCAGAAAGTTAAAAAAGAATCAGGTGTTTTGACATTTATGGAACTTCTATTGAAATTTTAAGTTAGAATATTTGCTAGAACTGATCCTTTCCCACAGATAATCTGTTTTGATTAATTTCCCTTTTTCCTGAGGAAAATATTTTATCAAACATTTCCCACCCTTCTCTGGTCTTAGTCCGTGTGGCAGTTCCTACATCCCGTCATAGTAAGAATGAACGCGTTCAGTTTAGTACATTTTTACTTGTTCAAATCTTGTATTCCAGATTATTCTGAAAATGCATCAGGAAAAGTCTTGCTTGATCAAAACCCTCTACATTTTTCTCTTAACTATATCAGCTAGTCTAATATCATCTTTTTCTTCATTTAACCTCCTCTCTCAATATTACCAAATTTTTCATCTAAAACTGTTTTTACATGATCAGTATATATTACTCTTTCTATTTCAAATATGCAAAATATATTGGACTTTTCTATTTCCTAGGTTCTGGGCATTTGCTTCATGCATTGTTCTAGGCATAGAACAACTGACTGTGCTGTCCTTTTTGTTTGTTTATTTTCCCCAAGATGAGACTTCTAAAAACGAAAGTATGCCTTTCTTCTGACCTTATACTTACATTGCTCTATGGGCATTTTCCTACCTTGGAGTAGCTGACGTCTGGATATGATTCTTAGTTTTATTTCAGCTTTCTGTGGAGAAGAAATGCTTGATTGCTCTTGTGCTAATTTCTGCTTGTCCCTACATTTTTCTTCATTTTCTCTGGTGTGAGCATGCATGCACATACACACACAATTTCCAAAGCTCCTTTGATTTTTTTCCCAGATCAATAGAGCATTTAAACTCCAATGATCAAGGAAGAGCAGCTTGTTTATTTCCCCACATATTCTGACACAAGTGGCAGATCTTGTAAACTGCTTTGATTTGATGTTAGTGCCTATTACAAAGTTTACTCTCCCCAAAGCCATCCATGAAGTCAAAGTACTCTTTACTCTGAACATGAGCAGAGCAGAACTCAAAAAAGCAAGTTAAAAAGAGAACAAGAGTGAATATCTTATCCTAGAATTTTGCTTTCTGCTGTCCTTGTTCATAGCAATCAGAACAGTTTGCTTAGTTGTGGACTGTTAACATCCATGAAGTTGCCAGCACTGAGTGAAGGTGCAGTATATATCGTAGTTAAAACTGTGAACACATATAAATACAAGTCAGATTATCCCTTGGTGAGAATGGGGCTGGATTAATGATGTTAGATTTATGCAGGCAGCATGGATTTGATCCTAAACCTGTTCAAGATCATGGAAAAAATACCATTGACCTTGGCTGACTCTGGCATAGCCTCTGATTTCAGAGTCCTCTGCATCCCTCCTCTACAGCCTGGACTTTTCCATGGTTCTTGCTTTAACATCCTTGATTTTGCTGTCCTTTCTTGCTTTGGATACAGAAGAAGAAAGATTGTGAAGCCCTAACGTCAGAGAAATTGGCCAGGGGAAGGGGACATGTTTATTTTCATTGTTTTTGCTATACTCCAAATCCCACTTCGGCCCTGTCTCTTTCAACCTTTCTCTTTTTTTTTTTTAAATTTTTAATTTTTTTTGAGGGGGGTTGTGTGTGTTTGTTTTTTTCAGTGTTAAAAAGAGCACTTATTCAAAACACGCTGTCCAGTTTTCTGTTTTGCTGGGTGATGTAAGTGTGTAACTTTCCTGTCCAATCTCTCCACCCTCTCTTATCACCGTCATAGTCTCGGTTCTTTCTCTACTATCTGGTGTCCTTGATTCCCCCGACTTTCCCTTCTTCCTTCTCCACACAGTTGCTGGTTTCCTCCTCCCTAGCAAGCGTGTGCCATGGGTAACCCTGCGCTCTCTGTGGTTCTCGTCTTCTTTTGCCGCAGGAGGGTGGTATCCCCTCCTTGCAGACCAAGGGTGGGCGCCAGGTTGGTGGCTTCAGCCAACTCACGTTGGAAGTGCTGTGAGAACAGAGGGTAAGCAGGCTGTGGGTGTGTGTGCTTAGTCAGGCATATGCTCATGCATATTTTCTGGGAATTATTGATACTGTTCTGTTTAATATCCATCCTAGTGGTACACAAACAAGGAGCGAGTGGTTGTTCTCACAAAGAGGGAGTGAGGGTGAAGTGAAACTGAGAAGCATCTGGAATTGGCCTGGTGAAGCAGCATCTGAGAGATATGATACCAGCTTATGAAAGCAAAAGAATTGCTGTGTTTCAGAAGAAAACCACTCTGTTCTTTGCTGATCAGCTCCTGGGGTCTGGTAGGCTTTCCTTGAGTCTTTCTTTTGAGTGATGCTTAGGGCTCTTTTATCTCTTCTCCTTCCTCCCCTCTGTTTTTCCTCCTTTTCCTTATCTAATTTATTGTCTCTTTATTTTCTTTAAATCACTTTCCCATGTGGATTTCTTTCCTCAGACCCATCTTTCCCTCCCTCATCTGATTCCTGGGAGTCTTCCGTCAGCACGGAATTGGGAGAAGAGCAGCCCTGTTCCCCACACCAAGCATCAGCTGCAGGCTCCTTTCCTCCTTCGTTTTCTTCTTTGCCTGGTCTCTGCTGTTAGTGTTGGAAGCGTATTCACAAAGATCATCCATTGGATTGAGGAAAGAGATCTTATCACCATTATTTTGTTTGTTTTATTTAAGACAGGGAAAGAAATGGAAAGGAAAGGCCTTCAGTGCTGCCAGTGTTACTTAGTTCTGAATGTAGGTTTTTTTCTCTCCTGTACTAATGTATCCTAGTACTGTTATTTTCCTTTATCATTGCAGTAAGATTGTGGTTTTGTAGTCCTGATAATTGCCTCAAAACATCCTGCTGATGGTGGTGATAAGTTTCCCAGGCATGAGAGAACATTGCCCTTAAAATCAGGGAAACTGAGGAACGGAGGAATACTCTGATTTGTCCAAGATGCGGTAGTGTGTTGGTGACAGCTAGAAACAGAGCCCAGCAGGCTTGGCCTTTTGTTAAACTTTTTTTTTTTTAGGGGCGATGACGGTTATTCCTCAGCCTGGGTTGTTCTCCATGTGAAGTCAACACACCCTAATTCCTGTAGGATGTTTCCTTGTAGCTGCTGATGGTTCTTCACTAGGTAATTGCTGTACTGGGGTGGTGATGAAGTCCTTTACCTGGTGTCGCACTGTTGAAAGTACTGGCAACACGGGGAATGGGTGAAGGCGGCAGTTGGCATTTGTGACATGAACTCTTTGGAGATGGCAGAAAATCAGATGGTCTGGAATTAATATCTCTGTACCAGACATGCTGGTGATGTTTGAATCAGCATGAATTATTGTATTTCTCAAATGGAACAGTGTATGCAGCCCATAATGGGAGAGAAAAAGCAAATATCACCGAAGCCCCTTAGTTCTGAGTACTCTTATTTAAATTGGAATACTTTGATATTTTTGATACCTCTGCACATTGATTGATATATTGACTTGCTGAAAAAGCTTGTAAAATATGTAAGTTGTAACTGCTTATATTCCTAGGAAATGCTGAAAATCTGTCTCTGGATATCTCAGGTTATTAACTAAGGGCAAAAGCAATTCATTTAGCCCATAGTTAAAATGGACCAGGTGAGAGGTTGCAGAAAGGGCTTTGCACACAGCATGTTAGTGCCCCAGACTGTTTTGGGGAGGGATCATGATCTAGTGCATGCCATCATGGCTAAACAACCGGTGTTTCTGTTGGGAGCGTCAAGACGGAGGCTGTACATCATACAATCCACGTGATTTTGTTCTGAATTCCGCAGCATCTGTGCTTGTAAAGTCCGAGGTGCTAAGGTTGAAATCTGGAGCTTGCATTACTACTGTCTTACATTGCATCTGTCTTGTGGATAAACAGTGCGGCCTCTCTGAGGTCAAACCAGCACCTTTCACCAGTGATAATTTAATGGGAATTATTTTCAGCATAAACTAGACAAGAATTGGAAGCCTCCTGTGCTGTAGCTCATGAATGGAGATGTTCAGGGAGAAAAGGAGTACTGGGAGAAAAAGCAAATGTTAACTAAATGCATTACGCACATGATTTTGAAACATGTACTTGGCAGAGGGAAGGGTGAGCAGTACAAGCCAGATTATGCTGTTGAACACACCAATGTAAACCTAGAGTAACTCCTTTGGAGAGGAAATCAAGGGGGCTGCTCCAGACTGATGAACGTGTAGAATTTGGGGCAGGGACAGAGCGCATGCAATGGGGAAAATGAACAAGCTGAGAAGCGGATGTCATGGAGAACAACCTCCAACCACCATCACCGCTGTCAGTGGTTTAATTTGGGTGTGTAATGGTTATGGTGATGCAGTGGGAAGCATTTGTACAATGTGGGGTTGTTTTTACTTTTTGGAGCATTTTCTGCATATACCTATCATAATCCCTCCAGACTGTGAAATTAGGCCATATACCAGTTTTACAGTGAGTCCTTTGTGTTTCCGGCAACAAACACTTCTGAACTCTACTCTCCAGTCTTGTGGCCCTAAAATCCTTCACCCCCTCCCATATTGTCCCTTCTCCAGCAATAATATCCCCTCCTCTGTTTATAAACAAACACCCTCGGAGGAAGTTCACAGGAAGAAAAGTTAGTTAATGAAAATCAACCATGCACTCGGGTCCAGGCTATGGGTTGGAGCCAGCAGGGTTGCTGGATGTTTCCTACTCTGCATCTGCTTGTAGGAGTTTCTTTGATGAGATGTTTGCCTGTCTAACTATGCGTCTTTCTCTTCTTTTCCCTTCGTCACGGAAAACATGAAAAAAGAGGGAGTAAAATTATAGTCTCAATTTGCTTTAAAATCAGCATGGACAGTATTCGGGAACTCCGAGCAGGAAGGCTAGCTTCAATGAACTTCTTGATAAATCCACTGATTTTTGTCTTTTTTTTATTTTTAAACACTAAAATCTAGATTCTGTCTCCCTGGTAAAACTGTTGCTCTTGAGTTGCGCCAAGGCTGTAAAAGGACTAAAATAGCCCAAAGGATAATTGTCCTAGTATAGTCTGAGCGTGAGGCTGATACATCTGGTGTTGCGCATCGCTCTCACAGAATGACCAGCTTAAGGAGATAGGAGTGAGCAGGACCCAAGCAAGTAGATAACACGGGACTGTGTAGTCACCATGAGCTCTGGAGCAAGGGATGGATAAGCATGGTAATGGTGCTGTCAGCTGGAAAACACAAAATGCTTTAACTTGCTCCAGAGGTCCCCCAAAACCCTTTACAGCACAGGGGGAACCCAAGAAAAAGTTCATTTTCTTGTGACTGCTCCTGGGTTGTGCTTTTAGTACTGCGCCTTGGTGGTCTCAGATAGGAGGTGAGAGAATTATGTGTTTGTTTCCTTCTAGGAGACACTGGGATCCTCTAAAAAGCCTTTCTGGCTACTCAAAATGCATGGGAAGATCATCAGGTAAAGGAAAGCTCTGGGAGTGAGGGAGGCAGCACTGGTCAGGGCTGTGCTTGCTCACCTGTGCAGAGGTGTGGTATCAATGCAGTGCTCATGTCACCATCCCAGGCTCCCCTTCTTCCATAAGGAGTGTTTTGGAAATTGGGAATAAGGGAGTTTTTACAGATCTAATAGATGTGAAAGTTGTGGTCCCACTTTTAGTTCCAAGAGCCTTGAAGTTTTTAGATGTATTACAAAAGGTCTCAAGTGCTGGCAGAATCTCCATACCTTAAAATGTGATGGTTTAAAATAGTCTTATCTGTTAACTTTTTGTTGAAAGAGCAGTTTCTCTTATTATACAAATATTTTCTGTCGTGTAATTAATAGCCTTATCTGTAAGACTATTCCAGTGTGGTTTCTCCACCTCCCACCACAACAGAGGGAAGACAATCAGAAATGAGCATTTCGTATCGCATCACAGACAAAGTTTATCAGTTGTTGCACAATCCCTTTGCCTGTGAACAGATTAAGTAAAGAAGGGGAGCGGGGTGGTGGTGGAAATGGACCTGGTTTATACTGGTGAGCTTCCTCCAAGACTTCCAGGATAACTATCAACAGTTTCTCCTAGGAGGGAAGTTGAGCGATTCATTCTTGCCCTTTGAAGAACTCTGAATTAACGAAGAGCAGAGTATCTTCTGCTCTTAGTGCTGGGAAAGACTGGAATTCCCCAAAGTCCTCTTGCTAGAGATGGTTTAATCAAACAGACTGTTTACATTCTATATCTCACCAGAGGCAGCGCTCAAACAGGGGTGGTCTTGAGCTATACACTCTAATACTAGCAGTTTATTTTATTTTATTTTAAACATCAGCATACCACCAGTTTTACTGGGAAATGGCCGTATCCAAACACCTGCAGGCTCCGTGGAACAGCCCAGAGAGGGAAGCAACAGCAGCTGCAGCTCACAGAAGCAAAATGATGCTGTGAGGGGTCTGTGTTTCATCTCCAAAGGTTTCTGCAGGGTTGGGATCTGGCAGCAAAGGTGGGCCAGGAGCACTTGCACTTGTGGAGGAAGACACCTTGCAGCAGTAGGAGGCTGAGCACTGGACCAAACTCTTCCCTCTGCCTCAAGGGCTGATGGCAGAGGCAGAGAAGCAAGGGCCTTTCTGCCCCGACCATGTGTTTTGTCTCACACTGTGAAAGCCAAACTGTTCCAGTGAACAGTTTCTGTGCTCTGGTACTTAAGAAGGTATTATAATGAAATGGGAGCTATGCATTTCATGAGAGAGAGGGAAGAAGGAAATGAGATTAGGATAGCTCTTCCCACCATCACCCATCTCTCTCCCCCTCTGCCCTCAGGATGAACGTTTCTTGCACTTATATCAAGAAACCAACACTTATTGCACGTCTGTATGTCTGAAATTGGCCATAAACCTTGAGTCAGGATCTAAACTTGTGTTCAGATAATTTTTTTTTTTTTTAAATACTTTGGTATCTTCTGGAAGTGATGTATTTCCGCTCCCCATGCACAGGATCTTCTGTGCATCATTGAGGAGGATACACGTAAGTAGGCAATGTGGCCAACATTCTTCAAACCCAGGCAATCCAACCAGCTGTTCAGCAGGGATGTTATTTATTGAGAACTGTCAATGTGTTCAACACATGGTGTCCTTTGCACTGACGAACTCACAGCCTGGCATTTATGGGGTTTCTCTGACACTTGTCAAACACTAGTGATGGGGCAAGCTTGATGAGGCAAATGTTTTTCTGTGAAAATTACTATAGAAGGGCATTGCAACAAGATGTTCTGTAAGGAAAGGAGAGACAAGAGACTAATTGGCAGAGAAGGAAACAGAGGCAGTTGCAAAGTGTAGAGGTTTCTTTTTGGCTGGTGGTTTTGGGAAGAGAACAGAGATTTCCTTCAGCGATAAATTAGATGCTTTGGGAGAAAGAAAGGGTGTTTGTTTCAGCAGTGATGAAACTGCTGCGTGTGAGAGAGAAACAGGCTCCCTCTTCTGCTAATTCAAGCTGCTTATTTTGTGACATAGTGGTTGGAGGTGCACAGGTTGCCCTGCAGTTTTAGTTGCTACTTTGCAATTGCTCTGAGGTGCCTTCAGCTCTGTCCTTTCCATCTCTGAAGGTGGGATAATGGTTCTCAGCAGCCCTCAGACAGATGCTGTTTGTAAGGATGAGATAATATCATCAGTGCATCACTTTGATCATGTATGATGCTGTAAGTGGTAAATGCCGCTCCATTGTACCAAACAGAAGAAATGCTCAGCCAAGAAGTCCCATTGGCCAGGGTCGTGCTAGGTCCCTGCAGCGCTGTGCTGCTATAAAGAGAAGACTGACGTTGTGGAATGCCAAAGAGACAAAAAGACAGAGGCATATCTTGCCAATCTTCTACCTATCTATTTGTCCCATCTTTTTTTCTCTTGACTTGTGTAAGCTCGTATTCATGAGTATCACAGGTATTTATTTTCCCCTACTGAAAAACAGAGCTTGTTGCCTGAACAGTGTGACTCTGGCCACGTTCCCTCCTATTCAGCACAATGCAATCTTGGCTCTTTACTAGTTAATATTTTCTGTCAACAACCTGCAAGAAAACATAAAATCAGTGCTGATAAAATTTGCAGATGTTGCAGAGTTCAGGGAGTGGTAAACAATGACCAAAACAGGACTCTCATTTGGGTGTTTTCAAAAATTGAGAACATGCAAACAGTATGCATTAGAATAATGCCAAATGTGAAGTCATACATATAGAAAGATGGGTGGCGGGTCATACATAAAGGATGGATGGTGGGGGAAGGGTCTTTCACCTGGAAGCTCAATGTGCAGGAGTAACTGCCTCTTGGAATAGACAAAGCATGTAAATGTGAGCTGCCAATGTAATGCTGTGGCCAAAGGTTTAGAGTCATCGTTGGCTGTGTAAACAAGGAAGCATGAATAGGATTGGGGAGGTTGTGTTATCCTTGTATTGACACTGGAGTAGCTGCTGCTGAAGTACTTCGTCCAGTTCTGCTGTCCACAGTTTAAGAAGGATGTTGGATGAAAGGGGATTTAGAGAAAAAACATTAACAATGACAATAATTACATGATTTTTAACAAGTCTTAAAGTATTTGACTCAAGAAGATTAAGAGGTGACTTGATCATCATGATCTTTAAGTATATGAGGAATATTAATCTGATAATTCGAGGTTGGAAGTCTAATAATAGACGATATAAGTAAATCCTAATGGATGCACGTGGAGACTAAGCAACTTCAGAACAGACAGAAAATGCAGTATTTTAGTCCTGAGAGTAGTCAATCATTGAAAAACCTTTCTCAGTAGAATGTTGGAATATGTGTCACCATAACTTTCAAATTAAAACTCAGTGTTTTTCCAAATTACAAGTTCTTTAAAGAGGAGTTAATTCAGTCCTCACCCATGTTGTGTCTGAGTGCCTCTAACATCAGATTATTCTGGGGTTTTCAGCTGTTACTGCAAAAATAATTGAAGCCAACAGTAAAGCACTAGGATGCTAATGTCAAATCCTTTAATTTTCCAGTATTTCTGTGGATTCTTCTTGACACTGGTAGGATATTTCTAATCACCATAATATTTCTAGCTCTTTGTAGGGTCTCCTGGGCATCACTATAGTTGAATTGTCAGGCTCAGTTTCATATGTTGTTAATCTTGTTTAGATTTTGTCACCTTTAAACAGAATGGTGTGCTGAGCAATAACTTGACTTTTTGCCTTCAAAAAAGTCCAGTGTGCTAGTCTGTAGATAAGCTGAAAAACAAGACTGAAATCTTTTCGTATTGAAGGTAGTAAGAGTTTTACTGTTGACTTCAATGAAGCCAAGAATTTACCTCCAGAAACTTCACAAACTTTGGGAAGCAAAATCAAGGTTTCCCTCTGGAAGCTGGAGCACTGACAATGTCAGGACTGTGAAGCTAACACAGCAGACATCCGTTGAAAATAAAGAAGTGAATGAGAAAGCAGAGAATAAACTTGGGGTGACTTTTACTTGTCATCTCCTTGCTGGGTGGTCTGTCTCACAGTCTCAGGGCAGAACAGCAGTCCAGAAGGCTGTGTAGGCTGTATGCTGAAATGACCTATTCCTGTGACTTTGTGTTGCAAACAGAAAATACAGACCAAAGACCTATCGAAAGTAATTAGTGTTCTGAGACAGGATTTCATTTCATTTGAGCCATCCCCAGCTGGAGACCGTTCCTCAAAATTCACATTTAAGCTAAGTGCTCAGAATGCCCCTGTCTGCTCCCTCAAACCCATGTGCGCATGTACGTATAGGCCTATGCACAGAGAAGGTAGTACGCGTACATGCTATTTTGTTAGTCTTCATTTCTTTGGTTCCAAATTTAACCAGAAGTGGAAGGGCTGAAATAACATAAGAAAGGCTGGACATACGATATTTCCTGCTGCTCAGCTAAACACAAGAATTGCCAAAAATCTTCCAAGGTAGCTTGTTTCTTTTACATTTTTCTCCCAGTTCTGCAGACTTGAGAAGGTCAATTACTTTTGAGAAGCATTTGACTTTGGCAACGCTTATGGAAAGCGAAGTAGAATTATGACCTTTTGGAGGTTTGCCCATCGCTGTCCTATCTTGTCCTTTAAGAACTAAAGGCTGAATTTTCAGCTACAGCCTTTGGTTTAATAGGTGTGAATTTGTTTCTATGCACTTCTAAGACACCGTGAGTATCTGTGTGAGAATTTTCTGTTAGATGCCTATTCATTTGTGCTCACAGATCTACTGATCACTGATATTTGTAGAGCAGAAATACAGGCTCAGGTATTTCCAGGAGGAAAATCATACCAAAACAAATGAAATTGGATTCAAACTGAGCAGAAGAATAGAGCTCTAAAATTATATACTTAGGTTAGTATGTGGTGACTACAGCCTATCTGGAATGCATGCTATAATAGTTATATCATGTTAGAGAAGCAGGTTTTTTCAGCAGGATGTTTCCTAGAAAGCAGAAATATCTCTGTGGTTTGTGTATGGGTTTGGAAGTTGTATGCAAGTATGGAGCGGGGAATTTGAGGCATGAAATAGTCATGATTAGAGAAGGCCCGGATCCCTTTCAAAAGTGACAGCAGAAAACAGGCACAATCAGCTCCGTTCTGCCTGCTGTTATTGCATGCTGTTCTGTGTATTGCATTGGAGACATTTCTTTCAAGGTTGGTAAATTCCTTGGTTTTTTCTATTAGTACAAGAAAGATGCAGTCATATGGGAAAGCCAGATGCAATGAGATATTTGAGTCTGGATAAGATCTAAGATATTTTTACAATAAGATATTTAATTCTCACAGAGGCAGAATTTGTGTGGTATAAATCGGTGTAAATGCACTGGAACTACTCAGTTTTGCACTCACAAAGTATCTGCCCAAGAATGTTCTCAAAATCCAATTAAATAACTAGAACTGTTTCATGTGGAAATGCCCCTCAATTACAAAACAAGTCTAAGCTATCATGATGTGATTTTTACAGTCTCCTTGCAGGGTGCCCTAGTTTGCATTCATGGAATTTTTTGTTTTTGTTTTGGTTTTGTAATTATGTGGATGTTGGCCATCTGTCTGATCCTGGAAAGGTTGTAAGGTTGTCCCTGCTCCCCAGGTCCTCTTCCCACTCCCTCATTGATCATAATGTTTGATTTAGGTGCCACTAGATTTCCTTCTTTGTTCTCTAGCCCTAACCTCCCCCCCACAAACACACATGCATTGTGCAATGGTGTAAAAGCTCTTCTCTCTGCAGCTGGGAGTAGTAACTGCTCAGCTGGTTCCAGTGCTGCCCTAAAGCTGCTGTAAAGGTCAGAGACAAGGGAATTCTAAAAAGCAAAACAAGCTGTGTTGTTGTCCCCCCTTCAGTCCTGGTTGTGTATTTTGATCAGCACCACAAGCAATTTCATGTGCAGACCTCCACTTCTCACTGCTCCACATTTCTGGCCATTGAGGGGGTTCCATAGGGCAGCATGTCGGGCGTTTTTCCAGCACAACTACAGGCTTGGCCGCTGCTGCATCTGATTGACTTGCAGTGCTTGTCAGGCACAAAGCACATTTTGAAAGGAAATGCCATATTGAACTCCCAGTGAGCTGATGGGTATTGTGCACGGTCATCTGATGGCACAGATGTGCCCCTAATAATCCTTCCAGGAGAACGTTTCCTCCTGGGATGCTCTGGCCATCTGATCTGCTCTGAGGTATGCTGACCTATCTTGACCCAGTTTATGATCAATTCTCTCTGCTGTTTTCTAAAAGGAGCCCAGAAATACCACTTTATCATTTAGATTGCCTGGAAGTTATGGTACTTACGTGTCTGTTCCTTCCATAGAAGATACTCTCTGTGTTTGCTCTCAAGCATTAACTCTTACAAAAGGGAGGAAAGCCACTCTGTGTTAGCATGCACAAGAGTAAATTTCTCTGTAGAGCTTTGATAGCTAATCAGTGTTTGGCTAATAGTGCAGGGAGGAGGAGGAGATGTGGAAGCAGAAGTAATGTGTGTTCCACCAAGTGTGTTGCTGGGTATGTTCATCTGTATGTAGAGTGACCCTTCTGCCGGTATGCCATTGTATTTATGTCCTTTTCCGTAGGTTTGCGTGTGCGTCCGGTTTTGTGCGTGTTGCGCATGCTTCTGTGAAAGATGAATGATTTTCTGCATGCCTCTTGATATGTATCTGTGTGTTTTGCAACACCTGCTTTTAAAGTGAGAATGGTGTTAATGCTGGATTTCTCTGAAGGTGAATACACTGCCTCAGCTACAATAGGATGGTTAATTCGTAACCTGGTTCTGCTGATCGGTGAGCATAGATAAGCTTGGAAGTTGAGAGATGCGTTAAGGTCCCTTTGAGCCAAACCAACAAACTTATTGAGGGCTTTCCATTCCCTATATTTGAAGGATATCTGGGTTTTCATAAACACCGAACTCTGCTTTATTATCAGTGGGCCACACCGGAGTGCCTAAAACTGGCAGCCACCAACCTGAATTCTTGTCTGAATCAAGCCTGATGCAAAGCTTCCCATATTTATGACATACGTCAGAGGTTCTCTGAAGGAATATGCTGATGGCTGCAGAGTTTATGACTTTAAGTTTAGTAGTATCCAAACAAAGCCTGCCTATACTACCTTAATACTGTTCCTATGTCTGCATATGTTATGATCATCTCTAATAATATGGACACATACTGATTTTCCAAGCTTCAACCAAAAATATTCAGTTGTTTCTGAGAACAAGGCAGAAGAAATAAATGGTTATGCAGATATTAGAAAATCCTTACCCTTGTTCTCTGGAATGTTCCCATCGTCCCAGACTTTATAGCAGGGACTGAAGTTTGACCCTCGCGAAGGATGTGCTTTTTGCTATCCATCTAAAAGCCCCCCCTAAACCTAGTTATTAGATCATAAACAGCCACAGTTTGTTAACCAAGTACCAGTCTCCACTGGTTCTGCAGCTTTATTGTGAAATGCTTAGGGAGATCTAGATAAGAGGCCAACCTTCCCACTAACACTTGTTTATGCTGATACTGTATACAAAGGAGCCCTTGCAAAAGCAATATCCAGTCCAAAGATGACCCTGTTAAAATACTGCAAGGACTGAAGCTCGCTCCTCTGTGCCATCTGGTTATGCAGTGTTGTGTGTTCACTTACACCTCAAAATCCTCACAATCTAATAATTTCTCACTAACCCCAGCCTACCAGATCTATTTGCAGTAAGCTCTTATATACTGTTAGCGGGTATATTCTCACAATAAGCTCAGTGAAGTGTCACTAATATGATTGTCCATGCCAGTGGCTGCTCTGTTGCAGCCTACATGATTTTGTTATCAGAAGGGAAGGATTTAGGTAATGTTCATAACTACCCAGCCACTACAAATTCATGTTTTGCTGTTTTAGCCGTTCTCAACTCCCTGTTTTCAGGCTTCAAGGTATCTCATTGAGCGTACGAATGACTGGGAATTTCAGAAACAGTACAGAATATATGCTTAATTTAATGCTAAATGGCAATGATATAAAGATTTTGATACTGAAAAGAGCCTTGGGCCATATTCTCCATGTTAAATAGGCATAGCTGTATTAGACTCTGTATTTCTACATGATGAAGATCTTGTCTTTCATGTCAAAACAAAAAGAACTCTGTCCTGTCTCAGATCTGAATCCTACTGCATAGCTTGTAAGTGATAATATCTGGTGCAAATTCAGCTAGATTGATAGCAGCAGCAAACATCCCCTTTTTGTTCGCTTAAGTAGTATGTTGCCACCTGAGCAAGTCTCAGGTGGTTTGCTTGAGCCACTCCTCGTCTCAGGGGGTGACCTCAGAAGGCCTCTTAGCTGTGTTGGAAATGGTGTAGACAGAGATGTTGCCTTAAGTACTCTGGACTTTGAATTATTTAACTATTGTGGAAGGAAGTGGGGGCTGGGGGAAGCATGGTGAAGGAAAGGAGAGATTATTTCTCCCCTTTGTAAAACTATATTGGGTTCAACGTCACACCATGAAATATCCAGTGCAGAACTCAAGAACTGCTCCAGTGGATCTTCGCTGACTTATCCAATTGCATGGAACATGGGGATACTTAACCCAAATCTGTCGGTTTTAATTATTTTCCTCTGGACAGATAAAAGCTTTCTATAGGTTCCTGTAGAATATTTGCTCTTTCAAGCATTCCTCTGTGCTTTGATACTAAACGATTAAAGCATGCTAAAGAAAAAAACAGCCTCAACCTTTAGCTCCCTGTTCTTGGGCCCCCTGACTGCAGCTTTGATTGTTGACCTAAATTCCCCTTTCATAACTGAGTCCTGTCACCTCTGGTTGGAGTCTCCCAGCAAAACAGGCACGGCCAACTTTCAGAAGTGCAGGGCACTGTTTTCCGTTCTGCCTTGCACGGCTGTGACGGGCTCCACAGCACACCTGATGTGTTCAAAGTCAAACTGACCTCCTTCTTCTTCCCCTTCCCCCAGCCTCTCAGCTCCTGGAAAGGAAAGCATAACAAGTCTTTTTTTTTTTTTTTCTTCTTCTTTTTTTTCTGCTTCCCATTGCTCAGCAAAGTGGGGAAACTTTTTCTGCATAAAGAATTAAATTCCTAGGTAATTCTATGGCTGGGCAGATTACCGGGAAGATTGCTGTTAGCAAGACGCAAGAAACAGCACTGAAGTGAGGGAGGGAGGCCTGGAGGCTGTTATTGATAATATTAAAGTGGATTACAGCAGCTTGCATGGGCTACTTCAGCCTCTCTTCTTTCAAACTCTGCCCACAGAGTGCTACTTACGACTCTAGCAGCCACAGCCTCTAGCTGTGAGTTCCCGTTTCTCTGTGGCTGCTGCCGATAAACATCTGCTCCAATCTCAGCACCGTGAGCTTGGTTACAGCAATGCCTTGTGTCCTCACCCCGGACTTTCTTCCAGAAGTTCAGCAGCTGATGCTACATGCTGTGCTCGTGCTGCCAAATCCTGTCCACTGCACCAGGGCCCACGCAAGGATGTGGCTCTATTTAAGTCCCCAGCGAAGTCCTGAAAACAAACTGGGATGTAAGTCAGACACTGGCCTTTGTTAGGGCCTCCTGGAAGAGGTCAGATGGACAGCTGTATACTGGAGCGGTTGTGGGTCAGTAGCCAGAGAACTGAGATTTAATTGGTAAAAAAATGGGAGAGATTGTATTTCTGATTTTCCATGTTTGGCTTTTGGCTTTCGGCCTTTGGAGTTTAATTTCCTAGCTTTCCCTGCTCTTTTGATGCCTAGGAATTTACTTTTCCTATAAGGGACAAGCACCATGGGACTGGAAGGAGCCTCGTGGGCCATCAAAGTCTGTCTCTGGCCAAGCATGCAGGAACATGGCATCTTACTCTGTTCATGCACTTGTCTGGAGTTGTCTGAAAAGTGACTCACTCCTTTGTGGGGAAGGAAGGTTACCAATGCCTCTTACTGGAAAGCTGAACTAGTACCTCTTCTTTTTTTTAATAAAAGATAAAATTCTGTTTTAATCCCTTGGGTTTCAGGAACAGAAGCTTTACAGGGGAAAAATCATTCAGACTAAGGAGTTAGAAGGGCTGTCAGTATTCTTCTCAGCTGTAGCTCCATCCCTTTCTAGCAACTCAGGGCAAGCAGAAGTGAGGAAAACTGTTTGCTGCTGTATGAAACTTGTACATATTTTTTTAATCTAATTGCTGTGGGGAAAACAAACATCAGTTTTATTTCGCACCATTTCTTGGCTCAGAAACTCCAGGCATATTCGCCAAATTGTGGTTTTGCAGTCATTGGCTTGAGTCTCATTTACCATGAGGCCTCTTTACACCACTCTTGGTTTGTAAAGGGATATTAAGTAGCTAAAAATGTCCTTTACCACATTATTGTAAAGAATTCTCAGTGTAAATGAGAATCTAAACTCTGTATGTTTTTCATGTAAATGTTGGTTGTGGTCACAGCTGAATTTTGAAATTCAGAGTGTCAACCATTGTAAGGGGTGATTTTGCTCAAAACCAGCCTTGTTTGGGGTAAAAGAGGCCTCTTGTTTAAAATGTTCTTAATTATGTCTGAGAAATAACTCATGGCTATGGAACCTTTTACTGAATTGAAATAAATTGTGAAAACATCAAATTATTCAGTTTTCAGAAGTTCTGGCAATTATTTCACATGTCCCTCTTCCAATGACTTTGCCCTTATTAGTTGTCATAGAAGAAGTAATAAATTCTTTTATTATGACATCCAAAGTCCCAGCTGAAATTAGTTTCATTGTGCTGGGGACAAAACGGAAAAGTGACACTCCCTTAGCCGGAGGATTCTTAGTCTAAAGCCAAAAGTAAGTGAAGGATTGGGAAAGTAGGTACAGCATACAGGCAAAAGGAGGTCATAAAGAACTGGTACGACTTTGCAAGTTATGGGGAGTGTGGGTTTCTTATCCCTTTTCTTACTCTTTTTCCTTTCTGTTAAGAACAAAACAAGTCTTGCTGCAGAAGGGATTGTGTTCAGTCCATCTTTTCATCAAGAGTTGGATGTCTGTAATAGTAAAAGTTTGAGAAAAGAATACTGTACGTGGCATATGGATTCAGCAATGACCTTTGCCCTAAACTAGAAAATGTAAGGAACCGGAATAGTAGACTGTTTTAGTTCAGCAGCTTTCATACTGGCATGTTCAGTGGTGTCCCTATTGTCGCTGTTTTTTTTCTTTTTCTGCCCTCCTTTGGCTCCCTGTAAATCTTGAATTGATGGCAGCTGTTTGAGCCAAACTCAAGACACGTTGCATCACATCAGGGTTTAAATGCTCAAAGGCAAGGGAGGATTGCTACTATTCTGTAGTATTCCTCCAGCAGCTCCATCTGTTCAGCTGAGGTCAATCACTAGTATCATGCAGCACTTCAGAGAGAGAGGAAGATGTTCTTTAATGCTGGCTGGGAAACTGAATTTCCATTCCACAATAATTTATTCATTCTTTGGGGGAATATTTCCAGCCCTGGTCAAAACAAAAAGCCAAAAACCTTGACCCTTAAAGACTGTGTGGTGGACTTCCCCAGAGTTGGAGACCCCAGAAGCCTGTTCCAGGACTTTCAGCCGTCTGTCCAACAGCAGGGATCTTGGATGCCTTAAGAAACAGGTGGAGCAGCTATTGTGTGTGCAGCTGCCCTGTGGTCTGCAGGCCTGGAGAATTCGGTTGCTGGGTGGCAAACGTGGCAGGAGATGTTGGGGAGCATGTCTGGGATGGGTTAACCTTCTGTGCTTGCAGTCAAAACAGCCGAGGGGGTCCCTGGGCTTCCCCTGGCCGTGTTGAAGACCTGCAGCTTCTCAGTGAGATTTGTTGGGACCAGCCTATTTCTGCATCGCTTTTTCTGCTCTCACCATGTTGGCATTTCTTGGCAGGCAAAAACTCTCTTGCAAAATGTCTGACCAGCTCTAATAGTCTTATTACAATAAGTTGAGATTTTTATAACTTATTTTTTTATGACTTGTTTGGAAGAGGGACTTGTCTTGCCAGCTGTCTTCTCATTCATTGCAGTATTATCCACCCACTATCATTGGACAATACCTTCATTTGAGATTCATAAAAATGCAGGCGTTTATGGGCTCTCGTACATCTGAAAATGAATGCTTTGTGAAAGTATTTATTCCATATAGAAAAATAAAAAAACACTTAAAAAACAGATGCCAGAGGGTCATTGGTAGCTTTGGCTTTCATATCATGAATTTCTCGGGTAGATACCCATCCCAGCAAATGTAATTTTTTTTAGCATATTTGTTTTTTCCTTCCCTGGTTCTTCTTCTCTCCTTTCTTGTGATCAGAAGTAGCAGTATAAACTAGAAGCTGGTCTCAAAAAGGTTTTGAACTGAGTGCGCCCTACAGATGAATAAACACATTACCTTCCGAACCCTGGGATCTCTCTTCCAAAGGAAACAGGAAAAGGGGGAGCTCAGAGTCCCTAGCAAAATACCAGTGTGCAGAAAAAAGGCCTGTTTAAATTTTTTTAACTTTCCCATTAGAAGACTTTTTTTTACAGGGGGAGGAGGAGGAGAGGGGAAGGGTGTGAGGAGAGGGGGAAAGGTGGGTGCTGGGAGAGGGGAGGAAAAATACAGTGAATGCTCCTGTAACCTTTGCTCTGTTGATACTAGACAAGACCACACTGTTAATGAGTGATTGTTAACAGATGGCTGTTGAGCAACTTAGAAGCAGAAGATGTTATTTGGTTGTAGTGCTGGGAGGGTTAGGGTGCAGGGGTGAGGTAAGGGGATATTTAGTCTTTTCATGAGGACTGAACTGTCAGAGATTTATGATTTTTGTTTAGGCTTTTGGAAGTGGAGGCTTGGGGAAGGATTGTTTCCGATGTGCTGATAGTAGAAAGGCCACTTGGTGCTGAAGGCTCTAACGATTATTTTTTCAGTTGAGGGGTGTCCCTGCAGCCCCTGGCCTTTCAGAACTGAAAGATGGAAATGTATGTATTTAACTTGCCAAACCCCATGTCCCAAACTGAGAAGGAGTGGGCTCTTCCCACTGCCTGGAGCTGTCTGAAGACTGGTTGAGACAGCTTTAGATGTGGATCCACACTTTGTCTATGAGAGAAATTATTAGCATATATTCCCTGTGGTGCACCAAATTGTTAGTAAGTGTGTGTGTGAGGGGGCAGGAATCTTTCTGAATGTGTGTGTCCATCCGTACATGTTTCTTGCCCTTTGCTGCTGTGGTATATACTCTGCTCAACACATCCAGCATACCAGTGTATGCCATTTCCGTACTAGTTTTTATTGGGTATGAATTTGAAGGTAGCCTGAACACATCCCGTTCACTCTCTGTAGGATTTGGGTGCTTGAACCTATTGAGATTATTGCAGCTGCTCAGTGTTTCTCAAACTGTGCAGTACTTAAATTTTATACTTATTTCTCCTCTGGACCTTATTAGATACAGGGTTCAGGAGTATGAGGTATGAGATCAACAAGGACTGCTTTTCAAGAGTGTTCTTATTTTCAACCAATGATGTATGACTTGAGTGCAGGTAAGAACCAAATGCACAGTACAGCGTTTTGCTGATAGGAATTTGCAAAAGAGTTTTAGTCTTTGGTCAGGAAAGGGGAATCCCATTTGTACATGCCACTGGCAAATCTTGACCTTTAATAGCAAGTCTTAACGTGACCTCCCACAATCATGCACTAGATGATTTAATGTCTTTCTTGTACACTAACTTTCTAACATATGTAGGTGAGTGTGTGTATATACATAGAAAGAGATATATTTATACAATTTCAAGACTAATTTCTTTATTCTGTCATCCTTATTTATTCATATTTCTTTTTTGGGGGCACATAGGACTATATGACAAATGTTCTTACACGTCCCGTGACCGAGGATGGGTCCTGGGGATTAACACCGTCAGTGACCAGGGGAATAGAGACCCCCGCTATTTCTTCTCTCTGAAGACGGACCGTGCTCGCAAAGTAACCACCATTGCAGCACATCGCAGCTACCTCCCCAACCAGTGGGTGCATCTGGCTGCCACGTATGATGGGCACCTGATGAAACTCTATGTGAATGGTGCCCAGGTGGCCACAAGTGGAGAGCAAGTGGGCAGCATCTTCAGTCTTCTGACCTTGAAGTGCAAGGTGCTCATGGTTGGAGGAAATGCCCTGAACCAGAACTATCGGGGTTACGTAGAGCACTTCAGCCTCTGGAGAACAGCCCGGTCTCAGAAGGAGATCTTGTTGGACATGGGCCAGGCAATTCACAGACAAGATACGCCTCTACCTCAGCTAGTTCTTCAAGACAGTTTACTGAATGTGAAAAACACCTGGTCTCCCATGAAGGATGGCAGCAGTCCTCAGAGCAAGTTCAGCTATCATCATGGCTATTTGCTGGATACCAGCCTAGACCCTCCTCTCTGTGGACAGACAGTCTGTGACAACACAGACGTAATCGCCAGCTACAACAAGCTCCCCAGCTTCCGCCGCAACAAAATCGTTCGTTACCGTGTGGTAAATCTCTATGATGACAAGCACCAGAACCCCACCGTCAGCCGGCAGCAGATTGAGTTCCAGCATCAGCATTTAAATGAGGCTTTCAGCCGCTACAACATCACCTGGGAGCTGGAGGTGCTGGAGGTGAAGAACTCTTCCCTTCGCCACCGACTCATCTTGGCCAACTGTGATATCAGCAAGATTGGGGACGAGAACTGTGATCCTGAGTGCAACCACACCTTGACTGGGTACGATGGCGGAGACTGTCGACATGTACGCCACACGCTCTTCAACAAGAAGAAGCAGAATGGTGTGTGTGACATGGATTGTAATTATGAGAGGTACAACTTTGATGGTGGGGAATGCTGTAACCCAGAGATAACAGAAGTCACCAAGACGTGCTTTGACCCATATTCTCCTTACAGGTAGGCAATTGCTTAAACAAGCTTTTTATGATCATATTAATGAATATCTGTCTAGGTATTGATCAGCCTGCTGGCTGTTGAACCCTTGTGCTGTTGCCATTACGGGCTTTGGAGTTTGTAATTAATTTATTTTTTTCTTAGTATTTGGTTCACATTGCAGTTATCCAAATGCAATCTCAGTAATGGTCTCAACAGCGTCTTACCATTGAACTGGTTTTCTCCATCTAGGTTAAAGAAAGGTAGTGCTAAAGACCAAAGCAGCCAACTTTGGGAGACCCATTAGTTGTTGGTTATGAACAATATACTATTGTAGCATTGCACAGGTTATTTTAACTACAGACTCTTAGGAGTGGGGATTGGGTGTCGTAGAAAGCTCACATGTATTTGGAGAGGGAAAAGCCCCTCAGGCATGGAACGGAACATAAATACTCTTAGGTAGACTTTAATTCTGTAGGACTTCTTTGAAGGTAGGTAGGTTATTCTGTTTTCTTAATGCTATGAGTACAGCTTTCTGTAAGCACTGCTGTGGAGGTGCAGCTGAGTCTGTGGGTTATGAGGAGGGAGGCGAGTACCAGGTTCCTGGCAGTGCTGTTGTACACATTGGATGGGTAATTGAACTTTTCTGCACCCCTTTTTATATATATGAAAATGGGAGTAATGCCACTTCATTGCATATGGCAGGGCAACTTTTGTTTGGTGGATGTAAGTTTATAAAATCCTAAGGTCCTCAGCTAAAGGCTTCCTTATGTTGTAGGTTGAAGAGGGGCATGCTTGAATAACGTGCATCAGTTGAGTACCACATAGTTACAATTACTCCAACTTGCTTTTGGTCAACTTCAGATGTGTTCCCTGTGAATGAGTTAGAAGTATAAACACACAGAAGATGAAGGTTAAAGCTGAAATTCTGTTGTCTGTATCCCATGTTACAGGTTTTTAGGGTAATTCATGAAATCATGGGAGAAAACCTCTAGATGGTCAGAACACCCTGTGTTGTCAACACTAAAGTTCAGGCTAAGAAGGAAAGTATGAGCTATTCTGGAGTCCTTTCCATTATAGCAATTCAGGCTATATTTGTAACTTCCCTAGTAGAGAGAAGTTTTTAAATAACATTATCAGCTCTACTGGAGCTTTAAATACACATAATGAAGCTGCAAAGAAATGCTTCCTTTCCAGTTTGTTTTTGTTTTGTTTTTTTTTTAAACTCCAGTGAGGTGTTTTTTTAAAAAATCCTTATAGCTCAGCTTGACTTCAGTCAGTTACCAGTGAACAAAGCTCAAATGAGGAAATACTTTAAATACTAATGATTGAAAATATCGAAGGGAAAAATACCAGTCTTTTAATACTGTTCCATTGGAGAGGAACATAACTAAGGAAATATCATCAAAGGCATAATGCAAATTGGATTGTTTTAACACCGTAGTTCTGAGAACTCGAGGTGTTAGTTATAACAGCTACGACAATTTTTAGAAAAATACATTATTTTTAATCTGATAGTACCCTTTTATCACTTGTTCTGTGACCAGCATAATACCCATACAAAATGAAACAAGAAAAGCCTTGTAAATTTTAGTTGACAGATTTAAGACTGTGCTTTAATGTTATTCTGACGTGCAGAGATGTTTCTATTTCAAATGAAGACTTTTTGCTGCACAGATTGTACTTGCACAAGCCCGAGCAAGAAATTTATTTCCAAAATCTGAAGTTACCTTAACACAGCATAGTTGCTTTTCGTACGCAGTTGTATGTTCCTTTTGAAGACAACTACCTTGCTGAACTTGTCTGGAAGATTTGCATTTCATGGTATTGAGCTCACAGAACTTCTACGTTTTCATTTTGGCTTGAGAAGCACTGACACACTGAAGTCAGTGGGGGAGGCCTGAAGGTCCTCTTCCACAGTGTAGAGCCTGGGAAAATCCATAGATCCTCCAAAGGTTTTCTTCTGCAACAGTTAGATTTCATTTATTTGTCTTTGCAGAGACATTGCAACGCAGCATTGATCATTGGCAATGAAACCAAGAAGGGCAGTGGAAGATATTCCATCTCTCTGGAGCCTTTATTTGGTGGCTGCTGTGCTTAGGCTGAGCTCATACCCACCACTATGATGGGTGTTTGCACTCAGTATGGCAAAATAGAGCAATTAGGTCTGTGGACTTATCAATGAGGTTTGTAAGGCTGAACACTGCTTTGAATATTTAGGCTAACAAATACAGGTTTAGGGCAGTGGCTTTGGCAGCAAAGCCTTCATTGACTAAAAGGGTGAAGATTCAAACCCTATGTTTGGCTTTGGTATTGCCCTCAGCATCATCCCCTGAGAGAGATTTCCATGCCAATTAGTGACTCAGTCAAAATTTGTGACTCAGTTGGCACCATCTGGGCCCATTTTGCATCACCAGCCCCTCTTGTCATCACTTTCATTGGCAAAGACTCCTCAGTCCCCTCTAGTGCAGGCCTTGCACCACATCAATGAAGACAACTCCACAGCCACTGAGAGCTCACATCTAATTCCAGGTATTTCCTCTGCCAAAGTTCAGTCTAACAATAGCAGAAGAAAGGGAAAAGAGCCTTCAGTCTGGTGAGGAAAGGGGGACAAAAAGATGAGATGGTACCAATAAAAAGTTCCTGAGCTTTGTGCCGTAAGGGCTCTTCACAGCCTTCCTTGGTATTGGGGGGGGGCCTTCAGACGCTACTGGGTTTTGTTCCTTCTACATCCTTAGTGTCAGCGGTTGCAGCCAGCTGTTCACCATGCAGAGTTTATTCCTGAAATACTTTTGTCCTTTGGAACCAACCAAAAAGTGCTAATGCTTGATTAATGCTGTTACAAACAGGAACCCTCTTCAGTGCTTCCTCATCCCCAAAAGAAGATGTATCTGTTTCCAGTCACTTTTCTTCTTCTGATTGTCTCAGTCCCAGTCCATCAAGCCTCCACCCTGGGACAAAGTTGCTATGAGTCATGCTGCAAAAAACACTGTGGATGCTTCTTGACTAAGTGCAATCACAGATGTGATATCACTGGAACAATTTCAAGACACCTCCGATCTGCATTATACATTTCTTGTGATCCTTTTGGCACCTTGGACAAAGTGATCGGGTACTTTAATGGTGTCCTTCAGTCACTGTTGTGATGCAACTATGGTGACTAGAGAGCTGATCCCAGCAGCAGAGCTGGGTTTTTTTTGTTGTTGTTTCCAACCTCTTTTTCTGGCACCTCTCCAAATATATTTTTTTCCAGACAGCTGAGATTCTGTGCCGCAGTCAGGTAGTGGGGATGTTGGTGCATAGAGATTTAAGTACAGTGACATATCTGTAAAGAAGTTTGCCAGAGGGACAGTTCAGAGCGACAGCACTGATGGATGAGGACTCCGCTTTCAGAGCTGCTCAGCAGAAAAGCTGTAAACATTGTGGTACCAACTAGATCATCTCTCCTTGTTTTTAATAGCCTATGGGGAAAAAACAAAGGACTGGTTATCATTAGCCACACAGCAGGCTTTATCCAAGAATATCTGCCTCGCTTCTTTTTACTAATTTCATGAGAGTGGGACAAAATGTATTTAGTCCCAGCACGAGATTTGCAAATATTGTTCAGCTTTTCTTTATTTCTGCAATTCTGGGAAATTAGAACATGCTAAGATTGTACAGTCTGGCCCAATACAAAGGGAAAGAGCAAGGATAAACATGCTTGCCAGAAAGACACATTCCTTGTGTTATTTGGGATATTACTGGTTACAAAATAGGGAAGACTTTGAGCTCATGACACCTACCATGGCTCCTTTTCAAAAAACTTGAAACAAACAGCAAGGGATCATAGGAAATCGTGCCCTGTAAGTGCCATTTGATGTGGCAAATTCTTGCACCATACTATGGTTAATTGAGCTGTTCCTTTTATGTAATATTGGGCTTGCACATCAGGCTTCACCACAGGATCGCATGGACAGATAAGAAAGCATTCCCCTTGATGCCTTCTTAGGAAAACGCTGATGAAATTCCTGAAACAGTAAAAGCTACTGGAGTCTCTTCAAACTCCCTCAAATCTACTGAATACTTGCTGGAAATCCCCTCAGAATAACTGACCCTGGGGACGGGCCTTCTCAACATCCACATGTGTGCCCTGAAGGCTGCCGCAGCCCTTCTGCTTTGCCTAAACAAGGGGCAGGGATGAGCTGTACAAGCTCTGGAGTCTATTTGCAGCACCTACCTGCAGACTCAGGGTGACACTGAACCAAAGAGCTGGAGTCCAGTGCCCTGCTGATCCCACCCTTTTCTGTGGCCTTTTCCAACACTTGCATCGTGCAGTTCAGCAAAGCTTAGCGTTGCGTCACGTCAGCTCGCTCAAGACTAAGGGCATCGGCACGTTCCAGGCATATGTAAATTAGACTCTGAATACATGTTTGAACAACTTGCAGAGATTTCCACAGTGGTTTTGAACAGCAATGGATATGGCAGAGCCTTGTCTGAAGAACACACCGTGCTATGCCATGTGGACCGCAGCAGTAGCATTAGAAGAAGGAGGTGGCTGGCTAATCCACAGCCTAGGTCAACCTTGTACAGATAACTGAGCTGTGGCTGCACTTCAGGGCTCCTCCATGGAGTTTCTGATCAGATCAGCTTCCTATCTCTTTTTCCTTCTCTCCCACTGGAAATCTTTTCATGAGGCTTCTTTGCAAAATATGGGCAACTTACGCTGGAGGAGGGAGGCATACTTAATGCCCTTTTCTAGGAGCTAGAAGAGTTCTAAGAACTATTCCTTGATTCCCAATAAAGGACTAATTTCTACATAATCCTAAACGCTAAAAAGAACAGAAGAAATTCATCAAAGCTCTTCAATTCAGGAAGCTTGAGAACTTAATCCCCTGCCTCCAAGAGACCATTGTGCAGCTTTTGACATCAAGGATTCCTGCATTCACACAGGTGTCAGACAGACATATAGCAAATACCTGAGTTTTTGTCTAGGGATTCAATGTTAAATGTCCAGTTCTTTAATTACCAGCCCCAGGGCTGTTTAGAAGGTGGAGAGGTAATACTCTCAAGGACAGTTGAGTTGCTGTATCTTCATAGTTGTCACCCAAAAGCCAAGTCCCAACAGGAAATCCTCTGTTCTCTCTGTTTATTCTGTCCTCTATTCCAGATGTCAGGGATGTTAATCAGCTGGGAGGAGTTGCATCTGTTCCTGTGCTAGCAACTGACATTTATAAGTCTAGTGTTGAATTCTGATACAGACAGGACTTCAGTACTAAAGAAACTATTTCTACGTGTACGATTGCACACCCTAGAAACAGTAGGAGTCTGCTTGATTTAGCTTGACCCACAGTCATCTTTTCCAACAGTTTTTTTGAAGAAACATTTTTTCCCCAGCACTCATAGGACTCATGGTTTCTTTCGTGGACGTTATCCATTATGTAAAAAGATCACTGTCTGGTCAAACTGCATGATGCTTGGAATGAAGACAGCCTATAAAATCTGTGGACTAAACTATCAGAGATCATTAAGAATCCTTATGGGAGACAATAGATTAAAGTATTATTATACTCTCCAGTGCTAATGCAGACCCATTTGGCTCTGGCTCTGGAACGCCACATGGAAGATTTGCAAGCGCAGAGTCTGCAGATTTAGCAAGGACTGAATTTGCCCCTCACTGCTCTGCAGCACTGCATCCTCCAGGGCCAGTTGCCCTGCGGATGCTCTCCAGCAACCCCTTACCAGCCTCTGTTTAAGCAAACAAGGTGGAGCTCATCCTTTCCTGTGTTCTGAAAAGTAGCAATGTATATAAGCTGTTTTATTCTCTTTGCTGATCAATTCACGTTATACTGTCTCACAGACTGACCCACAGTTTGATCACATCCAACATGCCTCTTTCAAGTGCTGTGGAGCTTTACATTAATCTGTTTTTCTCCCAAATCTATTTGTGTACAACCTCTCTTCAGTAGTGGGTGTGAGGTGCCCTTTGTGTTTTTAATTAGTGGCAACTGAAACCTTCTGTAAATTCAGGAGGTTGCACCTTGCACACAGGGAAAGATGCAAAGCACAGGCTATTTCTGTGGCAAGCTTAACCAGGTGCAATACTTACATTTGCAATTCCCGTTCTATCCTTCAGACTTTTCTGGTAGGAATTTAAGTCCAATTCTTGCAAGCAATAGCTGCCCCTTGGGGAAATACAGAGCAGCCACCTCCACCGTGCTCCATTTACAGCATCCATGAACACGATGCGTTTGACTTTGCCTCTCATGTGGATTGCTGGACTTGGGCAAACAGTACTTCAGTTGAGGGTTTTTTTTCCTAACAATCCCTTCACTATTGCTGCCAGTGGAAATGTACAGAAATCTTTCAGAAGAGACAATGCTGGCTTGTGCTACGTCCTGGGGGAGTTTGCTCTGTGCAGCCACACTTCAAACCCTCGGCATTACTGGTGCCTTCTCATAGTGGGTTCGCAGGGTTCAGGAGAAGGGGTGAGAAGGATAAGGTGAATTTTCTTTATATAGTCTCAGCTGAAAATGTCGATGTGAGCACAGGCATGAATACGGGCCTAGCAGCTCTGCCTTTGCCCAATATCTGTGAACTTAATGCTGGGGGAGAAAGCCAACCCAAAAGTGTGATTACTCAGAAAATAGTTGTTTCTATAAGTAGTTTATATTTTGGGGTAGAAAAATACCTTCGTGCCTGCAGCCTCAGTAGATGTGATGGAAAGACTGTGAAAAGAGATGCAAGTTCTGAACAGAAGAAACAGATAATAGATAGATAATGATGTTCTTGATGTAGCTGGGAGAGCTGAAGCTTACAAGTAAGGCAGGTTTCAGCAGCAGGGCCAATGTCTTTTCTTAAGCCAATTAGTAGTGTTAGGGAAAAAAGATAATAATAATACAAAGAAGGGTTTATGAGCTTGAAAAGTTGTCCTTTTTTCCCCCAAATTAATCAGTTGATCCAGTAAAAAAAGTAATTAAGATTTCTCCCAAGAAATCTTTGCTTGTGATTTTTTTGTAGTCTTTCTCGTTTTAGTTTGTTGGCCTATTGGAGAATTTCAGAGGTATGAGGACTGTATGTCAGGGGATTTGGGTTTGTATGTATGTTTAAATTTGATAGTTGGAACAGAGTGAGGAGGGGATTAACTAAATGGAAAGGTGATGGAAAAGAGGGAGGTCTTGGAAAAAACTGAAGGAGAAAGGATGTAGAGGTAGATCTGTAGGCAACAGCATGAAGCACAGTATGTGTCTATTGGCCCTTGTTTGAACTTCTTTGGCACCAGTTCCTGATGTTTTAAGTCCCTGTCTGCCTCCTCCCTATTCTGTCTTCCTTCTTTTCCCAAGGCAGGTCATCCCTTCAGTATAGGCTCTCTCCTCTGCCCAGTTTGGGGCTAGTGGAAACCCAAGAAGTGGATGTCTCGGTTTATCTTCTCGTAACTGCACTGAGAGGAATTAATTGTCCCTCCAACACCCCAGGATCAGGACAGTGTGAAGCTGTTCCGTCGCTTCTGCACCTGTCCACCACTAAGATATGCTTGTGCAGAGTGGTTGGCGAGGCCAATTTCAAAGTACGTGTGATGTCTTCTCCCTTAGCTACATGTCAAGACACCCACTGAAATAGTCATACAATCCTAAAACTTGCTCTGTGTGCATTTTTGAGAAGGATGAAGAGCATAGGTGATCAGAGGGGCTACAGAGAGTTGCTGGTAATAATTTCCTTAGAGCTATCAGGAAATGCAATGATGCAGAGCCTCACAACAGATCTTTTAGGATTACTGAGATACACTGGAAGCACTTCAGTATTTGTGGCGTGTTCATAAAAGCTGTGTTGTAAAAAGGTGTGATGCTGATAGCCATAGTCCTTTTTCATCCATTAGAGCCAGATGCATTGAGAAGTAAGATGGATATATCCCCACCTCACAACATGGCAGAGTGTTTAGACCAGGAATACAAACCACTACTGTCAAAAGCAATTCTGTGTTTGCTTGATTGCAGCCCTGGTTGAAGTGGAGTTACAGGACCCACATACAGTGGAGGAAGATTAGGAGCATGTGCTCTGCTGGGGTCAATGAAATCCTGTCCTTCAGTTTTGTTCTGAGTAGATTTTCAATTTTGAGTTTCTCAGGGTAACTCAACTGAAACTACCTAGTTTGCACATAATTTCAGCACTCCAAATTAACATAAATTTGCAAGAAATTGTTTTCAGGTTCATTAATAATGGATGGGTGGCTACACCTTCAGAGTGCTTGTTCTCAGCTTCCAAAAGCGTCAGGGTGAGCTATGCAGAGGAAAATTCTTGGAGTACTTAAATGTTTGGGGTATGAAACTCTAATAAACCTCCAAAAAGCCAGGAAATTTGGAGTGAAGGCTGAAACTCCATACCTAGTGCACCCTACTGGGTCTTTGTATTTCAGAACACGTTATGTTTGTTTGCTGAAATATCTCCAGTATGGAGCTTTTTAGGGTGGAGTTTCACCTTTAACTCTAAATTTCCTGGCATGTGTGAGTTTGAAGTACACGCTTAACTTTTCCCCAGTGCTGTTTTTCATTTTTAATTTCCTTTTTCTTTTAAAGGAGGAACCCTGCTAGAGGGACCCCTGCTAAAAAGGGACCCCACTGAAACCAAGATTAGAGTTTTTGGCCTAATTTGATCTTTCTGAAATTCTTCAGGAGAACTAGGTTCAGCAAACTTTTCCTACCGTTGTTTTAAAGACTCTTGTGGCCAATCCACCCCAGTGAAAAAGATCGATAAAATCTGCACCCTGCAGACCAATTATTTTAGAAGGTACCCAGATGTTTGAGTAGTATATAACAAACCTTGGAAACACAGAACATCTCATGTAAATTCTAGTTAAAGATCTGGTCATGGCCATTGATATGTGCGAGCTGTGTGTTGTGAAATGTATTATTTCCATTAATTCAATAATTGCAGAAGCAGCCCATGTTTGCTGTTGACACTTGTTGGGTTACATCAGTGATGGTAAAATAGTGGAAACAGCAGTGGTTTGGAATGACAGCAGTGGCAATTACCTGCAATGCTTTTAAAAATAATTTTGGCCCTAGACGTTGAAAAGATGTGTCATCACCGATTTGTGTGAGGGTAGCTTCAGCAGGGTTGAATTACAAGGCTTTGGAGAATAAAATTCTTTCTGCTGCCTCAAAATGCATCTTTTGAGCTATACTGCCAATAGATAATATGGAATAAATTTGCTTCTCATGTTATATCCTTGTCATGTCAATAAATTGAGGACTTCAGTGAGAAGCTATGCTAGTTAGTTTCCCTAGCACAAGGCTCTGTTGGTTTTTCAAATCATTCCCATCAGCTTTGCAAGGAGAATTTGTCTTAGTGAAATGTCCCTAGGGAAATTTGAAAAGTGCTGAAGTTATGTGGCATTGGCTTTGTAAGTGCCTGCAGCCTCAGACCAGGTGTGCTGTAAGTGCTGAGAGCCCGAGCCTGGTTTCCAGAGGACTTGAGGCTCCCGTACTGTTTCCCTGCCAACCCTTGCGATGGCTGTGGCATTGTGCACTTTGCATGGAAGTCCCTGAAACTCAGCAATTCTTGAGGATTTTCAAGAACTTCAGTTCCTGCTAATGAAAATTCAAAGTGAAATCCAGGGAGGATTCCTGCTGCCTGGAGCCAAGTACTTTGTCACCGACCAGCCCCTCTGCAATGGGACCGGTACCCTGCAATGCTGAGAGGATCCTGTACCCTCTGCTAAGCTGAGTATTTCACATTCTAACACAGAAAAGCACTTTGTCACTTGACTGGGAGACAATATTCTTCTACTTTCACCCTTTCCATTATGGCCCCATCAACATCCTTGTGTTGTATTTCCAGCCTTGACTTTGTAATACAGATCACAGCTGGTTGGTTTGAATTTCCCCTGAGTTACCCAGGATGCTGCTGAAAGCACAGGAAGAGCAGAAATGCTTTAATCAGTTAAATCAGTCAAACAAAAAAAAGTAGACTAGACCTTAAAATTTACCCCGTGACCTTTGATACTTGCTGCGATGACGTATTTGTCCTATTTCTTTAAGTGCAAGATTTTATTGGGACTTGGCAGAAAGGTGGAGCAAGGAAGACACGGGGGGGGAGGGTGTGCTGAGTTAAAAAAGGAAAAAGAAAATGTCAGTGAGAAAATGGAAATACCCTGATGTTTCTCCAGCCTAGTGCTGGAGTTGGCCTCTCTTTCCCTCTGTTGCAGGGAAGGGGCTCCTTTTCCATTAGCTTGACTATGGCCTTATTTAATCAGTTTGCTCTGACATGGAGCCAAGAAAGGGCTTTGCCGTGTGATGCCGGATCCTGTGTGCGTTCAAGCATCCACAGCTGTTCCCTAGCAAGGGTTGGCTTTTGACTACTGAGGTATTTTTTTATAGCCACAGAGGGCAACTATTAATAGATGAGATTTACCAAAACACAGGGCTACGCAGCGTGGTGTGGAGGGGAAGAGGGAAACCTGTGTGATTTATGCCAGGAAAATTCCATGTCAAAATTATACTGAAAGACACAGTAAAAATGAATATGCCAAGAAGGGGATTTAATCTGTTACTCGGGCCATGCCAGCATTTCTCCTCCGTTAAGGATCTGCCCCATCACATGAAGTATGTTGCCAAATTATTTCTTCAGCATTAAACAGCACAAATTAGACAAAGGATAAAGATAAGACACATAGGCACAAAATACCAGCTTTTCTGAGATGTGATTAGACTGTGAAAGAAAGACCGAAAGGAAGCAGAGGCATTCCTGGTCCTGAAGATATTTCAGTTTGATCAGACATGGGATTAGGGGTAAAATGTGAAGAATTCCACATTGTGTGGTAAGAACGAGCTGATCAGGAGTTTGCCTTTTTGTTTATTGATTCAATTCTAATTTCTGTGATACGATGTAATGTGGCTTGTGCCTTTGTCAGACTCGCAAATTATGTTTGTGTATTGAAGATGACAGGTTAGGGAGCATTGAGCAGAAAGGAACGAGGGCGTCAATTTAAGCTTCTTTTGCAGTCAGAGCTCAGACATTGATTAAATAAGATAAAATCCAGATTATATCAATTAATAGACCCATCACTGTAATCATCTACACATTTTTTTGTGCACCTTCCAAAGGCACAAAAGGGAATTATATTCCCAAGACAAGACCCACTGACTATCAGTAGCGTGTGGGTATCAAAATCCCCTTTACACGTTGAAAAGCTTTGCCTTAAGTTGTTTTGTATTTCCTTGATTAATTTATTTGTTTTGTTTAATTAAAAATGAGACAGGGAGAGATTAACTGGTGAAAAATTCTAAGTAAATAAAGAAATATGATACACTCATTTGGAGAACATGGGTAGACCTCAAAAAGGCCAGAGCTTAGTTTGCTTCACGTGAGCATCAGAGAGTATGGAAATGTTTCTAAACTGTCTGAACTGCTTAGGTTTGCGGACTGGTTGAGAACAATTACAAACCAGCATTCTTCTGTGATCTCCTGATTTCCAAGAGCTTGATGATGCTCTATTCCTGTCTTCAATCCCAGCAAGCGCTAATGGAGACAAACATAGGCATGCCTGAGAAATATTAAGAATTACATAAACTTGTATTATTCAAAATACCTGAATATGTTTGGGCTTGGCATTTTTGGTTAAGGGTTTTTTATTTTGCCTTCACGTTTGGCTTGCTTTCTGTTAAGGACGAATTCTGCGAGTTGCTTATTCCTCCCAAAATGTGTAGTCTCAATGTTATTGCACTAAGTGCTGAGGATAAGCATTGGCTATTTGTAGTTGTTGCTCTGTTAGTTCCTTAGGGGAAGTCATGCCATCTGCTCGCAGCAGGTATAGACACACAGCATAGGCATGATTTAGAGAATTAAATCTTAAAGTCTTTATAATTGCTGGAGAAAAGGTAGGTTCTCCCACCAGGATTCAGAGCACCTAGGTTAGAGGCTGAAAATAGGTATGTAAATGCCATGCACAATTTACGTCAGGCTTCCCCATCACACTGCATTCCTTAACAGTCATTCAATCTTTTCTATTTTTACATATATAATGTTGTTCCAAACGTATGTTATGCTTTCTGTCTGGACTGTTACATATCCCAAGCTCTTTGAAGTCCGTAGAAAGATTGAACTCCCAAAGACTTTGGTCTTTGGCTTGGATCTCTGCATCCAGAGCACGAGTGAGGTCGAGAGCCTTCCTGAGACGAAGGGCAATAGCTAAGAGGAAAGCTCCTACGGAACAGCACTGCGCTAGAGTAAGGAGAAAAAATGTTTTGGGTAAGGATTGATGGCAACAGTTCACAGCATTATGAAAATTACTTCCCTTTTGCCTCCAGCCTTTTTACCACGACTGTGTCAGTGCCAAAAACCAGAACTCACTCACTAATTCTTCCAGAATTGATCGGTCATGATAAACTTCCAAACACAGAGTAAAATGCTTCCGTCAGACACATCAGAGTGTTTCTCCCAGTTTGCCTGAAGAAATCTGTGCTGTTTGATTCCCCCCCTCTCCCGCACCCAGTTGGATTCGGAAAAGAGCTAGGAGTTTCTGGCTTCCTCCTCCTCATACACTCAGAATTCCTCTAATAGTTTTACTTCTGGGGATAGATTTATTCATGTGTTTTTGCTTCAAAATATCTTATTTTGTCTTAAAAATGCAGGCTCAAACCTTTAGCTGTCCTCGTCTTCATCAGACACAAAGTTCTTTTTTTATCCATCTGGGAACAATACCTGAAGCGTTTCCAGGTTTTGATCTAGAAAACTGTCAGGAGGAGGTAATCCAAAAGGTGGTTCCAGGATGCCTTCTCTTCCCCCACAACTGAATAAGGCAGGATGTCAGGTTTTGCAAAGTTCTTGAGATGTACTTGAGCTGGCAGCAGAGGAGTTGTGGAAGTGAGGAAATTCGTAACAGCCCCCCTCTGTCTTTGACAGGGAGCTGCAAGACATTTCATGCTAACGTACGTTTTATAAATGCGGGTTTGTATAATTCAGGGTCTATGTGTGGGAAACAGTGGACAAAAATGACAACCTGCAATTTTTGCTGGATCCTTTGCAAAGCTAGTTTTGTAGTCATCAAGATCTTAAGTCCTGTGGTAGTTGTTAGTGACATGTTACCAATAAATTACTGCACCAAACCAGCGCGAAAGTTGATGTGTGGTTGAGATATGCAAATAGAGTGACAGAAGGTGCAAATGTTATGGGGAAATTAAACTGCGTGGCCTGTCTATAGGGGTCGTACTCGTGGCAAAAGTTGGTCAAGAAATTTGCCATAAAGGAAAATTAGGGTTTTCCCCCTCTTGTGTTAGTATTCAACAATGGAGAACAGATCTTTGCATTCTCGTAGCCCTTTGCTAGAAGTCTGTCTTTGATTCAAGTGGATCCACAGGCTTGTGGTGCCAAAACAGGCAATTTCTGCACTCATGTCTGAAGGCCAAATATATGGGTATGATTTCCTATAGTTTACTGTTACATGCTGGATCAGTATTGTACGTTTCATAAGCTGCCAGTCCAATTTTGTAGGGTCTTGGGAAATGTGTCCTCCAGGGAATGCTTACAATCAGCCTTATGTTTTGGACCGATAGTGCCTGTTTTCTGGTACACATGTTAGCAGATCCATATGTGAGGCAACACAAATGTCCTTCCATCCGACTACCAGCCTGAGCATTGGATGTGTCTGCTGTCCACTGTTTACTTAAAGGGTAAAGGATCTTTTCTATTTTAGATATCCTTCTGTTCAAGAAAAGTCCACTCTTAGAAGCACACATGTGCAATGGTATTTGCTTTACCTTGTATCTATGCAGAAGTTGCAGGTCCTGCATAGGTTTAAAAACCAGACAGTCTGAAAGTTCTTGAGTGTTTGGAAAAGGCACGTTTACATCTGTCTTCCTGCTGCTTGTCTTTGGCTCAACAGAGAGAAATGAGGGGCAGGATTTTGATGCCAGTGAGTTAATTATGTTAGCAGTATCTGTTACAGATATTGCTGCCACGTTTTTTCTCCCAACAGTAGTCACTTGACAAAGTCATGATCTACTAAGTCCCCTCTCCTGCTCTTTCTTTTCCTTTATTTCTGTCTTCCTAGTGAACAGGAATAGAAATAAAAAAAAAATTTAAAAAAAAAAAATGTTGGATTAAGAAAACTCACTGTCCACAATATTTTCTTTCTGCAACTCTGAAGTATTTTCATTGCAGGTCTCTTGGTGTTTCTGCCAGATCACCTGGCAATCTACTGTGGATTCTGAGAACTTCAAAGCTAAATGTTCTTATGTGAGATTTCTGTTTCAGTGACTGACATTTTCTGTTTCCTTGTAATCTCTTCACTGCTGGGAAAGAACAAGAGTAACCAGCTTTCGTAGATCTTGTAATATTTAGTGGTTCTTTGGATCTGACTATTCAATTTTCTTTTCTGTCTTAAAAATGTGTTCAAGACTTCACTGTTGCAGATAAAGACTTACTGGTATGATCCATCATTACCCCCTGAAAAAAAACCCAGAAAACAAAAAACCGTAAATAGTAGTTCTTCTTTGTTGCAACAGGGAGAAAAGAATCTCATGAACTTTGAAAATGTGAGGCACTTAGCGCCACGGCACAAGCTTTTCTTGGTTTCCCTGAATTGAAGTCTCTATCACCAGGCTACGTTCTTTGTGATCTCACTTTGGTGTCTCCTACCCTTTCCTGCATAAGATGAAATAAGAGGAAATTTCAAGCAGTCTCATTTGAATCAGGTTTTCATTTCTTTCTCAGAAAAGAGGAAAATTGGGATTATCCTAACCATAAGCCATTGATGATCTGCCCACTGCAGCAGGACCAACTTTATGCACAACCCTGCCAGGAGGTTAAGAAATGAGATTTGGAAGTCCATGAGTTGTAAAAACAAAAACAGAAAAGAAGCGGCATCTCCAAAGCAAAAGTGATGTTTTGCAAGATACATATTTGGACTGGTTATTTTGGCCCATCAACCCCAGAAGTATCAGTAATAAACATGCTAGGTCCTTCATGGTTATATATGATTTTATTTTATTCTTTTGCTGATGTCGGCCTGATTCCAAATCGCTCTTCATTCCAATAGTAATGTATATCTCACTTTGTGGCACGGGGTTTATGTGCAGGGAGGATTAGTGTCAAAAAGTGAGATGAAAGGAGCAAAGAATTTGATCTTGTTCTTTTTTCATCCTGCATTTTTCACGGTGTGTTAATTGGGAAAGATACTGAAGGACCAGCCCCTTAAAGTCCCAGCTGCACACCCCAGCAGGGACGGTGCCATGTGTCACCCTTCTGCAGGAGCTGTGAGTAATTGCAATCTAACTGTGAGCACCCCAAGGCCACAATGCTCCCTACCCTGACCTGTGTTCGGCTTCCTAAAAATCCCAAATATTCCCACAGCAGGTGACCCATTGGAGCCCACCCAGGCAGGGTCCTGACCCATCCTTCCTACTGCAAGGGCAGATGGCACAGGTAGATGGATCCCAGGACAGAGCAGTATCCAGGCAGTAGGGTAACCCCCTGCTTTCCATCGACTCTAAAGAGGGGGGACACAAAGCATTTCCCAGTGCTCCAGAAGTGCCAAAACCTGGGTCACTCCAACAGTGACTCCCAAAGGTCCCACCAGCAAGGCACTTGTTTGGGCAGGCTGCAAATGTGACCTCAAGCCTGACCCCACAGCCACTAGGATGGAGATGAGAAAGACAGGCTGGAGTTGAATATTAGTAGTGGAAATTGTTAGACAACTTTAATATAGAGAGTTGCTATGAGCTGCTCCTATAATTAAAGAAAATTCTGTGTCAAAGCTTCAAGTTTCCTCTTGATCTCTAACTTCCAGTCTGATTAACAGAGGCTCTACCTACCTCTTGACCTGATTCAAGGGAGTGATGACAGGCTGCATTCCTGGTCTCTGGTGCTTTTCATAAAAAAATCAGGTTTGTTCTGGTGACTAAAACCAAAATGTCCTTTACTTGAACTATTGTGCGGTGTGCTATGCACGTATCTGTTGGTTGTTCTTGGAAGCTTTGGGATGAGAGGTGGTATGTAAATGCCAAATATTATTAGAACGGTGGCTGCTCACTCATTCAGAGCAGAGCCCTGGTTCCACAAGAAAATCTGTTTGTGAAGTAAATGTGCTACATTGTCTTCAGAAACAGTGAAGCGGAGGGATTCAGGAAGGACCAGCTTATTGTAGGGAGCTCTGACTTTCCGTCTGCTGAGCACCAGACCTTTAGGACTTTTTTGGAGATTGTAAAATAGGAGTAAAAGATTGTAAAATAAGAGCGAAGGCTTGTAAAAGATGATTAGTGGCCACCAGAAAACTTAAAGAATCAGTAACACAAGCCACCGCTTATTTAAAAGAAAGGTGATCCATATTATCGCAGAACATAGGCTCAAGAGATCGAGTTTCTAATCCTAGCTGTCACACTGAATGATTTTGTTACTTTGAACAAATTATTGCATTTCTCTACCTCAATTTTCCCATTCGGAAGACAAGGAAAATTATTCCATTTGCCAATTTCATGGCTTCTTCAATCATGGTAAAATTTCTTGAGGGGAGGCCCAGCGCAAGGGTCCTTGTCCCACTTGAGTATCACTTAAGACCTTGGACGGCATTTGGAGCGGTGCAGAGGGCTTGTGTCAGGGCTTTGACCAGAGTGGAATTTTTCTCTTCATGTTTAGGAAGCATTTTGAGGCCCAGAGGGGAGGCACTGTGGAAGTGCCAAGCAGTATAACTGATGGTTAAAATAGCCTAAAATACGTATATACCTTCCTATACTGATTTAAATTCTTGAGTATACGTGAATGAGGTTTGCTGCAGCCAAAAGGGGTTTTCAGAAAAGCAGCAAAGGAAATCTGTTTTAACAGACCGGGTTCCTGAAAATATCCTTACGCCACTTCTTTCTTTATCGTTTGACTTTTCTCCTTGTTACAATGGTTCAGCCTGTAGAGTCTGGAAAAACATCAGGGTAACCAGGGCAGAGGGAATATCAGATAGAGATGAGGGATGGATAAGAGACAAATTACAGTACATTTCTCATGGGTCATTTGGCTCTAGTCTTGAAAAGGAGAGAGAAAAAAAAATCCCAAAGTAGTAAAAGAAAGAAAAAGAGACAACCAAAACAAATAAACCTGCCAGTGTTGCTGATTTCAAAGGCCTGTGAAATGTGCATATATGCTTCATAATGCTTTGCTGTTTTAAAGAGATGTGTCTTGAAATGTTCCATGCTTTAATCCTACTCACTGTCTCAGAAGTTAATTGTACAGTAAGATCACAATTCTCTTTGCCAAGGCTTTCCCTTTGTTTTCTTTTTTCTTCCTGCAAGTTGGCCAGCCAGCATATCTTTTCCTAGTTCTGTGTAGTTGGTTAGCATAATTATTTTTTATGGTCGTGCAAGGAAACGGGTCTTTTCAGTTCTTGCTGCACGAGTGAACTCAAATGTTGCTCAGCTCTTGGACATAGACCTTTCAAAGGAAGGAGACTTGGTGATCACATATTTATGCTCTGTAGCACTGCAACTCTTTATAAGCCTACGTAAAGGTTATATAAAGTTGGGGTCTCTGGTATAAGCAGTAGGCAGTAAAGCCTGGGAGGATAAAGGGAGAGACGGAACAAATAATTTTGTGTACATTAACAGCCACCCCAAACTTTTGCCCAGAGCTCAGACAGAACATGTTTGACGTTTGAAAATTTTTACATCATCTTTTTCTCTATTCTTTTTCCCTGAGCCTCTACTCTTTCTTATCCTGGCCAGAACCAGCAGCAAAAGTGCCGGGGGGGGGGGGGGGGGGGGGGGGGATAATCTGTTTTCACTGTATTTCTGAATCTCAGCCCAGGTTTGTGAAGGATTTGGCAAGGATTTACAAACCTTTGAGAGAATCTGTGTGGAGATCTGAGGAAACCCGCCTCCCTCCTTAAAAAAGCAAGTTGTGTTGGCCAGAAATTGGGCAAAAATTGGTTGTTTCAACGGAGGTTTCCTTTGAGATTTTGGATTTGAACCTAAAGCTGCACTTTGAGAATCAAACTTTGCTCTGACTAACTCTAGATTTACACTGGAGCAAATACATCACAGTCAGAGCTGATACTCGTGTGCAGCCCAGTGAGAACAGAAGTTGGCTCAAAGTGCAAGCTCACATGAACCAAACCAAAAGAGGACCCAGAGCTAGGTTTGGAGTAGTCTGACCATCAGGTTTATTCCAACCCGTTGCTGTGGTTCAGCCTGTTAAGTAGATACTGTATTTACAACATCCTGAAGTCATCTATATGGAATTGCATGAAATAAAGCTATATCATTTATTAGAGGTCTTTTATGAGAAAGTCAGATAGGGCTGAGCAGAGGTTCGCCATTAGGGTTCTATGGATGAAAATACTGATTTTTAGAACTTAGTAGCAAATAATTTCCTTTATGTATGGGGTGGTTTTTTTCCTTGCTGTCCTATAGACTTATAGTGCAAAATGTTACAGTAGAAATGTGCTTATTTCTAGGACTGTCCTGCTGGAAAGCCAGCATTTCAAAGCAAATGGAATGAAACTGATGACTTGACAATTGTAAAAATTCCCTAGTTTTGACCAAGAAGCTGCTCTCAGTCTGTTGCAGGATAAGGAAAACCCATACCCAAAGGATTCCCCTATTTTACACAGTAAAACTCTTATTTTCTATCTATAATTTTATTTTTAGTAATTTTTTTTTCATAGAGTGAGTAAAGCCTAAGTCACTAGCATAATGGTAGAATTAATTCAGTTTGGAAAAGAGGGCACCATAGGATCAACGAACACGCAGACTTTTGTAGCCATGTGGGCTTTTATTTTGTAATATGTGTTGCTTAGGGTCAGTCTTAACCATAGGACCTGCCACTGATGTAAAACAAACCTCGTCCAGCTTTAACCAGCTAACCTGAATGCATTAGCAGTGTCACAGAGAGTGATACAGAGTTCAGCACAGACTACCAAACCTACCCAAGAATATACCCTGGGTTTATATTTGAACAGTTATTCTAAGTGTCTTTTCTTGGATCCTTATCATTATTATTTTTTTTGCCAAAACATTCCTCCTTTCTTGTAATGGGAGATCAGGTTTGGGGGCTGTAGAGGACATTTTGCTGCAGTGGATAAACCAAAATTCTTTAAAAGCTGCCAAGCCTACATGTGCTGACAGTGCTTGCAATTTATGCTTGTGGACATGACCTAGTGAATGCCTGGTTTGGATGTGGTCGGAATTACAGTTACACATTTGGATTTCAGTGTGAACACAGGCAGTGATCTGGATCTAAATTGGGACCTGAAGCCTTTCACTTGTAATAATCTGGCTCCACTCTATTTCAGGCTCTGTCCCAATCACTGAAAGATTTATACCTTTATCAATAAATTATCATGACTTTTACTACACTTACACCAGTGTCTTAAATTAACACTAAACTAAATGTAGATGAGGCATGCTTCCTGCTTCACATGATTTATGGCAATCCATCTGAAATGAGGAGCAAAATTAAATTTGCCAGCAAAGGCAGATCTTTAACATCAGGTCAGACAAAAATTTTATTGCAATTCCACTGCTAAAGAGAGTTTGTAGGTTGTCTTTTTTTGTTCAGGTTTTTGACAGACCTGTAGCACTTTAGGCAAAAAAGAAGAAAAAAATGTTAGAAATGTTTGTAGGTCTGAAATCTCTACTGTGTACTTTATGTCAGGTTGGAGGTGATAGACAGGATAAATGTAGCAGTTACATGGCACTGATAAGCTCTCAGCTTGAGGACTGTGTCTTCTTTTGATGACCTGCCTTTGAGAAAGATGTGGAGAGTGCAGATGAGAGCATCAGAAATGACCAGAGGTCTTAAAAAATATAACCAGTGGGGAGAGGCTGAAGAAATAAGGTGGGTTTAGCCTAAAAATGAGATGGTTTACAGGAGATATAATAAGCTTTCAAATAAGTAATAGGTTTGGTAAAGCAGAAGGGTATCATCTAATCTCCTTGTCTGTGGGGAATGGCATAAATAGTCATGCATATCTGTTGCAGCAAAAAAAGATTCAGGTAGACCTTCAGAAAAACTTCCTGACCATAAAGGTATTGAAACATGGGCTGCAGCTTGCTGGGGCAGTGGCAGAGTCCTTGTCATGTGTGGTCTTAAGTATGAGCTAGATAAAAATCAGCTTAGCATGACATATAGAGATGCCCCTCCTTTGGAGTGGAGGGCTGGCAGCGCTGGTCTCCGGACATCCTTTCCAGACTTGTTTTTCTGTGACTCTATGACAGAAGGCAAAAGGCAGCTTATACTCTGGCATCAATACTGTGTCTCCAAAAGGAAAGTTCCATGTCTAACCACCCAAGACTGAGAAATCACAGGGGGAAAAGCTAAATTACAATTGTGCGCATCTGCCAAATGGCCCCATTTCAAGGTCAGCTTTCAGTGCTGTTGAAGTCATGGCTCTTGCCATTATCTTCAGGAAGAACATCATTTATCTCAAAACCGTCCTTGCTGTTCACTGCAGATATTGAAAATCTCTAGGTGGACACTGCACCCTAAAACCTTGGGCCCCCCATATTGCTTGAAAAAATGGGATGGACAGCTGGTAAGTGGCTGCCCACACACCGACTGCTGTGGTCTTTGCTGCTCTAATGAGTTAGTGTCAATCTTAGGGCCGAGATCAGAGCTGGAGGGACAAAGGGAACACCACTGAGACATATCAGCCACGCCATGTTGGGAACCACACCTGGATCTGTCACAGGCTGCTGGCGAGTGTTGCCAGGGCTGTCCAGAAAAGCTTTCTTTTTGTCTGCTAAACTGTATACCATGGTTTAACCTGAGCTGACAGCTCTTTTGAGAGCACCAAATGAAAGCAGAAACAAGGAGTCTTGGGAAGGAGGGTGATGTACTGGGTCCCTGTGATTCCAGCAGATTTGCTCTGTCCTGCCATATGCTGAACCCACTAGGTAAAGGATGGGACATTGTATGTCAAGAGAGAAAATGGAGACTTTTGGAGGCTGACTTCCCAATTCAGAAGATGCTGGTGGTTTTGGGTTTTGTTTGGTTTTGTTTGTTTGTTTGTTTCAAATGATGAAATGCAGTGCCTTTTATTCCTAACAAACTCATCAGGCAGATGGAGACCATGCTCCATAGTGAGCAGATAGCAAAGTTCCTACTCTGTGTTTGGGTGGGGTCTTGCACATAATCCCTTAAGTACCTTGTTTGTTTTCTTGCTGTAAAGCGACACTTGTCTTTGAAGGAAAAAACCAAAACAAAGTCAAATAGAGAATAACTCAGAGCAAACAGTAGAAAACATTTCCTGACAATAAGGGCTGGAAGGCTCTCTGTTCCTTGCAAAAACAACCACGAGTGCAAGAGGCTGCACCCCAGCCACATTAGGGAAACATGGGAAAGCCATTCTCTGACCTGGAAGAAAATGGGGGAGGAAGAGTTTCCAACCCAGTTACAAAACTGCTCGACTCTAGTCACCAAGGCTACGATTTTTAATACGATTAGACCTGATACCAGCCAAGTTTAAAAGCCATTGTCAAATGTGTTTGTAGCTAAGCGGCAGAGATTTGTGGCTGGATTTGGCTTTGGACCCGAGGGCCAGCAGAAGGGCGCTCCTCGCAGTGGCCCCTGCGGGCAGGTGGGGCTGCTGGCTGGGGGCTTCACCGCGCTGCCTGGGGACAAGTCCTGCTGCGGTGAAGGCACAACCCAAATGGAGAGGAAACGGGCTTGACAGATGAGACAGGCACGGGGATAATGGCTCGTGTGACCGACGGGGCAGGCTGCGTGGCGGGTTGGGCAGTCGCGAGACTCTGCTGGATGAGCTAAAGATTCCATTAGACTGAAACTGGAGCACTGTACGGGATACGTATTACTGATTGAGGTCTGGTGCTTACTGGGTGAGGGCAAGCTGCTGTACAGTACAGTTTCAGAGGGCTATTTACACTGCTGTGGAGGAAAAAAGAAAACTGAAGCTGTGCATTGGACAAATAAGTTGATGAAAAGAGCTGGGTGGGAATGTGCACATTGCCTGATATGATTTGGTGTCCCAAATGGCCTTAAACAGCCCATAGAATTTCTATGTCTAAACCAGATTTCAGCAAAGGAGACCTTTTATGATGCACTAATAGGCTCATTAGGCTTTCTTGAGCAAGGCACGCTCACAGCATCGTATGTTTTTTCCATTACAGGAATTACACGTGTTTTGTTGTGCTTTGGGTTTTGTTTTGTTTTCCACATAGACTTGCCCTGACAGTTCCCCCATTCAGGTTTATATTGGAGGTACCACCTCAAGCCAATGAATTTTATGAAATATGTTGCTGGCACTCACGGAGAGATGCATAAAGGAAATATTCTAATGACAGTTGGAAAGGCTTTGATCCCTTTCCAAGACTGCACTCATGTCTTTGAAATGCGAGTTTGGCAGTTCTGGAAAGGCTGGGCTCTTTGGCTCTCTTTGGCACGAGCCCATGTGACAGACATTATGTCCTCTATCAGGGGACCCACATAACCTTGAGAAGTGTAAGCAATGCTCACAGATTGCGTTGGGTCAGATAGTCTGGGCTGATAACAAAGCAGCCGCAGCAGCAGGGGGGAGTCAGCCTAGTCCAACACAATAACTGAAAACTGTTTTGACCTGGTAACTGTTGGGTCTGCTGCCTGCGGCTACGTAGTTGGACATGAACTGCAAAAGTAGTTAATTTATGTCTCCTTGAGTGTAGGAATGTGGTGATGATGGATAGGGATGGGAGGTTATTAGAAACATGGGGAGGAAGGAGAGGATGGAATTCCAGCTCGTGTTTTTATCTCTTACACACACACACTGGTTCCTTTGCATACATACTCTTGGCTGTCTTGCATGTGTGCACAATCCAAACCCTTGCTTACACACTCACGCCCCTGTTCATGCACGCACATGCAGGCACATGTTCACACACTTACAAGGGATTTGCCTGAGCTAAATGCTTGAGCATGTTTATGTGTTGGGGGTTGCTGACTGCTTTTACAAAGGGGTTTTGCATTTACTTCCTCCCAAGCATGATCTGTTTACACCTACTCCTTTGCAGACCCTTTGCTAAAAATTCTCTTAGCATTCTGTTCTTACACCATTTGATCCTTGAGGTCCCTTCCAACCTGGTGTTCTATGATTTTGCTCATATTCAGACTTCTGTTGGCTAGCAGAGAAGTAGCAGTCAGAGAAATACTACAAAACCAAGTCCAATTGACTTAGTACGGTGGATTTACGTAAGACATGAGTTCAGTCTCGGTGATGCACTGACATCACTGGCCAATTAGTTAAATGCTGTCTGCTCTGGATGTTGTCTGCAGTAATAATCCATGTACGAAACAGCCCTGGATGTTGAAGCACATAGCCTGTATGCAAGAGACAGTGCGATTGTGGCCATGCACTGAGGATATAAATGGGGATTGGATTTTGTAAACAATAAGCAAAGAGACAGCTAAGAATAAAGAAATATTAGTTTAGATTATTTGAAACCATAAGAGAAGAGCGAGGATAAAAATGGTAATCTCAGGAGGGGAGTTTGATTATAGTTACTCCTACAGGGATTTGCATAGGCCATAAAGCATCTGCATCCAGAGTCAACAACTGCAGTCTCAATACAGACAGTGGGCCTTTCCTTCCCACTGTGATACAAAACACACAAACGTTTTTCTACTTAGAGGTACTCAGTGCTTCTGTTTCTGTCCTTTTCTCTCTTGCATGAAGTATCACATCACTCCCACATTCTCTTTTACATTTTTGCTCACTCTCTTTTACTGATGCTGCCATACGTGCAGACATACACATCGTCCCCTTCACATGCACTCATCTTCTGTCACATATTCCCCTGATGCATTTACATTTTCATTTGGAAATGCATATAAGCTCTCATGTAATTTCAAACTATTGCTTGTGGATGTGTATAAGTATGAGCCCATGTTTGGAAAAGATGTTTTCAAATGCACAAAGAAGATCCTGGAAATAGATTATGCACCGTCTCACAACATTGTGCGGATACATGCAGAACAAGCTGGAGGAGCTAAGGGGAAGATCTGCGTATTTTCCATAGATGTGTTGGGAACAGTGGAGAGATGAGAAATGTGTAAAGGGTCACAGTGCTGACCTGTCCTTCAGGATGTCATCCACATTTGATTGGAAGATAAACACTGTATGGAATGGAAACATACCCTTCCACTGGTGTCCCCAAAGAGCACGTCTTCCTCCATGAGTCAGCGAGGGCCTGGGGACACCCAGCCGTGAACTATTTTGGAGGCAATGACTTCAGCAAGTGGCAGGGGAAGCTATTGTGGAAATATGAATGTGTTTTCCATTGGGGAGTCCTCCAGGGAAGGACAGAAAGATCTTGGTGCTGAGCCAACTCCCCTATTTTTTTCTTCACCCTTCTGGGAACGAAAGCCTTGCAAAGTATGCAGGGAACCCTACTTACTGAATGTGTGTTTGGTTTGTGAGAGTTACGTGAGCCCTATACACACCCATACACGTAGGGAAAGGGGGACTTTAGGAAGCAGGAATCAACCTGCTCAAGACCATCGTGGTGTCCTTTCTTTACAAGCTAGTCAACCATGCTTGACTCAGTGAGATATCTCTCTCTGTTGTTTCCACATGTCAAGTGAAGATACTACAACTTATCCATGGTTTAGATCTTGTGTTAGCACAACACTTTATTGTCAAAAGACAATGCGAGCTAGAAACGGAGAACCAATGGGTTTACTCTTATGCTTCACTTTCTCCAGCTTTATTTTGAGTTAGAGCATCACGGTGCCACTGAAAGCAGTGTGGCATCATGGTACACACTTTGGCAAGTAGCTCCTGTATTCCAGTATTGATAAAGTCTACTTCTTTAGAGGAGTGCAAAAAGTACTTCCAACAGCCATCAAGCTTAAGAGATTGGCTTTGCTTGCCTGCAAGCAGATTGCTCTGTAATCTTCAGACATCCCAAAAGCTATGAAGATTCGTTGCTCACCTGGGAGGGGACGGGACCTAAGGAGCCTTAGGAATTCACGTCATGGTATGGTATCAGTCCTGCATTATATCTCTTGCAAGGAGATCTCTTGGCACAACTTTGCTTGCTGGAAATAGCAATTCCCAACCAACCACCCTATGTTAGGGTTGGACCCTGTGCATCTCAGCACAGGTGACTGCCACTGGTGCTAAAGGAGTAACTTTGTGAGCTGGTGTTAGTTGTTGCACCAGCCTGAAGATGTGAAACTTGTTATTGTGAAGGAAAATTAGAGGGAACAATAATAAACAGCTTAGAGGAAATGTGCAAGGTAACTGCTGATATAAAAAGATTTACTGACCACAATACATGGTTAATTACATTCATAATAAATAGATTCCTATACTTATCTTAGGAATATGGACAGCTTTATGTATTTACCTTGGATTTTGTGGCCTTCGTTAATCAATGGCCTGAAGTCCTTAGATGAGATTCGCTATATGAATGCAAGTAATTGAAGTTTGGGAGTGGGTTATTAAATTATTTCAGGTGACTGATACGCAGGATATTGTAAGATCTTGGCCTGGATTGCAGCACTTCTTCAATACTTTGTTGCTTTTTGTGTCACCTTTAGAAAAAAAAGGCTTTTCTTTTTCTACAGAGCATACTTAGATGTCAATGAACTAAAAAACATACTCAAACTGGATGGATCCACACACCTCAACATCTTCTTTGCCAATTCCTCTGAGGAAGAGCTGGCTGGAGTGGCAACTTGGCCCTGGGACAAGGAAGCCTTGATGCATCTAGGTGAGTGATAAAGATGTTTCTTCTTTGTAAAGCATTCTTTTGAGGCGCTAAGAAGGAAAGACAAATATGCTTTAAGCTCTGTTCTGATTTCTTATCATTCCTCTAATATATAGTCAGGGGAAAAAAAGTATTTCACGATTCCCAGATACTGGCTCACAACCAGGAAAATATTAGGTTATAAACCCAAAGCACATTATGGTATTTGTAGATGATGTCAAGCTGAAAGTATTTCACCTTTTAAGTGAAGCTACTTTACAGGGCATTCACTCCATGGGAGCACTTTGCGAAGAAGATTGGGGGGGATAGGTGCAGGGGTGCTAGACAGAAGTGAATTTTTAACCTTAGCCTGTTAAGTTCTGATCCTTAGTTCATTACTTAGTAAGTGTTCAATTAATTTTCCTCACAGGCTGTAGTTAAAATTTGTTGCTATTTTTCTCTACCAATGTTCAAAAGAGCAAACTGCTGAGAGATTGTATTTCTAATGTTCATTTGAGTGGAACTGGAAAGAGTTCACTACCCTGCAGATTGCCCTGCATGTTTCATAACTAGGTTGCTGCCTATGGCTGCTGGAACCCAGGGATCCAGATGAAGCTGTGCAACCTCCCAAATGACTCATTGCCCTGACACCTGTAGTGCCACTGGATCTGTGTTCCTTGCAAAATGTCAGATGAGCCTCAAAAGGTTCAGAAGGCACCGACTGAGTTTGTATGTACTTCTCTTAACTGCACAAACCTCCCTCGGGCTGCAAACTTGATCTGGTCATCTTACAAGAGCAGGGTTTCTCACAAATTTTCCAGATATTTCTCCAGCTTGTCCGGATCTTCCTAGGCTGGAAGTGAAGTCCAGATTCAGCCAAGTTCAGTCTCTGTGAAAGGCTATTTCAGCCAGTTTTTATATTACCCAACCCCACGTTGAGCAAAACAAAAAAGACAGGGCAAATGTAAACCTCAACAAGGAGAGCAAAATACAGTGTTTATTATTCTAAAGCATACTATGAGAGCTGAGTTACAACTCAAGCCATCAGTCAGGGAGGCTTTTCCATGTTCAAAAATACATTACCCCAAAACCTAGATATTAACATCTCTTTATAGTCACCTGTCTCCATAGCTGAAAGAGGCTCCGTGGTCAGACCAAGCAGTTGGAGCTGGCTGCCCTACTTCAGTTAGTAAACATTTTATTACGACATCCAGCTCTGCAGCTGCTCCGAAAGAAGCGTGAGCAAACTTCCCTTCCCAAGGACCGGCACTGACACACATCCAGTCTCCTGCTGAGCTAGGCTGGAAGTGAAGCCATTTCCACTCTGACTTGCCTCCAGCCCCATCTCCATGGGCTCATGCTGGGAGCGCCCAAAACAGAAGATGCTGTAAATGCCTGCCAGTGAGCATTCCCCAGGGCAACGTCTTCTGGCAAAACCAAAGATAGATATTAACCCCAGTCTCGACTAGTGCCCACGCTGATGTGATTTCTATCACTTTGTAGTACCACAACCCCCTACTCCTGCACTAGCCCCACAGTAACTCTGTTTGCTTCTGATTGTGCAACAGTATGGGTTGCTGGTGGGAAACATTAGCCCTCATGCCACTGCTGGAGTGAAGTAAGGTTGCAGTATAGCTCATCCTTCCCTAAATGAGTATTTTCACAGCTTCCCTTGGTGTTGCCATGGGAGGGAGCAGAGAACAAGGGGAGAGCTCCAGAGCGCTGAGAAGAACCTTCTGCAAGAGGACTGGGGCTCGCCCAAAGCCCTGATGAGTTCTTCTGTCACTTCGTTAAGCTAATTGTCAACATCATGCCTGAGCAAAACAATTTAAATTCAGCCCCTACAGTGTATTGACAGAATTCATTGACCAAAAAAAATCTCACGAGAAAAAAAGACATTAGCCAACAGTTTAAAGTTGACTTGCAATGGAAAAAAGCAAAAATAAATAAATAATGGTCATAATTTCCTGTCATAATAGCCCTCCCAGACCTGTGCTTGGCCTGTAAGAATTCATCTTTAATCTTTTTTACTCTCTTCTATAAATCCAATATGTACTTAATAAAAAATATGAAATATGTCCTGTGGTGCAGATCTAAAGGCTGGGATAGAGATTGTCTGGGTGAGGGAGTTTATCTTTTCTGTAAAACTGCAATTGATTTAGATTCTTGACAGCTGTGAAAAATATAAATTTTCAACAAAGGCAAAAATAAAATCTCCCTCTCCAGCTGCCTCAGGGCTGTCCAGTGCCAGAACCATTTACCCAGCCTTTATTTTGAAGGCACGTCCTGCTGAGGAATTTCACCAATACTCCTGCCATTGGAAAACAAACTCTGGAATTATCTTTGGGATGGAGCTCCCCACAAAATATATGAGGTTACTCTCTGGGTGTAAATGGCTCCACCTGTGTAGAGACCAAGCACCAGAGGAATCAGAGCATGTGTTGTATAAAGGGGGAGAGAGGGATACAAGGAACATGGGGATTGCAGTGGCTGCATACTGGTGGGTTTGTATATGATTAATTGGAATCGTGGAGAACTACTATAAGGAACAGTTCAGTGCTGTGAAAAGGATGTGCAGATGCCACATATGGCATAATAGGCATGATGTTGCAGTGTGATTGATTTTAGTCAATCTTTGTCTGTATTTAAATTTTCAGTTCTTTTTTTTAATACTATATATGTATTTGTACATGCCCATGTGACTCCTCTCCACTGCACTCGTGTAGTCACACATGCCCATGCACAAAGGGAAAGTCTTTTCTCTGTTGCTATTTTTGCACGTGTCCTTGGGGGACATCAGAAGTGGTCCTTCCTCTCTCTCTTCAGCATTGATAAAATTTCAGCTGGAATACTGTATTGTGTTTGGACACTGTACTTGGAGGAAAAGATGAGACAACTGGGAAGACCAAAGGAGAACAACAGTTGGGGAGGTCTAGAAAAAGGATTGAGCTACAAGGAAATGTTGAATGGATTACAGTTACTCAGACTGAAGGAGAAGAGCATAAAGTGGGGATGATGACAATCTCATAAAAGCTGATGAAAGGGGAGGAGAATCTTCTGTTCTTCATATCCGTGTGAGGCAGGACTTGAAGTCATGAACTTAAGTTGCCAAAAAATCAATTCAGATTAGATGTGAGTTAAATCCTTGCAGCTGTAAGGATACTGAGTGCTGAAATTGATGGCTGGGGCAGTCATGTCATCAGGGGTTGTAAAGAGACGTTAGGGCAAGATGTGTGAGAGATGGTATAGACCTAATTGGTCCTGCGTTGCTTGAGAGTGGAATTTAGATGACTTCCTAAGATCTTCTTGGTCTTATTTTCCTCTAATTCTATGGTTATTGCAACCAAGTCTCCAGATAGATAAGAAGGAAGAGTCTATGTTGCTTCAGAACCTGGTGATCTCATCTTCCCTGCACTAGTCACCTATAAAGTTCCCCCTGCCAAAACGTTTTCTGTCCTTATTGTCACTAAATTATTAGCATACCATATCCAAGATTTATTTTCCTGTTGTAACTTTTACAGAGCAGTCTCCTGTTCTCATGGTAGGCAGTATACACAAACAGTTTTAAATAAAAGGCTTGGAAAAGTTGAGGTCAACAAAAATAAAGAAAATCTGAAGCGTATCATAAATCCAAAGGTATATCTAGCTGAGCTAAAAATATAATTCTTATGATTAATTCAATATACTGTAAAGCCTCACTAATATACCATTTGCTTATCGATACATCCATGATTCATACAACAAAAAAACGCACTGTTGGTTTTCTTTGCGCACATTTAATAACCATGCAGTTCTTTTAGAATTATTATATTCCAGGATTTCATATTTTTTGACACATTAGGCTTATGCATATTCATTAGTGGACTGTGCAGTTCACATCAAACTAGGCTTGTCTGAGTATATGAACAGAGTGTGTTTCTGACGATTACTTCAAAGCTGTCTATATGATCAGAGCACACTCTGCAAAAACTGTTCCAGCCTTGGGTGTATTCTGTTTTCTTTGTCCAGCTATTAGTTTGCAAATACTGGTGCAACCTACTGCAATTTTTAGGGCATTTCAGAAGTTAATAGGCTTCTATTATATCTTTACTGTGTGGGATAATATACAGAGAGTGCTCCAGGTATGTTTTGTTTGACTCTTGGTATCAAATACATTGCTTACACTTATCTGGGCAGAATCATTCTCTTTAAGCACATTAAATTATTTGAAATTGTATAGTATAAAGTAACTGCATGTCGGATTTTTCTCTAGGTTAACAAACCAAATTGAGCATATTCAGTTGAAAGACCGATTGTCACTGTGGTTTTGGTTTAGGATGTTGGGCTTTGTCCCACGATTCCTCATCCTTAGAGCCCCAGATTAAGGGTGAGATTAAACTTTTCTCTGAGCAGGCAACGTGCCTGATTGTGCAAAAAGCAGTCTGTGTTCTAGAGGACCCGATGAACTGCCAGTGGATCTGCCCTTAGGATTGTCTTCCTTTCCCTTTCTCTTGCTGTTCTGAGGAAGACAAGGCAAATATAGAAGCTATTCTCTTTTCCCCTTGCAGGTGGTATTGTGCTGAATCCCTCCTTCTATGGAATCCCTGGCCACACGCACACAATGATCCATGAAATTGGGCACAGCCTGGGGCTCTATCACGTCTTCCGGGGAATCTCGGAGATCCTCTCCTGCAGTGATCCGTGCATGGAAACTGAGCCCTCCTTCGAGACTGGGGACCTCTGCAGTGACACCAACCCTGCTCCTAAGCACAAACTGTGTGGGGATCCTGGACCTGGCAATGACACATGCGGTTTTCACAGTTTCCTAAACACGCCGTTCAGTAACTTCATGAGCTACGCAGGTACTTGGGTTTTCTCGGTTTGCTGTTGGTGTCTGTGGCTGGGCAAGAGCAAAGAATAACAGTATTACCTCTGATTTCTACAGTCCATTTCATACAGGGCTTTATGCTGACATGTGTGTCCATTGGTCTAGGACCAGGCTTGACAAGGGATCAAACTTGATGGCCTTAGGAATCCCTTCTAGTTCTTCTGTTTTTTTCCCAGTTTTCCCAACTTTACGTAGCTTCATGTGAATACCAGGCAGAAGGTTTGGGGGAGGGAAGAAATGAGATAAGCATTAAGAAAACAGCTTCTAAAGGCTCTACAGCAAATTTGACAACCTATTTCCCAGGGATCTGGGTGCCTGATCTATGAGGTGTTCTTTGAAAAACACAAATTCAGAGATTGTTTACCCTCTCCCAAGGAGATATTGAATGTCAGATGAATATTGATACCACCAAGGCTGTAGGATAAACCTGTGATAGGTAGACGTTTAATGGGACACTGCTCATGCCTCCAGGTGCCCGTCCGTTCAAATACCATGTTTATTGTTTGATTTGGAGTCACTGTGGTTCATCTAGAATCACTCGCATCTGAGTTTCATGATTAGAGTGTGAATACTGGGATAGTACCTGGATCAGGGTTGCTCTTCTGGTCAAAGACTACCAGTGTGCTGTGCTGGTTTGTGCTGGGAGTGCAACTACAAAGGCTCCATATCAGTGCGGTAAAACCACCCCTCCAAGAGGAATAATTTTGCTTAAGCAAAAGCCTAATTTTGTAGTTATAACTCTGCAGGCTTCTGTAGGCACAGCTGTGTTGCTCAGGGGTGCTGGTTCATGGCATTCCTACCAACAGAGCATAGTGCAAAGAGGGCATGAGCTCCTGTGACCCTTGCCCATCGGACGAGGGTGGGGTGGGGTCCTTGCTGCACCCCTGGGAGTTCAAGGAGAGTTGAAGGATCCTCTATTATTTCCCGGAAAGCACAAGGGATTCCTTGGCTCGTATTTTGCCTTATTTTGGGTCACAGGGTTTAGCCATGATGAAGGTCTGTGACATTGAGCTGACAGCATCAACAACATTTTAAAGGTGACCAATATACTTACAGCCACTGAAGGGCACCTTTATACTCCAGGCAAAAACACAGATTGCCCACTCAAAAGGTCATAGGAGTGCTTATTCTGTAATAAAACTGTAGAGAAGCAAAGTGTTTAATGTCATCTGGGGCACAGATTGAAATTATTTCTAACAAATGCTTTTATACCCTTCATGGCACTAGCTAAAAGTGATGCTTAGTTTTCTCTTTATTTTTCTATTTGTGTAGAGGGTGTTTTCAGGGACAAGCATACATGCACTGAGTCAGCTCCTCAACATGTTGTGCACTTTTGTCCATGCGGTAGGGCAGAAAGTCTTACTGCCTGATACATCCTCCTGGTAACATCATACAAATAAGTCAGTGCCACTTCAGATGACAATATACCTCCACCAAATCTGCTTGTGTGTATGTGACAAGGGGTAGCGCATGTGTGTTTCAAAATGCTGAGGTCTCTTCTTCCAAAGAGAAGTTGCCTTGCCAATTCTCTTGAGAGATGAGACAGAGAGGCAGATGAGAGAGATACCTATCTGCTATAGGGAGCTAAATATGTGCTGGTGTTCTGAGCAGAAACCTTTTTTTTTTTTCTTGAAAAATTAAGTGAAGTGACATGATAGGCATCTCTAGAGCTCATGCATGAATCTATTTGCTTTTCTGTTGTTGCCAGTGGAATAAAAATATAACAGGATATCAAATTGCTGTAGAAATACCTTTGAAACATCTAGGTTGAGGTCATGCAGCTCTAAACATTGCCTTTCTTTCCTTTCTGTTTTGCTGCTTGTATACAGCTTGATCATACTCTGTCTGTCTGTCTCTGTCTAACATCCCTCTGCTCAGTTACCCCCAGCTCTGTAGCAAAGCACTGACTTAAAGGGTAACTTTTCTTTCTCTGAAATAACAAGTTATGATGTCCAGAAGATCGAGAAGTGTGAGAAATTTGACTTGTAAATTATTTTTACAAGTCCAAATAGCCATGGTGTTCCTGAATAAAAGGGTAGGTTAGTCTTTTAGACCACTCTCCATGAAATCAGCAGGAATTCTGCCTTTGTATTCTGTTGGAATAATCTTCGCAGCAAAGACTCTTTAATTTCTCTAATTATTACTTCATCTGAGGATCCTGAACCTTTCTTGAAATCCAGTGATCACATGAAATACCTCTCCTCCCTTCCTCTCCCCAAGGGGACAGCCTGTGCTGATGTTTAACAGATTGAGAATGCAGGTCATCTTTCTCCTGTGCCATTGTCTCACTGCTTTGTCCTATATATATTTTATTGTTCCTTTATGATGGCTGTTAAAGGCCTTTGTCTCCTTCTGTGCTTCCGTGAAGAATATTTATGGCTTTTACAGCATGCTCAGGGATAGACCATTGATAATTATTGAGGAAATCCAGAGATGTCGTATTAAAGCAGCTTTTTGCATACCCACAGGGATTTGTAGATGTTTTCAAGCTGGTAGTGTCTATCTGCTGTGCATGTTTGATGAGAGGAGGTCCACTGCTCAGTGGAATTAGGAGAGATGCAGGAGAACATGTGAACTGACATGTCCTTATTGTGGTGGGACTGCATTTGGGGCTTTAGTCTGAGCAGGATCCCAACTGAAGCTGTCCCCTTTTGCTTGCATCTCAGGGAAGATGTGGTAAGGTTTTAAATTAGCCAGTGAATTCACGCTTTTCTTTAGAGCAAACTCATATTTTTTCGTTCCTCTTGAGTTCCACAGGGCTTGAAGACATCAGATCATCTAGTAATACTATTACAATATTGAACTGCCAACATACACGCATGCAAGCAACTCTCTGAACAGCCTTCGGTGACCTGCATCTTTCCCAGAAAAGCGTATTACTTGACCTGTGCAAAACCGTCATTGTTGTTTGTATCACAGTAGCATGCAGAGGTCCCATCTGGGACTGAGCTTTACTGGGCAAGGAACTCTGCAAGGCACATGTGAAGAAACACTCTGTGTTTTCAAGAGCTTTTCATCTGATGGGAAGAGTACCAGAAAAATGGTTAAAGTGCTAGCATCAAGTTCTTCAGCATAGTTTTTCTGGGTGACTCTGCACAACATATTTATTCCTTCTGTGATCTGCACAACAGAGAAATAATAATTTTCTGCTTCTCTGGGGTGTTGTAGTTGTAAAGTTGTATGGTGTTCAGAGGGTACTAGATGCGTTCTTGTTGCCAAATCACGTTAGGGGAAATCAGATGAAATGAGAAATGGCTATCTATGGGAAATTATCCAGCAAAATTATTTCTCCATTTTGAATGAAAAAGAAATTTAAAATATCAAAAATGTTTATGAAAAGTTCAGAAGAGGCTTAGAGTCATAATGGTAATGGGGGAGATTTGTAATAGAAATAAAGTTATTTTACCGCACCAAAAATTTAAATTTTTAATCAGTGTTTGTAACTATTTTCTTTTATATTGATCTTTCAGAACGTTTTTATTTGTTCATTAAAAAATTTAAGAACTTTAAAAAAATTATGTATTTTTAAAATTCTGTGTTCTTTTAATCTAAGAAATTTGTCAAAGTCTATTGCACACAGTGTGCATGAATCTCAGTCAATGCTTTATACTAACACTAGCTGTCCTTTGCCCTTTTATCGTCTCTCAGAGATATTCTTTAAGACTTGAAATTCTTCTAAGGCCAGAGGTCCACTGGTAGCCCCAATTCTGACCAGAAGGTGCTGCACTGAGGCTTTTTGTTTCTTCACCTCCATGTGTCTCTGTCTCATCTAGGGATGATCTCTAGGTGCTTAGGTATCCTGAACCAGAGGGAGGGAACGTTTACTGATTTATTTTTTCCTCTTTAACTTTTGTTGCCTTTCACCTGCCTCCACAAGTGATGACTGCACTAATTTGTTCACAGCCCATTAACTTTTGAGTGCTGCGAGAACCTATCCCGGCCCTTGCAAGAAGGTGCCATTCAGTGAGTCGTAATTCTTTCTCTTGCTCCCACCTTATCTCCCGCGTGGTTGATGTGGCTTCTCTTTTAATTTCAGACGATGACTGCACCGACTCCTTCACGCCCAACCAAGTGGCCAGGATGCACTGCTACTTGGACCTCGTCTATCAGAGCTGGCAGCCCGCGAAGAAACCGGCTCCTATTGCAATTGCTCCCCAGATTGTTGCTCGGACCTCCACCTCGGTCACCCTGGAGTGGTTTCCGCCCATTGATGGCCACTTCTTTGAAAGGTGATCACGCACTGCTCTGTACTCTTGCACTGAATTGAATGGAAAGGGGAGAATTAGGGGAACAACCCGGGGCCCCTCTCCAGGAGCACAGCTTTATCGTGCGCTGTGCTCATTCTGGATTAAGGCTCTTTCCTAAATTGGTTCATACTGAGGAGGTTATTGATCTGTTTTCTGCTCTTCCTTTCTCAGCCTGTAGCGCTCAGTTGAGGGCCATTGATTTGCCATGTAAAGGGCAAATCTTTTTCCATATGTTATGGGAGGAATTTTCAATCAATGATTCTGGCCCTGTGACTCCTGCTGTTACTGCTGCTCACAAATACCTGTGGGCTTCAGCTCTGCCTGCACGTTCCTCCCTCCTCCTCTTGCAAGTTTGTTTTGCCAGGACAAAGTGAATCTTGTTTCTACTCCCATGACAACGCAGAGCTCATGGGCAGTGGAGTGTCACAGGGCAAGGAGGTGGCAGGGCTGGGGAGAGGGACAAATGCTGCCTCCTTCCCAGGGCTGGAGGTCTGAGATGGGAACCGAGCGAGGCAGAGTCAAAGACGTAAAACCCTGAATATCATTCAAGTGTCATCTTGCTGCACCCTGAGTAGAGCATGTAGGTCAGAGTATGTGTGTGTGTTTGTGTCTGATAGGCATGCAGGTGTGTGGCACCAATAACGAATAATTAAACGAAAGTAGGGCTCTGGATGAGAGTTGCACCTCATTGCAGTTCATAGCTGGAGCAACTCTGCCCCAGGATGACCTGAGCATCTGGATAGTTCATCTAAATACTCTTACGTAGTGCTTGGATGAGCTGCAGGAGCTATGGGAGTCCTAGCAGAGAACTTCCTAAATGATTGACCTTCTCGCATTACCGTTATCTCACCTTCCCTGTTTGCATTTCTTCTCCACTTTTTGCTTTGTTATTTTATAGAGAACAAACTTCGCATGTCCTTCAGGACTGTAGCAGTATGTATCACAGGAGGCCAAATTTACAAGCATATTAGCACCCAAAAAGCTGTCTCAGCACTGCTGCTTTGTTCAGTGAGAGCACCTTGTAAGCCACTGCCTCCATCAAGGATGAAACTCCTTCCAGCGCTACTAGGACACCACGGCCATTTCAGTGGCCAGCTTGCACTTTATCTGAGTAGGCAAATAGCTGTTGTTTTCTGCCCAGATGAGATTTTCCACCTTTATTGCAGATTAATACGGGGAAGGCAATCAAATCATATTACGAGTTGATAGAGAGGTGTTGTGCTCTGAACAGTGTTTGCTTTAATTGCAGTTTTGCAACTGAATCCCTTTATTCCCTACGTGTGAAAAGGACTTATGTGAAGTTCTGAAAATTAACTCAGAATTTTTTAGCCCATAATCATTTTTAGGTAAATTAAGTTTCTCCAATTTAATTTAGATTTCAGAAGACACTTATCATGTATTAAATAAATACCATCTGCCTTTTAAAACATGTTGATGCAGAGTTAATTGTTATGTAACTAAATATGCCTTTATTACATATTTCTTATAACTCAATCAATATGTTCTTAATAACCCCTAGTTAGTTGCTTCTTAAATAACATACAGTGGATAGCTTGCTAAATCTGAAATTTCATAACAGAGTTATCATATGTTAAATAAATAGTGATTTTCTAGGAAAAAAAAGTCCTTTGGGTTTTCAAATCTGTGTGCTCAGTATTACTGAAGAGATTTAAAGAGACAGCCTCAAATACTTTGAGTCCAATTCCTTGTTAAAATGATATTCCCAGTGCCAACAGATACAGAAATGTTGCTGTGACCATTTAAAAATGTCACTGAAATATATAAATGAGCCTGTCTAAACCATGCTCAAATTTCTGATATATTAATCAAAACAAGGATGATAGTAGTATTATAGTGACTAATACTGGAAAACCTCACATGCTGAACTTCCAGTACTGATATGTCCAGTGCTGCTCGTTTAGAGATACATGCCTGTATCAATTTGTAAAATTGGGTCACTGTGCAAGACAAGTAGGAGGTAAAATTGGCCAAGTATAATCTTATCTGTGTGTGGGAATACTGTAAAACTTTGCAGATATTTTTACACAAAGTGCACACCATGGCCCAAATTTTACTTGCCTCACTTGAATGAATAAACTCATTCACTTCAATGGGACTATTCATGTAAAAAACAGAAGACTGATACTCAACTGCTGAGTGCCTTGGGCCTGGTTTCTAATGCACAGAGGCCCCTTCCATGCTGTTTTGACAGTCTAAAAGGGCCTTAAAAGGATGAATGGCTCTGGCTACATTAGCAAGTATTGTGGCCCAATATAAGTAGATCTCTAGCGCAAAACAGTTGTTAATGAAGACCTGACGTCAACACTGTAGGGGTTTTGGGGGGGTTGTTTCAGCCTAGCTCTAGCCTGGCCTCATGGCATCAGCAGTTGGAGCACATCAGGTGTGGTCCCGGAGCACATCTCCACTCTGGTTTCAGGCAGAACAGGGTCCAGCTTCCATGCTCCAGGACTGCTCCGAGTGCTGGAAGTGGGGAAGATGGAGAGTTTCACTTCAAAAGCTCGCTCCTGATTCAAATTACAATGCTACTCTAGGCGTGCGCAGTGTAACTCAAGTTCCTTTTATGTCCCTTTTATTCTCTAGAGCTGTGCATAGGCAGTGACCTCTGCTTAATGAAAGTCAGGAAGGGAAAATTTAGCCTTGTGTTTAAAAATGTAACACTGGGCTGGCTATATCTGTGGTTGAAGTCCTGACGGGTCTGCGGTTTAAGCGAGATGAAGCATAGAAGTAAAGACCATGTTCCTTTGCCCTGCTCAGATGCAACTTTGTCACAGGTGCCACAGTATTAGGTGCTTTTCTCTTAGGACCTTGGTTCTAGAAATTACATGATTAATTATGTGGATTTGGGGACAGAGAGTAATGCTAACGCATAGTTCTTGTAAATTTGGGGTTGGCTATCCTCACACCTTAGCAAGAGTAGCTACATGAGCTGCGCACAGAAGTAACATCTTCTTCCTGACAGACCCTCCTTACCTATTTAGTGTGTTCAGTTGATGTCTTCTGTATTAGAGAGTCATTTACCTGCACACAAATTTGCCAACATGTGTTTGACCCTAAACTCCAGCAGCTGGTTGAGCTTCTAAACATCCCTAATAATCAAATATATCAAGAACCAGCATTTCTTCTTGTAGCTCCTACACACGGGATTGGAATACTTCCCATTCTCCATCTTCCCATTAAAAAAAAGCAAGAAAAATGTCGCATGCACATATAATAATATGTAATAATAAAATAATAATAGAGCCAACAAAACAAGTGAAAACAAGTGAGAAAAAGAAAACTCTGTTCATTTCCTGACTGCATCTATTAGATGCGTTCATCTGCTGTCGCTAAGCATCCATTCATGCGCCTCCTGTTTGATATGCGTAGGCAGGATGTAAACAGTTATTGTAATAGGGCTCTGCAGCAAATTCTGCTTGGACAGAAAACTTTGCATGCATCTGCTCTTCCAAGTTTTCACTGAGGTGACTGCATTAATTTCCATGAATCTGATGCTATCTCATTGTTAGCAAGCAAGTATTTTGGTCAGTATGGTGTCCCAGATCTAGATGGCTGGGCTTGATAATCGCTTGCTTAAACCTTGCTGGAAACTTTCAGTGCCTTAGAGGGGAGAGCACCAATTCTGAATTTCAAGTAAGCAGACACAATTTAGCCTGAAAACAGGCACTTTTTACTGAAAGGAATGCAAGATTTTTACTGGTTTTGAGTTGCCCACTGAACTGGTGCTGGCCCTGAAGAGAATTGTCTGTTTTTCACTAGTAATCTTTAGATTTTGAATCCACTTCACTGAAATATCATGCTGTAGGAATGAATTCCTCCTGCGCTCTGAACTTCATAAGCTGGAATTTCCCCAGTACTTGGCTTATTAGAAAACAGAGAAGTCTAGATTTTCCATTACCCTGCACTTTGGGGAGTCATGTGCACCGGTGTATAAGGTGTCAGATATGCTATCGTTCCTAATTAATAGTGTTTTGAACCAATTTACGCTCATTTTGTCTTGATCTCACTGGCTGCATAAGGTGTAAGGATCTGGCTTAGATTTTCATAAGCCTGTAAATGCGATTCCATAATTAGTTTTGACATTTGTGGCTGTTTGTAGGATTTGTGTGCAAGAGTCTGCAGACCAAAAACTTTAACCCAGGAGTCATCCCCTGTGTAACTCCTTTCAGCCAGTGGAGTTACATCAGGGTTGAGTTTGGCTCCCAAACTGGAAAAGTAAAAAGAGAAAGTTTGCTCATAGCCTTTCCCACATGATGCTCCTTGTGATTTCTCTTACCTCCAAGTCCTTGCTGGTAAAAGGAAATGTTTGTCCATAAGCCTACAGTTTTTTCCACCATGGCAGCCTGTGATGAAATTGTATAGCTGCTAATTTGAGTAAAAAGCAGTCCTAATTGTGGAAACTTGGCTTTCAAAGCCCTGTCCTCATCCAGGACCAAGTGCTAATGCAGGAGTCTCTTTGTAGAGAAACTGAAAGATTGTTATTGCAGGGACTTCTATCCTGACTGTTGGTGGATGTGTCTGAAAAACAACTGCACAATAATAATTCTACGTTTTGATTTCTCAGTACCTTTTATTCTGGATTCTTGATTTTTTTTGCATATATTATTTAGGCAGGCTGAGTTAGACCATTAAACCACTGCTAAACAGACAGCTGAGAAATGAAGTAGGGAGGCAGTGTCATACCAATAGTGCAGGTGGGTGAAGTGAGACAGAGAGAGAAGTTACTTGCAACATGCCCATATTTGTTCATTACCAGTGTTACAGATTGTGCAAGGAAGAAGGCAAAGGCACCTTTGCCTCCCTCTTCTTTATTCTACCCCATTGCCACATTTTATTCTTCAGATGTTTTCAGCAGGTGCATCCCTTTCTGCACTGCCTGAGAGTTCAATCATTTACCTCCTCTTTGTAGGGGTGGCTGTGGGCCATATTGAAATGGATACGAGTTTTACCACTGATTTCATTCCAAGTGTCCCCTGTTGACAATCCATGCTTCTGCCTAATTAAGCCAACAGAAAGTTGACTTTCAAATAGATCCCTGTCATAGGAGATGCTAAGCTGTGGAGCAGCTGAGCGTGTGTTGTCCCTACCACCAAAGGGAAAGGAGATCGCACAGCCTGGAAGGTCTCTGAGAGAAAATTTACAGTCCCGGTGTCCTCGCTGAGGATCCAAAATAACTTCTGCCTGAGGTTCACAGTGCCCTTTGCAAAGCAGTGCTGAAATAAATTGCGCAATGGGAGATGGTTCAAATTTGCATAGCTGATTATAATAATTAATGACTCAATCCATACTTACTTGGGTAGCTTAGAGAGTACACTATGGGTTACATACAAATTGTTTGCCTGAAACTTCTGTCCTTTCCTAGGTGCATTTAATCATTAAGATAATTATTTTTTTCCTTTCGTTCTGAGTGGGCAGTGTTCCTTAAACCCGAACAGTGAATTCTGAATAATAAGCAACTTACTAGGATGAATAACCACACATTCCGGGTCATACACGGTTCCAAATTTTGTGACCCCAAGGAACGTAGAGCTGAACTGTGTGAGTTACATCCTTAGCTGATATAAATCAGCTTCATGTTATGGAAGATATTAGTGTTAATCCAGTCTACATCAGCTTAAACATTGATCTTGTGAATGTATTAGCAAAAGTATTTGTGAATCAGCATTTAACTGGGTTTTCCTGTTTAACCACTTCTGCTGATAGTACTTTATTGACAGTAGCTGGTATTAGATGTATTGTGTAGGTGAAGTAATGTTGGTGTTGGGCAGTGAAGTGCCTTTCTTAATGCCATGTCATGCCATCTGATGGCATGTACCCATAAGCTGTTCCAGTTCAGAAAAAGCCATCTACTGGTGCCAAAGCTGCCAGGTATCAAATCCAGTTTCCCCTGCGAAAAGGATTAAGGGCATGTTCTTTTATGTATGTTCATAACCCACCCCTTTTCCAGGCTTGTAATGATCTGGGCTGTGATACACCTCCAAAAGCAGGTCCTTGCATACTTAACAAAGCTGTGCTTCGCAGAGCAGCTCTGTCTGATATTCTCAAAGCCTGGGACTTTACCCTCTCCTCTAATCACCAGTAAGCCCAAGGCCTTCACAATCCTGAAGATACTACAAGTTCAAGCAATAAATCCATGGTGGGAGCAGAAATAGATCTGAAATCTCCTGAGGCCGTTTTCTCTGCTCTAACCACTAAGCAACATATATTTTCTTTTGTCAGGGTTTGATCCAGTTGTAGTACAGGGGAACAAAAAAAAAAAACAACAAAAAAAAGCTGAGTGTGATTTCACAGGTTGCTGTCATTTGTGTTGGATGGCGGACTCACAGATGCTGTCTACACAGGCTGTTAGCCCAAACCTACAGAAGGTCAGCGTCAGAAAACATTCTTGTCAGTGCCTTGAGAAAAGAGGGTTAAGTGGTACTGAATTCTAAGTCTTACTGCTTTTAATGTAGTTGACTAAGCAGCTCATTCAGCTGTTACTAAGTTGGTGTGTTTTCCTGTTTTCCTGGCCTCCTAGAGAAGTGGGATCAGCATGTGATCTGTGTGCGGAAGGAAGAGTCCTGGTGCAGTATGCCTTCAGCGCCTCTTCTCCGATGCCCTGCGATCCCTCAGGGCACTGGAGCCCACGGGAAGCAGAAGGTGAGTCACAGGGCTGGGGACAAAGACGTGGTGGGGGAGAAGACGGGCCAGAGCAAAAGGAGAGCCACAAAGACAGTGGGAAAATCTGGGAGAGAGTGACTGATTATACCTGTATGTAGCATGAACAAAAATAGAGGACACTTGAATACACTGTGCCCTGAAGTAATGCCACTGGCTGAAATACCTGTGTTTTGGCCCCCGTGTCCTGACCCTGCCCATGAATTAAATGAATTCTGGGAGCTGAACCTGAATTTCAGAAAGTGGTGGAGTGCCAAGAAATGCTGACCATTCACGTCTGCCAGATTAATTCCTCAGGGGAGCTGTTTACTCCTTCTACTCCAACTCCGAAAGTGAAGAATTGCATGTTATTTATTTGGGCCTGATTTCTGCTGCCTTCTTTTGCATTGAACGTAACGGGCTGCACCAGCAGACAGGCTGAAGGGAGTGGAGATTGCCCTTTGGGCAGGTACTCTGCAGCATGAACGCAAGTGACTACGTCAAGCCCAGTCTAGTTCAGGGTGTTTTGCAAGTCATACTTATTGCTCTCTTAGAGCACGTTGGAGGGAGACTGGTCTGCAGACCTAGTCGTGCAATGCCGTTAGAGCTCCATCATTACCTCTCCTGCATATGTACCTTCCATTATGTAAGTAGGTGGATATGGTAGAGCATATTTAAGATTATACCAGGCAGAGGTCAGTAATCACAAATTATGGTTTGGAAAGAGCAGAATATTATTTCAATATGTCCATCATGAGCTATTCCTTTGGGAGCAGCACACTCTGGGCCCAGACTTCACTGTAAACACACAGGTGGGCTCAGTGAACTCAAAGGCCAATCCCTGGATTTTGCAAACTCATTATACAAATACCTCCTTACATTAAGGGCTTCTCTGTCCTGCAGCTAGAGTACATGGGAGTTATTCTACAAGGAAGATTATTTGTAAGCTAATATGGTGATATATGCAGTGCTGGCACCCAGGAGCCCTCCCTAGTCCTAAGGTCAGCATGTGCAGCAAGCTGCGTCCCTGCTGTCTGATGGGACAAGATGTGTGGGCAAGTGTCCTCTGCCGCACGCACCCACCTCCCGGGGTGGGGGCCCAACAGAGGTTGTGGTTCACTGCAACTCACCCCCCCAGTTTGGACATCCAAGAGCCAAGGCTGCCAGGCACAGCACAGAGCACACCTGCCCCTTGGGTGGATGTTGTTCCAGAGCTTTGGCCTGGGAAACAGTGCTCCGGCTATGAGTGTGACTGGATTATCAAGTAAACAGAGTTAGTGAAGTTTGGACCGCATGCAGTAGTAGTGCAGGGTGGAAGGTGGAATTTCCACTTAGCCAAGGATTACAAGACTTTGAAACCTGGTTTTGTTTGGAACAAAACCTGAAACTTTTGAAATTCTCCATGAAGGAAAATTAAAAACAAAAAGTGTTTGAGGCTGGCCAAAATGTTTTGTTTAGCTCATATAATTCCTCTTTCATGAACTTTGGTTAAATTATGACATTTGAAAATATCCCCTTTTAGTATATAATCCAGGGCAAAAGAAAATTTTAATATCAAAATGAAAAGTGTTTCAAAATGCAAAAGTGAAACGATTTCTTCCAAAAATGTCAAAACACAATGTTCCAATATTGTTAGAACTTTCTTCCCATTTTCTCTTCCAGAATAAAATTGTGGCCAAATAAACCCAATTTTGCAAAGTGTTTTGATTTTGAAAGAACTGCATATCCATTGAGATATGCAGTTCCGTCAAAATTTCTCCAACGTGCTCTGATTTGAAAACTTCTAGATCTCACACGTCTTGCCAGCGGCATCATTCCTAGAGAAACTAAGCTACTCTAAGATTTATTACTCAGCTGCATTTTGCATTTAATTTCCTCTTCTTACAGTGTGTGCCTGCATGTTCTTAACTATGAAGGGTGCAGTCTGATCCTTATCTGTCTCATTCAATTGCTGTTGTGCCATTGCTCTGGAAAGAAAATTTGGGAATCCTATCCTCTTACTACGTTAATAAGTTGTCTCCACTTTAGGGTAGAAAATACACCAAGTGTATGGTATTTGTTGCTGTGTAATTTTCTGTCATCACTACCACACTCCCTGACATTCAGGATCTCTGCCTATTTGCACTTGGTCTGAGTTACAAATAGCACAGTTAGATCATTGTCTGGCTTCTTTAATTGTCTATCTGTGAGTACTCAAGCATGCAAGCTTTAAATTCACTTTCTGCAAGCATTCATGTGTGTAAATCTCCACTGCTTGAATGTTCATGGAAAGTGAATATGAAAGAGGCGTAAGCATGGCCAAAATGAACTCATTTTAAAATTTGAGACGACACTCATGGAAAATGTTTCTAGTACTCATCCAGCTTCTTACCAGAAAACCACATTTCTCACGTGTCTCTGAAGCAGCTCTGAACCTGCTTGGTCTGATTTCATTTTCCTGAGGCCTCATAGCATTGTTAGGCTGCACAGTTACCCCAGGTAGCTGACACCAGTTGGGGTTTGGACTACGTGTGAGCCGTGCCCATTGCAAAAGTCTGCCGTGGGGTCTGTGTCCTTCCTAGTGCCCTGCTTGTGCCTGAGCACAGCGGGGTCCAACCCCCCGGCCTGAGATATTTTGTGATTCTTTCTCAGCCAGTTGTGCCCCTTGCATGAGGGGCTGTTTGCTCCTTGGCAGTGGTTGTGGGAAGGCACTGGAGATCAGGCAGTTCTGATTTACTCCTTACCTTCACCGTAGAGCAAGAAAGCTCTAACCTACCTGGATTCTCACCAGCAACACCAGCTAGATAAACAAACCTTACAGCACCTCCACAACTTGGTCAAAGGGGTTTTTTATATATGAAAGGTGATTTTGGCTCAAACCCAAGTAAGTACCTTTGCTTACTGTGCAATATATGCATATATCAGTCAATTCCTACTGCCTGGCTCATTATTGACTAAGAGAAGTATGAGAATATAATAAAAAATTTTGCTGCCTTAGGCTGCTTTAGTGCCCTGACTTTCCCAGTGGCCGATATTTCACTCAAGAGCGATTCACTCTGTATTTGCAAGCGGAATTGTCTCAGTTGGACATTAGAGTCCTACTGGATGGTTCCTTTGTCTTGACTGCCTAAGAAATGTGGCAGGTGAGTTGTAGTTGTGACAGTGACTGCATCCCAAGAGGCGGCTGATTCTAGCTGGCCTCCCTGTACAAGTGTGTCAAGTCTCTGTCCATGTGCCAGGGCAATGGAGGGGCATTCATCCCAGCCGCTTCACTTAACTGCATGATGAAGGCTTGTGCTGACATACCAGGCTGTGGCTGATGTTTTGGGGGAAGCCTCTCTCCCAGCCTGCCATCCCTGCTCTCTAACCATTTGGCTTATCCTCACAAACCTCACATTCACATTTTGTGTTAGGCAAGACATGAAGTTGTATGAGATGCTGTTCTATGACTGATCTTGCTGACTATCTCATAAGCTGAAGGACTTTAAGAACCTAAGTGCACAGGGCAGAATAACTACTGTGCCATTTCTTTTTATATACAAATATTTGCAATTTTCATAGTATTTACCCATCTCTAGAAATCCAGAGTTACATGGAATAAGGTTTCCATCCTCTTCCACAATTAAATGAATTTTTCTTACCAAGGTCTAAGTGTTTGATGATATTTAAGAAAGGGTCTGTTTATCTCAACTTCATTGAGGTTTTTAGTCTATGGATGACTACAATCAAGCTCCCATTTTGGGGTAATGATCTGCATTAAACTCCCTGGAGGCTGAGTCCAATTCACGTAACACCAGGGATCACACCCTGATCTACCAAAACATGTAGGTTTATTCACTATTTAAGTCTTACAGAGGCCTTGAACTGGCAGAGGTGAATTTGCAGGAACCCAAGTGGAGACCACTTTTGAAAATGTACTAGGCTGTGAGCCATTAATCAGCTCCATTTTCTTATCTGCGAGATGGTAGCGGTAAGATTCATAGATCTCTCCAAAGCCCTCTGAGATACTGGGGTTAAAAACCACCTTCTTAGGGCTGCAGTCAGGAGCTTGCTGTGAGTCTGTGAGAAAGTCATTGGAGGGCCCAGACAAGCACATGCGGACAGCAGCAAATGTTGTGAGATAACATGAGTTGAATGGGGTATTTGCTGCTCAGAATGATTATACACAGTACTTGCAAGCTTGCCGGGGGGCGGGGGGGAGAAACTTGAGCGTGTTACATGGAACTCTGGCTTTCTTCAAAATATATTGCTGCTGTGGTCTCTCCAGATGCTGAGGTTAGTGGCATTCCCACTACTCTGTGGCATGCGAGGAGGAGAGGAGGCCTATGGGGTATGTGCGGGTGAGGGAGAAGCATGAAAAGTTGTGCATCTGCAGGACAATTGCATTGGATCGCGCGGAGGACTGCCTCAGATACCAGGCAATCTATTCTGCATCTGGGTTCATTTGGTATGAACAGGAGAATTCCCTGTGCTGTTTATCCTTGATGAAAGAGGCACATTTCTAACACTTCATTGGATCACAGACAATAAGAATAACCTTCACACATTGCCCTTTTCTCTTTAAATTAGTAGTGATGTCCTGTTTGTTCATGTTTGCCTAGTGCTTTATCTTGCTTTCTTCCTCAGTTGCAAACAGCTGTGCTCTCTTTTTTTTATCTGCCTTCTCCATTTCTCTCCTCTCATTACCTTTCTTTATCTTTACTTTCCCCTTTCTTCTTTTCTGTGCTTTGCCTTCTCCCTGTCCTGCTTGCTCCCTTTTCGTGTGATTATTTGGGAAGGAAGAGGGAATTTATAGCTCTCACTGGATTTTGTTACCAACTGTTCCACCCATCTGACCTCTGTGGATCTTGCAGTCCATGACTCTGTGCCAAATTGTAATGTTACCATAGTATTTGGGAACCCAGCAAGCATTGTGGCTTTCATTAGTTTTTAGTAATACCTCCCATGTAGTTGAACATAGCCAACGGTGAGAAATGTAAGAGTAAAGTGCCTGTTGTTTCATCACAACGAGTGCAAAGAGACAGCTCAGACCTGTGCTCCATGTGCCTCCAAAAAAAGGGGTCTTACATGATGTGCTAGACTAGTCTGTAAGTGGCATAGGAGTTGCCCCTCAACAGCACAGTGCAACAGCTTCTTGGAGTGAACAAAAGCTCTTTTCTTGTCTTTGTTACAGAGAAAAAGGTTGTATTTGAGAGTGAGAGGCAAGGGAATAAGTAGGAGCACGGGGGTGAACTGAAGGCAAAGTGACTCTGTTTATCAGGTAAAGTACCAAGTGGAAGGGGTAGAAAATATCATTGTTTGGCACAGGGGAAGGCACTAGAAATAGGAAATACAGGACCAGATGCACTGGCACAGTGTGTGTTGTGTGGTGTCTGGTCCAGCTGGGCACTTAAACTGGGTTTGTGTCTCTCGCCCAGCCAGGAGACGTTGGCATTGTATTCCTCCTCTCCATGCTGGCCATGCCTGTTCTGCTCAAGTAAATAATTAGTTTCCTGGACAGATATGCTCTCCTGCCACCAGTTTGTCTTTCAAGACTGATGCCAATGATAACTCATGTTCTCTAACTTCTTTTGTGCCCTGCCTTTGCTTCCTTCTTTCTTTCCAGGGCACCCTGATGTTGAGCAGCCTTGTAAATCCAGTGTCAGAACATGGAGTCCCAACTCAGCAGTCAACCAACACACGGTGCCCCCAGCCTGTCCTGAGCCTCAGGGCTGCTACCTGCAGCTGGAGTTTCGTTATCCCCTGACTCCAGAGTCCCTCACAGTCTGGGTGACATTTGTTTCGCCGGACTGGGACTCCAGCGGAGCGGTGAATGACATCAAGTTGCTCACCATCAGTGGGAAGAACATTTCTCTCGGGCCGCAGAATGTCTTCTGTGACATCCCATTGACCATAAAGCTGGACGCAGGACAAGTGGGTGAGGAGGTGTACGGGATCCAGATCTACACTCTGGATGAGCACCTGGAAATTGATGCTGCCATGCTGAGCTCTGTCCCCCACAGCACGCTGTGTGCGGACTGCAAACCCATCCAGTACAAAGTGGTTCGGGACCCCCCTTTCCAGTCTGGATCTCCAGTTGTCATCTCAAACCTCGGCAGGAGATTTGTCGACGCGTAAGTACTGCTTTCCAGAGAGCTGAATAGACTTGTTCAGAGAAAAACAATAACCTGTTCTTCACATCTTGTTAATGTCTAGCATCACAATTGATTGTTAGGATTTTAAACTAGATAGATGTACCAAGTATCACCAAGGGAGGATATTCTCATAATTTCTCTCTGGAACCAGGAACATCACACTCAAGTGAAATAGCCTGAGATTTCGTGGAAAGATTTTGAGACATTTCCAGGCTAGTTGTGCAGAGACGTGAAATTCAGGCTTTGTGTAACCAGAAAGGATATTGCAAACTACCTGAGCTATGATACGTTAAATGTTTAAGATAACCTAAATTAGGACCTCTGGAGTAACATGGTTATAATTTCCTTAGCAATCTTTTGAAAGTAATATTCTGATGGAGAAGGAGACAGAATGGCTTTCAGTGCTGGAGCACCCATTAAGTGCTAAAGAAAGAATGCAAAAAAATACACTTGCATGTTCAGATATATAAATGTATTTCAGCCACTTTCATTTTCTGCTTTCATGTGTCACTAAAACGAATTGTATTGGAGTGGGATTGTTCTAACATAGTAATGCGCTAGTTTGTTGTAGGGACTGAGTTTCATCCCAGATGCAGTTATGCACATCTAGTCAAGGAACGTATGATTGTTGAGGAAAGTCCAACTTCAAAATATTTAACAATTTCAAGGAGATCCATGATCTACCCGTAGGCATTCTACAGCAGCAAGAAAAACATCTTTTGCATAACACGACTCCCTGGAAATGATTCACTCATCTGTGGGAACAACATGAAGCTCTTTTGAAAAATGAACACCAGATAAAAGGAAACCTGCTAAGAAAACTGCACTCTAATTTAGAAAAGATGATCTAATTAGTACAGCTAATATCAAGGAAGCATACATCATTATGGTCTTCTAAAGCATATTTAAATATAATAAAAGTGATTAATTAACAATTCAGTAATCATGAGCTACCATCCCTTTCATGGCCCAGTTACACAGCTCAGAAGATGCAAAATGTCCCTACGGATTTAAAAATTCAAGGTAACTAACAATAGTGAATATAAAAACAAGACCCAGGACATCACTGAGGTTACTCCTGTGCTGAAAGTTAAGCATGTGCTTAAGTGCTTTCTTGGGTTGTAGCCTTGTTCCAACAATTGCTGGCACTTAACAGAAGATGAATATTGGCATAATGGAAACATGGAAAATGGTGAATTTTCCCATGGTTTTGCTGTGAAAGCATCTTTGCCTGAAACCTGGCCCACTCTCATTGGAAAATGGGACTGGTTTGGTTTGAAATATTTGCATACCTTAGCACAAGTTCCCACGGAAACAGGTCCAGTTTTGAGTTCATAACAAATTGTGAAAATAAAAAAAAAACAAAGAAGAAGAAAAGAAAAGCCCAAAACATAACTTGTGTTCTGAGTTCTATTCCTTTGTCTTTTATTATGATTTTGTGGGTCACTCCTAGCTTATAGCTAGCTGAAGTGAAAGAGTGCTCTAATAATTAAATCAGTAGCCAGGGATTAATGACAATTTTCCTGCGCGTCATTGAATAAACTACTTGGGGTAACATTACTGTACCTGTCTGAATGTCTCACCTAGTTACATAGCCAGCTACAAATCAGACATAAATTTTAGGTTAGTCTTTCTGGGCTCTTCCTGTGATGAGTAGACAGAAACGGGTGCTCTTGGAGGCTGACACAGCCAACCTAACCAAACCCTCTAGTCTAGCTGGCCTCAGGTTGTCTGTGTCTTTCCAGGGACTACAGGGAAAATCCTGCCAGTGAGCTGTGATGAGACACTTGGAAAGCTAAAATGAAGTTTTTAGTCACTGGGTGAGGAGTCAAAGATGCAGATTCTGAAGCACTCATAGTTGGTTTTGAGTCAAGACTTCTGCATGTGTTTGAAATTTTGAAAAGTGGGGTGATTTTTTTTATCCTAATATGCATAGGTGCACAGCACTGACCTGTATCCTCTGGTGATGGGGGGTCATGCAGATTCGTAGGCTCATGCTGTATGTCCAGGCTGCTGCTGAGCTGCACCTTGAGATGCAGCAAACTCACTGAAACTCTGCATGGGGTTGTGGTTATATGGTAGAGGCAAAGGCAAGATGAATTTTCCATTAGCACCTTGTGCAAAGAGTAGCCACAATCTTTATACTCCGTAAGCAGGCAGGAGGGAAGATGCTTCAGGGAAGTCAGGGACAGAGGTCTTGGGCTATGCTCCTGCATATATATATATATTTATTTATTTATGTAAAGGTAAATGCAATCTCTCTCGACCTTTTTGCATCTGCCTGTTGTCTCATTCTGTACAGCTGGAATTCAGCATATCTGTGCAGCCAGACTTTGCAGCCCCTTTATCTCTCTGTAAGCCCCAAGCCAGTCACCCCTCCTTTATGCTTTTGCATGTTTTCCATATTAAATAAAATGACACCCCCACATGTTCTATGGAAGGTTATTTTGAAGGCAGTCACATATCTTTACTCTTGCCTCCTCTGACCTTGATCTTCACTTTCTCTTTTTCTCCCAAAGAAAATATTTGCTTGCACTGTTATCTGTGAGCAAGATCCTTTCCCCAGGTGTGGCGATGCTGAAAGAAAAATTAATTTCTCCTACCTTCTTCCCGTCAAAGAGAGGGAACTTCTCTTTAAGCTGAGACGAGAGACAGCCTTTAATGGATAGCCCTTGCCTAGTCAGCACTGGGTGCTCCACAGAGGAGAGTAAATAACTAGAACAGTGGAAACCTTTTATTAAGAAATGCAAAATAATGCCAGACCTTCTGTTCTCAAGCTGAATTTTAATCTCGGCTCTTGGCTCAAGCTGAGGCTAACAAACATTTCTAAGGGACAGGACCTTATCCTTGGACCTTACATAAACCAGGCAAGATACACTCAATTCCACTATGATCAGCCAGAATTGCTCATATCTGTGATACAAAATGAGAGTCAGAGCCTAGGAAGAGAGCAGAAAGCTAAATAAATCAGTGGGGGGAAAAAAAGAGGTCAGGCCAGGTGCAGCACAGAACTGCTGAGTCTTCACACCGCAGCGAGTGATAAGGAAGGAGCCTCATCTGTGAATCTCAAAGTCTCAGCTCACAATTTAATCCAAAGTTCGGGTTGTGCTCGTACTTAGAGGGTTTCAGTCTGACTGTTCTCTAGAAATAACATGCAGGATAGTCACAATGGTGAACATGGTAATTGTTTTCCCCTCACTTTGCCCTTACTATACTGCTTTTATGCTGACATCGTTGGAGTTGGAAAGTAATCGTTGGTCTCGCATTCATTTGTAGCAACCACTGATTTTTTAGGAGCTCAGTGAGAAAAGAGTGCCCACAACGAGAAGCTCTCCTTAGGATGTCACAGGTACAGTTAGGTGTCAGTCCCATGGGGATGGCCGTTTCTGGCAGTAGGACAGTCTGGGGTGAGCAGCCCATGTTCCCCATTGCACCCTCAGTAGCCAAATTTGCTAGCGGTGAGCAGCTGGGTGTGCTGGCAAGATCTGCGCTCTCCTCTCTGGCAAGCCAAGCTGAGAGACACCAAGGTTAGCTTTGGAAAGCTGTCAGAATAACTGGAAAAGTTTCTTAGAATTGGAAATTTTCCCGACTTTCTGCCACAGACTTTGTAGGAAACCTCAAAACGTGGTGGATGGCGATGGATCGAGTCATCTTTGTGGTGTTAACCTGTAGGCTTTTTCAAGACAAAGGCATTGACTGAAATAGCCTTAGAAAGAATCCCAGCATGAAGCCCTGGTACGAGTTTTGGTTTGCAGAGTTGAACACCACTGAGAAGCAAGTATGCTGTCCTGTGATACATACATTTGAGCCGTTCCTACACTGACTAGAGCATTAGTACCTAAGTGACACTTAGAGATACTTGAAAAAGAAAGAAAAAAGAGAGACTGAGAGAGAAACCTGCATTTTCTCATATAGGGGTTATGTTTTTCTTCTTGGTTTTGGCTATTTTACACCTACGTTCTATGGCTAAACTTTTTCTGTTGCTCGATAATAGTTGGAGGGGACTGGTCGTCATCTGTGTACAGTTGTTTAAGCAAGTACGATATTTTAAGATACTTTGTTAGAGTCTGGAGTTCCATTCAGTGCTAAGCTTGTAAACTCCATGTCATTTACTATGTTTTAACTCCACACCTAAGATGGTGGAGTGCAGATCTCACTAGGGCTTTTTGGAGTGATTGCAGAATGATTCAGAAATTACCATCATCAAGACTGCAGGTAGTTGGAGGGCTGCTGTGGCATTGTTCATGGGTTCTTAGCATTTCATGTACTTTGGCATTGTACTTTAGCCGAAACAATGGTTTGTTTCAAAATTTGGGTTATTGATGCGTTTGCCTTTTGTTAATGGTATCCAATCGGAAGGCTGTATGATAAGTGACTTGTCAGAAACCCCAGATGATGGGTAGTTGAAGGAGATGGAAATCAGTTCTTAGTCTGAATGTGTGTGGAATATTTGGTAAATTCCTACAAACATAAACAAGTAGAGAGGCTGGAGAATCAGAGTGGCTACTCATAATGAACAATAATTCATTCCAGCCAATTATTGGTGTGCCTTTTAGCCCCTGGACTTAATAGGAGGACTGCATTTACATAACACAGGCCCAGCTGAACACAGGACTGGAAGAACATGAATATCACAATGATGATATGTAAACCTAAGTCCCTGCTGAATGCAACACTAAAATTTCATGGCAACATCTGTCCTTATTATGGCATTCTTTCCTTCATCTTGGAGACCTATTTCTCTATTTTCTGAAGGTCTACCAGCCAGAGGAATGTATGATCTAAAGCAGCTGAAATGAATTGCCAGATCCATCTGTCATGAAGATAATTAACACCATATTTCCACCCAAACAAGATACAGATTGCTGGGTGGATGTTCTCCCGACACCAAAAGCTGAAGCCCATATTATCACTGTCTTCTGCTTACCCCTCCTCCACAGTTACCATGCCAGACCTCTTTTGATATGCCAGGAAATACCGGGGAGTATCTACGATAGGACTGAAATGTTAAGAAAGCACTTTACATGCCCAGATTTATCTGCAAGAGCTGCTAGGTTGTCCGTGCAATATCTGCATGCTACACATCTGGATTCCCAACAGGCTTTAGAGCTGTATATGGTATTCCAGATGTCCTTGTGCACGAATACTTACATAGCTACACTGGAAATGCCTTGCCTTGATGCGTGCAAGGACCTCGTATGATCTTTTTGTGGATGCATCCCACTGATAGTTCATAGTTGTCTTGCAATTGAATAAATACAACCAACTGCTTCTTCCCCTCTGACTTGCAAGGAGGAGGTCACAGCTTAGTCTGAATTTATTGATCCTACATGCATAATACTGTCTTATACCAACATACGCACCATTTTGAGACACTCAGTCCTGTAAATTAGTCATTTTTACATTATAACTCCATTCTTCTCTGCATTGACTTAGCCTATTTACCAATTCTGTGCTGTCTGCGGATATTGGACTTTGGGGTGCAGATCTTTATTTGCAGGAAATGTTTGTTAGTTAACCTCAAAGTGATAAGTGAAAGACAAATTTCCATTTCCATTCAAATTTCTCTTTTAATCCAACCTATTTACAGCTACTAGAAGTAAGTGCAAAATAGTGTCATCTCTTGTTGAGTCCCTAAGTATTTGATGCCTGCTCTCACGCCTAGCAGTACCAGAGACCTGCCATTATTAAAAGCATTTGTTCTCTAGTCTGCATCTAGGAGGTTTCTTTCCCATTATTACACAATTCTCCATATTATTTCTCTCTGGTAATATATTAGAGAACCCTGTCTGTATCCATATGAAAGGTTACAACTCATCTCCAGTAAAAACACTTTTACCAGGCTTCAACAGGAACAGATCTACTCTTAATCATGCTTTCTTGTTCATTCCTAAGAGCTTCCCCTATCATTAGTTTGCAGTGCTGCACAGACAAAGCTATTTTGAGCTTTCCCAAGAAGCAAACACCCCTCTGTCCCACCAGGTTTCTCTTACCCCTATAATTTTAGTTTCATGTACCATACTAGCACTGCTAGTTCTTGCCTAGCTCTTCATCCAGAGTCCTTGCGTTAAGGAATAAATGTTTCCATTGTTCCTCTCTGACTCTAGTTTCCCAGCTGGACTAGCAGCCATGCTGTCACTGTCCAAAAGCCTCCCCGTGTCAGTGAAGAGCTTTGAGTGTATCGAAGCTGCCTGTGGTCAGTTTTGGCAAAGTTGTGGTGAAGTCTAATATTCAATGGGCGTAGGACAGTGTAGCAGTCCTGGAGCTCAGTGAAGGTGCTGGCGATCTGCTAGCAAGCATCTTCCGTCTTCACGCCTGTTCAAGGCCACATCTAGCCTCAGCTACATATTCAGCTCCTTCCTCATGCAGCCAGTATTGATTGCCTCATTTCTGCTTAACGAACCTGGAAATTTCCCATGATGAAAGAACAAAAAAAATGTAGGACGACTGCCTGTCCCACACCTTCCCTTCCAACAGTGGGAAACTCATCTGACGCTGGACAGGTGAAGTGCTGGTAGGAAGGAGAGTCTTCCACCCAGCAGCATCTTCACTGCCAACATGCCCCCAGGGAAATTCTTTCCTTTCCCAAATAGTGTGGCCTTGCCTTTGGCTTTTGTGGCAGCAGGGATGACTGGTTCTGCTCCCTGTGCCAGATAGGCGCGTGTACCCCTGCATGTACCAAGGGCTCGGTAAGCCAGGAAGAAGAACACTGCTTCTTTTCTATCTACTGTTCCTGTGTCTTTCCTTCACATATGTTGTGCTGCTAAATACTGAGGTAGCGGTTGTTATTATTTATAGCTGCCAGTAGCGTGCCAGGCGTTTTACAGAAGAAATACACCAGGTGCCTTCTTTCAAAGAGCTCACAATTAAATGTTAGAGGCTAGCAGTGCCACTGCTCTCAGGGATTATACATCTCCACTTGGCTGATGTGACTTGACAGCTGGAAGCCACATTCTGATGGCTTTCCTTCTTTCTTGCTTTCTTCATTAAAGGTGCCAGGTTATCTTCGCAAAAGCATAAAACCTGCTTCCTGACCCCACACACAGAACAGATACAGCAATTTTTTCCCTTACCACCCTCTGCCAAATTGCCTTAACCCTGCCCTGGAGAAGAGAAAGAACAATTTGACGGTCTGTGCCCATTCAGTAGGCAGCTTTTCTGCTAAGCCTGTGCAAAGATGCCGTTTGGTGCCAGCTGTAGTGATAGATTTGTGATTCTTCGCTGTTGCGGTTTCTTATGTAACGCTGTAACTATAGCTGGCACTTGACAAAATCCGTAGCTCCTGTTCTGGCTCGGCCGCACATGATGCAAGAATAAAGTAGTAAGGGCAGGTTTATATCTTTAAGTGTTTGCGATCCTGAGACAGGGCAGCCCAGAAGAATTTTTCAGCCTGGGTCTATCTTTGAAGGGTGGGATTGCTCTGAATGACCCCCAGCTGCCTCCCTCAAAGAAATAACTCGAGAGCACGGGAAGAGCCAGGAAAGAGGGACTGCCCCATCTGGAGAATGACACTTTGCTTTGGGATCAGCTCTGCCAGCTCTGCTCCAGCCAGGGACTCCCCAAGGACTGCTGCTACATTGGATTCACATCTCCAGTGTACCTCTTGGGCGATACACAGAGGCTGTGGAGAGATCAGACCCGTAGACTACAACTTAGCCATATGCAAGTGTCCCTGAAAAAGTGAACATTAACAGCTGTCCTATTATTAACCAAATAGATACTATTAGAAATTGATATATTTAATCACTCCCAACCAGGGTGGAATTTGAACTCGTGACCTAGAAGTAGTAGCAGAATTTTCAGTTGCAGGGAAAAAAAAAAATGAAGGTCAAACAGGACTTTTCCTGCTGGGCAAAATAATTTATTGCAGGTGAAACAGTCTCAGATATGTGGTAAATTAGGCTGTGCATTATCTCATGGATAATAATTTCTCTCTGATGTTTGCCTTCTTGTGTGCATCTTTATTTTGGGCTCTAAATAAGAAGCACCAGAAATCTCCGAGGAATAACAAATGCATTTTCTTTGCTTGATTGAGGAAAGAAATATTGGACAGACATGTGTTATGCAACAATTTAAAAATAACTCTCTTGTAAAACTTGGAGTGAACCTCAAATACCACAGAAGAAGCAGAAATGTGTTACCTACCTTTTTATCAGCAGTGTCAGCCAGTACAGCTTTTTTCAGCTACTTTTACTGAACTATTGGCCTGATCATTTCCTGGGCACTTTATTTTAATATATTTTCCTAGGAAATAAATTCCAAGTCTCTGTTAAATTTGGAGCTACACTTAAACAGGCAAGGATTTGAAAACAACGCTGCAGTAAGACTAAAATACCTGTGCTGTCCTTAATACCTTGTTGGATACAGCGACAGACAAGACAGAAGCCTTTTAGGTGTATCATTGCATGCAATGCACTGAGCACACTGCGGGCCCAAGGTGCCCATCGTGTCATTGCTTCACCCAGACTTGATCTTAGTCTTTCTGGCCAAGATCTTTTTAAATGTATGGTGACATTGGGCATCTCTGTGCCGATGCCCCAACTCCAGCATTTTCCTGGAGCTTTTGGTGGTAGGAGGGGCGAGGTGGAAATAAAGCTCATGCTTCTGTGCAAATGGTACCCCAGTGAGGGTGCCTGGAATTGGGCACCCCAAATTATCAGCCACTACTAAAATTACTGGCCCTGAGAGCTCAGTGCAGTAAACGAGATCATTTATTCACAGTGGTACAGATTTTTTTGAAATGTAAGACCAGTTGCAGATGTAATGACAATAGAGGAAATTAGCTCATGATGGGATTTTAGAAGGAGGCTAGTGGAAATATGTTCAGTAATGTTCAGTTATTAAACCATTAAAGATCCCACTGGAGACCAGCTAGTAAGATTTCTCATAATCTGAAGTGGCTTAAGGCAAAACACAGAGCCCCTAAGGAGGGAAATGACAAAATGTTCCTTTGGAATAGTCACCTCATCTCCTCGCCCATCTCTGCGTGCTGTGCTGTGCGGTGTGCGTGACAGCACATACGTCTCTCTCACACGTAGGCGCAGGTACCTATAGGCTCCCTCCCTCCTCCTGAGGAGCAGCGTCCCAGGAGCGCCACGGTCCCTGTGCCCTTACCCTCCAAAGCAGAGTTTTGGCGAGCAGGGATGGTAGAGGTGAAAGCACGGAAAACTGCAAACATCTGTGTTCGCTTGGGGCCCAATCTAAGCCCTACTGAAAATGCACATAATAACTTCCACTAGCTTCAGGAGCCTTTGGATCAGGCGCTGCGAGTGTCTGCTCCCATGCTTCTGTTTACCATTTTGGTGGGATTACACGGAAACGGGAGGGTATTAAGTTCTGAAAATCAGGTCTTGGCTCAGGCCTGTTAAAAGAAAATCCTAGAGGTCAAGTCTGGATTCAGAGAAGCTGAAGAACGTTATTCTGCCAAGCTGATGACCCTAAATTGGGAAGAGCCTTCTGCCCACAGGGAGAGCCGAACCTGACAAACTGGCACAGGGCTGAGGGTAGCAGCCGAAGTGCTCCCAGCCCCAGCGATGAACAGTCGACATCCACAAATTGAGGGGTGGTTGTTGGGGTCCCAGACCCTGTGCAGGGTGTGCATCAGGCACTTCTCCTGCAGTGTGGTCTGAACCAGTGCCGGAGCCCACACAGATGCTGCCGCTGGCGGTCCTGCAGAGAGAAGCTGTGGCACAACCGGGATGTCGTTAACAGCATGAGTAATAAGGCAGTGCTCATCGAGGGGCACGATGCAACAGGCAAAGTTTTTCCGGTGACAGTGATGGCCTTTAAAGTAATTAACCTGTCCTAACCTGCCTGCCAGTCGTGTTACTGTTACCTGCCATGCCGGTACACCGGAGCGCTATCCTCAGGTGGTGGGTACTGGCACCGTTCCCTTGAAATCAATAGAGAAGTGCTGGCTTCCACTGTTTGGGAATAGGACTTTCTGTATTTCACGTCCCAGATCTTTCCTTCCTCAGTCAAACCATAACAGCCTTCCCTCCTGCAGCAGCCACGTCTGAGCTTCACGTTGCGAAGCACTCCCGACTCAGCTTAGGGTCTGACTGCAGCGGTGAAGAAGCAAACACCACAGGTTTCCCCCCTCCTTCCCTGCTTCTAATAGCAACCAGGTGCTCCGACACTTAACCTGTGTGCTGCCGTGAAATTGCCTGTCTAGTGCAAACACCCATGTGAGGCCCGGGGCCTCTAGGATTTACTTTATCCCAGGATTTGTAACCCAATCTCATCTAGATCTCAATTGATATCATCCACCTTAAAAATTCATAATTTTTGTTGTTAAAACATGAAAGTAGAAAATTGTCTCTTGACATTTAATTTTTTTTTTCTTTTGATAAAAAACAAGAAATATCTTTAAGGCCTTGGCTGCAAACTTTGTTTTTTATTAAATGTGCTACTGTGTTTTAAATTGGTACCAGGGCAAATACTTGGATGATTATATCAAAGTCCGCTGGAGTTAATCAGTTGCATATATATCTGTATGTTTGCTACTTTAAAAACTTACAGTTCTTGCACGAAGGACAGAAGAGCATTCAGGGTGTTTAAGGTCCTAAAGAGGGCCTGGATTGGAGAGTAGAGGTGCTACAGCCAGTCATGTAGTCCTGCACTGAGGTATCTTGCACAGACAAGGAGCTGCTCTGAGCAGCAAGTGCAAATGTTCTCAACTCAGAGGAGCAGATGAGGAACTGAGTTGCAGTGGTTTGAACCTGGAGTATTTTGCTGAGGTCTCTAAAGTTACTTGAGATTTACATCAGCGTAAGCGAGAGCAGAGCTGGAGACTAATTGCCTGTTTTGATTTTGTGGTGATTATGAGAGTTGGTGGTGACTTTGGTTCGTAGAATTATTTCATGGAGCAAAGGATATTTTCCTTTTCCTAATAGATTAGATCCTTCAACCTGTGACTTCAATCTCAAATATGTGGGGTCTCCATGGTATTGCATAAGTGGGTAAGGTGGTTGGTTTAGGTATTAGTAGAAATACCTTCCTGATACAGTTAGAAGCAAAAGTTGAGTTTGGGTATTGTCTTGATGCCACTGCTTTGAATGGTGAGACTCTGGGCTTCAGACAGCGGAGCCACCTCATGGTACAAAAGGTACTCCACCAAGTATTCAGCTGAGATTATCTGTTCAGGTCATTGGCTGCTCTGTTGTTCTTCCTCGAGAAATATCCAGTTCAGGTTTAAGCTGGGTTTGGGAGGATACCAATCCACCATGCAGTCCCCACTCTCCTATCCAACCCATGAGTGTTCATTTAGTACTTCAGCTACGCTGTTTCGATTGGCTTGTAAACAAATAAATCGTAAAAAAGCGACAGGGCAAAGAGCAAACCCACCGCCCCTGTTGGGACCTATCTCATCGTGGATAGAGAGAAAAGCCTCTCCAAGGCTGTTTCCTCGGCATTTATGTCTTCTGAGTCAGCTCGGTGTCTGAGAGAGAGGCAGGAGACTTGTTTTGAGGCCTTTGCACCTGCCATGTCGCTGGGCTTATCCAAACAGCGAGAGATCGGACCGCAGCTGAAAAAACAGCCCGTCGCAAGAGCTCGGGATTTTTGACGTCCTTCTTTTGTTTACAGCGTCCCGCCCCTCCTCTCTCCCCACTGCAGAGCTGGGCAGGAATTCTCTTCATTATCTTCTGCCGTGCTTCTCATGCCATTTTTATTAAAAGAAGGAAAGGCAAGGCGAGGGGGAGCGTGTGCGAGAGAGGAGATAAAAGAAGAAAACAGTCATATTTATACAGTCAATGGCAATGAAGGAAGAAGGATGGGAGTTGGGGAGCAGATCTATTCAGGTTGTCCTAAAACGACCTCATCCCCTGGGTTACTCTTTATCAGTTGCTTTTGGAGCACCTGAGGATGGGGGAGCCTGCAAACACCATGGTGGTATTGCCGAGAGGTAAAACCCAGCGCAGTTTAATGACCCATTCTCTGAGTAGCAATGAAGAGAGCGGTGGTAGCTCCTCCAATCTAGAAACATTGAGCCCCGGTTCAGTGCCCAGGACTGGGAGGCTTTAAACATGTCTGAGCAATGCAGTGCTTCTTCACTGAGTTAGTGGTTATCTGGGATATTTCAGGACCTCTGTAAATGACGTTGGGTGTTTCGGTGTCTGTGAGCCTTCTGGAGGGAACGGACTGGAGAGCTCCAGGCTGCGGAGGGTGGGACAGGAGGTGGCGTAGACCTTCAGCTCTTCTGCGTGTGGTTGTATTCGGTCCACCTCGAGCAGCTGATCCAAAGCATTGCAACAAGCAAAGATTTGGGGTCACTGCTATTCGCTACCAGCAGGTTTCCTGTTTTGCTCAGCAAGGCTTCCTTGCTAGAGAAGAAGAGTAAAGCCGACAGTGTTGGAGGGAAACGGGGATGTTGCTGGCAGACCAGGGCTCATTCTGGGCTGCAGAGAGCTCCCTGGGAAATGTCGCCTTTTGGCACAAGAGTTTCGTGCCTATTTAAGTTCAAAGAAAGATGGGTCCTTCATGAGGACGCTTGAGGTGTGGAATTTGCCTGTTTCACATGACACTGCCTGTGACAGCCATAATTTAATTGGGGATGTCTAAGACCTTGTTGTCTTGTCCTTAAATAACAGGAACGCTGTCTGCTTTCATTGCTTTCTGGCCTTATATGTTTTCACAGGGCAGAAACTGGGATCAGCCTTAAGGATATTTTCAATTTTGTTGGAAACAAGTCTTTGCTGTATAAAACCCCTCCCTGCTGTTATTTGTAGTAGGAAAAACGTATATACTATTGTAGTAGGGAGAGAGGCGTGGGATGTTTGCTTTCCCTGGTGCTTTCACTGCTTCTTGAGTGTGTGCTGTGTCCTCAGATGCTGAAGCGCTACAGTGGGCACAGAGCAGATGTGGTTGGGGCAGTGTCAGCCCTTGTAGGTCTGCTGGCACTCGAGGGCATGCGTGTTGCTTCTGTAAATTCAATGATCCTCTAAACCTGCCTTGGTCTGAGCAGAAAACAACTTCCCAGAGGTATAATTTTTCCCATAAGTTTTACAGGAACACCCCAACTGAAAGCAGAGGTCCCTTGCCTGGGGGACACAGCAAGATTAACTCAACTGCCCAGCCTCCCCAGTAAAAACAGGAAAAGAATTAGAGGGTTTTATATTTCTGACCCTGGATCTGTCACTCGACACAACAGACAGGAAAGTTGCCCTTGTGGTATTTCACACGGCACGTCCTAATTCCCCCTCTAAGCAGAGGGCTTGAGTCATTGCTTTTTAATAAGACTGCCTCCCCACGGGCGGAAGCTGCAGCGATCAATGCGGCTTACTCAGTTCTCGAAAAGGTCATTAAAAGACCATAGATATAAATTTAAAAGAGTGTTTGTTCACATCCTTAATGTTAAAGATGTTCTTCTGTCTCACTTCCTTAAGTAGCATCGTACAAAGCCGGCGTGCGTTGGACCTGCCTGACAGCAGAGTGGAAAGAGCACAATATTGCTGTTAGTGTGCCATCAGCTCTGAGGGAAGGCGGGAGAGAAAATAAATGGTCAAAAATCACACTTTTATCACTACTTGGAGCAGAGCTTGTTTTGCTGACATCTCCAGATACAGTGTGTAATATCGACCTTGGTGCCCCATAACTATATAGGAGAGAATAAATTTTTTATTTTTTTTTTCCCTTCGTTCCTGCATTCCTTCCTCCCTCCCTCCCTCGCTATGGTACTGGATTACTGCCTGAAGTATTGTACGTATCATCCCTTTAGCAGCTATATTTTTCCGAAATGCGGGTACTGTGAAGGAATGCTAAAACTCTCAATTGCTGCCGATATGATATATTTAACAGTTCAGGAGGATATAAGTATCTCAGATTCCAGTTGTTGAGATGTGAAATGCCACATCCAGCTCAATCAGGTTTTTGCCACTAGTTGCATAAGCCAGGGTGAACTGAAAGCACGATGGCTCGCGTCTGAGTTTCTAAGGTGGCTTTCTCGTGTTCCAGTCCAGGCCCATCTCCAGTTACCATTGCATGATGCTGGAGGGCACCTCTGGAGCACACGTGCTCCCATTTCTGATCTCTGGGCATGGCTGGTTTGTTGGTGCTGCTCCTGGGTGTGACAGCCTGGGGCTTCTCTGCTGTCCCCAGCGTGGAGAAGGTTGTGCAGCTCCAGGTTGCTCTCGACTGGGCTGTCCAAGAGAGAAGCCGGGATGAGGATGGGGAGGATTGGCCTCGCGGCTGCACCGTGGGTCTGGAGAGCTGGCTCCCAGTCCTGCCATTGCTTTACAGGCACTCTATGTCTCTAGCCATTTGTCTTCCCTTTCTCTATATTTCAACCTAAGACAAGGATATTATGTTCATAGCTCATGGGGTATTGTGAGCATAAATAACTTAATAGCTATTTTGTAGCTTCCGAAACTTTGTAGAAGTAAGGGAAGCCAGGCTGTGCAAATACCTAAATCTATGTGTAGGGAGTCAAATATTTTGTTCACTTTCTTTTTTGGAGAAGAAATGGCCTTTTTTTGTGTGTCACTAAACTATAAGGATCATTTGCCTGTCACAACATATCATTTCTCCAAGAGCTTTCCATTTTTGAGCAGCAGGCTGCAGTTGGAAATCTCCCCTCCTCAGCGTGTAGCTAGTGACAGGATTAGACCAAAGCCCACTGCCACAGCGCCAGCAGTCCCTCTTCTCCGATGTCCACAGGGTCCTCTCCCCATACAGTTTTTCATTCACAATCCATACAGTTAAATATGCCAGAGTTCTCGCCACCTAATAACTTGCATTTCCAGTTTTCTGTCTTATTCACCCACGTACACATTCATCTCCAGTCACCTAATAATTCATAAACACCATATTCTCTCCTGTGCTTAATTTAGTACTATGTCTTCTTCCATTATGTTCTGCCAACTTCCCGCCCTGTACATAAACAAATGTGAACTTTTCCTGTTTTCCGTTTGCTTACATGTATACACAAGCATACACAAACACTCCCACAAACTGAAACACGCTTACAGAGGCACATTTTCTGCTGTTAGCTGAATGCCTGCCCATCACCTATGGGTGTCAGTGGAAATCACGCAAAAAATCAGACTCTGAAAACTACTATTTTGCACTCATGCGTGTGATCTCAGCGCGTCAGAAAGCAGCATGGATTTGTTTATTTTTTAGCTGTTATAGCTGCCCAAACTGTTCATTTGTTAACAGTCTTTTCTAAGAATTGAACCTTTTTTGTGGTTAGCAGATCCCCAGTGATAAAATCCACATTTCTGCAAGTATATTTGTTAATCTTAAATATTTTACGAATGGTTTTGAGAAGGAACTTGAGAAATAACTGCTTTTTAATAATCAAAGCTTGCCTCTACTTTCGTTTCATCAGTATATATCAGAAACTTCCCATCTTAATAAGTGGATTTATCAGAGAGTGAAATCTAGAGGAAACCCTCAGTATTATACATCAGTGTGTGTTTGGCCACTTAAGTTATTTCCTATAATTTTTCTTTTTTTTTTTTTTTTTTTGAAAACAGTTTTTTTAAATAGGTCCCAAGGGCAGAAATTTGAAATTTTTCACTTTGATTGAAAAAACACTCATACCAATATCTGGGTAGATGTCTCCCCAATCTGTAGGTGAATTAAGGTAGCATTTGTGCTGCCTGAATCCTCAAATTTAGCTAGTAGGAGCTACAGGCTATTGCTGACAGGAATCAGGTGAAGAAGCAATGAGAAAGCCAGTTGTGTTGTGTTTTCATTCCACTGAGTTTCACTCCCCATTTCAAGTGTGGTAACAAAGAATCAAATCCCAGGGCTGTTCGCCTGCAATTCTTTCAATAACAGTTAATAGTATCATGAGAAACAGCTTTGTTTTAAAATATAATGTGTGATATTGGAGTTTAAGTCATGCTTGTTAATTTAATGAATGTTGTAAGGAGATACTTATTTCATGAACTTGAAGATTTCAGTAACTACAGTCCATTGATATCTACTTCAATGGCTTTGTTGCTCTGTGTAGTAGATATATCTCTTCACAGTACACACTTCATTAATATGTGCTTTTTGACCAAGTTCCTGTGACAAAAAGACATGTATATTACTGTCAGTAATTGGGGCAATATGAGCGAATAAGTAGAGGACTGGCGTGGGTTAGGAAAGAGCTGGGTTGCGTTATGGGCTCTGCAATTAGCCTGATTGATGACTTCGAGCAAATCATTTTGCCTTCACCACTCTGTGGCTTTACAAATCGGCACAATGAGGATAATGGTAATGAGTTTCTTTGTGGAATGTTTTGAGTTCTGATAATGTAAAAGAAATTGTAAAAGAGCTAAACATTTATATTAGGTTCTTTATTATTTCTGTATTGCATATAACACAATTATTCCTCATTTACAGATGCACCGGATTTAGGTAATTATGGCTTTGCATAAATATGTAACAGTTTGCTAATTCTTTTGTGAATATTTCGATGCTAATACCGTGATGCAGTGCTGTGGTATGGATCCTATTTTTTGTGCTTTCCTTTTTAACTCTGTTGTTTTAATACCTGTATGCAAAGTGGATAACTTATTTATCTGTTGCTGAAACATCCCTAGTCCAGTTCTGTCTTAAATCAATGGGCAAATTCCCACTGGCTCCAGCTGCAGTTGGATTGAGCTCAGGGCTGTTGAGGAATTAATCAGTGTTTGTAGGGTATTTTAAGTTCCTTAAATGAACTATGCCACAAACTTGCAGGTAATGCTGTCCCTGCTGCGGAGAGATGGGAGCAGAAGTGCTCGGCGGCTGAGCTCAGTGAAGCATAGGGCTGGTTTCTTAAATGCTGCAGTGCTATTGACTGTCGGTAATGGTGTTACCGTTTCCCCCTGCACGCGGTGAGGATTGATACACTGTCATAGTGTCAGGGCAATGCCATCTTTCATGTGGGTATAGGTGTAAGCAGCAACACACCGAACTGCATGTTTTTCATCAGCAAATAGTTTAGCTGTCAAAGAGTCAAGAGTTGCACCTATTTCAGACCTGTGCATAAATCAAGCATGGACATAGGTAGCGCTGATTGTGCTCACACAAAAAAGACACCCAACCAAAAATTAATCCCATCAAAATGAGGTAGGAATATTCTGAGGGCCTGATTGAATTAAAACTTGCTTTTTTGGCAGCCAAAATTGCCCTTTGCTACTGCCTTTATTGTACCGATCACTTAATATTTCCTTTTGTCTTGCAGGGAACTGAGCGATAGGACCACATACACATACCAGGTTGTCATTGTTTCCGGGATGGAGGAGAGCGAGCCTTCCCCCGCGCTTGTGTATATCTCTGGAAGTGGATACTGTGGAGACGGGATTATCCAAATGTAAGTCTGGAGCGAGCAAACAGATAAATCTGGGCACATCTCCTCAGCCAGAATCTGAGACTAGAAAGGAATTGATGACCTCTGATGTCTCCTTAGTTTAGGCTGGCTCTCATCTGTAGATAATGACTCATGTGCTTGATGATTACCAGGATGATGACATTTAATTGGAACTTAGGCCCTGTTATCCTGGCACCAGTAGATACAGACAGAGATACAGATAATGGAGTCCAGACAGCAGGATCGATATGAAAGTACGCTATATGCTGTTTATGCTGTTTGTTCATGTATCCATATCTTTATACATGTATATGACATTTCCTGTATGGAGCTCAAGTAGGTGCTGGAAAAATCCACACAGCCTTTGATGCTGTCCTTACATGTGAAGTCCCATGTGCCTGGCAGCTGGTGGACAGGGTAAAACCCCTGCTACGTGGTGGGCCAGGTTCCTGGTGCAACCTCTCGTTTGACTGACCACCGGAGCTGGGATGCATTTGGAGGTGATAGATTTGGCCTCTGAGGGAGAGTGCTGGGAACTGCATGTTCTCGATCAGCTCCTCCCTCTCACCAGCTGCCAATCTCCAGACCACTGAAGATGTAAAACAATCATTCACGACTATGTTAGGGTTTATTATTTTACTATGTTGGCCCTTAAGGCTACCTGCTTCAAAGCTTCCTGGCATTAGACAATTTAATTCTTTAAATGATGGAAGTAACAACAAGCAAGTGCTTAATCCAGCCAGTATTATTTTCTTGAAATAATGCTGATCAGCAATCACATAGTTCAACTCCGTCAGATGATATACCTGGCAGCAAGTATTTTCAGGATGAGGGCCAACAGGCAGGGAAATCAAAGAGAACAATCAAATGACATATGAATCCAGGGTAGTCTTGGAGAGAGAGGTGGAGAAAGACAGATTAATTTTGCTTTCCATAACTTTTCTCCTACTGTTATGTTTGCACATTCCTCAAACATCACTTGTGGCTTTGCAGCAAGCGTCAAACAATAGCTGAGCTGCCTCGGGAGCGAGCAGGAACCAGACTGTCACAGCTTGGTTGGTTGTGGCCCCACTTGCAGCTGCGGCAGCCCCTTTCTCATCTGGTTCACACTCTTCTCCCCACACGCTGCTCCAACCGTGTGGGCTGGCACAAGGCAGGACCCCGTCCCCGACACCACCTGCTCCCTGTCGACTGCTGTCTTCCAAATGCTGTCACCTGGAATAGCCCAGCACCAGGCTTTATGCCTTGTTATTCCCATGCTGGGGTCACAGTCTGGCCCTTCCAGATTTAATACAAAGAGTTTCAGAGATTCCTGTTCTCTTTTTCCCCACCTGCTGAGTTGCAGCCACACCAGCTATGAAGGAAGTTACTCATATCCTCATCAGAGAACAGCAAGTGGTATCCACATGTGCAGGAGAGAAGTGGCCAGGCAAGCTTGTGAACCAGCAATGATGAAAGTCAGGGCTGGAGGAGAAAGGGAGAGGTATTTTAAGGGTCAGCACACAAAGCTGCCGTACTGGATTTCAGGGCTTTAGGGTTCTGCAGAGGGGTTGCAGCGATCATCGGGATGATGCCATTTGCCATCTGACTCCTTTTTGCATGTGTGTGCCCTGCTTACAGAGACTTGGGGGAAGAATGCGATGATATGAATAAGATCAACGGTGATGGCTGCTCCCTATTCTGCCTGCAGGAGTTATCCTTTAATTGCATTGGTAAGTCTGGCTCAGAGACCTTCCACTCACGGTGGGCAACAACTCTACGCAGAGTGCAAGGCAAAAATCAACAGTATTTTCAGCATTTCCAGCTGAAGAGTTGTCATGGAAGAGAAAAAAAGGTGGAATTTGTAGGTTTGAAAGGCGAACATATCTTCCCAGCTTCTGGTCATTTTGGTGGGAAATTGGTTCTGCTGCCTTTGAAACAGCCTAGGACTTAAGGCTAAGTCAGCCATTGTGGGACTGATCCAAAGCCCATTGAAGTCAGTGGGTGGTTTTCCACTGGCTTCAATAGGCTTTAGATCTGGCTATGTGAGAAGACATGAACTGATTTTTTCTGGTAAACAGGAGGAGGAGTGAAAGGGGAAGGGAGTGAGACCAGAAGCAAGTCCAGCTGAGGTCACACCTCCTTTGAGTTGCAAATCGATATCTGAGGATCAAAGGTCTAGCTAATCCCCTTTTTCAGAGGTGAAAACTACTTAATCAGATTTCATTTGCAAGCCTGGTTTGCTCTGATTAGCAAAACCTGTAAGCACAATGGCCGGAAGATGCTCGAGCTATCGGGGATAGCAGGGCTGCAGTTGTGAGCTTTACATATTTATTAAACTCTCTAGGAATGCTGGGGGCAGAGAAGGGAAGTGGAGACCAATTTACGCTGCACCTTCTGTGGGGTAGCCCTGTGTTATGGGATTGTATTTCCCAAACAGGGCTCAGCAGATCTGGGGAAGGATGAAACATGCAGAGCTTCTGAAACCAAAGTTAATGTTTATAAAGCGTCGGCTTTTTCTCAAGAGATTTTGTGAGATTCCTTATCTGGACTGATGAAGCAAATACTCTGTCCCATCTAGTGATCCCATGCCTTCAGCTCAGGCCATCAGTCCTAAGCAGATAATATAATGTTGGCAAGACTGAAATTGGCTCTTTTTGGCAAACGGACAATTATCTCTTGTGCCTGGAGTGACATATAAAGGACCTCACAGGCACCACGTTTCCTTTGGGTGGTAAGCTAGGGACTGCTTGTCTCATCATAATGGCTACGTTTTTACTTCAGCATCCCACACTGTGCAACTTGAGGCCTGATTTGGTGATGTACTTATTTACATATTTACATATGTAAATTGCTCTATTGAAATCTGAGCGTATTTATGGTTGAGGCTAATTGTGACTATTGGTGGCCTTGAAGTTACATTTGTGTTTCAAGTAACTTGCTGCATTAGACCCTCAAGCACTGAAAGATATTAGTCATAATATTTTGAATGTGAGATAAACACTTATGCAAATGTTTTGGGTTCTCTGAAAGTCAGGCATAGTGTGAGGCTGGTTCCAGCAAGGGTTTGGGTTGGAGCTGTATGGCTGTATCACCCTGCTCAGCAGCAGGTCTGAGCTCCTCAGTCCAGGTCTGTACTTTGACCACATCCCAGTGTTACGTTAGGACATGACCCGGGTCCTCCCCTGTGTACGTTGGTTCTCAAGGAAACCGGGTTGTGTGGGCTGCGCAGGAGCTGCATCATGCTTTAGGTAAATCCCCAGAAAGGAGTAAGAGTGGGGTGTCCCAAGCCTGGGACCCCACAGCAGTGTTCTGCCAGGTGGGTGCAGGAGCCTGCTTTATGCACGTGTACACCTTCATCTCCAGGACCAGCAATGGGGCTGGTTAAAGTGTGGAAAAAACCTGTCTGACAGCAATATGATTAGAAAATGAAGCAACTAAAACATACAGATGGATTTTTCTATGCCATTACGCAGGAAGGGATTTTTCAGATTTGCTTGTGTTGAAAAGGAAAGGGGAATTCCAGAGGTAAAAAGTTGTTTGATTGTCATGGGCTTTGGAAGGTTGTGGTTTTCCACTGGTCCTGGATTACAAAAGCAAATGAAATCGAATTGTCTGTGAAATACTGAATGTGGGGAGTCACTTAGGTGAATCAAAGTAGCTGAATCAATGGAAAGGTGCGTGGACGCAGAGCTTACAAAGGGTTTGTTGCATGACTTTACAAAGGGTTTGTTGCATCACTTTAGAGTTGTGGTGGTGCAACTGCTGTAGTGGTGATGGCCTCAGTGTGCATGCAGGGTCTGCAAGGGTAGACCAGCTGCATTGTTTTGGGGCAAACACTGCCTTCATCAAGTCCCTAGGAAAGGTTCAGAGAACGTAGTACCTGTGAAACAGGTCCTATTGGCTTTTATGGGTGCTGGACCACCGTGAATTAGGACATCAAGAGCTAGAGAGAAACTGCTGGCTAATCTTTCACACAAATGAACAGCACTGATTTGTGTTCTGCTTTAACATATCAAGCGTTAAAATCTCACTGGAAAACATAAAGATATTGGGGAAGCAAGTGGCTGTATGTACTACATAACAATAATTTAAAAGAGCAGAAATTCAGCATTCTCCACAATCTAATAATATCAGACCAAATCCTCTGCCTTTAGCCAAACAAAAGTCGTCTTTGAGACTGATGGGGTGTTTTCCTGGAAAATACAGAATGCTTGGGTCCCTGTTTGAGGAGCACAGAAAAATAAGTGTACTTTATTTCCATGTTTACAAGGCTAACACATGTTATAATCCTGTAGGACAACAAGTAATTATTTCAGAGAGTGTTATTTTTGCAGTGATGTTCTTGTTGTATTATGTAGCTCTTTAGAGCCCCGGGAATCACTCCCCTTCACCAAAGAATTCAGCGAGCCTCAAACACATGTTCAGAGGCTTTGCTGGCTTGGGGGCCTCAGGGTTTGATCTTGCAAATGCTTCCTTCCAGGCATGTTTCTGAACTACCACAAGGCATTCTTTAGACTTCAGCAAATCTAACCACAACAGTGAAGGCAATGCTTGTCACAAATTGTCTGCAGGATTGGGTCCCACATGGCTGAAAATAATCACTAAACATTTTGTTTGCAAAGGCAGGGCTGAAGGGGTGTCATCGGGGGGTTCCATAGCAGGAGCTTTGATAGCAAAGCCCAAGCAGGCTTCTTCCTTCCAAAGCAGAGACCACGCAAGTCTCCTCGCTTGGTAGAAGACAAATATAACAGAGCCTGCAAACACCACCAAGCTTTAGATTTAAAGCCATGAATCATAGAATAATTTAGGTTTGAAGGAGTCTCTGGAGGTCTCTGGTCCGAGGAGGGCCAACTTCAAAGTTAGATCCAGCTTCAAAGTTGGAGCATGTTGCTCAGGGTCATGTCCAGCCGTGTTCTGGATATCTCCAAGGATGGAGGCAGCCTGTTTGCAGGTGTCCCTCTGCCTCTCTTTCTCCCTTTGCCTTTTACGATCATGAGGTTTAGGTTGGTTTTTTTTTTTTAATTGGTCCAACTTTCCTTTGAATAAATGGCACAAGGCTCTCAAGACACTTTGCGCTAGTGCCTGTAATAAAATTAGACTTTTTTTTTTTTCTTCTCGGTTTTGTTTTCCCTCCTCCTTTCCTCTCTAATCAGATAACAGTGGATCAATCTGCTCTGCCACGGGAGGAGGGGCGCGGGGGAAGGAAGGAGGGAGGCAGGGAAGAAAACTGTGTGGTCTTACTATCAGGCTGTCCTGGCCTTCTCTGAACACAAAGCCGAGTAACAGAAAACAGATAAGATTAATAGCGTTTTCTTCCTACAACATGCTGAAGAGTGACAGTGAGATTAATTAATTAATTAATGAAAGCATCTGGCAGTACTCCTTTTTTAAGTTCTGCAGTACACTCACCCTTCCCCATCCTGAAATTTATTATCTCTACTTTTTTTCCCCTTTGCATAGCAGATTTTGCATATTTTATCTCCTCTGCACAGAATTTGGTCCCATGGGGAAAGTTTCGCTTTGCCTTTTGATTTGTAGGAGACAAGTGAATCAAAGTCGTGTCCGCTGTGACTGATGCACCCCTCTCCTACCTCTTGGCTGCTTTTCTTTCACCTTGCTCTTGATTACTCTCGGGATAACTGATTTTTGCGATTACTGTGGATCTCAGCCAAGTTCAAGCTGATGTGTCCTGTGTAAAACAGGCCCCAGTCGTTAAGAGTTATGATTTGCAGTTGTGGGAACCCAGAGCTTTTTAGCACTTGATCCATTCCCACCAGACCATTGAGAAATGGGTGTCTAACAAGCAGCTGAGCACCTTGTCCTTGGTATGCACTCTCCCACACACCAACATCGTACACATGCATCTAGATATATGTGCAGACATTGAAAAAGAGCGCTGCTTTCATTTGCATTCCTTTTGTTGAGTGTGATGTGCATTATGCATTGATTTAGCTCACCAGTGCCAAAGAAAGAGAAGGTTATAATAAAAAAGATGCAGAGATCAATAAAAAAGAAGGGAGGGGGAGAGAAAGTAATATGAAAAGAGATGAGTAAAGACTGATAGACACATTGAGACACAGCTGGGAAGTAGCTTCAGAACTTCTATCTACCCTTACGTTTGCCTGGCAATTTATGGGGTTTTCAGTTGCATCTTACTGGTGTTATTGCTACACTTTATCTCCTTTGCTTATAAGGGACTCTTCGCTAAAGCCTTTTTACAGCAAAACAGGGCAGCACTTCCGCTAACTTCCACATGTGAGTGGTCCTACTGAAGAACGTGAATGTTTCAGGTTAGACACACGTCTCCGTGGTTTGTTGGATCAGGGCCTCAGGGATGTAAAATATAAGGAGAGGCACAGAGCAGAGGAAAAGAGAAAATAAATACATGTAGCTCTTGAATTTACCACCAACTTCTGGCATGCTTGAAGCATTAGTCGCCAGTGGTTGTTCTGGGAGAAGTATGATTTTAATTTGACAATGATCCTTAAACACCTTTTCTTTCGCTCCTGCTTGGCCTCAAATGTTTTTTTGCTACCTTACAAATCTGGATCTGTCCTTCTCCTCCTCAGAGGCCTCTCCCTCCAGCTGTGAGCCTTACCTTTGTGGGAGCTCTATCCTTTACCTCTCCCATTATCCATAAATTAAGCATAGCACTTTCCCCTAATCTTATTGTTTGGCGGGCTGCATTGCATTCAGGGAAATGATTAATATTCATGAGCTTGCTATCTCTGTTTGGTGCATAATCCTCTAGGGAAATTGCAGTGTTAAATGAGTGACACAAACCTAATTTTATATGTCTTTTCTTTCCTTTCTTTCTTTTTCCTTTTTTTCCCTTTCTGACAGAGAAGTAATGTGCTTAAAATAAATTGATGGATGACCATCCATATTCATTGTGGGCATGCTTTGAGAGCGCGCCTCGCTCCCATCCTCTCCCCCTCCCTTCCTCATACCCCTGCACAGGAACACAGCTTTGACTGCCGAAACCGCGGCCCCACACAGCAGCTAATGGTGATTTTGCCTTCTTTCACGAACATTAAATAGGCCTTGGCTGACCCTGCCGAGGGCTTTCAGTAGAACAACAGCATGGGAGAAACCGAGCCACCTTGCAAGTGAAACTCAGCATCTCACGGGGCATCAATAAGTCTAAAGCATTGACCAAAGAGCTTGGGAAAGAGTGTTGCTGTCGATAAAGGAGCTGAGGTTCTATAGCAGAATTTCATAGCAAATAGCAATGAATTTACCGACCAGGGCTATTCAGACGATATTTGTGTGAATCCTTCAGTTAGGGCAAATACTTTGAAGCTGACTGTTTCCTGCAGCTCGTGGGAGTGTGGCTACATGTTCTTAAATGTCTAAGCACTCATTTGGCAAGTTAGTAATCACAACATTGTCATAAAGTCTCTTAAAGTGATTTTCAGACTGCCATCATTAATAGTGCAATCTTAGTAGGGCCATCTGAGCCACAGAGCAGAGAGAGCAGGCATCTCAGGCAGCAAAATACAAAGGACAGATGTTTTTTTGTGGGGGAGAATGTGGGCTGGAGTGGTATTTGCCTGCATTTTTCCCTAGGCCAGTGACTCCAGCCCAGCTCAATCCAGCTTTGGTTTTTAGGACACAGCTACAATAAGAGCCCAACAGAAGAATTACTCCTTTGCTTGTTGCATCCCTCACTGATTACTCTCTGTGGATCAGAGAGGCTTCCACGGCTCGTCATAGTTCCCTCCTTAGAGTATCCTCTGTGACTCAACAGCAACTTGCTGTGCTGAGGATGGTGCTAGGCACAAGACCTTCCTTTGCAATAACATCCTACCACAGGCACAAACAAGCAGTTTGTTTTCCTTGGTGAATGGCACCACTGATTTTTTCTCTTGGGCTCCTTCCCAGCCTCCCAAGCAAGTGGGCCAGGTGTTGAGAAGGGCCACGCTGGCCAGCCTGCTCGTGGTTGTAGAGGTTGCTGCCTTGTGTGACAGAAGCCTCGAGACTTTCAGTCAAACAGTCTCCACGTTTAGCTAATACATCTGTGTAAGCCTGAGGAAATACTGAAATATTCTCAGCACCGCTTTTCTGATTTATCCAACCACCCAGGGAGGGAAACAAGATTAGGTGGGAAGAGGACACGTGTTGTAGTGCTTTTATAACGTGCTTGGTTGCCCGGGGTTGGGGGAAGGCCACATTGGCTCCTGTTGGCTAGCCGCAGAGCAGATAAGGTCTTACTACCACTGCTAGCGATGGAAAATATCCTTTCGCTTAAGTGACAAAGGCTCATGTTCTTGGAGGTGAAATATCAAATTTCAGTGCCGGGCTCTGTGAGGGAGTTGTAATTGTATCTGTCTGCAGCACACAGATCAATTGCATAATTATTGTGCTCCAACCGCTATATCATACCGATGAGCCGAGTTACGCCAGACAAAGGACAAGCCCAGGAATGTATTTCCACGAAGCAGCTGAATTACCAGGGAGCCGTGCTCCGCAAATGCATTATGCCCGCCTGCTCGGTTCAGGAGATGCTCAGACACGATTGTCATATTGTAGAGAAAAAAGCCTCCTGCGAGGCCCCTGGATGTTCCGCAGTAGATTGCAACACCCGTGTTGCCTTCATTTCCAAAGTGTCTGGTTTATTTCATTGAAGGAAAACGTCACAATTTATTGATATGCAACTTTATTCAGAAAGGTCTGACCAAGCTCTGTGTAATGGTTTTTCTCTTTTCAAATCAGAACATCCAGGAAGGAAAATAACTCTCGAATATTTTACTGTAGCAGGAAATATCTCTGTCTCTGGCTTCTTCAATATTAAAGAAGAGATTAGCAGATATCCTGGAAGCAAGCCATGTTATTCACTCTCTTCCCACTGAAGCCAAAGGTGAAACTCCCATAGAAATAAATGGAACAGGTTCTGTGATTGCTCAGCCGCCGGGTTCATGTGATATGCAGTGGAATTATTTCTCCTTTTGTGATAGAAACCTCTGGATACATTTCTTCTCATCTGTGAACATAAACACCAGTGCTGGAGATGTCGATTATGTGACAGGGTGGTAAAATCCTGCTTCTGCAGAAGTTGCTGACTTCGGTGAGCCTGTGATTTGGCCCTCCCTGTGTCTGAAAAGGCCTGCACACCCCTGGATAGACCTTACAGGGGTTAAAATGTGAAGCTTGCTCCATTCCAAGAATTTGTTACTCTGAGACAATGCTTTTGCATTTTTGTGTCGTCGTCCCCCCCCCCCTTTTTTTTCTTTTTTTTTTTTTTTTCGGACAAATAGTTATGTGGCATGAAACTTGTTATAGTTGGAAACATCCCTAAGTAAACAGCTGAGCTTAAAAATACTCCTTTTTTTGTCTGGCCTTTTAAAAAAATAGTAGTTATTGCACAAAAGAAGACTATGCTGATGCCAATCATTGCGTTCTAGCTGAAAACAGGAAGCCTCCCCAAGTGTCTGTCCCCAGCACTTTGACTATGCGGCTCGGACATTAAAAGCCTCGTCAGAGGATGTGCCCTGTGCTATGCGTTGGATCTCTTTATCTCTCTCATTTTTTTTTTTTTTTAATGAGGTGGAAGGCTGCCTATCACAGATAAAAGTATATCCTGCATGTCTGCTTCCTGATCTGTACCAGACTTCATTCATTTCGCTGGTTATTTTCTACCCTCGCTTTGAACAGGTAACTGTGATGGGGAGTTACCTGCTCATCCAGACCTGGTCTGGCAGGCGCTTCCCAGGTACTCCCTAAATCCTCTGCCTTACCTTGTGCATCCTTTCATCTCTGAACCCCAGAGGAGGGGTTTATTTTTCAATACAAAAGGCTGTCTTTTGCACTGTGCTCAGGCAGCTTAAGAAGCAAGGAGAAATGGAGTTTGCGTCATTTTCTGGTGCAACACACGAGAGCCTCAAGATCATTCTTGATCTTGAAGCCTGACTGCAATAGGAAGCAGGCCAGGTCTTGCCAATCTGTTTCCCCAACAAATCCCCTTTCTCCAGATTGACGTCTGCCATGGAGTGTTCAGGGATTCCCAGGTGTCACAGAAATCTTCACTGAAGCGGAGACTGCCTTTTCCCTAAGCAAGGGCAAGAGAGGGACTTTGGTTTGGCCCCAGCATTTTTGTGCCTGCAGTAAGAACTGTCAGGGAAAAGGAGCTCGGGCTGCCTGAATGAATACGTGTTCCCCGAGTTCAGCTCAGGATCCTTCAGCATCTGTTGTCAATCCCCCAGAGATGCTGTTTCCTGCTGCCAGGTGCTATGCCTGCAGACATTTTACTGTTCTAGGTTTAAGCTGGATTTCCAGGTAACTGCTTTTTAATTTTTTGAAGTCATTTTTCCTTGAGGACAAATGAGATTTCCTTCATGTTCCCTTCCTGCATATCTCTTTCAAATCAGATTCAACTCTGAAGTGAGAAGTCCCGGTGTTGATGAACATAGTCCGTGACACGGGCCATACATGACCAATACATCACTATGACCTTTGCTAGATCTTGGGAGCCTATAGAGCTCTGTGGAGACAAAAATTAGCTCATATTACCAAGGCCCTGGATACATTTCATGTCACAGTAGTTGAGAAGAGAATGGAAAAGGCATTTTGCACCATTATGGAAATAAAGATGTTAGCTACTGCTTCCTAGAAATATACCACTCCTGACACTGCCCTCCCCGGCTTTGAGCCTGTACGACTCTACGGATTTAACTGAGCTGTGTTCACACCACTGTGGAAAGGGAAGAAGCCTGTTAGTTTTTATTTTGTGAGGGCAATCGTAGGAAGAAACAATCTGGTCGTTCTTCACTTTGCTCATGAAAATGTAAAGCCCAACGTGTAATCTACCAAGCATCCAAGACCACAGTAAGAACCAGGAATCAGAGCTGGTGCCCAACACCTGCAGAAGGAAGAGCCTCTGCTGTTTTTTGGCAGCCCACCCAGTGATGCACTAAATTTGGCTGTTGTAGGTTGATGCCCTCGTCAGTCACCTCACCAGTGTCTGGGAAGGATTTAAAGAAGTCCCCCTCTTTGCCATCACTCAGAAGTAGGAAGCTCATGGGCAGAAAAGGTCTTCCCCTCTTCTCACCAACACTCGCCTCAAAGCATGGCACTGCACGCTTCAGGAGGGGGTGTCAATAGTAGGACTTACAGATCTTCCTTAAAAGAAAGCTAGGGTTGCAAAGCCCCTTTTCCCCATCATTTTTCAAAGCACACAAAAGCAAGCGGGTACCTAATCTCTCAGCCTTTGTGCGCAGTGTCATGCAGCCAGCGAACCCGCGCTGCGACGGAGGGCAGGGTGCAGCGACTCTCCAGGACTAGCACAGCCAAAGGGCTCATGACAGTGCAGTTCAGTAAGACTTTGTTAATCATTTAGGCAGTCTCCATTTAATTCAGACATCTCAGTCTCTCCATTCGGTTCCTCCCTCGGGTTTTGCAGACTCCGAGCAGACAGATTTATTGGGGTCTTAAGCATAATCAGGAACAAATTAGCCTCTGTTAGGATCACACACTGGCCTGGATCACAGCTATTCAAAGGCTGCCTTCCCATCCATGTGAGTATGAATTAAGTCATCGGATTGGAGTAGGTCTTGAGTATTCTTTTATCCCAAACACACGATCTTATCAGAAGCCCATTACGTTTATCATCGCATTAGGAGGGAACATTTGGAGCCAGTGCAGGAGTGTGTTGCTATATAAATGTTGTGCTTACTTCAGGGCCGGTCGTGAAAATAAGTCAGTGCTTCAGGAAGGCCAGGGAAACACTGTTTAAACACATATGCCTAAAATTAGGCTGTGAGTTTCTGGGTATGCGTTTGCATCAGTGGGGTGACTGCATTGGGTATGCGTAAAGAAAGCGTACATGTGTTTGTGTGTTAATGTTTCTGTCAGTGTGGGTGTGTAGCAGGATGCACTTGGGTGCCAGTGTTTCACTGTAAGTGTGTATCTGTGCATATGTTTATATGCTGAAGGTTGGGTCTTTTTAATATGGTAGGTATTTTCCTTTCTTTTTTTTTTTTCCTTTTTTTACAGAAATAAGCCCCTTTTCATAAAACAAAAAAGAAACTCTTTTTCCAAAAATACATATTTTCATATGTTTGGGATTTGTTTATGAGGATTTTTGATGCTGACCACAGTCTTTCCAAGGCTGAATATTTCTCAGAGATTTCTGCTGAGACTCTCACTCAAACTGGGACATAGTGCTCTGAGGTGAGTGAGCTGCTTAGCTTTATCCTACTGCTCTTGGGTACAGCAGAGACCTGGCTTACGCTTTGATACGTCTCTGCCGAGAGGGGAGCAGAACAAGAGATGCAGAAGGATAAGGTGAGGGAACCCAGGGTTTGTCTCCATGGCCATCACACTTACATGCTCTCTCTGCCCTTTCCTTGAGCTGGCCAGACACAGAGCGTGTCTCTCCCAGGGATGAATGAGCCACACTGGTGTAGCACTGTGCCAGCATTAATAAGCCCTGCAGAGACACAAGATATGTTACGGGGACGTCCAAGCTTGGGGCTCTCGGGGCACGTACCGTTCATGAGCAGTTCAAGCACACGTTCCCAGCTGGGTCCGTATCAGATGAGGAGTAGCAGGGCCCTGCTGGCATCAGGGCTGTTGGGCAATCCGGCTGTGGGAAGAGGCAAGGCAGCGGGCGCTGGGGCCAGCACTGCTGGGTTGCCTTAGGGCCCATCTGCACATCCACCCGAGCCCCCTCCCACCGTGGAGTAATGGGACACCCTGGGGAGCCATTGTCATCTTTTGTGTGTGAAGCACTCTCCCAAGCGCTCCTCCTCCGAGCTCTTCGAGGTGTGTGGTATATGTTTGGTGGCTCTCAGCCATATGAAGATTTGAAGATGTGACATGTAGGGTCAAGAAGTTTGGCCACCCCGGGAAGATTCGCTCAGACACAGGGCTGCACTCATACAGCTGAACGGCTTCCAGATTCATGCTGGCTCCCTTTTCGCCAGCTCGGAGTACTGGCCCAGCAAATACACAGTTCCCCACACTTATCCACGTACACAAGTTGTCCACAGAGGTCGTGAGGAAATGAAACCGTAATGACATAGACTTGTCCATTCTTTCAAAGTCACACTCTCTTAAGGACCTGGAATTTTGCACGGGGGACTGAGAGGAAGGGAGGAAAAAGGAGTGAAAGTCATTAAATAATTGAATTGCAATAAACTGATTTTTTTCTGGCTCATGATGGTATTTCACTGTGTAAACTAGGAGGAAAAATAAACAGGGGATTTAGTAGTTTGGAAGTAGCTCAAAATTGAGCAGCCGTTGGATTTTCTGACACCTAGCTCAAGATAGTCCAATGCTACCGACAGGACTCTCCTTAGGGATCGTTTCCATCAGTCCAGCTAGCAGCTCTGGCTAATTTCCTACCGTTTTTTCAGCAGGCTTATTTGCCAGACAAAAATACAACAGGCTGTCAGAACTGGATACCTCTGGGGACTGGCAATGATAATACAATACAAAATAGGATACCAACAGGTCAAAGGTTTCCATTTCACAGAGTACTCTAATGACTGAAAGTCATTATTGCTATGCAGTCTGTTTGAAAAGAGTAGATGGATCTCAGTTCAGTTTTTAATGGGCCAGTGTTACAGAAACAACCTCAAAAATTTGGCATCTTTGTTGGCAGTCTCATTAGAGAAGCCACAGAATAAATGGACAAGGATAATAAAGTCTTCTGCTGCTTTTGATCCTTTCAGGTCAAATCTGAGTCATGTTGGTTGAAGCCGTGTGTGTATGTGGCAAGCTTACCCTCACACTATGTATACCGTATCTGCTCTTTGGATAAACAGATCTGTTTCGCCCTTTGGTCACTACAACTGTGAACTTGGCGGTTTTCGCCATCCCTAAATTCACAGTTGCTGCTGTTGTTGTTTTGCAGATATCTTTTTAAAAACAAAAAGGGAAACATTGTAGACCAGACCCTCTGTTGGCATTTTTCCATCCAAGTTGGTGGAATTATGCCAACACCCACATTGTCTCTCTGTGTATTTTCTCTCTCAGCTTTTTTCTGTCTCCCATCCTTTTAAATGGAGATAGATGAAAATAAGCAGAAAACCCCTTACATTAGGAAATATCTTGGGGGAATTGCCCAATACAAAATATTGTTGCTTGGCTTTTTAAAAATCACCTTGCTATTGCCTAGAAGCGACCAACGCTTTCACTTCCCAGTGACCTGGCCCAGCAGATACATGACCACTGATGTTATCGGGTCCTAGCAACTAGATTGCAGACATGTGTAGCCAGTCCTTTGTGATTCCTCTTCTCTGCTTTCTCCTGTCAGATGAACCCAGCAGGTGCTATTTCCATGATGGTGATGGAGTATGCGAGGAATTTGAGCAAATGACCAGCATCAAGGACTGTGGTGTTTACACTCCCAAAGGCTTCCTCGATCAGTGGGCTTCCAATGTCTCCGTCTCACATCACAGTGACCAGCAGTGTCCAGGATGGGTGGTCATTGGTCAGCCAGCAGCAACCCAGGTAAGGAAAGCATACTCCCTTTCCTGTCCTGGAAAGTGAAGTTCAGCAAGGAGCAACATTCATGAGTGTAGCTAGATGGTCAGCATTCACTCGTGATGTTACCCCTGCCTGTTAACTTGCTGCTTCACCAAGGAAGACCCCTGACAGCAGTTTCCCTTTTTCTGAGCCTGATTAGTAGTGATGAGTTGAAATTCAGTTCCAGTCATGCAACTAAAAACTGGCTGAAGTTGTGACCTGCTTGATTCAATAGGAGGTGTAGGAGTCACCTCGACTAACTATCATCACCTAAAAGACTAGACAGGCTCTCTGCAGCTAGCACAGGGTACTATCTTGCAGTGATGAGTTCTGAAGGCTAATGCCGAATAATACAAAAGAGCGTTCTTTCTTTTTTAATAGTTTTGTGTTTTCTGTCTCCCGGTTTCATAAAAGCACCCTATTGTTCTATTCTGAGAAAGGTCCCATCCATTCCCAAAGCCATTCATTAGCTTTAACCCCCTTCTTACATGTCTCCTTTGTAACATAAATAGCTCCAGTTACCATAACTTTACCTTTTGTCTCCCTGAGAGAATTAGATCCAAATGAGTTCAAAAAGACATTAGATAAATGCCTGGAAAACAGAGCTGTACACAATGCAGATGCAACAGTCCAGATGCAACCTGACTCAGGAAAGCTCATACTGCTTATTGTTGATTTTTTTAGAGGATACTGCAGGGAAAGGATCATCATCGATGAGAGCTGCTTCACATATTCCTCCTTCAGCATCCACCGTTGTCCCTTGCTAGAGATAGAGCAGTGGATTAGGTGGACTTTTGGTTTGATGCAGCAAAGTTGTTCTTACACTCTAATTATTTGGGAGGTGTCTTGAGTGGGCAATGCAGAGAATGCCGTGTCACAGATATGACAAGCAGATTTCTCTGTGAACAGTAAATGCTAAGCATTTCCAGTTGGCTTGCAAGAGAAAACATCTTTATCCAAGAGACTTGGCCTTGTTCACATTGCACAAGTCTGTAACAAATTAATGACCAGGTCAGTTTTAAATGCACAAAGCGTGGTTAGCTGGCATAGTACCAAGACAGAATCCCGAGCCCAGTATTGCCTTTTTGTCATGGTCTCATTTATTATTTCACACTGTAAAAGGAACTTTCCTCTGGACCCCTACCAGTGCCTTCGTAACTTCTTTCTCGTTTGAGCTCCCTATGCTGTAGTACAGTCCAAAGCCTGCTGTCTCTAGTTCAGGTGCTGCTTTATGTGCATGTCCGCAAGCACTCTATCCCCGTGCAGCCGCTACAGAGAGCTGCCCTGATTTTCTTCTAATGCACTGGTGGAAACGCAGCCATGCCGTGCAGTAGGTAGCAAATGGTCCTGTGGTGGAAAAAACACCACCATGCACACACACACAACAGAAAGCCCTGCTGTGTAGCCACAACTCAGGCGTGTTTGTTGTACCCAGATGAGATGAAGTTGTCACAGCCTTGTGAAAAAAAAAAAAAAAAAGAAGGGGGGGGCAAAAAAAGCTGTTGTATTTATAGGCAGAGCACTAGCATATCACACACTGGCAGAGTGAATGGGAACATGCCTCCTGTTATTGCCTGGCCCCTGGGGAGATAACAGTGTGCTATTTACTTCCAGCAAAAGGAATTTTTGCTTTAGCTCAGCTGGTCCTATTACACCAGTTTGAGTGCATGGGGTTCATTGACCTTTTTAATCATATATGTTGAGAAAGTCTTTGTTTTCCCCAGGAACAAGACAGCCTTGTCGGCTTGTGAAAGCACCTGACTTGTCACTCCAGAGAGGTTAGGTGGGGCAGCAGGTCATCAGTCTGTTAGCTAGCGGAGATGAAAATTAACCTGAGATCTCCTCTAATCACTGCATGTAATGATCACTGGTGTGTAAACATGTTTGGCTTCATTATCTGCACAAGCACTGAGCCTTAGGGGTTTTTTGTATTGATGAAAGGAGCACCTTTCCTCACCCAGATATCTTTCAGAGTAGGTTGTGTGCTTGCTGGTGTTGTGCAAACTTTTCGTGTTGTTGCTGGGTAGTTTCCTGATTAATCAGAGTGGCATTTGTGTTGGCTTCTCATCAGGAATGCTGTGAAAGATATGTTTGAGTGCAGTGCACAGCAATATACAGAATACATAAGCTGCCTGTTTGTTAGCCATCTTCGTTTCTCATAATTGCTCCAGCGTTCTCAAGGTGCTTAAAAGCATTTTAAGCATGTCCTTCATGATTTAAAATGTTTCTCATCCTTAGACATCTCAACACCCGTTTCTCTGCATGACTGTCATAGTTTTGCCTCGGCTGTTTCTGAGGAGTAGGCATCGCAGGTCGGCTTGTTATTGTGGTATTTCTCAGCAATATCTGCCTGCATGCAATTTTTTACTGTTGAAGGATTGTTTATGAGCACAAGCCGGAGAACGCTTTCTTATCATTGTAGAGTTGCTTCTGCGAACTGACCACCCCACACCTGTTTGCTCAGTCCACCTACGACATTGCCTGTTTCTGCAGAGTTGGTTGTTCCTTAGAAGTAGGGTGCCTGCACTTGCTTATTATTTTGAGATGGGTATTACATGCTGGTTCCTTACTTGTTAGTATGAGGCTGCTGAATGGCAACATACTACGGGAGGGAAAAAAAAGTTCACAGTATAAGATTTGTTTTGAACAACAAAATGCTTACAAAGAATGACACAGTCTTGGCGAAGAGATACACATTTGAAAAATGGAAAGGTCAAACAGCCCCCTCCTTTAAACAACCACTCTTTCTGCAGAAGCAAGACTGATAGACAGGCACTTCTACTTTCCTGGCAGCCACTCTTCAGTGCTGATTAAGAAATATTCTCAGTACTGACAGCATCATATTTAGAGCCAAAGAGGACCAGTCAGCAACATTGCACCAGCACAGAAATGCGAGCACCAATGCAGGGTATTTTTACAGTTTGATTTCTAATCTGGTGTCCTCCGCAGATCTTGAAACAGACGCTGCTCAGTACCTGTTGTCGACTGCAGGAGGAATTCAGCAATAAGGGCTTTGCATACTCTTGGGCTGCTCTTTTCCTTACCGCTCTTGCTGTGAGTTTGTAAACAGCCTGCCTTGCCATCCACTGTGTGTGAAATATTATCAGTGTTGATGTACTGGTTATGTGGGGTTTTCTACAGTGCTGTTTATTTCTCAGGGCCTTTCTTGTGCTGAAGATTATTGATGCTAGCATTAAGTCATCAGCTGGTGTATGCTGGCAAAGACTACAAAAAGGCAGTAGCACTGGGCAGATTTATACGAGTTGAAGGACAGATCCAGTAGGCATAAACAGTCAGACAAAGGGTGCTTCGGCTGATCTGTTTTGTGAATAGCTGCAATTTTTTCTGTATTGGAAGTCCCAAAGGACTTATTTCCCTGACTGGTTTGTACCAAGCTAGGGTCAACCTCCTTGTTACCAGCAGGAGGGGGTAGGACATGGTCTCCTGACACCAAGTTAAGCACACCTGGGCTTGACAAGACATGAGTTCGACTCGTGGTCTACCCAGATAATCCCCGTTGTATCATCACTGGTGAAGCTGCATCGGTGAGGAGTGTTAAGTAGGAACATGCAGTGTGGATTAGGTCACTGTAAAAAGTTGGGTCTCCTGTAGGGTTCAAGAAACCAGGGTCTTGCAATGACCTTAGTCAACTCAATCTCCATGCTCTCATTGCACACCAATTTTGTTTTGCCACAGTTCACGCTGGGTGAGTGCATTAGCTTATATGTTAGTCTCTCTTTCTGCAGTAGCAGGAAGGATTTGGTTATTTTGCTAAAGTGTCTTTTCTATACAGATGTGCCTTTGGAGGAAGCCTCTGACAGGCCTATTTCAGGAGGGTTGCTCCATGGCTTGGGCGAGTGGAACAGAGGCAGGTGGGTGCAGACCAACCACAGGAGGCTGGAGATACCGTTTCTCCTTTCCTCTTGCTGGTGGCACTCCTGCTTTTGGAGAACTGATTCATCTGCAGTTTCCCTTTGGGCCTTTATAATAGACAATTATAAGAAGGGACTAATGGATCTTTAGGTGGCTTATTGCTGAACTTTTTACTCCTGTCACAGCAGTGTGTGCTCCAGACTTGGAAGTTGCTGTATGCATTGGTGATTTAGAGGGCCAGTCCCCCAGTAACTGAAGTCTTTCATTGCATTTCCTCCCAGTTATGCAGAAGTTGGTTAGACCAAGTAACCATATATATATAAAAAAAATATTTTTTTTCTCCCTATGCCATTGTTTGAGCTTGGTTTTCCCCTGTATGGAAAAAGCCACACAGCTCAGGCACAGTTAACCAAAGGCGGACTCTTTCCCAAGGCTGCTGGGCACAGACAGATCCTGGGATTCGTTTTCGTTCCCGGACTGATGAACACACCCTGTTCTCCTCTGGGTACCCCACAGGGGCTGCTATGGAGTAAGAAGTTGTGGAAGAGGATTCTTATTACATCTTTCCCACAAACAGAGGCCCCCTCCTGCCCCTATTACAGTTCCCACAATTGCACTAATCCAGACTCACTGTAACAAACCTATTCTTCCACCAGCAGCAGAAAGATGTCTAGAATTGCAGTATGTCTGAAATTGCCCACAAAAGGAGAAGACAGGAGCACAAAAATATTCTGAATACTAGAAGAAATAACATGGTAGAGCAAGTGCTCCAAGAGTGGTAAGAAAATACCGTTAAGAAAATTGAAGAGAAAGATGATGAAGTTCTCTGCCACGCAGTTTTATTCTGTCTAATAAATATAACACTTAAGATAATTCCCCAAAGATCCAGCAAAGCCAACAAATAGAGTAATCTTGAACAAGAGTGGGAAGAGAGGAAACCTGCAACTTTTAATGGAGAAGCCATTCCTTTCCTTTGGGGTGATCTTGCTGAGAAGAGGGAGGGTGTCTGTCTGTCGGCTCTGCAAGTGGCCCTTTTTGAACTTCCCAATTCACAGCCAAGTACTGTCGCTCTTCAACGGTAAGAGTTTTGTTGTGGTTGGAAGGATAAAAAAATCCCTATTTTTAATAAGATGATTTGCTTTGCAAATGTCTTTGTTATTTATAGCCGAGCCAGGCTTTGAACTGCTAATCTCTGGAGGATGAGGGCAGAATCCCACTAAGAAAAACCATTAATGGAGGAACCATGAGTGATCAGAGACCGGTTCTGGAAAAAGATGAACTGGACACTGTGCACAGGCTGTCGCAAGAGGAATGTAGGTTTGCTGTACGTATCTGAGCTCATTTCCAGTACTGGCTGATCCACCAAACGGCTTCAGCTTAGGTTACAGAGTCTCCAAGTCTAAAGTTAGTTCAAGGGGGTCCAAAACTTCATCTTTATTTCAGCCTTCCCCTGGATACTACAAACCAGCCAATTTGGTCTTTTGCCTGAAGGCTGGAGAGTTGCATCACGAGCCTGGCCCTGACCATCAGGCAAATTCAGGCTGGAATGCTCCCTCTTTGGCTCAAGTGATGATATTTTTCATATTTTTTCAATATGCAGGGATTAATTAAGCCTTATCAGAGCCACACTGCTTGGTTTCTGTTTCATTTAATAGAGGTGGAAACTGGAGCATAGGAAGGTAAAGCTACTGTTTGAGGATTAAACCTCAGTACCCTTCAGAGATGTTGCAGGCACTGGGCATTATTGAGCCTAGATCTCCCCAGGACTAGGAAGTTCAGGACGTCTTGAAAGGGAAATATTCATATCTTTGATAAAAAGCAAACTGTTCAGGGCCTGCTGAGAGTCACTGTCTGGGAGCAGAGACAAACCCTGGAAGGGTTTGGGGACATTAAATCTGCATTTTAGCTCTGTCAGCCACCTCACACCATCCCGTTTGTGAATTAATCAGTCTTTATCCAAGCACAGTTTGGCTGTCCATTCCAAGTACAAGCGGATGGGAAAACTGTCCCACCAACTCCTTGCTTTAATGGCTAGAAACCTTGTTTCCCACCTGTCTTGCTGGGAAGGCTGGATTTTGCAACCTTTCTGCCAAAGGAACTCCACTGGTCCTTATTCTCACATTTGCATTGGTGCTTTGCCTTGTTGGAGGAGGTGATCCATGCGAAGGGTCCACACCAAGGTGAGGGATGCTACAAAGATGTGTGCTAACATCAGTGCCATGGCTCCTGCTCAGGAATGATCTCAGTGTTCTGGGGAGGTCTCGGAAGCAAAATAAAATGACAAATGGGATTTCTAGGTAGGCTGCCTTGAACAAGACTCGGTTGCAGAGAGATGGCTGAGAAAGAGCATTACCCTTAAAGTCGATCCAGAGCTGGCTGGGGAATTGGGGATGCTGCCCATCACCTGGCTGCCTGCTCCCTACTAGGACAGACAGTGATTCCCTCCCTCTCACCGCTCCATCCCCACGTCTTCCAGTGCTCCTCTGCTCCTGGCAGTAGTAAACTAGCAGACCCCATGGCTGATGTCGTAGCCTCTGGCTGATTTGTGTAAGGGGAGGACAGAGAGAACACAATGAGATGTCAGAGGAGATTCCAAGCAATTTTGCCAAACACTCAAGGGATATTTTTTTCTTTCCCCTCCCCTCCCCCCTTAGTTTTTAGAATAATTTTTCAAGAGCACATATGCAAGTCATCTAAGGGAAACAGAACAGTGAGTACCAGGGGCTGGTACACTGTGTTCCCTTTGTGTACTGTAGAGAAAATAGATAAAAGAAACAAAGGATGATGCAGAGAGCAAAGCAGCCATCAGTACTCTCAGAGAGGTTCAGTATGACCTTTTCAGAGATGAAGGTCAAACCAAAAATCCTCAGGTGCCGGAAATTGGTCCCATCTTCCTAGGACCAGCAGACAGTTACCACTAACGAAATGAGAGCAGAATTCCATGCCATTTGTTGTTGCTAGAAGCAAGAAGAAAGGCAAGAAATGAATATTGTCTTGGATAATAATAATGATTATGTGCTTCTTTAGGAAATAACTTAGCATTTTATGATCATATCTACTGTACACCCAGCCACCCACCCAGATTACACGTGGTAATAAGAAACAGATTGGAGCCCCCCCAGCATCAGCAAGCTGGAAAGCCAGACCCCATGACAGCAGCGCTGCTCGTTAGCATGCACTCTTCTGAAAGGAGACCCCCCTCCTCGGCCCTTGCCCCTCAACCTGCCAGTCTCTCCGTCTGCTGTTGCTGCTCACAAGCCTTTAGATGCAGAGCATGTCCAGCCGTAAGCGTGGGATAGCTCTCCTGCATCCCATCCGGGTTGTTTGTCTTGGGTCCCTCTCCATTCAGAGCAGAATGATTTTGCATAAATGCATCGACACGTCTGCTTTGTTCATGCATGAAGGGTTCTCGGCATTTCTCATCCCACCCCCGCCCCGGCCGTCTTCTCCCTACCCCCCTGGCATGTAGCTTCACCAGCTTTTGCATGATTTCCCTGTGCAACAGCAAATAAACCTGCCTGAAGCATTGCCAGTCAATCAAGCGCAGTTAAATATACCCAGTCGATTATTTTGGATAGAATTAAAACAAGTGATCGGAAGGAGGGGATGGAAAAGGGCGCAAGAGCGAAGCCATAATGGGCTTTACTATGTAATTTGGTTTCATGTTCTGCACAAGAAAACATGTAAAATATGTAAACAGAGCTCTCCAGGATTGTAATGTAGCTACAAAGCCACAGATATACAGGCAGGCAGGGTGCTATTCTTCAGCAGAACGGAATGCCATCCCCAAAACCACACGATCATTTCTTTAAGCCTGAAAGTAAACTTTCTCATGCCAGGAGCGGATAATTTATTTTTTCTTTTAAATGAAGGATTGTCTGCACTACTTGTTCGGAGTACTGTCGGCATTTTAGCCCACATTGTCATAAGAGACCTCGTATTTTGAATGCCAGTGAATTTTAGGGTGTTCATCTTGAGATGTCTCTAAAAGGCATGGTTTTTGGAGGATGGTGCTTACCCAGCACTGTCCTGAAGGTCTCTCGAGTCAATGCCTCTGTCCCCACCTGCAAATAAGTATCTGCTTTAAAAAGAAAAAAACCCAAAACTGGCAACCATTTTGATAAACTTTTGAGCTGCTCTAAATCTCTCCTGAATCATGCTGCCTTAGTTGGAGCTATAACTGTTGAGGCACCCCAAATTCATGCTCATTTTTGGAAATACTGCCTGTAGAGTTGGAGGAACACTGTTCCCTCTGAGGTCATTTCAGTGGTGAATCTGATAAGAAGCCATGATTCACTCATCTGGTAAGTGGGCCCAGCTCCCCCTGCTATCAGCAGGAGCCTCCCCTGGGCCTGGGTTTCTACTGTAGCCTAAGGGTCCGGCTGCAAACGGTAATGCAGGCCAGGAAATGGTTATTTGCATGATCAGTGCTATTACCTGTCTGTGCATGTACCCACTCACTGGGAGAAGCCCTCATTTCAGGAGAACAAGTTCTGCTTAGCCATTTTGGTCACTGGGCCAAAATCCTTATGCTTAGCATTTTGGGCAGTGGACTTTATTTTCCCAATTTTTGGTAATGAACCCTTGCATCATCGCTCTTGAAGACAAGTCTCTTTTCAGAGAGGGGAAGCTGAAGCACAGGGTAGAGATAACCTTCTTTCCGCCTTTCTCCATCCAAATACCTTTGAAAAATCTGCCCTTCTAGCAGAGCAGATCTGTTCCTGGTGCACTGCACTGTGTTTACACTGTGACCCTTGCCTGCTGGAAAAGGAAAGCCTCACTGTATGGAAATTTAACTGTTTCCCAGTGGTTGTTTCTGGTGGAAAAGGCCAGGCCTTGGCCACTGTGAGTTCCTCCATCCCCTGTGTTCCCAGTCCATCATCCCGGAGCCTGCTCGTGGGAGGCAGTGAGGCTGAAGGAACCGTGAGCTTCCTCTCACAGACGATGCTCGTACTTTAATCCCTCCAGTAACTTCTTCTGAGAGCAGCTGGGAGTTCCTGTGAACTCCCCTACTAGCCTGGGACATCAAGGATGAAATGCTCCAAGGAGTCTTTTGACTTAATTTGTTGGAGTTTGAGGTTTATTAGAGCAACCAGGGCTGTTCTGAGGTTAGAGGGAAGTGACAGGCTGCTCCAGAGACCTGCAGCCAAACCTTTGCTTGGGTGGAGGTGTGCACGGGCTGGAGGAAGCAGCTGGCTGCTGCTCTATGGACTCTCCTTGGATGATCCAACTCATTCAGAGGAATTTGCTTGCGCGGTGGTGGTTTCGTTACTCTGCAGTTTCAGTGGGAAAAGCCCGGTGAAGCAAGGGGGAACCTTCTGATTTGCATACCACAAGCCGTGCCTTCAGGTATCAAGAAAAACAAGCTACAGGGTTTAATCTTAATTAATGCACGCTGATGTAGAGCTGACTAGTTGGATGGGAAACCAAAAGGCTTTCCCTGCTGAGGTGTAACTGCAGTCAGCTCCCCAGGATGGCACATGGCAGCTCTCCTCTGCGCCCGCTCTGCTGCACTCCCTGGGAGCCCCACCACAGCCTTCCCTTTTCGCAGTGTAAATTCAGGGCCTCTTCCCAATGTATCATCTCCCTGGATGTATCCAATTAAGGCCTGTTGACAGCCCAGAGCAGACTTATACCCTTAGGATTAGAGGCATGTGTACGTCTTCATATAGGGGAGGACAACAACTGGGTGTCTGGCTGGCTCGCTGGGAGTGCGGTGTGGGAAGCTGGGCAGCTTGGAGAGGGAAAAGGAGCCAGGGAGAGAGAGATTTGCACCCCCAATTATCCTTGCATGTGGAAACGCTGTGTGATGAGGATTGCGTGTGGTTTACACAGCGTGTTTACATGGTCTATAACCCTAAACAAAGCTGAAAAGCATGACTTTAACTCTGGAAATAAAAGCGCTGGAAACCCCTGGTTTTCTGCACATGAGAAAGTTTTGTTCTTTAAACACACAGATGTTTTTAAATGAAAAATCACTCTTTTGACCTTTCCTGAATGTGATCATGTGGTCAGAGCTGACATTAACCACTGCACGGCTGTTTGCTTCAGCCGCAGGCGAAGCTTAGCGAGCAATCTTCAGAGCTCGTGGTAGCACCTGCGTTGTCTCACATCTCCTGGAAGCTGCCCCTGTGCCCCGTGTGCACTTGGGGCAGTTCAGGGGAGACGGGGTTAGGTATGGGGACATTTAGGGTCTACTCCTACCGTGCTGGAAACAAAAGCATTGTGTTTCTTTCCTCCTCGATAGCTGAAAAAGATGTGGCTTAAGTTTTTTTTCCTATTTGTCTCTCTTCCTATCAGAAATGTTGCCCAAGTGCTTCTAAGCATCTCTGTCCACCTCAGCCAGTATGTTATTGTGATGGAGAACTCCTCATCAAGCTGAAGTTCTTTAGGGATTTGTTGTTGTTGCTTTTGGGCTTTCTCTAACAAGCTGTGTGCTTTCTTCAGCCAAGCAAATGTATAGGACCAGCTTTGGGAAGGAAGGAGGGGATGTTACCGAGTGGATTGTAACAAGCCCAATCCTGCTTTGCCTTGCAGGAGTTCCAAACCAGCAAAACTACAATGAATCCAGTGAGTTGAATCCACTAATATAATAATAAAAATATACTTAAGATCCTCCTGTAGCGTGGTGCACATTCTGCCTTTGAGTTTGATTTTCTGACGCCAGCTGCTCCCAAATGAAACGCTCCAGTCAAAGGGGAAAAAAAAAAATAAGAAAATCTTTTGCTCTACTCATCATGGTAAAAGCTTATGGGATGGGATTGTTTTCCTTTGCTGCAGCACCCCCACAGCCAGCCTTGGCCCGCAGTTATATGCAAGTTTTGCTGTAGTGGACCTAGCTGGTTCAAGTTAGAGACAGGCAGTTCGGGAACCAGAGTGTGCAGCCAACAATAATGTTCTGGCTACTGTATTTGTTTAACCTTGCTCTCCAGTGGATGGATATACAGTCTGTTAAAGCACTTATCAGTCTATAATGCCTTCACACTTTTGTGAGCAGCAGTGTGGAAGTTGTAGACAGGAGCTTTTGCTGCAGATTGAAAATGTCTTTTAGCTTTAATGAGGCTGATGTTTGCAAAACTAAAGGTATAAGGTCTTGTTTGGGTGCTGTTTCTTTATGCTGTCTGTCTAGCGGGTTGCATTTGGCTGCTATTTCTACTGGTAGATGTATTTGTGAATTTGAACGCAGCAGCAGAAGGCAATTCAGGGATAATTCTAAGAATTATGCCTCCTAGGTGAGATCCCAGCAGTGCTGGGGTGGAGGATGCTGTTGTCTGAGAGCAGCATCTTTATGTCCTACTGCTGTGTTGAAGAAACAGCAAACGTCTGATATGAATAAACAAGAGCACATGGCAAATTGCTCAGTTATGCTTTCATGTGCTTCATATGAGACTATATTCTGCGTTGCTGTGTCCTTGGAGCTATCACTTTCGCATCCTTTCAGTGTGCATTACCGAATGGCAAAAGAAGCAGGGGCAAGTACAAATTGCACCCGTGAGCTCCAAATGCTGGTGTTTACTTGTGGGCTTATGTAAAAGTTGAGTTGATTATTAAATCCCATTAGCACAATTCTTCTTTTTCTCACTCTTTTTCTGTAGTTTCTGGCCCTGGCTTAACTGATGTCTTTGGGATGATCCTTTGTACCATGCAAAAAGCATCTGGTTAGGGTTTTGTTGTAAAATCAAAACTCCATATTGTTTTTTTCCACAGGTCCAGCTAGCATCCTAGATATTTTGATTACACCTGGCTGGATGTCAAAGCTGATGTGGGTTTGGGATAGGGCCAGTCACAACTGATTTACAGTTTTTTCAGGTATACCATGTGAAGTTTATGGTTTTATGTGATTTTGATTTGAACTCACCGGTTTTAAATGAAGTTTGCTTTGAATCTGGAGATAACAGAAATTCAAAGGAAAGCTCAAAGAATGCAGGTCTGCATGATTTAAAAATTGAAATATATTGTTCATACAGACTCTTTGGAAGTGCAATAACTGCATTTTTTGAGAAGGCTAAAGTTAATAACACATTGAATACATACACAATCTGGCCCATTGTCTAATGGAAATCCCTGTAGCTCCTATTTGCTTTCCTGAAACTAAATCAACTTCTATGACAAAACAAAATAGCCCTTGCATCTCCCACTTATTTCTGAATCACAGCCCTGTGTTAGCATCCAAAACTCTACCCAAGGAAATTTCCCTTTGGAAATGAACGCTTTAACTACTGCTAAAGTAGAGGAATCTATCATCGTGTCACACTGCAAACGAACTATTGATGGCATGACATATCAGCTGCAGTGTTTTCATACACATAAAGGTCGCTTTCCAATTACTAAAAAATCCAGCCAAACCTTCAGTTGAAAACTGAGGCTCTGTGCTAAGAAAGCTGTAGTAGCGTGCTAACTGAATACTAAGTCTGCAAGGTCCAGACACCATCGGCTGCTCTAGATTCAAAGGGCAAGTGGCTGTGCTGAGACTGGACATAGCAACTGGCAATGGAGCTTTATTTCGTCCTGCAGGAGACGTAGTCTGCTTCCCAATCCCACAGCCAAATCCTGTTCTTCATTACACGGGTAAAATTGACAGATGAGATTTCCTCTTACTTCTGAGCCAACTGAATCTGGGAGTAATATAGCATCAGTGTGTTACCCCAGGAGTTTTATCAGCTTCCAGTTGATAAAGCTTTTCTGTTGATCACCTGCCTGCATGCCTTTGTCCTGGAGCAGGACATGCTGCAGTTTTTCATCTTTTGCCATCAGACCTTTAAGTACCCCAGTGAAAACAGGCAAAAGCAGACAAAGAGCATGAAACTTAGTAAAACCATGTTACCAGACACAGAGGACAAGGAGAGGTTTGGAGTAGAAGCTGGAGTTCATGAGCATCAGTGGTAAGGGAGAGTTGCTGCTGAGGAAAAAGCAGCAGACTAGAAGGTAAGAAGTCTATTGAAAGCTTATAAGCTATTGAAAAGTTTTTTATTTTATTTTTTTACAACAACAGAGTATTTTAAACTCATTGTTAATGTACATAAAAATTTAATATATGTCCCAGTTACCTTCTAGTCAATAGACTAGAAGGTAAGAAGTCTATTGAAAGCTTATAAGCTATTGAAAAGTTTTTTATTTTATTTTTTTACAACAACAGAGTATTTTAAACTCATTGTTAATGTACATAAAAATTTAATATATGTCCCAGTTTGGAAAAAGTAACTTTGAATGCTTTCCTGAAGTCTTAGAGGCCAACCTGAAATGACCCAGTGCTGACTTTCATAGTTGGGCAGACAACTGTTGACTCAAATCTTCTGACGGGACAAATCCAGAACACTAATAAAGAGACTAGTCTTAAAACATTTCTGACCAGAACCTAGATGAAAACCCAAAGCAAAATTTCTGATGTCCCTTGAGTAAGCCTGTGTGTACAGTTTCCATCTGAGCTCTGTGGGCTCCTGAGGTTTGAAATGGTCATAGCAATTGGCTGATTTTTGAGGTGTTTGTTGGAACCAAATGGTGGCCTTTTTAATGGTTCAGTGCTCACTAATGTGGGCAATTTCATTTTTGCTGTAACTCTAATCCAATTCCTAGCCTAAATGAGAGGAACAGTGCAACAGCTTTCAGAACAGATTGGAGGTCTGTGCTGCAGTCGGCAAACTGGGTGGTGTCCATGTGGCAGTCAAGCTGCCTTATAATATTGGGCAATAAACAAGCAGGAACCTTTCTGATATTTAGCAACTGCACCATAGTTCCTCATCCTTGGGTAAGATTAACCTTAGGTCTGCAAGAACAATAACATATTTAAGAATAAAAGGTCTGGGTGACTGCCAGCCCCCATGTCTGGCAATGGAGAGAGAAAGTTTTCATCTGTAAGGGATGTGTTAAAATGCTGCTTATGTCATGGTTGGGATTCTCTGGCACGTGTTGAGTTAAATATAAACAACATTCTGCAGAGCAGTCGGCTAAAAATTGTAGATTACTGAGGTTTCATTACTGTGGTTGAAATCTGTTCTTTAGCTGGATCTTCAAACAACAGAATATGTCCTGTTTGTGCCTTCATGGGTTTCATATCAGTCCATGAGTATTTCCGTGCACTCGTACAGCCTCGCTCAGGGTGTTGTGTGCTCCACAAATAGACGGTACCATGGGTTTTACCAATAGATCCTGTTCCTCCTTGTTCTCTGGTTGCTGTTTTGCAAACGGGACAGGGTATAGCCCATTTCATCCCAGAAACCTGCAGCATTGTCTGTCTCGGTGCAGAAGTGGCAGCAGCACAGTGCCCAGTAGAAAGGAGGGAGGGAGAGGCAGCAGCCTCACGTTTGGGGCATGATAACCCCTTCCACCCTTCTCCAGAAGGAGGTTGCTCCCTGCTGCCTGAGGGACAAGCGCTCGCGATGGCCCTTCACAGCCATTCTTAGCTTGAAGACATGGTCTGGAGGAAGCCCCACCATGGGACAACAGATGGGATTTTGGGAGCAGACAGATCTGCGCACTGGAGATTTGCTCTGTTTAGAGCCGCCCGTGGGCATGCAGACAGGCACGTCCACTCCAACCGCGGTGTCAGCCGTATGCCACGGCTGAGCAGGGCAGCATCCTAGTTTAAATAGCAGCTTTGCCTGTCTGCATTTAGAATCATTTTGATGTTACAATGTGAGAGATGAGAACCACCAGTGTATGCAAAGCCTGTGGTGTCTGGCTGTGCTTGCTTGATGGGAAGGACATAGTGGGAAGGCATCTGTTTGTATTTAACTCACTCCTGTGGGGAGCGATGTCCTTCACACGTCTATGTGCTTGTTTGTCCCTTCTCTTTGTAACATCTGAGCACCTTTTTGGGGCTGATGGCTTTTACCCTCAAGATACCCGTGTGACATGGGGAAATATCATCCTCGTCTTACAGATGGGGGCCTCAGGCCTGGAGAAGCCAAGTGCTGCCCAGAAGGTTGTAATGGGGCCAGGCACTGGGCACAGTCAGGTTGAGACCTAGTCCAGTGCCCAGTCCGCAGGGTCAGTGATCCTTAACCTGTAGTTTGTCTGCAAGAGGAGCCCATCAACACAACTTAACATTGCCTGAAGTCGTGGGATGGCTGGGAATCGTTCACAAGGGTGCCTTCCAAAATTTGCTCTTCAGCAAATTTTCCCATATTACTTTGAAGGAAAACGTTATGAGGAAATGGAGTTGATTGCAATAGTAAATGCGTTTTAGATGTGGCAATGAACTAAGCGCTCCCGATATATCACTTTTCTTTCTGCTGACACATTCCTCGGTCCCCTTGAGTAAGAGAAGGAAAACAGGAGAGGCGGTTTGAAGAACATGTTGTCCCTGTGATTGACAAGAGGTTGTATAAATCAGTCAAAGGGAATCCTCCAGGCATTCCCTCTTGTGGGAAGATCCCACAGTGCTCTCTGGCCTTGTTCATTCTGTCTCTCGATGTTTGTGTACAAAATGTGTGGGTGGGAGACGAGCTGGATTAGAACCTCTGAGAGGAACAGACATCAGCTCTTTTAATTGAAAGCAGCTTCCTAGGGAGGGGTATGACATGGGCTTCCAGTAAGTAGACACAAATAGTCCCCAAATACTTTGGAGCAGATACGAAGCTCCTGTGGATCCTAGTTGCTGTGTGGGTCTGAGAACCTGGATAAGCCCCAGTGAGCGAAGTTTTGAGTCCTGCGTGATGCTGTCATTCTTCAAAGCAAATACTTTAGTGTTTGGTAACACCCTGAAATGAAAAATACATCTATCCCTTCTTCCCTCCGCAGCTGTCAGGTGCTTTAGCTGCTGTTTTGCATCATTGTAGCAAACCAGAGGATGTTAGGAAATAAATTATTTCTCATAAGCATGAATTCCTATGAATTTGTAGCCATGAGGAGAGATGATGCTGTGTCTTCCAGGCCATTGAACTTTTAGCTTAAAAGTGGTGGTACTGCAGTAATAAGTGCCTTCACCCTGCTGCCATCTTCTAGGGATGCCTTAAAAGCAGAGGTGTGAAAGACTCTCCCACCAAATGGTTCTCAGACTTGGCAGTTGTGGTGTGACACTCAATAACAGGGTAGAATTAGAAAGGGGATGCATTTACCAAGCACGTTAGAGCCTATTGAGATGGTGGAGTTTGTAGGTGATAGGGACTGTTTATCCAGTCCGATTGTTATTACAAAATCTTGAAGAACTTTTTTGCTATTAGCTAAGTTTACTGGATAGCAGCTAGTGTAGAAGAGGCTCTTCTAGCCACTCCTAATGTCATGTCTGTTAGACTTTTCCCACACTTTTCAATTATACTTTTCTACTAAAAGAACTTTTTACCCTAGTACCACTTTGAAACACTTGTCTGAGTAGCGATGGATCAGCCTCAGCAGGAGGAAGCTTATCTAACCTGTTCAAACCAGACCAGTCTACCGAGTCTGCACACCTCAGTTCCATGTGTCTCAAACACAGGCTCTTTATGCAATGTTAAGATTTTTGCTAATATTCTCAGGCAGAAGCAGAAAGAGCTGGAGTTCATACACACACACAAATCAAACAAGGCATTTAAAAGTTATCAGAGATTTCCAACCCATCTCAGCAGGGGTTTATTTTGGGTTTGATTCAAACTTTTGGTGAAGGTCTGGGTGATTTCTTAATACAGGTTTTCATTCATCCATTAAGTGGCACTTAAAATGCACCAAACGTCAGTACTTTTGTTTCTTTCAACCACCTTTTTGGACCAATAGAGCAGGAGGAGATATAAGAATAAGAACAAAATCATATAGAAGTAATGAGACCTTTGTTCATGTCAAAGAGCTCTCTGACCATATAAATTGCAGATTTGGGTAAGATAAATTCCCTAGCTGGAGAGGTATTAAAATAAAAACCATGCTCCCAACAAGAGACAGGCTGCTGAAAATGCAAGGGAGAATTGCGAAATGGTACATGTCGAATTGCTGGCCTGGATTTCAAATGCCAAAGATAGTTTATGTAAAGCCTTGCTCTGTTGTAAAATGTAACACTATCCACTGGCTAGCCTCAATGAAGCTTGGTCCCAGTTGTTTTAAAAAATAAATAAACTAAAAATCTTCTTCCAGCCCATTAAAGCTGATTTATGTTTTGCCCATAGATTCCTCTGTGCTGGATCTTGAGGCACTCAGATTATAGAGGTGATTACCTCACTTTTAGCCAATCTGGTTTCTCATTCCCAGGCATCCCAGGCTCTCTTTGCATTGCCCGGACTTTTCCTGCCAAGACCAAGAGGGCAGTTCCATGCAGAATTAGCGAGTGGGCATAGGATTTTGAATGGTTAAAAATCTCTCTTAATTCTCTTGTTTCACTTTAGGGTTTTCTTTTTGTTTTAATAATCAGGCAAATTGCTTATGGGAACAGCTTTACTGACAGCACATCACCACCTGATTGCTCAGTTCAGGCTCTGGTCTTGGAAAGAAATCTAATACTGTCCCCAGGAGTACAGAGCTCCAGTTTGCACCTAGCGCAGGTGGTCTGCGTGACCAGTCCTAGGCTCTCCTGTGGCTGGCACAGCTGCTGGAGATGGTTTGGCCTCTTGGCCTGCATTTGTAGCAACATTGTCACTATACGGTGTGAGCACAAGGAATTCCCTCTATCCCCATGACTTTGGTAATGACAGTCACTGAGTTCACCAAAGTGTTGTGAATCTTAACAGGTACCCTTCAGGCGCTCCAAGAGCCTCAGCTGGAAGCATCCTTCTAATGCAGTTGTAGCCTTTTGCGTGGTGGGCATTTCCTTTCTCGTGTTTGTTGGGGGAATGAAGGCTATGGTCATGCATGTTTCTTTTTTGAAGCAGCTTCACTGAGCAGTGTGGTTTCAGGGTAAATCCTACCATTTCTTGCAGCTTCATTTTCACATCTTACACACTGATGGCACTGCAAGGCTCTCCGGTACTTAAATTCAGGTATTTATTTTCTTCTTTGAGCTTTTCATCCATGCCAGCACTTGGGATTCATGTAGTTGTTCTTTATTGGAAAGATCAGTTCGCTCATAATACCACTGCTGCCTGCCATGGAAAGTGCTGAAGGCATAGGAAGAAGGTGATTCCACTTACAGAAGCTAGTTAACAAAACAAGAAACTAGTTTGCTTAAATTGGATTGTAGAGGCAGGCCTTTCCGGGCTACACTTGCTTCCAAGTTTACATGGCCATCTGTGGCTTCCCTGGGGTTACAGTAACGTGCAGGTTTAAATAGGACATTGCTTTAGTACTGTGGAGAGCATCTGCAGGCTGTCCGTGCTGTGAGTTGGTACTTTCAGAGGTGATCGTCACTTGGACTCTAGTGGGAAGAGTCGTGGTCCATTTGGGTGGAAGCAGAGTTGTTCTGAATGCTGTCAAAGACCTTGTACCAAATTAAGGGGAAACTGTTGGCTGCCATCCAGCTGCTGTGAGTCTTTAGCTGCTTTTCATGTTTCAGTTTTTCTTATTGAGGAGGAAGACCTGGAAACTTAACTTTTGAATAATCACATGGTATTTAGAAACATCAATATTGTGTATTATTTTATTCTAGCAGTGCACCTGGACTTTTTTCCCCCCACTTTAAATAGTCATAGTCCTTCTTTGCTGTCATCTACGTATCTTTTGATGTTTCTTTTTTCTCCTGCAGATGTGTCGAACTAAGGTGATTGACTTGAATGATGGTGTCTCTCAGTATGCCTGGTATCCCTGCACAGCCAACTTCCAGTACTCCCACATGACACAGACCATTTTCTGGCTGAAGGTAGGAAGTACAGATGTCATTCAGAATTCTCCTCTTTGCCTGCCTGCACAAAGTTTCTCCCAACAGGCAAAATTTCATGGGACAGCCTTCCTTCCCCAGGACAAGCTGCCTCTTACTTTGAAGTATGTGTAGTGCAAAATAGCAAAACAAAGCCTCTGAGCACTGTCTAGAGAGTCAGTGGTAAAGTCCCCTCCTGTGACAAGGCTGTTGAATTTCTGAGAGGTTACAGCCTCCAGCTGCAGGGCTGTTTGACTCGAGTTTATCTAGTTTGTGTAGGAGAGGTTGGAAGAAAAGACTTCGTGTGACCTGGGATGGGAATTGTTATTTTAAAAGTCCTGGACTGACTCTTGGGTTTTTTTAAAGCCCACCACAGTTCTCCACCTCAGCCTTTGTGGGGCTTTTGTTTTCCCAGGCTTATTTTTCCCAGCCTATGGTAGCTGCGGCAGTCCTAGTTCACTTAGTTACTGATGGGACCTATTACCTGGATCAGAAGCAGGAGACCATTGGTGTGCAGCTGTTTGACACCAAAGAGCAAAGCCATGATCTTGGTAAGTCTATTTTATTAAACTCCCTCTTTATTGCTCATTTAATCTGTTGGTACCCCCATTCACAAACTGACCGATACTCCTGCTCAGTTTTTCCAGGATCAGACACAAAAAAAAGTGCTTGCTTAATGCTCCAAGACATGAGTTTCACTAGAGTTTGTTGAAAATGATGCATCATTTTATACAGACATTTCTCCTTACCTGTTCACTATGTGTTCAGAAGTTATTAGGTCCTCTTTAGTCATTAAAATAAGCACTATTTCAATGTTTCACGCACAGCTCCTCCCTGAAGAGAAATTGCCAGTGATACAGATGGACTGTTGGTAGTAGAGAGTGAGGGACCTGCACCAGCTGGTGCAGCAAACGCTTCTGCTTCGCAAGGTGTAGTTGGTCGTATCTGTAGTCCTGCTTGCAGGGAGGTTTCCACAGCTATTTAATGGCCAAAATTTTTCATGCAAAGTATTTCAGGTTTGATGAAGGTCTAACACCAGGGCCCTTGCGGGCTGCTTGCATGGCCTCAAGCAGATGTGCCTGATAGAGGCTGCGGACCTGCTAGTTGTGCTGAAGTGCCAGGATAGACCATTTTTGTCGCTACCCTTGGCACAGGTCCCTGAACCTGGGAAGGTTGTGTCTGGTGAACTGATTCTGGCTGCATTTAAGCTCCAGGACAGAGCTCACCCTAGCTCCCAACTCCATGTCAGGGTAGGACTTGCATAATCCCTTTCCAGCTGTCCCCTGCCCTTTTTTCTACTGGGAAGAAAGCTGGCCATGTCGTCCCAAGAGCAGTTTTTAAGGAAACATAACCCCCTTCCCCAGCTTTCTGTTTTACCATAACTTTGGAATTTTGACAAGCTGAAACTCAAATGAACTTCCTACTAGTGATGAGAAGGAGAAGGGACACACTACACACAAGTGGCAGGTGTTGGATGACTATCCAGGGCAATATATGATCTGGTGGGGTGTGGAAGGAAAGAAAGAAAGTACGTGTGGTGTCTGTCGTCTGAGAACAAACCAAAATTCATAGCAAGTTGTGCAGGTTGAGTCAGGATAGCTCCCAGTTTGCCAGAGCCCTGGATTAGTTTTATCCTCCTCCTTTCACAAAACAGTGGCACATAGCTCTTTCCCCCTGAGAAATAAATGATGGAGACACAAGCATGCCAACAAATACTTAATGCAACATTTTATGGAGACAGACAGACAGATTGTGAGAGAAAGAGAACAAGAAAGAGGAGCAAAGAGGAAACTGAGGGTTAGGTTTTGAAATCCTCAATGAAGTTGCAACATGAGTTTGGCATGGCTCAGACTGATGCCTGGAGATCATGGAAAAGCCCCTCTGACCTTTTCCGAAGAGGCTGGCCTGGAGCAGAGGAGAGGTATAGGTAGACTACCCAGCAGTTCTCACTCACTCTGGCAGAGCTCCCAATCACTGTTTTGTCTGAGTTCTGGGTGCGGCATTAAGTCCTTTTCCTGGATATTGTATTTCATGTGTTTGAATTATCACTGCGGCAAGCTAGAAACTGCAGCTGAGATGCAAACTTTGGCATGCACTGGGTGCAGGATTGGCTGCAGATGGTCAGCCAGCCTTAAGCAGAAGTTAGTGGCAAACTAAAAGTACGTCCAAAAGGAAGTAGGAATAATTTAAAACTTAATCAGTCCTCAGTGGGCTAAAGACAGTCCCATGAGCAAAATGCGGTCTAACCAGAAGTGCAGTTTCCCACCTTGATCAGAACAAGTTTTTACTGTGTGAAATCCCAGAAAATACTGAGAAGCTTCTTCTGAGTCTCAATAGGAGATGGAGTGGTCAGGATGCCAAACACCTCAGCGCTGTTAGTTCAGAGCCATTGTATACACTGGGGTTCAGCTGCTGGGTACTTTGCAAGAGCTGTTGAACATTGAATAGGTGGCTACAGAGCTACAGAAACGGGGCAAGCATAGAGACAGCTCTAACTCCCCTGCCATGGACACCTGCACTGTCTTGAGTGGTTTTTTGCTAATGAAGGCAGGTTAGTTAAATGAACCTGACCTGTTCAGCCCCCGTTTACCTTTGTCGGGGTCCAAAAGCACCAGCAACTGCAGCACAGCTCTGAGGGTCTGTTTTGTTGTGGACACCACCTGAGTGCGAGGAATGAAATTGAAGTGAATAAACAGCCTCATACCATAAGGTCTTTCTTGGCTTTCCATCAGAGAAGGCAGAAACTTCCAAGGAATTTGGGAACCCGGGATTTCGAGTATTAACTGCACCTGTTTGTAAGTGAGAAACGTGCACCGTTCCACAAGGAGCTGATATCAAAAGACCTGTGGGAGGCAAGTAGACAGGGAGGTTATTTCAGGGTCAGGTAAAGACCAAAACAAAAAGAGGTTTGCTTTTTTATTTCTTTTTTTTTTTTTTTATTACAGGAAGATTTTTTTAAAGTAGAGGGTGGGAGATAGATGTTTAAAGAGAGTGGTCAGAAGTCTGTCTTAATTCACAGGAAATCACTTTCTAAGGACAAAAATGAAAACTTTTTTATTCCTTCCCTTTTGAGTCAAGAAACCTGAGCTGGAAAAAAAAAATAATAATAGAAATCCCTGAGCCAGTTAAACATGCAAATAGAATTTATTTTATTTTCAAATTTGTAAGTGTATCAGGGTAGCCAAAGGGCCTGGGCCAAAGCCATTGCTGGGGGAGCTCCAGTGAAGCAAATGGAGCTGGAGCCAAGCTGATCCTCGGAACGATGCCACGGAGCTGTGGAGGCAGGGCTTTGCAGGCAGCCATCAGGCTGTGAATCCCAATTAATGAATTTTGAGGCCAGCCGACAGCTGTCTGTCCTTTGAGTTACCCCTGAGATGGATTTGGCCCATTTGAATTCAGGTTGCCTCTACTTGAAGGTGGAAATTTCTTCCCAACTATCACTGAGTGCCTTCTCTGCTGAAGAAAAGGTATTAAGAAGTCTCCTTGTCACCTCTCTGGTGCTTCTGTGCACCTTGACCTCTTGAGACACTTTTATTTTCCCAAGACACAATTATTTTCTGCTCAAATGAAATCACCTGTAAAATCCTCAGTGGGTCCATCGCCCTCGTTTCTCTCTCCAGGACCATCTTGGCCTTTTTTAGCAAAGAGCAAGATACCCTAAGGCTGAAAACCATCCAAAAAAATCAAGACTGAGCACATTTGGTGTAGAACTCATGCAAAAAAGTTTTACATTGAGTACTAACAATATGCACGGCTACGAACAAGCCACTGGTGCGCTGCTCACGGTGCACAAAGCCACCCAGCCTGCCGGCACCATTTGATGTGCGGTATAAAGGCTCCAACTGTCCTCTCGGACCAGTTTTACAATAGCACGACTCCGCTTCCTCCGTGATGGTTGCTCCTGATTTAACAGAGCACAATAGAAACGTAGCTGTGGTCTAAAGAAACTGCTCTGAGAGTCTGCTGTGCTTGTGGAGAGAATGGCAGCCTTTCTTCAGCTGTCTGGAGGGATATCCTTCTCTGCTAAGCTCTCCAGAGCGATTTGGGAAGCCCCTCCAGGCAGCTTACCATAACTTTTCAGCTCTATAGGGCCGTTCCTGTGGGGGAAATGCTTCTGAAGTGCCCACGGCTTTGGGAAGCGATTGTGTTAAGTCTGACCCTTCCTCTGATCTTGTCTCTCCTCTGGCAGGTGTCCACGTCCTGAGCTGCAGGAACAATCCCCTGATTATCCCCGTCATCCATGACCTCAGTCACCCTTTTTATCACACCCAGGCTGTCCTCATTAGCTTCAGCTCCCAGTTTGTGGCCATCTCCGGGGTGGCCCTGCGTTCCTTCCACAACTTCGACCCCATCACCATCAGCAGCTGCCAGCGAGGACAGACCTACAGCCCGGCGGAGCAGAGGTGAGCCTGTCAGCCTGCTTCCTTCTGCCTCGCCACCCACCGCCCCCCGCGCCGCCCGCCTGCGCCGGGGGTTAAGAGGAGGCAGGAGGGGCACAGCAGCTGAACCCTGCTGACCCTTTTGTGTCGCCGGTAAAAAACCGGCAGTGTTCTCATTGATCAGGATGGATGGGACATTTAACCCGCATGGGATACTGTTAGTGAATTATTTCCTCTTCCTTTCTCCTCCCTCCTTTATCCCAAGCTTGGAATTGGGGCCAGTTAACTCTCCATACGTTCCCCAGTACAGCATCGTTTTTGCCACTCACACACCGGCTTCGATCTAAACCGCTTTGTGCTGCTAAAGTGCTACAGGGACCTCCCACGGAAGCGGTCGCACAGAGACAAAGTGATGCTTGTGCCCCGGTGGGGCCAGATCCTGCAAGGTACTCAGCCCCGTGCGGCCGGTGCTTGGCCACCAGCATTTGTGGTGCTTTTATGGCTGGGTAAGGGCCCTCAGTACCTCTCCGGATCCAGCCCATGTTCTGAAAAGCTCTGTGGGACCCCCCAGGATGAAAGGTTTATGGCTACCGTTTTATTCTTGTTGTTATTACAGACACATCAATAGATCACCACCAACCCCTCTCAGTCTCTGCTTTACAGCATCCCACAGAGATTGTGACCTTTTGTGGCCTCTGGTGCGGCAGCTTCATGGATCCTTTCAGCGAGGCAGTGAAAAGAAGAGGGGAGAATTTAGCAAAACCCCTGAAAGAATAATTTTTTTTTTCCCTTTGTGAATTCAAAGTTGTGAGCAGTCGTCATACCATAGCGGCAGCAACAGTAAAACAAGTTGCATATCCCGGCAAACCTCTGCTCAGCCTCCTAAGCAAGCTGTCAGGTTTTTTGATAATGTTCTGGCTTCTTTTTAGGGCCTGCTTTTATTCCAGGAAAGGCGGGAGGGTGAGAAGGGGGAGAGGGAAGGGAAAATAAAATGTAAAAAAAAAGGAGTATATCTATAGCTAAATCAATCCAGTCAGTGTGTTCTGACCTAGATTCAAGGAGTCTGATCATTCTGTGCAATAGGTTGTATAAATTCAGAGGCCCAAAGACAGCAGGATCAAATTTCAGATGAGAAGTCTAGTTGTGGAAGTTTGGCCAAATCCCAGTGCAGGAGCGGGACAGAAAAAGAGCGAGAAAGACCCACTGGAAGGAGATGGTGAGAAGCAACAGGGAGCTCGAGAGGGCTGAGATGCAGGGCCACATTCCTCCCTCTCAAGTTTTCAGTAGGAATTGAATCATTTGTTCACTTATGAAATTAGAAGTGCTCTGTGTTTAGAAAGTTATTTCCTTAATAAAAAATGTATTCCCCTTAGGCAAAGCTTCAGTGAGCCTCTGCAGCCCAGCAAACTAACCTTTAGAAATCTCTTGAAGAAGAATCACCCACCATTTGCCTCTTCTTTTTCTTCTTGATTTTTTTTTTGCATTGTTTTGTTTTCGTGATGCACTGAACCATCTCAGGCCCTTGCTCTCAAAAACTTCCGTCAGAGCCTTGCTCGTTCAAAGTAACATTTTAGGTCTTGCAGGTTACAACGCTGGATTGATCATGAAGTTTCCCATGTCAGTCAAGGAACTAGAAACTCTCTGAAATAAACCCCTGATCCAAAGCCAATTGAAATTGGTGGGTTTTTTTCCATTGTTGACAGTGCTATAGTGGAAAATCCCCAATTTGCCTTGTGATGGGATTGCTTTGGGTGACCGTGTATGCTTTCTTCTGTACAAGAAATTCTAAGCAGTTCAGGTATCCAAGATGTAGAGAAAGTTGTGCATTAAGTTGTGCAGCCAGGGAATAGGTGATGCCTTTGCTGTCACCTGCCAGGTTTTCCCTTTGTTATTTTACGCACTCCAGGAAGAACATAAAAAGAGGGATTTTTTAAGTTTATTCTTAACCAGTTCAGAAGCTGGATGTGGGTTTTCTACCTCCTGTGCTCATGGTCTCCTCATCAGACTCCCTTTGAGTTCCAGTCCCACACTGCCCATCCTTCCCTTCTCCCCTTTCCCCACTGGTTGCATTTGCCTAATATGATTTTTAAAATATTTATTTAATTTTTAAAGGAACTTTCCTTCCTATGTGTAAGCATCAATTTCACTGCTTTCATTTTCCTTAGGTCAACATGGATATTTTTGCCTGCTTTTTGGCTTCTCTCTACAAGAGAGATTATTTCTCTGTCTTCAAGGAGAATTATTTGGGTTGGAGAGGATTTATAGCCAGATACAGACACTTCTAGGCAAGGGTGCAGATTTTAAATATGTGAGGGAAAAGAAATATATCGGCCCTTAAAAGTTAACACAGCTTGTATTTTGAGGGTGAATGGATCACTCCCATGGGTTAGTGACAACTTAACTGAAAATAAAACATGCACTCCTGCTTCTTTCTTAAAATATATATTACAGTTAATATTTTAGAAGAGAAAAAGGAGCTTAAATGCAAAAGTCCCATTGAACTTTATAGGTAGTTGTCCTCAGTCATTGTTAGCTCTTTTGAAAATCCATTCCATCCTTCTGAAGACATTTATAGAGGGTTTGAAAAAAAAAATACTCTGTACTTTCCAGTTGTATTTTTCCAGTTGTTGGTTTTTCTGCTGCAGCTGACCACAGGCTCTTTTTTGTTTTCAGCAAAGTTTACCTCACTGCTGGAGATGTGCTGTAAAAACGACATGCTTTATTTCCACATTGCATCCTTAGACCAGATATAATGGCCCAGTTAGTTCTTCTCTTGCGCTTTATAGCTCAAATTATTATACTTTTATTATTTCCTATTTAGCCTTGTGGAGTGGACAGCGAAATAGGGTGTGCAGAAGCAGAGGTGTAATTTCCCACCCCGCAGTCACTCAAGCAGCAAGAAAGCCTGGTGCGTTGGGGCTGCCTTTGACAGCAGTTCTTCAGAAATCAGGTTTTTGTCCTTTGCACCACGTAGGAAACATCAGCTGGGGGTCTCCCATCCCTGGCAAGGCAGTTCTTGTGAAATGCTGCTTTCCCTCGGTGGCGTTTCCCTGCCACGTTCACAAGACCCGTCGCCTCTTCCACCCTGCCTGGTGCTGTTTGCTCCTCTCCTGGAAACTGCAGGTGGGAGGTGTGAAAACCCAGGTAGATACCCCAATTTAGCTGTCAGAATTGTGGATTTCAGGAGTTTCCAGCTTTCTAATCCTCCATTAACTCCATGTTTGCAATGAAGATAAGCCTCCCTGCCCCTGGAGCGGGCTCTGGCTCTCTGGTGTGCATGCCCCATGTTGGGCAGCTCCTTGGGCTTTCTAGTTAGTGTAGCACAAAGATTTTCTTTTCCTTTGTTTGGTTAAATCTTAGCACAAACTCACTGTTATGGCTGCAAAATTGCTTCTGCAGGGGAGATTTTGGGTTTACCTTCCTCCATAAGTGTGCACATCTGGGCGTTTGACAGCTGGGGGGGACCAGCACTGTAGACCAAGACCCACTCCTGGCCAACATGCCATCACCTGCCCTTGCCCTGGCCTCCGTGGAAGGCCATCCTCTGAGCTTCACCCTTTGCTGCCCCGAACAAGCCCCGGGGAGATGTCACCCACTCCAGCTCTTCTCTTTGTCTTGTTCTCTCCTGCTGTCAGCTTCCCCAACAAGAAATGATGAAGATAAATCTTCAGCAGTGGAACAAATGCAACTGCCCTTTATAACTCTGGTTATTTTTTTTTCTTTTTTTATTGGGGGGGGGGGGGGGGGGGGCAGAAAGGGTTTCCTCATCTCTTTTTTTGTGATTTAATGCAGCTTTCTCTTTCCCGATTCAGCCGCCTTTCCCCTGCCCTGCATTCTGTCATTAAGCGCAATCTCTGTCAGCTTGCTTCTGGTGAAATTAATGAATTTCTCACAGAACTGTTAATCATAGAAGCTTTGGTCCATGACATGTATTATAATTCAATGGGTTTTTAACCTTCACCCCATTTTGGTAATTGGCAAACGGCATCATTTGGCTTTTATTAAAGTGGAAGGCAATGCATTTTCTTTGTTTGCCTGGACAGACTCTGGCAGGGAGACCTGCAGGGCTGCTAACACCCAGGCACACGGTTCCACTTCCAGGCTGGCAGGGCGAAGGGGCTTTGAGAGCTTTATCAGTTCAATATGGACCCCCCCGACGGGCAGGAATATCTCACACAACGAGGTGCAGGCAGGCTGAAGGCAGAGCCAGTCCCCAAGGAGAATGTTGCCCTGCCAGTGGTGGGGACAGTGGTGAGGATGTGGTGGCTCATGCCTCTCCTTCCCCCACAGCTTACCTGGGGTTGGATCAAGTGTTTTCTGTAAATCTCTGGGTTTATCCACATTCCTGAGCCTGGCAGTTTGAAATAGGGTTTTGCTGTGATTGCTATCGAGGGTCAGGCCCAACGGGACTGCAGTGAGATTGCTGAAGGAACCATAGGTGATGCTACTCATTTGGTCACTCTCGTGGACCAGATTTGAAGGCAAACGCCTAAAAGGAAGGGGTTTGATCCTTCTTCCAGTGGCACAGTCAGCACAGGTTCACTGGTCCCCATCCAGCCCCAAGGAATTGGGTAGATGTTCTTCGAGATTTTGTGTTAGTACAAGGAGACCAGTGTGTTTTAGCTGAAGACTGAAGAAGATAAATTCATTGCCACCTTTGCAGTTCATACTTTGTTTTATTTCTACAACAAGGAATGTGGCTAGCAGCCTTTGCTTTTCAAGATGCTGCGTATATATTTGGATTAGAGAGAGAGAATCTGCTCTTGCTTTTAGAGGAATCTCTACAGAGTTGAAGGCAAACCCACTGTAAGGATAAATCTGTTAGAAAAACTCTGAGAAGGCTACACGTGTGTGAGTTGTATGTACGTATGGTGGTGTAGAACAAAACCAAAGTATGCTTCGGATCTGCAGTCCAGGCTGGCCTGGACTGTGGAAAAGGAAGTTTTTCCTGTGTACAATAGATACTGATGTGGCTCTTCTCATAACAAGTGTATACCATGAGCTTTTATGCTTACATATGCATATATATGTGTCAGAGCTGTCACGAAGGAGACAAATAATTAGGGCAGTATGTTAAGATGAGTTCTTGGAAAAGTGCTTGACCCCAGGGTTAGGAAGAAAAAGTTTGGCTGCTGTAAGCTTTTCGAAAGAGGAAGTCCTGGATTGTTTTTATGTGAGGAAGGAAGAGTTCCACTTAATTGTTATAATTCTCTATAAACATGTTAAAATACAAATGTTTCTAGGATTGTGTCACTAAGACCCCAATTTAGCAAAGCCCTTAGCTATTTGCTTACATCCCCCTGTAGTCAAATCTTTCAGTGGGACTTAACCGTGCTTTTGAAGTTAGGCACATATTTAAGCACCTTGCTGAATTGGGGCCAATATTGGCACAGAGAAATAAAGATTTAGAGGCTAATGACTGAGCTCATTTAGATTAGGGATGGGCAGAATGGATTTGAATAAACTAAGAACTGGCTCAGAACTTCAGCCTGCGTGTGAAGCTAACTCAGTTCAGGGCTTTTTACATCATCAGAACGGTTTGCCTTGATCTGTATTTTTAACATGGTGCAGGCAGTGGAACGCATGCAAGAAATCCACTGCTCCTTGCACACACCTTGGCATGAAAATGTTGCTTTAGGAAATCATACACTACCAGGGCAAGAACAGGAGCTGAGGTGGACCTAGTAAAATAAATAAACACTGTCAGGGCATATCGCGGGCACTGACCTTGTTCATTACATATGTATCAGTAAACCATTAGAGTGGTCCTTGGGTCCCTGGCATAGCTTTCATCCAGACCAGCTCATACTCTGGCAAGCAATTTCCAGGTGCATTTGGGGAGTTAGGATAGACCAGGGATGATTTGAAATAGGCAGTTTTGATGAAGTCGCCCAATTTTGATTGCGAGAAAATGGGATAAGCTGTCCTATGCCAGGAATCAACATGAGTTAAAGTAGAAGTGATTTCATTCTCAGATACTGTATATTGTTTCTTTCCTGAGGAATGCACAGTTTCTGGAGCATGTGATGATTAACCACTGTTAAATGGCAGGACCCATGCAAGAGCTTCTGTAACCCACAATTCTGCAATATGGATGTGATGGGTTCTTTGTCTAAACTTCCTACTTGGAAATATTAATTTCCCCTTCTTAATTCTGCATTTGCAGAACTCAATTCAGGATCATGACTTCAAAATTCATTGGGATTTACAGCTGACAGTAGCTGATACCAAATTGGAACCAGTAGCTAGAGAACCAGAAATATTTAAATTGGAAACATTTGGTGGCAGTGGTTGTTTTTTTACAAAAAGTGAATGGTTGTATTGTTTGTCACTGAAGTCATTCATATAGAGTTACAGACAGAGCGAGCTGCCCAGATGATCTGCTAACTGAGGCATAATCTGGAGCCTGGAGGGGGTGGCTAAAAATGTTCCCTGGCCATTTAAGAAGACCACAAGGGGACTAGTAAACAGAAAGAAGAACATCACAATAAGTGTTTCTTAATGCCTTTGTCTGTGGCGTTTCAGTTCTGTAGGACTTCTAAGCCCAGGCTTGCTCATCTGGTGTCCTGATATGAACTCAAAAAACCAGATTCTTTTTCCCCTTTACATTGATGGAAATGAAAAGCAACGCCACTGACTGCGGTGACGTTGCTCCAGATTTCCCTTTGTGCAAATTGCAAAGGTTTTCTTAGGCTCATCCTTCCCCCTGAAGCCATTCGAGGCTGAATTCAGTGCTACATCAATGTGTAGCACGTTGATTGACATAAGTATAAAATGAAATAGGTCTGCTATTATTTTATTTTTCCAACTTAAGTGCAAAAAGGTTTTCAGATTTTGTGGGAGTTTTGCAATGGGCAGTCAAGGTTTGCAATATGTACTTCTGAGAATGACTTGGCAATAGTGCTTGCTTTTTTCCTCAATGAGTCAACTTCCTCGTCACTGGAGCCCTGGCACGGGAAGAACTTGTATTGCAGCCTCACCATCTGAAAAATGGGGGGGAGCAAAGTGACAGTTAGCCTTCATGGGTAGGTGTAACTGGGATGTGTAGGGAGGGTTCAACAAGATATCATTCATCATTTATGCTCTCACTCAACATCCATGTTCCGACATTCTTGCTAAGGTTAACTGGTGACTTACTCAACTAGCAGTGCTGTGGGGTCAATAAGGTACTGCTCCGCTCGGGGAGCTGCAGTATGTGAGGCTCCCCGGGGTCTGCTGCCGAAACAGAGTGAAGTCTGCGGTTCGCACTCCCAGGCGATTCTTGTTGGGCATTTACAATTGCACGTGGCTGTTGTCCTCACCTCATTTCTCTGCAAGAGAAGACCACCTGGGCACTATGATACACTGTCCACTTGTTCTTCCTCCGTCTCATTCACAGTCTTATTGATTGGTGCAAAGTGAAATCAACAGCAGCTTAAATTTGTATGTCAGGCTGTGAATTTCAGTGACTGGAAAACATGTGTGAAAACCTTGGTATGGGAGGTGGGGGGGGCAGATCCTGCTGAAGGCAGGCTCACTCTGTGTAGGTCAGTTCTGGCAGAGAATCATCCATCCGTTCTGCAGAAGTAATGAGCGTCACAGTTGTAGTGCTGATAGACTGGGTGCTGTTTGTTGCATACAAGGGTATGGAGTTGGCCAAGACAGAGGTGGAATTCTCCTTTCTCAGTCCTGTCAGCAGCAATACTTTGTGCACAATGAGGAAATAAGATCTTTCTGAATGTAAAAATTGTTTATGGCTCATCGCACTCCAGGGAAGGGCCGCCACTGAACAAGCAACCTTAAATTACAAGCAGCGGGCACTTCCCATATAGCACTAGTCTGGGACTGAGAAATGAGTTGTGGAGGTACATAATACTGTCGTTTAATCTGATCTAGAGCTCAGTAGAGACATGTGCAGATGTGCTTCTCTATCAGTAACATGGAGATAACAATACCAGCCCAGGTGTCTCACAGGGGTGTCATGAAAAGTAATTAGATAATGTCTGCACAATGCTTTGAACACAGCAAAACACCATGTACATGCTAAGTCCTGTGCTTACTAAGGTGGATGGGGTTTTGGTGGCTGTTAACCCTTTTTCTAAGACAGGAAGAGCTTGCTTGTAATCCATTTCAAAATATGTGTATTGTGTGCTTTCCCTTCTTTCTGTAACTTTCTGTGTTTCGGGTTCTTACCTACCCATGTAGATGGTGAAATAAGTCAAGGTTTTCCCTCCTCAGAATTAGTTTAACTGTATTTAATTTAAATTCATTTAAATTTTCAGCAGAGGCATATCACCTTGTAGGAATCCTTAACCCTAGAAATTTTGTCTCTAATCCAGCAAAACGTCATCATGGAATGGTTTGGGTTGGAAGGGACCTTGGAAGGTCATCTAGTCCAACCCCCCTGCAATGAGCAGGGACATCTTCAACTAGATCAGGTTGCTCAGAGCCCCGTCCAGCCTGACTTTGAACGTTTCCAGGGATGGCACATCTACCACCTCTCTGGGCAACCTCTGCCAGTGTTTCAGCACCCTCATTGTAAAAAATGTCTTCCTTATATCTAGTCTAAATATACCCTCATGCTTTAAGACTCAGCATTTTCATTGCCCTTTAGCTGAGGGACTGCCCCATACTCACATTTGAACATGTGCTATAATGTTTGACTCAGGTCATCAGAGATGGTGAAAGATTTTGTGTCAACCAGACATCTCTGTGTATACAAAAATAAACCATAAACCTCTTTTTACAAGTTGTGCTAAATGTTACAATAATTTACTGTAGGGAGAACAGACAGTTTCCATCCAGGGAAACATTTTATGGATGGCAGGAGAGCAACCGGAGAGATCTGAAATGACAGCATGCTGCTGAGCTTGATAAGAGCTTATCAACACAGCTACACAGCTGATGTTTGGTGTTACTTGTGAAGTGGAATAAAATGAATGTGTTGATTTCAATCGAGTTTCTCAAAGATAAGAGTGTCGATCACAGAAACTCCTCCTCACATGTACGCACATGCACACTTATCACTAGCAATATCGGGCACTCCTGAATTCAGCAGAGATTTAAAATTGGATGGGGCATAAGGACTGCTCTTGGAGGGAGAGTGCTCTCGTGGGACGGATGGATGGATACATGTTGGTGCAGGAGTAGGAAGGCCGCAGTGCAGTTGAATATTGCAGAACAGAAAGTAATTCTGCAGAACTGGCAGGCTCTTCCCTTTTGCCACCAGACCTGTAATTTGCTTTCATTGTCATCACCGTTACCACTGTCCCTGTCCTTAGGAAAACATAACTAGAGGGTGTGCTTGTTGGCAAGGAGCCCTTTGCCGAGTCGGGTTCAGTATGCAGTCTGTGTACCTGCTGCCTGACAAGTGATGAGTTTGTCAGTCAGACACGCTTCCTCTTGTGGAAGGAATTAAATTAACTGAATAAAAATACCACTTCTTGTCTCCCACCTAGCTGCGTCCACTACTCCTGTGAAGCCAACGACTGCCAAAAGCTGGACATTGAGAACGCGCTGCTGAACTGCACCGGTGGCGGGTGGTACAACGGTGCCCAGTGCAATGTGAGCTGCAAGACCGGCTACATTTTGCAAGTCCAGCGAGATGATGATCTCAGCAAGAGCCAGGTTTGTTCTGCTGGTTTTGTATGACCCACGAGACAGGGATGAGCAAACAGATGTGGAGAAATTGAGAAATAACCCAGCCTAAGCACCAAAATCTCAGCTCAGCCTTGGGACAAGGCCTTATCCAAATACTTCTCATCAGAATAGGAGCCATCTGACTCTGCAGGAAGAGGTACTGGCAGTGAGCAAAGCTCAGATGTTCCCCGAATTTAGAAATTTTCAACCCAAAAGGTTCAAATATGTGTTCAGGCCTTCTCTGATCTCACTGGCTCTACTCAGCCAAAGTGTTTCTTGGATTGGTTTTTTGGGGGTGGGATGTTTGGTTTTTTGCACAACCAGTTTCTGGGCAAAATATCTCATTTTTATTCCTTGGGTTGAGGCTAACAATGTCTTAACTCCTTTGCAGTGTTTCAGTCCATCTGCTCCCAACCACACCCTGGCACTGCAGAAATGCATGGTATCAAGGGAGTGGAAAAAGCACCCAAACCTTCTTGCTTCCAAACAAAGCACCAAAAACCTACCCCAGTGGGCCAGGGAGTGCTTTCCATCTTCTCTAAGCCATGCATTAATATCCAGTCCTACAAAAGCAGCATGTCTTGATGCAGTGAGTGGGGTGTTGAGGAAAACTATCAATTTCTTTAAACATTAATAAAAATGTAGGTCCTTCATGCTGGGGGAGGTGGACGAGGTTTATGTGCAGCATGGCTCAGCCTCGGCATGCGACTGGGAGCAGGGTGCCCGGGATATGTGGGTGCAGGGCAGACACCCCAGTTTGTGCTCTCATCTCTAATGCTGCCGGATCCCATGAGTGTGACGTGGGGGTGGTTTCCCCCATCGGCACCTTCTCACGTGTTGTCGGGGCAGCACACACATCTGGGGCCGGGGAGGGTTGGGGGCAGGCGGCCACGCTCAGCAGCCTGTCTGTATTTGTGAAATACTGTGTTCTTCATAAGCTCGCAGAGGGGGGAGACAGAGCGGAGGGGAATGAGTCAGCCCTTTCAACTCAATTACAAAACAAATACAAGACCCCGCGAGCTGGGCCTCTTCCATCCTAATTGGCATCAGCACCAGAACCCCAGCTCCAGCTGAGCATTTTTACAGAACAGAAAACAAGTTCTCAAACGAGCCTGAATGGCTGAACCAGGAAATAGTTGGAAGGGTTCTGTACATTGAGCACACAGGAATCCCAAACCAAATAAAACAGCCTAAACATGTTTCACCAGTGCTGCATTACTTAAACACAAGAAGTACCTTTTGGCGAGGCTCAGCCAACTGTATATGGTTTTGTCCTGAGAAGTTTGGTTTCAGAGCCTTGATCAGACTCATATGACAGGAATGGAGGATTTTAGCACCCCTAGCTGACGTGATTCACTGCCTATTACAACATGCTTCCTCTCGCCCTGGTCTACTACTGCACTTCATCGTCTTTTTTCCACCGATAAAACCCCTGAGGCCAATGGCTTTGTTTTGCTGGGTGCTGTGCATTCGCTGTTCAAATCAGGGAAGGAGTGGAGCATCTTAAGGATATCCATGTTCAGCTAAGCACGTTAAACGCATGCTTTGAAAGTTTATTCATGTGCTTTGGAGATCTGTTGAAAAGGAACGGACAGTTTCTTTCACTATCGTCTTGTTTTATTTCTTTGTGTCAGGTGCTTCAAGCCAGAACTTGTGGAATGTGTAGGCAAGAAATGAATTATCCAAGAAAGTCCGGAATCCGTGGTTTGGATTCCTCGTATTGTGTTGTATTGAATTGCATTGTGCTCCTTCCACAATTGCTTCCCAGCTTCAGCTCCTTTTCTGATCTCAAGCATTTGGAGATGAGATGGGGCATGTGGGTTGTTGTCTATGGTCAGAGGGACTTTCTGCTGTGATTGAGGAACGTTGCACAAAGCTGTTGGTTGTTTCACTGTTGTCGTTTAGTTGAATATTTTGCTTGTTTGACTGATTTGAGGGTCTAGAGCTATTTTTTTCTCATTTAACTGATGGGGGGGCTGCATGAGGAAAAGGAGGAAGGAAGGTAGCTTTGCACATGCTGATGTTTCACACTCTTGGGTAGGTAGGGGGCTGAGGTGAGGTTCAATGTCTCAAAGAGTAGACTGAACATCGGTGGCCCATGACCACTGCATGCCGATGAAGACAAACCAGCGAAAACACCCTGGTTTAGCAGCTGAACCACATTTGTCTTCCGTATTTCACTGAAAGGCAGAAAAAAAGGGTGAACAGAGAATTAAAAGCAAAATTTTCAAAAGCGCCTCAGAGATGTAGGGGCACAAGTCACATTTCAAATCAATCTTTTACATCTGAGGGGTCTTTGAAAATCTTCTTAACAGTTCCTGCACTTTCTGGCCTCTGTGTCTTCTGAAGCCACCATTTTAATCAGTCTTAGGGCAAAAAATTCATTCATCTCTGCTCTCTAGAAGCTCCCATTCCCAAATTCTGTTAAAACTCCATAAAATCACCAAACCCTAAAACCCGTCAGCACTATGTGCAGTAGAAACTGTTTGCTGTTTGAAAATAAAAAAACAGCTGAGCTGTTTACAGACACTTGGGCTCTCTCTCGTCCTCATTTAGGGACTTCAGCAACAACAACAAAAATGGGTTTGCATAGTGATGGAGCAAAATCCTTCATGTATCTTTCTCACAAAGAAGATCTCTGGATGTTTTCATTTCCCCCCCGATTTCTTCCCACCCCCCTGACAACTTCATCGCTCTTTCTTCTCTTCTCCCCCTTTTCCCCCTTTGTCTTTCAGTGCTTTCCTCCCCCTTGTCCTTCGCTGAAAGCCCCGCTCATTCAGTTACTTGTTGTCATCTCTCCTTGAAGCTACCACCACTGCTGCTCTGGTCAAGAGGTGTTATTTAAAACCCAGCAGCTCCCTAATGTTGTGCAAAGGCATCATCAATCATGCCAGGAAAAGAAAGCGCGGCTCATGTGGGTTCAATTAGAGGCACAGTAGTGGGCAGAAGTGGAAGAATACTTAGAGGGGAGGGCACAGCTGTTCATTTTTAAGGAGAGGAAACTTCACACGTGAAGCATCGCTTGAAGAAGGAGCCGGCTGGGATCTTGGGCAGCAGGAAGGAGACATGAATTCTCCCAGGCTGTTAAAAGTCCCAAGAAACAAATCTTTCTGGCACCAGATTTGTTTAAGTTTGCATCCTCTTCACTGTACCGCACACTGTATCTTTGGAGGCCCCCTTTTTTTTTTTCCTCTTTTCTCATCCTCACCCGCCCTCCCTCCTTGCATAAGCTTCGTTTGGAAGGCAGGACATGAAGGGAAGCGGATGCCAGTCAAAGCAGCACAAAGTGCCCAAAGTGACAGCTAATAAACCAGATGAGAAAGCCAAGTGCTTCGTATGGACTGCTGTGAGCTGGGTGACCTTGTCAGATCAGACAGGCGAAACAGGCACGTGCCTGCTCAGGCTTAGGGTGGGAGAAATGCAAAGGCAGATGCAGATGCTGCCACTAAGATGCAATGCCAGACCCGAAGGCGGCACTGCTCGGGCTGAGGCGATTGGAAATACCCCCGAGGTGTGGCGTGGTGTTGAGGAGAGACGGGCTCCTGCTCAGCAGCATGGGGTCCTGCCCCTGGGCACTGCAACGATCTCACCTTCAAGTGGGATGTTGCAAGAGGGAGAAGCTGAAAGCTGGTGGGTGCCATCTATGGTAATTTCCGTGGTAACGTTGTCCTCTGTGCTTTCAGTCAAAGCCACTAGTCTTTGTCTCCATTGTGGGGAATGTTCTCTGTTATGTTCTGCTGCAGAAGCGCATGTGCTCCTATTGCTTGAAGTGATGACATGATAGACATGCTCTAAAATGTGCCATTATTATGTCTGACCTTGAAAACCTCAGCTTCCATCGTACAAAGTGTGGAACAAATTACTGGAAAAAGCTGAGAAGCCAGGGTCTTACCCACATGGGCACAGCTTCTCTGCATGGAAATGGCCTTGCCAGTGTGCCAGGAAGAGGAAAAGCCTTATGGGTCTGGAAGGAGGTGACTGTTCCAGATTTGTTTAGTGTTTTTGTTGGGAAAGTACCGTGGGGAAAAACCCAGAGATGAAAACAGGGAGAGACTTAATTATTATTTTTTTTTTTTTCACATCAAGGTCTGGAACAGGGGCGGAAATAAAGTGCAGTGGGAGAATAGCTCTAATGAGGGATCCCTTCCAAGGAGGGTTGACCCCAGGCACATTGCATTTCCAGCAGGCCATAGTGCCCTGCAGCTTTCTGCTAACAAAGACCATGGCTGCAGCTGAAATACTCTCATGAGTGTTAGCTTGGGCAAAATGTTCTTGCTCGTTTTCTGTAAGGTGTGACTGTCATGCACAGATACTGCTTCTGTTTAAATTTTGGTGCTATATTCCAGATTCTGAATTTGTACTGTTTATTTGGTGTTCTGTAGAGGTACATCTGATGTGCAACCCTGTCGTTAGAGAAACTCCCTTGTGCACCATACCGTGTCTCAGCAGCCAGTATCAGTTAGTAGGAACAATCATTTATTCCTAAACTAGATCACACCAACACTAATAACTGAATTCTTGAAGTTGAGTCTCCTGTCACTGATAGAGCTTCCCTGTGCTCAGCATGGATCCAGCATCCAGCAAGATACAGTGCAAGACTCATGTCTTTTCCATAACATTCGGATAGCCCCTGACATCAATAGCTTGGTTTTATGTTTTAACCTCCTGCTGTCAAGGTGTCCAGCAGCCATGGTGCTGGAGTATTATTTGATGATAGCATCTGTTAAGGGAAATGGAGGCTTTGCTGAGTGCTGGAGCAACCCAGCCTGGAGTGCAAATGTGGTGGTGCTGCTGCTGTGTGTATGCGTTATGAAGACATGGAAATAGGCTATATCATCCCTTCTCCTGTGGCCATCACACCGCAAATTCCTCGAAGCACAGGCATCTTCAAGGCATTCAACTGTCTACACAATATATATACACTTTTTAATGGTGCAGATATTCTGATAAGCAACAAAGGCAGAATTCATCGCCATAGGGAGTAAAATGATTGGGAATGAGAACACAGAGTGTCACTTCACCTGAGCGCTCCGAGAATCCCAGAATGTGCTACTCTAAATTTGTAGAAAAGGCATTTTTTTCCATCAGCAGTGCTCCCTGTTTAAATAAACTCCACGGTCTAGAAAAGGGGTTTTGTGCCCACTTGGGAAGTGTCCAGTTTCTCAGCTCTGGGACTGCTTTTTCCATTCTGAATGCAACCATATATCAAAGGGAGACAGGTCTGAACTTCTGTTGAAACCATTAGGGTGTTTTTGCAAAAAGGGAATCCAGGTCCCTTTGATGTGTGCTAGAAAAATTCCCCTTCCTTTTATAAACCCAGATCAATGGTCGGCGGTGCAAATCTCCTGTGAGTATACTAGCCCTGAATAAAATATTCCCTGGAGGCAGAGGAGTGCTGCTGTATGGCTTGGTCAGATTCCTCACCGGTATCTTCCCCTTCTCATGTTTGGGTTTCTCACATTTCTTTCTCTTCTGTCCCTCTATTCTGGTATGGAGGGAAGAGTCCTACTTTCAGATTCTTCACTTCTATTTTTTTAATAATTTTTCCTTTGTAATTAGAAAGTGGATATGTTGTTTATTCTGTTCTCTTTGCCAGCATCTGTTTGTCCTTCGGTCACCCAGTAAATTCTTGAGCTTAGCTTTGGATGAGTGGCTCCGTTACCTCCCCCCCTTTTTTCTTCTCTCTCCCTAGCACTTGAGGATTTCAATCTGCTGCATTGTTTGGATTATTCCTCAAATCCATAGAGGTGTAGCTTCTGTGCAGCTATGATGGTAGAATGACATTAGGGAAGTCAGGGCATAGGCACTGACTCTGTGTTCAACCTCTCAAGTGCCAGGTGAATGTATGGGCAGGATGCTCTTGGGTCTGTCCATTGCAAACTCCTCCGGGAAAAAGTCTGTCTCTCAGGCGTGCATGTCGCCGGTGCCAGGGCAGCAGGGCCCTGAGTTCACGTGGAGCCTCGGGGCACTCTGATAGTAGAAGCCGTAACAGCAGCTGTCAGTATCTGAACACAATGTTGACATGGCCCAGGCCACCTCCCTTGGTACCCCGGTCCAAGGGTGACTGACACCACTTGGGAGAGCCTCGGAGGATGGGAGTCCCAAATGGGTTCATGTCAGGTTGACTTTTCCTTCAAACCCAAGAGTGAGTTTGACTGCTCAGAAGTACATTGGGATCCCCTTGGAGTGGCTGTGTCACTGCAAAGGTGACAAGGACCGGGGATAGCTGTCAGCTCCAAACAGCTCAGATCTGCACGGTCCTTTCTGATCACAGGGCAGAGCAGCAGGCTTCCTGGCTTGTCTCGGGAGGTGATGCAGAGTTCAGATTCTTTGTAGTGCTCTTTGGTGCACTTTGGTGTCTCACCGCAGAGGTGACGGAAATACCTCCTGGTTCTCTGACACTGTTTCTTGTGGGACCTTGGTGGTTTTAGTAGCTGCTGTCCAAATGATGATGGTAGGATCAGGCCCAGTTTTGCTTAACTTCTGAGCCAAAATAATGGCTGTTACTAGGCTTGAAATGGTTTTGATCTCTCCCTTGCTGGCTGTGGTGGCTGTAGGCCTGTGTCTTTTTTCCAGATGGAGTCCAGCATCACCATGACTTGCACAGATGGGAAGTGGAACAAGCAGGTGACCTGCGAGCCCGTGGACTGCGGTGTCCCAGACCAGTACCATGTCTACCCAGCCACCTTCAACTGCAGCGAGGGGACCACCTTTGGCAAGAAATGCTCCTTCACTTGCCGACCTCCTGCTCTTCTGAAAGGTATCGGAGGGTGTCTGTGCAGTGGCCTGAGGATAGCTGCACAGCTAACACAGACTGTTCCTAGTAATATATGTTACTGTTGCTGTTGTTTTAGAATTATTCGTGATATTTTAAGTATGAAGAATTATGAGACTCTATGGGAAGGTTTATTTATATTAGAAGTTAAGTTCCTTTGCATCTCTCTATTACCTTCCTTTGACCTTTCCTTGATCACGGCTGGCCAGGCAGTAATGACTGAATATTGCTTCCATACAACCAAAACATGGAAAAGTCATGGGGATAAATCAAACTGAATTCTCTCATCTTCTTTCCCATGCCTTCTCTGTTTTCTGTGTCTCTCTCCCTTCTATGCCCCCTCATGTATTAGGAAAGGCAAGAGAAGACTGAAAAGTCCCATGTCCCATTGGCACAGTCCCCCATCACTGTTTTTCCTAATCCACCCATCACGTCTCTCTGCACTCATCTTGCTCTACCTCTGACCTTTCTCTTCTCTTCTTGTTTGGGACTCTCTACGATTTTATTTTTTTTTCTTAAAAATAACACACTCTGCTGTCTTCTGTCCCCCCGTCCCCCCCCCATCTTCCGTGCTGTTTTTCTGCTAGCATAGCATCCCCATCATCTTCTCAGCACCATCAACTCTCCTGCTCACTGGCACATAACCCTTTTTGATCTGGTCCTCAGGAAACAAGAAAAGATATCGTTGTTAATTTGAAGGAACATTAGAACCCAATTAACTTGTCATCTTGCAGTGGAGTAATCTTCACTGCTGTTGTCAACTCAGGTACAAATGCTGTATACGCTTTTTTTTGTACATGTGGTATCACCTTTTCTGCTAGAATTCATTGCAAACCCCAGAAAAGGCATGGGAAGTATTCTTCATTTCAGTGAAAGGATACGTTGATTCCTTCATATATCACCAAATTGCTTAATTCTTTTAACTCCAGCTTAGGAGGGTAACCACAAGCAGCTAACACACAGTGAAAGTTAAGACTGCTCAAAGGGGAGATATTTATCAGAATTCCCTTTTTCTGTTCATACACTCAGAGGGTCATCTTCAACAAGAGGTGTTTTTTCATTGAGAATGCCTGGAATTTTTTTGAGGGGGCAGTGAAAATAATGATATTCAACGTGACCAACAAGAGCTTCAGCTGGAGACTCTGGTGGGGGTAGCTGGAGGGACGATGACCAACCCCCAGGTCAGGGGGTGCAGCTGTGGTGTGTAGCATCACTTTTGTCCAGAAACTCTGTGAGCTGTGAGGTAAAGGCACCATTTGGTGTTCAGCTATCAGAGATGACTAATAGATGTTGCCACCAAGCTTCTGGAGAATGGCGTTCGAATGACTCATGCCTAATTCAATCACTGACCACTGACGTCATGACAGCCACTGTTGGTAATGTCACAGCTTATCACTTTGCAGTGGCAAGTATGATATCACCGCGGCTGGTCTGCAGAGCTGCTGCATGAGTCAGAGCAGAGGAGCACACTGGTGCTCTAGAAAAGAGCTCTCTTCTGCACAAAATACCTCTGCAATCATCTGCAGTTGGGGAGGGGAGAGAGAAAGCCAGGGCTGATTTAATGCAGCTTCTCTTATCTTTGTGGGTAGGGCAGGAGGGCTCCTCCACATACCTTCCTGAGCCCTCCAGAGCCTTTTGTTTTCTTCTTCTTTGAATTCCAGCCTCATGCCCCGGCTCTCTTCCTTCCCTCTCAGAGAGATGGCATTGCTCTGGGGTTAGCAGTTTGTCAGTATTATTTTGGATAAGTCCGAAGCTGGCTTACTGTTGAAAATATGCCTTGTGGGTTGAGAAGAGTTCCTGCAGCAATGCTTGGGGATTTCAATAGAGTATTAGGGATTTTTGAAGGGTTAGTGGCTCATAGCTGTGCTTTGTTTCTTAGGAAAAGCTTATTCCTTTTCAACATACAGTATAAAATAACAAAGAATGTAAAATACACTGAGACTAGGCTACTTTTAGCTTAACCTTCTGAAGTCAAGTAGGTCAAAGCAGAGGCAAATAGATCTATTGTACCTTTTACCTTTGAGGTGCTGGCCAAGAAAGCTTCCTAAGGAAAATGAGTCTCTAATGAGTATTATGAATCGTATTTATCACAGTAGTCCCCAAGGACTGAGAGTCCCCAGCTGAGAATGGCTCCTCATTGTGTTGGAGTAGTGACTCTAATACTAACAGATGCTGCTCCAAAAGGCTCAAAATTGAAATAAAAAGGACAGATTCAGAGAAGAGATATAACACAGAAGCAGAATGAAGAATGTAATGGCACCAAACCCTCTGTTAATGCCATGACATTGGAGAGGAGGGGGTTGATGTATGAAGCAAGCTTCCTTTCAGAGAAGAACAAAATAAGGAAAAGAAATACAAAAGATTACAAAGCCAGTGTGGTTTCCCCTATGCTATAGCATTTCCTGAAATAAGCACTGTCTGCCTGTCATGTGAAAACAGTCCTTAATGATTTAATGCCATCATCTGGGAAGAGAAAATGCACAGGACATACACAGTTGAATTTGTCAAACCAACTGAGGTGGCTTTTGATATATTACGGGTGTAACAACATTTTGAAAAAAATAGTCCCGCTGAACGTTGTTAACTTTGCTCACTGTTCTTCTCAGGAAACAACAGCAACTTGACCTGCATGGAGGATGGGCTGTGGTCCTTTCCAGAGGCCCTGTGTGAGCTGATGTGTCGAGCACCCTCCATCGTCCCTAATGCAGATCTCCAGACTACTCGTTGCCGAGAAGATAAGCACAAAGTGGGCTCGTTTTGCAAGTACAAGTGCAAACCAGGTTACCATGTCCCTGGATCCTCCAGAAAAGCGAGAAAGTACGTGAAAGAGTAATGCCCTGCAGTCAGCATGATTCAGAAAGCCAGGAGTTAAACTGATTTTGGGAAAGGGATGGGCTGCTTATAACAGACTATATGTGCTGCAGGGAATATCACTGAGCAAGTCCTTCACGCAGATAGTTGTGCAGTTTCAAGGGGATTTAGGCACCTAGCTCACTTAGGCTTCTTTGAAAATCCTAACCAGTGCTCAAAAATCAGATCTTACCTTAGAAATACCCCTTTGATATGCAGCCTGGGGAGTCCCCTTTGAAACTCAGCAGGAAAGGGTTAGTGCTATCGTATGCTTCTGACTCTGCACAAACCCACTTCAAACCAACCACAGCCCACAAGCCTGGGAAGCAGAGTTTTTGGGAGACGTGTCCAAGGCCAAAAGAGGAGTTTAGGCTGGGCAGCTCAATGTTGGCTTTGCAAATAAACGTTATTTTTGCTCAGAGACCTCATGACGCAGATTCACGACTTGTTCCCCAAGTGTTAAAAGCTCAAGCACACCCATCCCCTGCAACCTGCTAGCAGAGCTTAGAGGCTTTAGAGGCTCTTCGCTGACTCAGCCACTCACTAAATGGTCTTGTTTTTTCTGCACAACAAGGCGAGCCTTTAAGATCCAGTGCACGCAAGACGGCACGTGGCTGCCAGGCGCTTGTGTACCCGTTACCTGCGACCCTCCGCCTTCCAAGTTTCACGGGCTCTACCAGTGCTCCAACGGTTTCCAGTTCAACAGCGAGTGCCGGATCAAGTGCGAAGATGATGACAATCAGTCGGTGAGTCTCTCTTATCCAAATTAGCTCACCCATACAAGCATGGTTTTATCGTATGTTCCCTAAGGACCCATTATTATATGTCTGTGTGCCATATGATAATTTAACTTTATAGAGTTTACAACTATTCAGGTGAACTGTCTCTAAACTTTAATGTTTTTCTGACTGTGAAGGTGTCATTTGGCATCGGGGTCAGATCCTCATTGGCGTAAATCAGCATGTTGCCTTTGAATTCCTACTGATACGAGAAGGTCTGGCCTTTAGTGTCTTGTTTGAAATGCTTAGTTTTCCTCCCCAGAGGTAATTATATTTTGTGAGATAAGTAACTTCTCCTAGAAGTGCTGCTGCTGCTTAATATGCTTGGGAAGAGCAAGTGGGGATGTAGAAGCTGCTGCTACTACAAGCACTGCAGAGAGCAGGGAGTGCTCTGTCAAAGGCCTTTTAATATCATTCCAGATTCTGAGGACATATTAAAAAGGGACCAACACTGCCCTAGAGCCAGTGATCTGAAAGACACCTCTGATGCCTGCTTCAAATGTTAAAAGCCAATTGCTGCCCCCAGTTCCTGCCGGGTTGGCCTGCCCCCTTCACGGGGACAGCAGGCAGAGCCCTGGAGTGTTGCATCAGGGCACCTGGAAAAGCTTTTCTTGTATAAGACTTACGTTGGGTTATAAGCCTTGTGAAATGAGAGTTGCACGCATGGGTGCAGATTGGGTGGGAGCTCTGGGATACAGGGTCTGTGGCTTTGTGCATCTACCACTTGCTCAGACCGGTCAGTGTGAGTACCATTGCTGCCAGTGCAAGGAAAGCGGGGCCACCAGGGTAATGACAACTGGTATAACAAGTTGGTGTTTGCTTTTAAATGAGCTGGACGTGAAGAGGAGCAAGCAGTGGAGTCAGGGTTACAGCAGTAATGAAGTGAGCTCTGGAAAGCGAGAGATAGAGCCATGTCTCTGTTCACTGCAAGGAAGAGTGTAGTGACTGTTCAGCTGCGAAAGCACCTTAAGCAAAGGAGCAGATAACATCTTGAGAAAGGGATTTGCAGAGAAAGGTATTTCCAGATATTCCAGAAAATAGACTACAGAAAAAGAGGGAGGACTCCTGGCACAAGCCAGAACCACTTGAGAGGTGTTAATTATTTAAGGATTAAACCCCACTAAGTCTCTCTCAGCTATATAAGGTGATAATGCACATTGCATCCAAGCAAGAAACCCAGCAGGGATTTTCACAAGAGATTTTGCAGGTCAGGGAACGATGGGCAGTATGTTACTATAGCAATGGATATCCTGGGATCTCTGAGTATGTTGCAGAAACTATACAATAGTATCCTCAAGCACAGCCAGCTCCAGGAACATAAATCAGGTTTCATGGCTCACCTTTAAAAATCATGCTTGAACCCTGGCATACAAATTGCAATGGAAGTGCACCACACTTGCTAAACCAGCAAATTGCGCTCAATTATCACTTAGCGATCTCTTCCTGAATTTGTCACCACGCTGAAAGATCATTACTCAGCTGTACATATGGCATCTCTTAATCACCAGGAACGTAATGGTCATTTAAGCAGGTACCTCCCCTGGCACCCAGAGCAAGGGTCTTCCATTTCTGAATATGGTGCACAAATCATATGAACAGTCAGATCTAAATTAATCAGTCTCTGCCAAACTGGCCCTTAGGTGAGAGTCACCAAGCTGGATCACACCCTGAGTCCATCTGGTCCATTATCCTTTCATATGATTTTCTTATTACTTCTGGCAATGGCCAGATGTCTAGAGAAGGGGAAGCAGGTCCCACGCAGTAGCCTGCTGATAAGACCACTCTGCATCTCGCTAAACATTATGTTCATCAACAAAGCTGAGCAAAAAAGGCATTAGGATATTAAGGACAAGACTAATACTGAAGGCTGCGCAATCTTCCACGCCAGTACCAGGGGCTTGTGCAGATCCCTGTGCAACAACGGCTGTGGGTCGTGGGGAAGAGCTCCTAGGAAAAGTTCAGCAGCCCCACTGGGATCCCAGTATAGGTAGCACACTAAAGGATCCCCAAAGATATCCAGCACAAACTCCAAGAGCAGGTTGGGTATATTGCAGGCAACATGCCTGGCATGTAAAATGGGTGAGGAGAAGCAGAGATCCTGCATGGTTCTCCCACCCAGCAAGGCCCTTGTGGGAGGTTTGGAGCCCAGCCACACCAGACATCCTCCTGTTGAATACCCCACATTACCCCATGGCAGTTAGGCTCGCAGATCCTGCAGAACAGCTTGCGCAGAAATCCCCAATGCCACGACGATAGATCTGACAAAAGATTGCCTATGCACTCCTTTGTTGTTTCTAAAGGGCATGATATTTCCCCTCGGACTTTGGTATTCATTCTTCAGTATCATACAGAGAATCTTTTCTATAAGAGAAATGTCATATTCTATTCCTTGCCCATTCCCACACCAGAGGATTTTTTTCTCCTTTCCACCTGCCTCTGTGCGTGTCTGTCTCAGCCTCTTCGCTTGCTGTCACTCAAGGCAGCCAAGCTCTAAAGAGCACGTTCTGCCCTGCTAAGCATCCCTGCTCGTGTCCTGCTTTCCTTCCTCCTTTAGATGGCCATTGGGGATTCTTTCTTTTTCGAGACAAAGATGGTGCAACTAGTTAGAAAATGGGAAGAGGGAAAAGGTTGTCTACGTTCAACACAAACCTCTCAACAACAAGAGAGAAGGCAAATGGGGTGAATGCTCCTTTATCGCAACTGAAGTGAGTCAGTTTTAAGGTGTAGACCTTGCAGGTAAAGACCCACCTTGTAAAGACATTGCATTGCCCAGAAGAGGCATGTGTGTGTTTGTATGCAGTGCAGGTTTCCTTTTTTTTTATTCTTTGGAAGAAAACTCCTTCTTGCTCCCCAGGGCTGGCAGTCCAAACTGGGGGCTCTTCCAGCTCCAGCAGAACTTCGCTCCCAGCTCAGCTCTGCCCGCTTCTCACTTCTCAGCCTGTCCTTGCTGTTGGTTTTGTGACTATTCTCGTTATCTCCTTCTCTCATTCCCAGGGCCGTGGAAGCAACGTGATTCACTGCCGGAAGGATGGCACCTGGAGCGGCTCCTTTCATCTCTGCAGGGAAATGCAGGGCCAGTGTGCGCTGCCCACACAGCTCAACAGCCACCTGAAGCTGCAGTGCGCCGGCGGCTACGGCATAGGTTTGTAAGCATCAACCCTGGCTGTCTGCCACGGGGGGATGCAGCTCAGGCGGGAGTGGGGAGCAGTGGGACAGGAGACAAGGAAGAGAATGGGAATGAGAGGGAGGAAGGAACGAGCCTGCAGTCCTTGAAGTCACCTTCTCCTGTGGACCTGTTTGCCTGAGTGAGAGGCTGCTATGGGAGGCTTTTCAGGGAACTGCTTTTAGGAAACATGAAGCTTTGAGAAGCCAGGCATCATGTAACATGCTCTGATTGCCTGCTTCTTGCAGTGCTTCCAGTTTTATCTTGTCCTTTCTTGGCCAGCTGGTTTTAATTGGCAGCCAGCACGCCAGACTATGCCAGAGACACATCTAGTCCTCAAAATATAGGGAGAGATTGTACCTGCATTTGCTCTTACACTTTTGTAATGTTCCTCTCCTTCAACCACATGCACACACACATGCCCCAGAGGCTGAAAGGCAGGAAGCTGGCCAGGAAGCACAGCACCAGGATAATTCAGGTCTCTCCAGAAAGAATATGAGACCAGCTGAGCATGCCCTTTGGTATGACAGTTGTTTAGGACCTGTTGTAAGGCTATGTTTTCCCCCTTCCTTCTGGGGTGCTTGGTCACTCTGCAAGGGGTGATGACTGCCTGCGCTCAGCTTTGCTTTGTGTCACCCAGGCAGAGGGAGGGATAGATGACACACTGAATTGTAGACACTATATTGTATTTTCAGCCCCCATTTCTGAGGTCTCCCTGCTGTAAGGGCTGCAACGGGAGCTGCGCTGGCTGCAGCCTGCACAGACTCGCAAGGCCCCTTCCTGCAGCCCCACTCCCAGCCCCTGCCAGCCCCCTCCTCCCTCCGCCTGTCCCTTTGAACTTGGGAGAAATTTCCTCGTTTTGCGGCTCCCTCATTATATCGCAGCCATGCAAGGGACCACGAGCCTCCTTGTGTTCCCTCCCTGGGGAGGAGAACACGACCTGGATGAGATCACCACTCTGTAATGATGCCAATTACAGATCATATATCAAAACAATTCCAACCCGCTCCTTTCCGTAAGTGTAAATAGCGTGGCAGAGCGCGGGAGAGCGAGCGGTGAGCAGGCTGTGGCGACTCTTAATGTGGTGAGGCGTTTTACCCTTGAGACGAGGTTACCTTCCAGGGCCGGCCAGGTTTTTGCAAGGAGAGAAATACCAGTTCCTGGTTTGGAGGGCAGCATCTCGGTGCTGGAAGCAGGAGGACCTACAGCTGCCCACGCAGCGGGTGCCTGCCAGCCCGCGGTCCTCTCCCAGCCCTGCCGGGGTGGCTGTCAGCAGGTGCCGATCCCAGCTGCCAGGTCTGGTGGGCCTGATCCTGGGATGGGACCATGCAGCCCTCCTGGAGGTGAAGGACTCATGGGCCAGATCCTCCACGAGAGCGTGGTTCTCACTGGAGAGGGAGGAAGAGCTCGGTGAGGGCACAGCGGCCGTTGGCTCTTATCCTCAGCAGATGGAGACATACCACACACTTTGCTATTCTCGCCCAGCACCACCTTTCGGGATCAGGTTGTTGGGGTTTTCTTCTCTTTGTGTTTTTGGAAGCCTGATCGATGTCCTTCCAAGAAGGTGCTCTCCTGCCACTCACTCGCAATGGGGCTGGTGTCAAGGGGCCTCATCCAGCGGGTCCCTGGAGCCACTACCATGTGTGCTGGGAAAGCAAAACAAGCCCCAAGCGCTCCCCGTCTTGCTGGCTCAACAGCCCAGGTCTGCTCCGCTCCTGCTGACTCCTCCATGTGGGAGTATGTGAGAAGGCAGAAGCAGGTGGGGAAAATAATAGCATCCAGCCATGGTCACTATGAATCCCACACACCTTCGGTAATTCCTCAGACACCTAATCTGCCCTTCCAGGCTGAGGTGTGTGTTGAGCCAAAGGTTCAGCTCTCCAAACCAGTGCGGAGATTAATTCCTCCCCCAGCGCTGATTGGAGTGCAGAAATCCTAATGACATGTTTGCAGCAGCTGTGCCATTCAAGAGTGATTTTCCAGGGGGGAAATGGTAATGGTCCAACACACTAGGGCTTACGGTTGTGTCACCACAGGGCTCTGGGATATTGCTGCAGAGTATCGCAGCATGTTTTAATAAAGAAAGGACAGGATTCCCACTGGGCATGACAGTTAATCAGAGAAAAAGCAGGTTTATGTGTGAACAAAGCCATCATTACCTCTCTGCGTACTTCTTATCGACTGTGGGACTTAGGTGATAGCTCGTCTGCAATATCATTAGGCTTGGTCACCCTCCGAAAGATTATTATTGAAGGTCTGTAAATTTGACAGATCAAATGGTAGGTTTTTGTCATGTCATAGGTGAGATGAGTTCGACAGCCTCTGCTTAATCAGTCCCATTGCTTGAAAGAGCAGTTGAAATGGAAAAACCTTCACATTTTCTTGATGATCTGAAAGCACAAAACCTGACCTCCTTCTTGGAGTTAATAGCCAGAGAAATACCTAGATATGCAGCTCATACAAAAAGGCCCCGGAATATCTGCCACCCCCACGATCTCCTGCTGAGATGCAGGGTTGTACTCAGCATTTCATTTGTGGCTAGAAGATATGTGATAGTTATGGTTGACTGCTAATTGCAATTTAGGAAAAACGAGCCCTAATCCTGTCCTTCAGCTGGAAGGATGCTGAAAGGGTCAAAAGCTGCTTGCTTTATCCTTTAGCTTTATCCTCTCTGTGTTTCATGCAGGCACGGAGTGTACCACCTCATGTCTGGATCACAGTCACGAGCCCATCCTCCTGCGCGTGAACGAGACTGTGCAAGACATCCAGCACTGGATGAACCCTCAAAGAGTGAAGGTCAGTGCCTGATGATTTCAGTATATCCCTTATTGCGTGTTTATGTGCAGTGAGTGAACAGCGTTACCCATGCTTCATTCAATGAGGGCAATACATGGGGAATTCTGCCCTTTAGAAAAGAATTCCCGATTTTTGTTGTGTCTTTGCGTGTTGTTCTGGTAACGTGGTGGCTTTCTCCAAGCTGCTTTCTCTCTGTGATTTCCCAGTGAAAGTCAGTTCAAGGTAAAGGCTTGTCAAAATCAGTGTGCTCAGATCCACCCAGCACCAGTACAGTGGGGCTGATCTCTAAACATGATTCATTACACAGGAAGATGTGATGGACAGTGAGAGAAAGGGCACTGGCCAGATTTTATTTTCTTCCTTCTTTTCAGTGTTTTGCATTCTTTGAGTGGCAGGGCTGGATTTTTCTGCACTGCTTTTGGATGACAAAAGAAGCTGATACAGAGGGTATTTCATTTCCCGAACCAGCAGAGCTGGCTGAGTCCTCCCCCCACCCCTTCGCCCGCATGCGAGAGATGCCTGCTCAGCACAGCCCCTTCCAGAGGTCACCACTTATTCCTCCTGCCTGCTGCAAATGCACAGGCAGCATTAACCGCTCACGGCACTCCGTCCTGTGCGCCCTCCAGTGCGTGCCGGCATCGGTCTGCCCCACTGGGGACGTGCACACCCATGTACAGCGCCTTGCACACACGCTCACCCCTGCACATGCCTGCCAATAGTGCCATGCCAGCAAATAGCTGCTTGGTTTCATGCACACACTTGGATACTAGCGAGAGACACACTCATCTACCTCTTTCTGAAAACCCTCACGCCATCTACAGAAACGTGCCCTCCTGCCTAGAAGCGCGTGTAACCAGGCGCTTGTGCCTACGCAGTATTTCTGCAGGTGTAGACGTTTATCTGGACACGCTCAAGCGCGTGTCGGAAGACGCTGGCACATCACGTGTCACCAGGGTGCAGGTTGCTGGTGGTGCTTGAGCAAACCCTGTCGGCTTTTACATACTTGGCCCTGGCTTTGCAGGAGTCTGTTTTACACACTTGAACTCCATTTAGGAGGAGAACAAGCAGCCAACACAGCTCCAGCATGTCCTGAGCAGCTTTGACAGTCTATTTGCTTCTCTACATGCCTAAATATGTACCCAGGGTTTGGGATTTTTGAAATCTGGCCTTGGCTGTGGATAGCAAGGCGCTCCAAAAATCTCCGCCACTTTATACTTCCCTATTTCACACGGAGCAATAGAATAAATCCTGGGAAGGGGTGGGGAACCTAAGTCCAGAGAATACGACAAGCTCATAGTGTCCTTCCCAGCTTCCCATTCACTCCAGACGCCAAGATTATATTACTGCCTAAGCCTAGGCTTTGCCAAGTTTCTGGCATGAAACATAAAGAAAACCCCTCTCTCTGTATTAGGGGCAATTTCTCACTGTCCCTTTCCCGAGTGCTAGACTTTAAAGTGGTTTTGTAATTCATGGTGAAATAAAGTGACAGCTTCCCTCCCGTTCTCTGCCGTGCTCCTTCGTTTATTGATGCGGGTACACAGAGGGAGCTGTAACGAGTTTTATACCTGCAGGTCTCTGGAGGGCTCATTAGGCAGCAGGGAAAACATATAGTAGTAAAGGGGGAGATGAGGGGAGTGAGGGATGGAGGAGAAATCATGGTTTCCAAGAGTACAGTGGTAAATAAGACCTTTTTTGCCCTGATGGTGAGGAACTTGCAAGAGCTTTAGGCTGTGAGCAGATACAAGTTGGACCCCACAAACACTTTGTAACTAGAGGGTGAGGTTCGGGCTTGAAAACTTGTGTTGGGAGATCGAAGGGAGCCTTTAGGAGATGAGTGGGATGATGCTGAGACATGCTGGAGGGGGTTTTTTTGGTAGCTGTAAAACATCCATCTTACTCAACTCTCCAGATAAGGGGATGTCACCCACAGGGAGCAGTGCCTCGTGGGGTGCCGCTGGGGGAAATGCTGCTGCTGGTGGGACCAGGGAGACCCTGGAGAGACGGGGCTGGGATGCCTTAGGGGAAGGTCCCCATGGCAATGCGTTATATATCATCAATAATATGTGTCTCTGTTTATGGTCAGTGACAGCTTGCTGTTGTGCCATATGAGTAAAGTGAGCAGCTGGTTGCATTTACACAGCAAGAGCCACACTTTGTGGATCTCAAAGTACTTGAACGACGCAAAGGAAACGTCTTTAGTTACTTAATTTCAGGCACAAGTGATGTACAAATGAGTGCAGTATGAGAAGCACATAAAGGCAAGACCAATCTCTGGAGTTTACCTTTGAGCGGACAGGCACAGATAAAACACAGGGAGAGCCAGCAAGAAAAAAAACCAAATATATTTGTGTGTAGCTGCTCAAGCAACAGCTGTTATGGAAGCAAAGTGGGAAGAGGGAACCATCCCTCCTCTGGGGGTTGTTTAGAGCAGAGCTGTGCAAATCACTTGATTTTTCGGTTCGCTGGAAGTTTTGTTGAATTGAGAAAAAAAATGTTTTCTCCTAATCAAAGTGACTTTTTTGTTGTTGTGATTTTTGGTGAACCAAAAAATTGGAGAAAAAAACATGTTGGTTTGAACATAATGTAGCATTTCATTTCCAAGGATTTTTTTAAACTTTTTGTTTAATGAAAATGAAAAAACTTAGAAATTAAATGTCCTCTCAAAGGAACAAAAACAACAGATATTTCCTTTTGAAAAATGTCTACGTATTACCATGTTTTTCAGAACCGGTTTAGGTTGAGTTGTTTTGTTGGGTCTGAAACAGTTTGCTGAAATCAGTGTAAGTTGGCCATGTCTTCCAAATCAGTATTTTCAGCAGGAAGAAAAATTCACCTGAAATATTCTGTGTGTCTGTTGCTCTGCAGTGGGCCATGTTTGGAGCAACCGTTGCTGTTCCCACAATTTCCCATTTACCGTACGTGTGCAAGGGGCAGCGAGCTGTTGAAGACACCCATAGATAGAGCTGCCAAGACTGACTATGCAGGCAGTGGAGAGAAAAAAGTGAAATATCTCAGAAAGACAGCTTGACAGCTCTTTCCCATTGACTGCAGAGAAACAGGGCAGACACATAATTTCTTTGGTTGTCTGAATTTGCATCCTTGCCTTTGTGCTGAGCAGGAACAGGCCAAATGCTGTGCAAGCGTGTGCATGCCTGGGATAGCCTTGAAAGGGCCAACATGCCCCAACTCTGCTTACCAGCAGGGCTGAGTGTGGCCATGGCCCCTCCGCATGCCTGGGATGCTGCCCTACGCTGGTGATGTGTTTTCCCATATGTACTGCAAGCCCTGGGATGTCCAGAAGTCATTAACAGGAATTCTTAAATACTCCCCTATTCATTTAAGCTTTGAAGTTTTCCTCCTTCCTTCCCCTCTCCCCTTTCTGTGAGTGTTAGGCTCATTGTGCAGGCAGGGAAACTGAGTCATGGAGCGGTGAAATGACTTATTGCAGCACGGCGGCTCAGCGCCTGGGAAGGCAGGAGTTTCCACCGCGTCTATAGCTATAGGAGGAAACAGCCACAAATTGCCGTGTCTCCCCTCTCGTGGCAGCAGTGGCTGATCCCCTCACCACTGCCACGCTAAGCCCATGGTTAATTGTCATGTTCATGTGGTGCCTGAGGAGAGAGTTAGCTGAGACCAGTAGATGCCAGTCCCTGGGCTTTAGCCCTGGGGGACATTTGACCCATCTAAGGTGGGGGAGAGCTCTCCACTGGCCTCTCTTGGGGAAACCTAATCTCCTCTGCAGCCCACAAATGGTTGACATCATTGTGTTAGTCCCACCATGGGAGGGAAGTGCCGTGACGGGAGGCACTAGGTCTTCCCTCACAAGCAGAAAATGACAGCTTGATTTGCTTTCTTGGCTCTTTGTTACCTACTGTGGGAGCGCATCCCGGCTTCCTCTCCCTTCGCAGCAGATGGAGTCACAGCCACCAAACCGCAGATGTGGCTGGATGGCGTTTCTGGGATGGGGACAGGACCAAAGTCAATACACCCGGCTGCACAGCGTGGCCCACGCAGGAGGGCAGCTGTGCTGCAGAAGCCGATGCATGAGGGGAGCTGGGGCCGTAAGAGCGGCATATGTCACTGCAGCGGCTTGGAGCACGTGGCAGCACGAGGAAGGGATGGGGCTCGCAGAGGCAGTGGCCAGATGGGCTTTATCCCCTGTGCACCACCTGGCACGTGTTGGATGTGGTCCTTCCATCAACCTCTTACTGCATCCTTTGTCGGCCTTGTGAGTCCACCTTCCTTTCTGTGCGCAGTGATGCCGTGGGATCCTGGTCAGATCCTGCAGTAGTGCTGCCTGTACCCTTCCTTGCTTGCTCTTTACACATTTGTTTATCTCAGTTGCCCCATGCAGCACCCTATGGCACCTGTGTGCTTCTTTGCACCACAAGAGACAGGAATGATGCCCAGCAACCTGAATCCTTCCCAATTTCTCAATTTTCCAACCCAGTCTCTCTCTCTACCTGTAACCCCTGTCCCATGCCATTGCACCGCACATACCACAGCAGCAGCCTGAGGGTACAAACAGGCTGGGTGGTGGGAATTCAGGTTTAGAAAACCATCGAGAGGAGCCAGGACCATGGCTGATGGCCCTTCCCTGAGCATACTCCGCTTCCAGCTCTGTGAACATTAGCAGGATTGAATTCAGCTGGAGTAGCTCTAATGGTCTCAGCTAGCAAAGTATCATCCAAGGAGAGGGCGAAGTAACTGGGACTAAGCTGTTGGCAGGTACCACTCAAAAGCAATGTGAATGACCCACTGACCTAGTGATTAATCTAGCACAAGGTCAACTGGTTTTCCTACGCTATGGAGAGCAGCCCGGGGCGGCAATCCCTTTCCCTGGAGGATGTCCAGCCCCAGGCTGTGCAGCCCATGGGATTGAAGACGACCTTGAGTGAGATGTCCAAGGAGAGCACTGTCCTAGCAGAGGCTTCACCTTCTATCCGTTCCTCTAAGGGAGGGTGCTGGGTTTTTAATATTGGGAGGGTCAGGAAAGTAGTCAGTGCATCTTCTGCAAGGGATTGCTCTTACTTGGAAACCTCCTTTCCTAAGAGCCTGTTTCAGGGCTATTCAGCTCCTTTTGTTAGCTCCACATGCTCACACACATTCACACATATCGAGAGGTTTTGTAAATATTGATGCTTCTTACCAGGGGAATGTGAGATGCTCTTTGGAACTGCACTTCTTATTGTCTGGCTGGCCTTGGATGCAGGAGGCAAACGCCTGAGTTTTTCTACTTTGGTTTGATTCTTGGGTTCAAATGCTCTTGAACTGCTTCCTTTACTGTCCCCCCCCTCCTGGTCTGTTGACTGGCCTTGTTTATTTTGAAACCTAGAAAAGTTTCCTTTCTTTTCCCTCTGAAGTGCAATAAACAGAAGAGGGAAAAAAAAAACCCCTCACCATTTGTGGCAGGCAACAGCCTGGAAATCTCCAGCTGTCTGTCAAGAGTGTGCTGGGGGAATGTCTGACACCGCAGGGCCCCCGCACCTTGCAGCCTCCCTCCCGGGGGATAAACAACATCCTCCCCCCTCGCCCAGCCGCTTCTCCACGCACACAGACGGGCCCTGTTACGAGGCAGGTGGGGCAAGCCGGGCTTGACTAATAGTGGAAAATCCGAGAGCATCGGAAAGATAAACAGCCCAAGTCAGATAGTATAAAAGTCCTTTTTCTAGCACACGCCAGGTAAGCCTCAAATGACAGAAACTGTAAAAACATGCTGAGGTTCCCCTGCAGATGGATTAAATTAGCCCTCAAATAAACAGAGGAAGGGATGGCTTGTGCATCAGGTCTTCCCAAATGTTAATCCCTTCCTTCCCCAGGCCTCCATCCAACCCCGACCCCGGCTTTGGGTAAGCACCTATGTGTTCATCTTGCCCAGCTGGACGTAGTAGTGTTCCATCCGGGGATGATAACCCAAAATGAGCATTGTGCCTGATGTCCTGGTGAATGATGGGAGTCCTATCTCCTAGACCTCCATGGTATTGACCTGCCATCTCCACTAACTGGCCAAACTGTTCATCCACTCTTAAAATCTAAGTTTCCATGTCTACAGGCAAACAGTGGTTGCCCTGGGTGTGTCATCATTGAGTAGGCTGGTCATCATTTTTGTCCAAAACTAGGAACTCCAGAGTTTATTATAAATCCAGGAATTACTTTAAAGCTCATATAATGTAGCAGATGATATTGTCCTTTCTGGGGGTTATTCTGAAGGTATGTAGTGGGAGGTGCTTCCATTTAAGATCTAAAGGATGGTATGAAAATGTATCTGAAAGTCCACCTTTAGCATCTTCAAGAAGCACAGATACGATGGGTAGTGAAAGAGAACAATGTTTTGCAGCACCAAAGAAATCCTTCAATTAAATCCTAAAATGTGTCCCCAATACCCACGAGCAAGACAGTGGACCTGTGCCTTTGCCTTTCCCTGCCACGTTCCCCCACCATGAGTGAAATATTGGACGTGACGTTTTAGGAGAACCTTAAATATTATTTTAATCTCAAATGTTCTGTTATTGCAAGTGTCAAGTCCAACACTTCTTGTAAATACCTGGAGGACAGCCAGATCCTGAGAACACAAGAGGTGTTAGGAACTGAACTTCACTGGTTAAGTACAGGAGAGCCATAGGAGCCAGCACGCTGACTTTCTGTACACTGATTTCTTTGTCTTAACCTGTTGGGTTTTTTTCTTCTTCCCTCCAGAGCGTTGTCTGCACGGCGGGACTCAAGTGGTACCCTCACCCTTCCCTGATTCATTGTGTCAAAGGCTGCGAGGTGAGTTTTCGCATTAGCTCAGGTGGTCCGTGCTTGCTCTCCTAAATGTTATGGTAACAGTCACTGTGGTCACATGGGCTGTAAATGCTGTTTTTCAAGTGGGGCAAACAGGGTTTTGTCCTGACTGTCCTATCAAACAGACTGTGATCGCCTGCATCGGTTCTGACACTCAGTGGTGAAATTGATGGTTTTCCTAAAGCCGATGATTGGGTGACTCTCACAGGAGTTAAATGATCAAGTAGCTCGACAACATTGGTACACTGTCAGAATTTCCCAGGATCTGGGAATTTCTGGGAAGCTGCAAAAAACTTCAATTGTTTTTCCTTGATTTTGACATCTTATTAGAGGGCCAATTCTTTCCAAGGCCAGCTAGGCTTTGGGCATTGGTGTATGCAGATAAAATTCAGGAAAGCCAGAGGCAGAAATGATACCACTGGGTGGACAGCACAGCTGGACAGTGAGCAAATCACACATCCCTCTGCTGTGCACCTCCATCTGAACCAGAAAAAAAACCAAACAGAAAAATGCAGTTACATTTCAGCTGTGATACATTTTTACAGTCTTACGTGTTATTTGAAAAAAGCAATTATTTTGAAGGATGTTGTTTCTGCTGGCAACAGTTTTTGAAAAGTCTGAGAAGTCTTAAGATGCTTCCAGTGGTTAAACGGGGCTGGAGCACCTCTCTCTGGGTCATGGCGCTCATGCGGTTTCCATCATGCCAGCCCTTGAGTATCTCACTCATGTCAAGAAGTCAGTCCTTGTGGTACCTCTGTAAGGCTGGGAAGCTTCATGCCTGTTTTAGAAATGGGGTAGGTCACAGGCAGAGGGATAGATGGCTGCTTCGGTTACACGGACGGACAGTGGAAGAGTTGTCTTGACCCCACATCTCCTGACTTTCTGCAGCACTGACTGTGCTCTCAGCACCACTAACCCAATTTTATAAGCGCATTGAAGTTATTTGCCCGGAGTGGCAGAACATGGCACAGAATTCCTAAATCTGACACGAAACTCTAGACCACATTGCTGTGCGACGTGATTTGTCTTGAAGTGAAAGACAGGTTTCCTTCGCATACGAATGTTGGGCCCAAGAGAGTAATAACTCTCCAACAATGTAATAGTTTCTGTCTAGTTGTTCCCTAAATGAAAAGCATTCTGCTGTCAGTGCTTTGAATGTCATAAGCCATCTCACGCATTGCATTCATGCAGGCTGGCTAGGCGCCGCTATTCTCCAAAGAGAGCTAAAATAACATCCAGCGACCATTAAGAAATGCCATTCAGGTGCTGATGCACCATTGGGTATCCATTCTCCTGCTGTTTAAGGATAGTTGTTACTGAGGCAAACTTTGCAATGATGTAATAATTTACCAGAAGCCATTATTACTGACATGCTTTTTCTCAGCATTTTATTCCCTTCCATCATTGTTAATTGCCAGACCCCTCTGCATCAATAGGAACTTTCTTCTTTTCATCATTCATTCAGCAGTGTCACTGCATCACAATCTATCATCTTGGAAGGCTTTGCCCAGACAATTGATAATGGCCTCTAGCATCATTTTTAGAGCATGATGCTTCCAGGATCCAAGAATGGGCCAGAGTTTGTTCTCTGGCATTAAGATTTCAGAAGAAAAGCCATCTTCGCCAAACCTTTTTTCACGACTATGGAAACAGGGACTAATAAGCCAGTAGGTCAATAATACTGGGCCATTAAGTGGATACAATCCCTAATGTATTAATATCCTTAACATTAGGGAGGGTTCCCTGAATAGAAGGCTGGAAGCGAGGCCTTATTTTACTCTTGGCGCTCACAGTGGTAACCCAGACTGCTGCCGCAATGTGATTTTTTGTCGCTCCCTAGTGGCAGGAATAGAGGTTTCTGAGTCAGCCCCAGACTTCTCGGCAGCTAACTTAGGTGTTTCAGTAGAAAACTAGTCCCTCTGAACTACCTGTATAGTCCTCCGAAAATACAGGAGCACTAAGATATGCATAAAGACCTATAGAGACCTCACCCTCCACAGCCAGGCCTCCAAGGTCTCCCAAATGAGGATTTTGGTACCAAATCAGAATAGATGCTATTTGTCCCATTCTTCTCCTCCAAAGGACAGACTTGCCTACTCTGTGCCAGTGTGAGTGAAATGCAAATTCTTCCACAAGTTTCTTCTACTAATTTTCCAGTGTTCATATGTGTAGGGTACAGGCATAGGCATGGAAAATTAAAGTCAAGCCTTTCTTGACAAGCGGGCACAGCCAGGCAGTACAAGTGAAACATGGGAAGCCTACAAAATTTCCTGGGAGGTTTGGCAAAGTTCACAT